>NC_090451.1:502259437-502884437 GCF_031143425.1 Pleurodeles waltl | reverse complement strand
ACCGTGGTGTTGTAGTTGGACTCTCGCTCAAGGTGAGTCTCCTGGTTTAGGGATGACAGCACTTTTGTTTGTAGGCGACTAAGCCAGTCCTACAACAAGTTGCAACTGTCAGCCCAACCCTCCTGGCTCACAAGCAGTACCTCACCAAAAACCCAAACTGTAAAAGGTGATTTCTGGCAACCTTTATGCATGGAGTCTAGAGTGCGACATCTCAGGAGAGTCGTGGTTAAATGGAGATTACCCTTTTCTCACATGGGCAACAAGTCTCAGTCATACACAGGCAATGAAAGAGATGCAGGGAAGTTTTCAATAGGTTTATTAACAAGACTTCAATCTGCGATAAAATGCATGAGCTGCAATGATTAGGATAATGCACAGTGCAAGAATAATAACTGTGAAAATGAGTCATGAATACAAAGACCCCAACCACCTTACAATAAACATAAGATGTAGGGGGGCGTGGCCAGCATGGCAGCGTGAGCAGATGTGTTTTGTCCGTGTTCCGCCGCCCGGGCCTCTGACACAGCTTTGCGGCCCTAGATGGGGTGAAGTCGGGTGCCCGACAGAGCGCATCGGACGCCCCGGACAGTGAGGAGCCCCTGAGGGCTTGGGACACCTGTGCTGCCGCCGAACGGGAGGGCGGAACCGCAGGGCCTGTGCTGACGCCGGTAGTAGGCGGGCGTGGCTTGCGGCGGCTCGGGCTGCGCGGCGGCCCTTGAGCCTTGCGGCCTTGTGGCCCCGAGGAGTGGTGCGGCGGCGGCCCAGGAGGGTGCCGCTGGTGCCCTGCGGGCTGTAGTGTGCACCTGAAGCTGGAGGCTGGAGCGCTGGTGCCTGGGAACGGCAGGACCTGGGCCCACGGCGGGAGGCACGAGTCAGCTGCCACTGTGCCAGGCATCTGGATTTGGGCGACGAGCAGCCCTTGATGAGGTGGGACCCTGGGCCCATATATCGGCGGTGCAGGCGGCCCGCGGAGAACCTTTGCGGCGCTGAGACATACGGAGCGGCTGGGCAGTGAAGTGATCCGCCATTGAGAGAAGAGGTCAGTGGTGATTGGTGACGACGTTGGGCCTAGAGAGACCCGACCCTCGGGTGCATTTTTGAGGAGGCTTCGCTTGAGCTGCTGCTGCTGTTGTGCCAGGCATCTAGATCCGGGCGATGGGCAGCCCTTGGTGAGATGGGATCCT
The DNA here is from genome assembly GCF_031143425.1 of Pleurodeles waltl. Lineage (NCBI taxonomy): Eukaryota > Metazoa > Chordata > Amphibia > Caudata > Salamandridae > Pleurodeles > Pleurodeles waltl. Next base: position 502,883,253 of record NC_090451.1, on the reverse strand, counting down.
GAGCCCTTGGATCGACGGGGCAGGTGGCCCGGGGAAGTCCTTACTGGCGTCAAGACACAAGGAGCGGCTGAGAAGTGAAGTGCCTCGCCACTGAGAGAGGAGGTTAGTGGTGGTTGGTGACTTTGTTGTGCCTGGGGTGACCCGTAGGCGCACTTCTGAGGAAGCTTAGATTGACCTCAACGCCCGACGCGGCGAGGGTGCTGGAGTGATGGCGTCTGCTAAGGGCAAGCGAGAACGGACGGTTAGAGATATGCTCACGGGGGCTCTCCCAGTGGCGGCCGGAGCTCTGGAGGGGCCACCTGCTGCGAGGGCTCAAGAGGAGAGGGGCGAGGTTGAAGATGATGAAGGGGCCCCGGTTACGAGGGGCTTCCCTGTTCGACTCGCTCTGGAGCGATCTTCAAGAGCTTCGACGGGACATATACCATGAGGTAAAGGAACTGAGAGCAGAAGTCACCTCCCTCGGTGAACGGGTTGCACAGGTTGAAGATGGTGAAATCTCCCAGGGAGAGGAGGTGGCAGATCTCCAACAAGAATGCATCCGCTTGCGGGAGCAACAGGATCTCCTCCAGCTTACGGTGGAGGACCTAGAGAACCGCTCACGCCGGCATAATATCCGCCTTAGGGGAGCACCGTCTGGGGCTGAGAAGGACGACATTGGAGAGTTTGTGGTGGAACTATTTAGTTCAGTTCTTGGCTTAGAGGAGTCCCGAGAGATTACGCTGGATAGAGTGCATCAGGTGGGTCGGACTCTGGGTGAGGGAGATCGCCCTCCGGACATCCTGGCCTGCGTCCACAACTATGGGCTTAAGGACAGTATATTGCAACGAGCACGCAATCTGCCGCAGATCCAATTTAGAGGGCTCCAGCTTCAATTATTTCAGGACCTTTCGGCACGAACTTTGCAGAGGCGTCGCGAATTTAAACCTATTACGGAACATTTGCGTGCACAGGAGGTGTCATATTCTTGGGGCCACCCGTTCCGCCTTATCTTTCGCTGGGAGACATAGCTCCATCAGGTGAAGTCCATATCGGAAGCGAACTGGATCCTGGGCCTGGTGGAGGGTGGCCAGGACCCATGTGTGAAACCGGGCCCGAGTGGAGAGGTCCGACCGAGTTGGAGGAGAAAGGAGAAAAGGAGGAAGCGACAGAGGCCTACCGCGTCGGAGCAGTTATCGGAGCGGAAGTCGGCAGTGAATAATGTGGCAGCTGGGACCAATGTCTAAGTCTGGGGCGCATGGTGACGACTGCTTAGCACTGGGTCGCTTATTTGTTTGCCTACGGGCTGTCAGGGAGGGGCCTGGGCGGCGGGTTGAACGGGCTTAGCTGGTGAACTTGAGGGGGTTCCACGGCCCAGTCAAGACTTTTTCCTCTTTGGAGAAGAGTGTGAGTGGACTTTATGGTTCTGAGCACCTGTTGTGCGCAATGGTTGTTGGTTGGTGTGCTTCCCTGGGAATCCGGTCTAGGAGTAGTCGTGGAGGAGCAGCCCGTGTCCTTTTGCCCCTTGGTGACCCACTCCCGGCGACGACATGACAGTTAAATGTATAAGTTTGAATGTTCAGGGGCTTAATAACCCAACCAAGCGTCTAGCGATTCTATCGGATTTAGAGAAGTCGGGGTCACATTTGCCTATTACAAGAGACCCACTTGTTACATAAAGATACGTTCCGCATGCGCTCACAATGGTTCCCTAGGCAGCTGTGGTCCTCAACTACTACGAAGCATGCGGGGGTGGCGATATTGCTCTCGAGGACGTTTCCTGGGGAGATAGTTGGGAAGATACATGAAATTCCAGGTAGGTTCCTGGCTATCAGAATGCGGCTTGGGGCGTTTTCTTTTACTGTTGCTTCCCTTTATGCCCCGAACTCCCAGCAGGAGGCTTTCCTGAGACAGTCAATCTCCCCTGTACTTAGTTCGCCAGATAGCGCTATTTTAATAGGGGGTGATTTTAATCTAGTAATGGACAATGAGCTTGATCGCTCGAGCCAACTCTTTGGACAGACTGGGGCAGTGTCGGAGATGGGGCCTCAATGGTTGGCGGAGTGTGGGTTCGAGGATGTGTGGAGGAAGTCCCATCCAACACTGCGAGATTATTCCTTCTATTCTGCGGCGACCAAGACCTATGCCCGGCTTGATCTTTTCTTGACCTCGCAAGAGTTCATGTCCCGGGTTAGAGAGGCTACGATTGAGCCCAGGGCCTTGAATGATCATGCCCCTATTACTGTGAAACTGGCTATGGAGGTAGGTCGCATTGGTACCCCGAGCTGGCGCTTTAAGGACTCCTTGCTTCAGAGTGAGTCAGTAGTGGAGTCGCTTCGTTGTGCGATTGTGGACTATATTGTTCTTAACGATGACGGCAGCACCTCTATGGAGGTTGTCTGGGAGGCATTGAAGGCAGTGGTGCGGGGTGAGGTTATGGCATTGTCGGCGAGGGATAATAGAGCGAGGAGAGAGGTGAGAGAAAGGCTACAGCAGAGAGTGGCTGTCCTGGAGCGTTCCCATAAATCGACTGGTGCGCCTAGAATTTGGCAAAAGCTAGAGAAGGCGAGACAGCAGCTGAAGCGACTAGACTGGGATAGAGCAGAGTATGCAGTAGCACGTCTTAAGCACAAATATTATATTGGGAGAAATAGATGTGGAAAGCTGTTAGCGCATCGGTTGCGAGCATAGCGCGCTGCATCGACAGTTAAATCAATTCATTCCCCCTCTGGTGAAGTGGCCTGCGTGAGTGATCAGATTGCTGAGGCCTTTGCAGGGTTTTACCGGGGTTTGTATGCAGCGGATGAGTGGGACGACGTGGCTCTGGACTCTTATTTGGAGGGTGTAGCAATCACCCTTCTTGGGAAGAGGGAGGTGATGTCATTAGACCAGGAAATAAGGCTAGAAGAAGTTGTATCAGCGATTTCCCACCTGAAGAAAGGGAAGTCCCCCGGCCCAGATGGGTTCACAGCATTGTTTTATAAGACCTTTTGTGTGGAACTCGCCCCTCTACTCACCCGGCTTTTTAATTCTTTTTGGACGACGGGGACCCTGGCGCTTAGCATGCTTGTCGCTACTATTACTGTTATACATAAATCGGGTAAGAATCCAGAGGACTGTGCTTCGTATAGGCCGATCTCGCTTCTGAACATAGATGCCAAATTATTCACGGGGATACTTGCCTTCTGCCTTAATCCCTATATGCCGGGCCTTATTGATCCAGATCAGTCAGGTTTCATTCCAAATCGACAATGCAGTGATAATCCGAAGCGGCTTTTACATCTGATAGACAAAATGGATAGATCTCGAAGAGAGGCGCTCTTTCTTTCAATTGACGCTGAAAAGGCGTTCGATAGGGTCCATTGGCCATACCTTTTCCGGGTCTTGAAGCGTTTCGGCCTGGGTCCGGGCTTTCGATCTTGGATCCAATGTACTTATCGCTCTCCTAGGGCGGCGGTTCGAGTCAATGGTGTGCTCTCTGCGTCGTTTCCGGTTGGACGTGGGACTAGACAGGGATGCCCACTTTCCTCCCTATTGTTTGTGCTATACATGGAGCCCTTTGCACAGCGTTTGCGAGACAGCCCCTTGGTTTCTGGCGTGAAATTTGGTGGAGACCACCACCTCATTACTTTATACGCAGACTATGTGATTCTTACACTTGTGGAGCCTGCCACCTCTTTGCCTGCGTTTATGGAGTTGTTGGGTGAGTTTAGCCGGGTTTTGGGATTTAAAGTGAATATACAGAAGTCCCAGGTCCTAAGTCTGTTTTTGAGCACAGATCATGAGGAAGATTTGAGAGCTCGGTACCCCTTTATTTGGTCGACTTCGCACCTTTCCTGTCTGGGGGTTGAGTTAGCAACGTCTGCTGAAAAAATGGTGAACCTAAATTACAAGAAACTGGTACGCGATATACAGCGGGATCCGGCGGCATGGCGGAAACACAAGCTATCTTGGCTGGGAAGGGTGGCTGCGGTTAAGATGACGGTATTGCCGCAAATTTTATATATAGTTCAGGTGCTCCCGTTAACCCCACCCCCCGGACGATTGCTACCCTACATCCGCGGTCTTGAGATTTATATGGGAGGGTCGCCCGGCGCGCTTAGCGAGGCAGGTTCTATACCGTCCCAAGAGCAGTGGGGGGGCTGGTGATCCTGTGTCTTCTGAGATATTTCCAGGCAGCCCAGCTGCGCTTTCTTGTAGAGTGGAGTCGCCCACTCACGGAGAAACACTGGTGTTTTATGGACCAGGAGTGGATGGCTCTCATATTTGGAAGGAGCCTTGGCTCCGGCGTAGACATAGGGCTGGAGGTCTCTATACTTCCCCGATTACTGGGACAACGCTGCGAGTGTGGGATGCAGTGGCTTGCCGTTTAGAGCTGACTTCTTTTCTCTCCCCGATGACCTCCATAGGTGCGAACCCTGATTTTGAGCCTGGACTATGCCTGGATGGCCTTAGACGTTGGTATGAAGGGGGTTGTAGGAGAGTGGGAAGTCTCTTTGACGAACATGGGATTTTGTCCTTTGACCAGATGAGAGAGGCCTATGGCCTAGTGGAGGCGGATAGGCTGATGTATTACCAGGTTCGGCACTGGGCTGTCTTGCCGGCAAACAGAGCGTTGATGGATAGACCTCTCACACCATTTGAGAAATGGCTGTTCCTAAAGAAGAATGATAAGAGAATTATCTCGGAGCTCTATCGCCTTCTGCAAGGAGCAAGCCGCCCGCCGAAGTCAAAGAGCCAGCTGAGATGGGAGAGGGAGCTAGAGAGAGAGCTCTCGGACGAGGAATACACCATACAGCATATAGCGCGGCAGGGACAGAGACATAATATAAAATCGCCTCCTACTGGTACTACACTCCGGCGTGGTTGCATGCATGGGATCATGCTAAGACCGACCTTTTCTGGAGAGGTTGTGGAGCTACAGGCACACTGGTACATTTGCTTTGGCATTGCCCCAAGTTACATCGTTATTGGGGAAATATTATAGATGAGATAGATGTTGCGTTCCAGGTCACGATCCTGAGGTTCCCATCGTATATCCTACTGGGGCTGCCCAACCCCCTTACTTTTCCTTTACGATCTCTAAAAGGGAGGCAGATAGCCGTGGCACTCAATGCAGTGTTGCAATTGATTCTAGCTCTTTGGGAAACAGATAGGGTTCCGACTCGTGTCTCATGGCTCCAGAAGCTCTGGTTTATCCTTGCAATGGAGAAACTTATGTTAGCCACCCAGCAGCGGTCAGAAGATTTGGGCGCACTGTGGAAGCCTTTTATTCGGCTTCTCTCTGCAGAATTTACTGAGCTGACATGCCCGACCTACCTGAGAGTTTTGAGGCTGATTTGAATCATAGACCGGAGTGCGGGGGGGCCGCTAGATGGGAAGTGCGATTGATAATGTTGGAGTTGAGGAGGGGAAGGATAGATGGATGACACGGTCTCTCTTAGGGAAGCACTGTTGAAATGTTTTTTCTTTTTTTATATATGTTTGTGTGGTTCTCAACTGCGGGGCTGATATTATGGAGGACTATTGGTCATCGCCAGTGGACACACGGCTCAGCAAGGAGGAGACCCTTCGGGTGTCCATACTAGCATGGTTTTGGGACTCATGAGAGGAACCTTTGTATGAAACTACGATTTGCCATTGTGCTGATATATATAATTTCGGCCCTGTGCTGAGCGGTGTTTTGTATGTTTAAATTATTATAAAACAATAAACAGATTTGATCTTAAACATAAGATGTAAAATGACCCTAATACCATAGCATGGAGAACCTAATCTCTAACCTAAAGTTAGCTAGGTGTGATGAACCTAATTTGCCAGTACCGGGTCCATGAGAAGCACCCCCCAACCCTTGTTACTTTGGAATGAGGTCTCTTGATCAGACTCCTTGGGGACACGAATGCTGGGTCGGCATCAAGGCGACATGTAACATAGATCGCACTGATGAAATATATACAGATTTTGTAGGACCGCTGACCCAGGTATGTTCCCAAACAATAGATAAGAGGGCATGCTTGGGGCGGCAATTATGTCAACAATTCCCTCCACATGTACATGATGTTCCTGTCACACGTAAGTGGGAAAAGGACATGATGTGAATACCTACATATATCACTTGTCTTTGACGCTGATAGTGATGCCTTCACAGAATGGCACAGGAAATCTAAACATTTTCCTAACTATAAACGTAGCAGCCACTTTGGAAGAAATAATTAAATAAATAAATGCTCTAAAATAGAGCAGGCTAAGTAGGTTAAAAGTCACTAGGTGACGGGGGCACAAGCCTGCAAGCCAAAAGGTTAAGCAAACTCCTGATTCCCAATAAAACTAAATAGGATCTGCTACATCCTCCCCATTGCCGGAACAAGTATGACCCCATAATGACGGTGCCAGAAAAGGTGCCTGAACCCAAACTGAAATGCTCTGAACTAAAACAAGGTAAAATCATATTAAAATGTTATTCAAATCTTGTTAAAACTAGTTAAAAATAATTAAAACATACAAAGAGATAAAATGTCGGCCCATGACAAGCACAGCAGGTCAAAGTTAAAATCAAAAGGCAATTTTGGCATAAATTTGAAACGTTAGAATAAGTCAGTAGTCAAATTTATTTAATAGTAATTGTGTTCTTGGAGAATGTCCCCGAAGTCATCGAAAGGAAGGGCATCCAGGAATGTATCCACATGTATCGTCAGATCGATGGCAGGATTGGCAGACGGAGCCAGGAAGCAGTAGTGCACAGCAGTCTAAGAGGAAGGATCCCCCGCGAGGGCAGCATCATCCAAAGTGCCCGAAGGAGCCAGATAGTTCACCAAGCGTGGCTCATAAGTCGCCTCATGAATCAGCCTCAGTCTCCTGGGGCACGACCATGAATTAACCCTCACTGGGAACATTATTAGCTCTTGGTCTACAGGAGGCACTGGCAAAACTGTAAGGCACTCCGAAGGTAGATGCTCGAAAAGGCACCAGGTACAATGAAAGACTGGTTGCACACACCAATAGGACTGGTCGGAATGACAGTGACCAATCACTCTCCCAGTCTTCCAGCAGCGGAGCACCAAAAAACTGCACCAATGAGATCACGGCACAGCTGGGAAAGTGATAGTAGCTCTATCACTCCACTTTTCTGAGAAGGCACAACCACTGCGTATCAGGAACAGCAGCAGCGATATTCCGCCAATCAATACCAAAGTCACTGGAAAGACGCCAAACACACTTGAAAAGAATGAATGGATGGCTGAAGGAATAACTCTGAAGACAGTCTGGAAGATAGACACGAATCCAGACTAGGCAACCTTAAAGAAGTGCACTATCCCTGTGGTGCTTGAAGCGTTGAATATTCTGGATACCAGCTCTCCAAAGTGCTCTGGGAAGATCATATTTAATAAGGATTGTATCTCAGCTGATGATTTTGCTATCTGGAGAGCATACGTCTCTCTAGCCGATGTCAACGCAACTTGTTTATGGAACAGTAGCGCCTTTAATCTGCTCAGCTTGTCATAATTTACATTAGTAGTATCAATGTGAGGCCACATTTCTGCCTCTTTATCTCGTGTGTGGGGGGTGGAGTAGAACATGTCCACAACAAGTTACAATCTTAGAGACTGAAATTGCATAGGCAATTCCTGGCCTCATACCGCAACAGCTCTGTTCGTTCAGGACCACATAACTTCCATTTGAAAGTATATGGAATGCTTGGCGAATCAAGGGAACCGGTTACCCTTCAGAAAACAGGCCAAGTTTGCGACCCTCACATTGCAAAGGCCATGAAGGGACACCTGTTTGCAAATCATCGAATAACTAACAGTAGTCCCACATTTGCTTCAGTGTAGACAGACCTCAGTTTCGGCATTCAGACATTTGAACACGAAAGGCAACTCACACCCTTCTTTAATATAGCTATCTCCTAAACGCTCGTATCTGCCCACAGCAAAATGTTTCAAACATTTTGTGAAACGAAAGGTGGAAATTGGCAGATTTATAACACCATGTACGAGCCATACCGTTGAAGGACTTTCTGCAACTGTGAAAGGCAGCTTTTCTAACTTTTCTATATTAAGCATTTTGTAAGTTGCTCCCTTTTTAGCCATTATCTGTTGTTCCCTGTATAAGTTAAAAGCAGAAACAAGTCACTGCTGTTAATGTATTTCTATGGAACGCAACTTTTTTTCAGAATCTGTAATGTCCAACCTAACTGCATGATGTAGCGCAGCTGACTTTGTCCATGGTGTAAAAGGGACGTGTCATTCTGGATGATTTCAATCGTAGATGACACTGTTATTAAGAGTATCAGTTCTCTTGAACAGAATATTCATAACATTATCGACAACAGCTAAAGCCTTTTCCAGATTTTCCTTGTCCGCCTTAAACGTGCCTCTGCTTCCATCTAAGAAACCTTCCATATCTCATTGTATATATCATAGAGGAATCGTTTAGAGCGTGGCTTTCTTGGACCAAACAAGAACTCTTGTAAGTCTTTTTCCTCAGATAGCATATTAAGATGTTCTTTAACTGCTACTAAGGTGTTAGTCTGTAACCATAGTTGGCACAGTCTGCCCACACTGTATGTGGTAACTATACCAGAGTGTTGACCCAAGGCAAAGTGAGGGTCCAGACGTATAATCTTGAAACCCCTTGTGGAATCAATAAAACATGCCTTACAACCATTTGTGTCTATTGGCCACATTTACCCCCTCCTGGAAAGTGAAGGATTATAGATACCATCCCGAAACTCAGCATCTAATTCTTCCTTGGTGACATTTAGGAAGGATTGCCAATCGCTGAATTTGGCTGGCGTGGGGATACTGGGCGCATTGAGTTATTTTATTTTTGCTAACCCTAGGCAGGATGTCTGTTGAATTGTGTCATTTAAAAAGATCATTTGAACAAGTATTAGGGATGTTCTGAACAAAGCTTTCTTACCCTGAATTTGCCAATCTTATGTTCCCCATACACATTTCACATCAATAGTGCTCTTCCAGTATTCATATCCTTCAACTGCAAGTCAGGGAACAAAGGAATCTGAATAGATCCATTTAGTGTCAGTTAGCAAAATCTTTCTAATTTTGGAAGGTGGTAATTTGAAATAATGTGACTCTGCATGTGTAGTGTCATACCCAGAAAAATATGCAAATTTGTCAGTGTACTTTTTGGGACTCCCCACTGGAGGTGTTGAACAGTGTTCCCTATGTGTATAATTGAATACTGATCTATGTCTAGTTGCTCGGTGCAGGTAGTAATGTTCCCAATGATTCATCAAGGTTGATGAAGTAACCAGAAGCAGTCTCTGCAAACCCAGGTGCTGGTGCATTACTGGTGGATGGTTCCACTTCACGCGGATGTTCATAGTAGACGGTGTCCTCAGTTTGAGTCGAATTGGAGTAAAAGACAGCAACATCTTGGACAGTTCTTGTCAGTGAGGTGTTAACAGGAATTAGCAGATGTTCATTTTCTGCCCTACCCACGCTTGAGGAAGTATTTGCAGCAGTGTTGTACATGTTGGTGTATTCAGAAGTGTTGTTGTTTCTTCTTTGGAGAGGTATATCCTGTTGGGTAGTGAGAAGGAACCGGTGACTGCCCTAGGCAACCTCTGGGTCTACTGTGCAGGATCGGCCACATGGTGTAGTTTAGTGTTGTCGATGGAGACCAATATGTTAGCTTTAGAGCCTGGCAGCTGAGGTAAGATGACTGTTCTGGCACTTTGTATTCCCAGGACTGGGAGCAGTGCTCTGCAGAATGGGCCAAATTCCTTCTTCACAGCAATCTTCCCACAAACCAGATCCCCAACTTTAGGAACCCAGCCTGTAGAAGTTGTTGGCAAATCCCTTCTTCCTAAGGTGGCAGCACTGGTGGATGAATTATCATCACAAAATTGGTGAAGCTCCTGTGAGACAGTGAGGCGTTCATTTATGTCAAAAGGTGTGTGTCCTGACACCAAACCAGGGCCATCTAGAGCTGGGACATACATAAGTATCCCAAAGAGGATCTCTAAAGGGAGTGCTTCCTCCCAAGGACCGTCTTGGCAGATTATTCAGTGCTTTCTGGACCCCACATAGGTGATGAAGCCAACTGTGGCCTGAACCTAATACTCTAGTTGTTAAGGACTGCTTTAGATCTCCATTCCTCCTCTCAATGACCAAATCAACCTAGGGATAGTAGGGTGAGAAGTAATGGAGTTCAACACCCATCGTCCTCATGGTGTCCCTGAATGCCTTGGAGGCAAAAGCAGGGCCCTCGTCTGAATGGAATGCTGCAACCGCATATGTACTGATAAAGATCAGCAAGTCTTTTATAAAAGTTTGAGCGTCAGCTGACCACTGTGGCCCACACCCACAGGAATCTAGAACAAGAATCTACAGGTGTAGACCTAATAGGTATTACATGGTAAGTAGAATCTTTATCCCAACCTACATGATTGCGGTATAGCACAGTTGCCTGTTCTAAAGCGTAGACTTGTTTTACTGCCTCTAGAACAAGAACAGAGAAGGAAGACAAAATGACATCTTCCCCATGTGGATAGCCAATAGGATATCACAACTGACTTCATCCCACAATATTACACTAATGGTACGCTCTATGTCTCCCTCGATTTGGATGTTTAAATCATAAACCCTATCAGGTGGGAGAACGTGCCCGTCTTGACTGCAATAAAGTCACCAGTTGCTGTTGCATCCAGATGGTCTTTCAGACTCTGGTGACAAATCGTGACTTCTGCCGTGCTGTCCAGAAAGGTCACTGCCCACGTCTTGTTCTTAAGCAATGTTCTCAAGTTTGCTGGCATGTTTAATTGAAATTGCTGCCACCTTTTTCTTTCTACATTGTAGCATTTGTTGTGGGGGACTTCTCTTGTTTCTTGTCTGAAGACCGATGTAAGTCTTTCCTCTATTTCACGTAGTCAGGACGTTGCTGTGACCAGCCCACTCTCTCGCTATGCCTATCCGGTGCGTCTTGAAAGGAACGAGAAGGACGTGAATCCGTTTATCTGTCAAGAGCTTTCAAGTTTTTTTCTATTTCTGAGATTATATCTCTGTTTGGAGTTCTCCGGGTGTGCAGAGTCTGCTCTCTGACTTCATCTGTCTCTATTTTTATTTTGTTTGTCCCAGCACTTTTTAGAACCCTCCTGTGCTTGTTTAGTACTTGCGTTAGGTGTGGTGGATACAAAGAGTTAAAAAAGGTGAGAATGACAACTACGTGGCACCAGCTAATGAAGGATACACTTTTCAGATTTGTGGGTTTGATGAGGAACAAAACGCCCCTTTTTGCGAGGAAAGAATGGTAATGTAGTCAAGGTTATGGCTGATTCTTGTGAAATGTATCACCTATAGGAGAGGAAGTGTTATATGTATATCAACTTGATGTATTAAAAGAATATGACATTGGCTTGGTATGTGTCTCTGGCAGCAATGGCACGTAGATTCATTTGGGCACATAAACCTCTGAGGGTGACTTTTGGCAAGTGCATCAGCTCTGTGTATGAGAGTGGGTGGCACTTGGCTGATATCCCCTTCTATTACTGGGTGACCCAACTCTTGGTCATAAATGAATGGTTTCACGGAGGGTAGGGGGATTCTACATACCAGGGAGCATTGTCCCTCCTTGACCTAAACTTGGTGGTGAGGGTTCCTCTACGGGGCACCCATCCTGACTTTCTTTCCAGAAATGACTCGAGTGGTCTTCTGGGTGTGGAGGGTAGCACTGATGTGGTGGGACCGTAGGCTCACACTTCTGGAAGGGCCATTGGCTGTCACAGGTGGCGTAATTGGAGGAGTTCCAGGGGTGGAACCATATAGGGATCTATCACCTGGGAGATGTTTGGGAGTGTGACCACCTCAGGTCATTTCAGGACCTTCATGTTGAATTCCACATGCCCCCTTTGCAGTTTGTTCACTACCTCCGATTTCGGCATGCACTTCTGGAATACTAAGGAGAGGAGGAGGATGTCCCCAACTATAGTCCGCTCGAGGGCCACCTGCTTATGGACCTTTATAGGAAATGGTGATGTCACTCTAATTTACAAAAGCCTGGTGTTGCATTCCCTGGACTTGATGGGTCTTCTGTGGGAGAAGTGGGAGGGGTAGGTGATGGCCTTGGAGGAGGCCGATTGGAGGGATGAATGCATGGCCCCCCACACACTGACTATCTTGGCGAGGTTCCGGCTCATACAATTCAAAGTTCTTCACCTGGTCTGTTTGACACCCCACTGGTTTTAGGGGGCAGAGCTCACACCGCCCTAGATTGTAGTAGGTGCTGTCACCCCGCTGTGACTTCTTCCACATAGTATGGTCCTGTCCAGTCATCCAGGCCTACTGGGACAGACTCTGATCCACTTTGGCCCAGATTGTTGATATACATATTGCAATACACCCCAGAATGCCATTGTTGGGCATAACGGAGGATCTGGTACGTCCCTGTGAGGACAGTATACTGGTGGGTTTTGACATGTTGGTGGCTAAACGGGAAATAGCTAAGCAGTGGTTGTCTCCTGTAGCTCCATCGATAACAGCATGGTCACGTGGAATGGACTGGTGTGCCAAAATAGAAAACGCTATCAATATGGCTCAAGGCTGTCCCCGTAAATATGAGAGGGTTTAGAGGAAATGGTGGTCTTTCCACGGATTAGACGGTTACCACAAGTAGGGCACAACGAATGCCTCTATAATTGTGTAGGTGTGTGTAACCAAAGGATTATATAATGTGAAGAGATGTTTCACAAGGTGCATTTGGAGTGGCTGGTGCCATTTGTTTTGAGAGCAGACCTTAAATGTGTGTTTGAGAAACGGTTCATAAATGAGTTCATGGAAAACAAAGAGGTCATAGAATGGTTGGCCCCAATATCTGTGGATAAGGAAGCTGATGGCAAGATTCGGATGTGTACATCTTTCTAAGACCTCAATGAGAACATCTGTATGGTTTGGTATTGCCTGCTGAACATAGAGATGTTGGAAACATTGAAAGATGCAACCATGTGCTCAAGTTTGGAACTTTCCTCTGCATGATATCAAATAGCATTACAGGAAAGATCCAAGCCCACAACCTCTTTCATCACTTGGGAACCATCCATGTCTGCAGTATTCCACAGCAGCATGCACCAGCTGTTCAAGTATGTTAATAGTGTTACTTACATCCTAGATCGCATTTTGATTTATGAAAAGGATCCGGTAGAATAAATTTGAGACTCTGGAAAGAGCATTTGATACTTTTGAGGGAGAGAGGCCTCTCCACCAAGGGAGAAAAGTGTAAACTGGGCACTTACAGTGTTTATTATTTGGGGCATACAGAATGGAATTGTGTAAAAGTAATGTTTAGTAAAGAACATTAAGGATGCTCCCATGTAAAGAAATAAGGAACAGTTATGCTAAGTTTTTTCCCAACTTTGCAGAAAAGCTACTAAAAAGTAGACATTGAGTAGAAAATTGAAAAATGTGTGCAGTGTCGAGCTTGTGAAAGTAATTTGCAGAAACCCAGTAATTAAATGTGTCCGGCACCTCCTTTGACACCATTTGATATTCATGCTCATTTGATTATATCTGATGCAAGTACGTATGAATAAGATTTTGCAAAAAAATAAATAATGGTAGGGTCTGTAACGTATGCAGCCATGGCCCTGAAAGAACTCAAGTTTAGTGGTTTTTATTAGAAAATGAACCATTGGCTTTCTTGTGGAGCAACACATTTTTTCAGCATTATGTTTGAGGAACTAGTTTTCCCATATGTACAGAGAAGAAGTCATTAATAGTCCTTTTTATTACAAAAGATGCTGAATGAGAAAGTCCTTGTATCACTAAATGGTTATTTAGATTACAAAAGTGTGGTCAAAGAAGAGTATGTTCCCGGAGTAAAGAATGTAAAGAAAGTAGATTGCTTGTCCCGCATCCCGATTGTGGGAAAGCTGGAGTAAAATGTCCTTGGCAAGGAATGTGTGGTAGTACAAGTGAATGCAGGGACTCTGAGGTGCACTTCTCAAGATAATGAATGGGCAAAATCTGTCAAGGAAGATGTAGTATTGAGCACATGATAAAATGTTTACAATCGAAATGGACTAAAAGTGTACTGGGTAATGAGGAGAAAGTGTGTGAACAAGTTGCTGTGGATTTATCAGGCTTCAAAAAATAATACAAATGTTACCAAACCTGCAGGTAGGGATACTTAACAATCTACTAAACCTAACTGTAATGCTCTTGCCCCTTAAACAAGTCCGAAATTGTGTGGTCCTGGATAACTGTTTATTTCTTAGAGATTATTTTCTCATTTTGTTATGATCACATAAGAGAACACCTTCAAATCTGGGAGTTTAGCATTCCTGATATACAAAAATACTATTTTGTTTGATTTAATAGATTACAAGTTTGCTTCATGTATAATTAGAATGTAGCCTAAATATAGGGCACACATGACCCCTGACCTGACTCTTAATTCACTAATAGCATTGTCACCTGGACAGGTGTATCTTACAAACTCTCACTTTAAAAAAATATATTACTGAACTGTGATATGGTAGCACACTGTCCATTGAAATGTCCACAACATTTTTCACTGACATACACTTTTACTGATAAAATTATATATAGCATACAAAAAGTAATGTTTGGAAATTGGGATTCAGCATAATATTTGCACATCACCAAGCAAAGTGTTATGATTTGTTTTGATTCTATTACAATCTTTGTTTCCACCACACTTTGGAACTGCAAAAGGAATGTGCTTTCATAACTGCTTACATATTTTGAAATATTTTTACTGTACTTTTACACATTATTTACTTGTGATGTATTAGAAAAACAGTTGACGTCTTACTGCTTTTCATTTCACACTACCCCAGCACAATTGCCAGACAGTTGACTTTGAAAATCCTCTAACTTTGCAGTCAGAGAAAAAACAGTAAACACTAATCTCCAGGATAAATAAGCTGCAAAATGTAAAAAGACATAAGCTGACAATTGACCCATGTCTAGGAATACATAGCAAAAATGACAAGATAAAAACAAAATTTAAAGGCATCATTATTGCTCATTTATTTTCTGAATGAACAGATCACTTGTTCTTTGCCAATGCAAGGTCTTTTGCCATAACGTGTCCGTACACCCTAAAAATAGTTCACCCTGATAAAATTTGACTCTTCATAGGCAGTGTGCAAGTGGATTTTTCGAGGCCTTGTTGTTATTGCATGATAGATTATCGAGAAGGGAAAATGTATTGTTGGCACCCACCTCTTTTAGGAAAATAATCTTAGAAATAGCGCATGAGGAACACATGAGAATGAGAGCAAACCAAAAGCTTGTTAAAGATTTGGAGAAGATATTAAGACAGAGTTTGGTGTATTTGCCTGCAGAATCATGAGCATAGCATGGTAGAACATTCTGCTTGATATTATGGGTCCTTTCCGTACGTTAGGATGAGGGCAGATGTATCTATTGATTTATTTTTCACGTTGTCCTGAACTGAAGTGTGTGTCCCATGTGGAAGTGAGTAACATAATAGAGTTTTCGGAGGGACTGTTTGCCAGAGTGGATGTACCACCTGAATTGCAAGCTGTCTACGATGTTCAGTTGTAGATAGTTGGTGTATAGTAAGAAATTTCTTGAACAGATTGGGTTTTGGACGTAAACAGACCTCTGTCTCAAAATCCTGAAAGAAATGGTTTGATAGAAAGGTGAAATAGAGTACTCCAAAGTCGGTAATAACCGGCATTGCATGATGGCGGTTGTTGGAAATTGGCTGTGAATAGGTTGTTGTGGGCATATCTTCCAACCCTCTGTCTTTCAAAGGGTCAAACATTATATAAACTGCTTTGGGGTAGAGAATAAGCGCCATGCTTAAGTAGAGTTGATTATTGCTGAGTACAGTGAAGGAAGAGTCAGAGGGAAGCAACGGGGTGGATATTGAAAAGCATGATAATAGCGTAAATGGAAAAACGTGAACATTATTTTAAGGATGTAGAGTAAGGGATTGTTTGTCAAGATTCCCTGCACTGTTGGTGGTATGTAGAGTGCATACAACTTTTGTTGAATTGTCCAGTGTTAGCTTCGGGAATGTCATAAAGGTGTTCACCAGAATGTGCTGTGCCCAGAGGTGTGCTTAATCTTCAGGTACAGTGAAAAGCAAGCTGATTATAGTTGGTCTGTTAAATGCATTAAATTTGGCGAATTAAAATGCAGTTTTGATTAAGGATTATGTATTCACATGAAGCATCTGATATGGAGAACATTTTTTATCTAGTATATTCTGATAATTGTGTTTTGTTAATTATGGGGAGAAGGATTGTGTAATAATGTATCAACCTTTGAGAGCTAGTGTGGCTCGGGCAGTGTAGCTGCGTTCTATAACTAGGAATAAAAACCTTTTGGGAAGTAGAAATTGCATTTCTTGAGTATTAAAACCTGGTGACAATGGGGTGCCCCATAAACCTTTGGAAGGTCTTTTAAATTTGCATATTGGTCTTGTGGTACTCTAGGAAGGGCAGCAGCACTACCAACATTGTTTCTAGAGTGTATGGGGGCTACTGGGAGTGCAGCAGCCTCCCATGAAGGTTTTACCAAGAAGTAGCTCTAAGTTTCCTGAAGATTGGAATCCATGACCCTGGGAAAGACATCCCATTGTTCTAAGCACCCCTTGAGCTTTAGGTTTTGCTTGTAACAGTACGGAGCCCACTGTTCACTGGTGTTAGAGCTGCTGTAGCAGCATAGTAACAATAAGACTGTCAGACACATTTTATTCAATAGAATGCTTTATTTGTAATGTTGATGATTGATAATGCCAGGTTTCATAATATAAAGAACAATAATGAATGTTGGTATTATCCTCATTTGACTTCAGTAGTGTTGCAATGGAGGATTATAACATGTTGCTGCTTTTACTAATGTGGTGACCCCAACCAAGCCAGTAGGCCTGCTTGTTCTATAATGCTGCACCTTTATATTGCATCTAGTGTGGGTAGGGGTAGTATGGTTGTAGAGTTAGGACCCATTACAAAGGACCCATTAGTTATGTAATATGCTATTTGGGTGTCACCACAGGTATTTCCATCCACCCCATTGTATATATTTCTAATTAATGCATACTATTTATTGGTGTGTATAATAAAAGTACTTTTCCTTTCATAAGGAGACGCTCACCAGACAATGATTTATTGAGTGGTGGTGTTGTGTACCAATGGGCTGGGCTACTAGCCAAAGCAGCCTCCTCTGAGTAGGCCTTTGAATGCTCTGCTTCTCTACCGTCAAAAAGTCAAGTGCTACACTGAGGTTCTTGGTTCCGAATAAAAAGAAACTTGTGAACTTATTACTTGTGTAGGACTCACATCCTATGCAAATAATAACCCAATGTCTTACACCATGTGTTAGGAAACCTCTAGTAATTCAGGGCCAGTGAGCCAGAATGGCCATCTTAGCTATTTCTTTCTCTTCAGTCAAACCCATTTTAACTAATTTTCATTGGTTACCAATTGAGAGTCGAATCTCCTTTAAGGTACTATGTCTGGTCCACAAATTAATCCATGGGGACTCCTCTGGGCTTTTTAAAAAATGAAGTTTTATACTCCTCCTTGCCCTTAACAGTCTTCTAATGCAAAGATCTGTGACTGGGGGTGAATGTTTGATTGGTTCCGCATTCCGTCCATCATTTGTGTTTGTTTGCTTTTGTCGCCATAAGTGTGGCGGATATGCCCAGCTGTGGGTCCCGGGCTCACTGTGCCACTGAATTCAAGCTAGCCTGGCTGATGAAGGGTGATTCCCTGAAACCGGTCCCAGGATGCATGTTTCTGGTCCTGGGAGGACCTGGCCTGGCAGTTCGGGCTCGATTGTTCCCATAGAGAACAGGGTCAAGACTGATTTGCATATGACTGGGTCCAAACTGGGGTGGCATGGTGAGCAAAATAATTGATGGATTAAACTCAGATCTGTGACTGGGGGTGAATGTTTGATTGGTTCCGCATTCCGTCCATCATTTGTGTTTGTCTGCTTTTGTCGCTGTAAGTCTGCTGGGTATGCCCAGACGTGGGTCCCGGGCTCACTGTGCCACTGGATTCAAGCTAGCCTGGCTGATGAAGGGTGATACCCTGAAACCGGTCCCAGGATGATTGTTTTTGGTTCCGAGGGTCTACCTGACCTGGCAGTTCGGGCTGGACTGTTCCCATAGAGAACAGGGTCAAGACTGATTTGCATATGGCTGGGTCCAAACTGGGGTGGCATGGTGAGCAAAAGAATTGATGGATTAAACTCTGATCTGTAACTGGGGGTGAGTGTTTGATTGGTTCTGCATTTCGTCCATCATTTGTGTTTGTTTGGTTTTGTCACCAACAGTCTTCTATGCACTTTTCCCATCAACCTCAATGTAAAAAGTCTACTTTTGAAGGAGAGACTTTTTCCACCCTAGCTTCCCCACCTCTAGAGTAATTTATCACTGGATCTTAGATCAACTGCCCCTCATTTACAATTCAGTAAGAACTGAAAACTATCCTTTCAATTAATCCTTTCAGGGTAGACATTATTTTCTCTTCAAAGTCTTAGCGTCACCAGATCTTTTGATGAAAGTTGCACTTTTATAATATTTAACTAATATTTAACTAAAATTAACATTGTTCCAGCTTGCCCATCACTTGGTAAATCTTTGTTATGCATCTTTCGAATCTTCCACATGTCCTTTATGCAAGTATTAGTCTGCTGTATCTCTAACGTCATGTCTAGTAACATGGTGTCACCTCACAAGAGATTAGTGGTTCTGGCGCCATTACCCGCAGATGCCTTTCTGCCAGACACGTTAGATGCAAGTGAATGTGGGAGTCTTCAGTTTTTCTTTCGCCTGTGTTGAGTATAAACGATGATCCTACCAATAATAAAAGTTCACCAATCACACAGAGAGTGAACACTCACTTCATCAGTGTAATGTCCTCCTAACTGGGTTCCCGCTAATGAATATGCTATACACAGAGCTATGTATGGCATGTCTTTATTCTTCAGTGTGTAACTGCAAACTCAGCATTCTAAACTTGCTTTTACTATACTCTGTTGTCCTTCAGGATCCAAAATAGTTTAATCATTCATACCTCCAAGACACAATATCCCCTTATCTGTTAAATAAAAAAAAATATAAACTTTTTACACATATACATGCTGCAATTCTTCAGTATGTCTTCTTGGTGCTTTTACAACTCATCTAGATAGTGTTTTGGAAACTAGAAATCACCAATCAGCGTGTCCATGATCTGCCTCGGTGTTGTAGAAGTAATGGCGGTCTGGGATTCTTCAACGGTTTTCTCTGATCAAGTCTTGGAGTGTTGTGCTATCTGTTTGAAGCACGAGGAATCTCCTGTGATAGATCTTCCTGGACATTGGACTGTTACCATTTGCTGGTTACAACTTGAAATGGCTCAGCATCTTAAGGAGCATTAGATTTGCAATACCGTGACTGACAGACAAGCACTCAATCTCCTCGCTTGAAAACAGTGTTCTACCCATGTTGCCTTTTGTCAGCATATGATTTAATTTTCTGCTTATGACTCAAGTTTGTTGTACGTGTCTCGCAATCAGTTTTGGATCTGATGTTGGTCCATTAAGGCAACTTGGTTGTTACATCTCTCCTGAACATCAGTGATGAAGGGCTTTCACCTGTGATTGAGTGAGGAGTTGAATGGTAAGCTTGTAGAGTAGAATTCAAGACAGTCTTGAGGTTGAGCTTCTCTAAGGTACGCAAGAAATGTTCAACAAGGCCATTAGCCAGTGGCCAAAGAGATGTGCTTTTCTGATGCTTCACATTAAGTAGATTGAGGAAGTCTCTGAATTCTCTGCTATTAAAGGGTACTGCTGCTCGAAAAGCCAGGTTTTTAGGAGTCTCCGGAATGCGGAGTGGTCCTGGGTGGTCCTGAGGCTGGTGGGGAGGGAGTTCCAGGTCTTGGCTGCCAGGAAGGAGAAAGACCTCCCACCCGCCGTGGAGCGGCGGATGCGAGGGACGGCAGCGAGCGCGAGGCCAGAGGAACGGAGGAGGCGGGTGGGGACGTAGAAGCTGAGGCGTCGGTTGAGGTATTCCGGTCCCTTGTTGTGGAGGGCTTTGTGTGCGTGGGTGAGAAGTCGAAAGGTGATCCTCTTGCTGACTGGGAGCCAATGCAGGTGTCTCAGGTGTGCGGAGATGTGGCTGTTGCGGGGTACGTTGAGGATGAGGCGGGCCGAGGCGTTTTGAATGCGTTGCAGGTGTTTTTGGAGTTTGGGGGTGGTCCCAGCGTAGAGGGTGTTGCCGTAGTCCAGGCGGCTCGTGACGAGGGCGTGGGTCACGGTTTTTCTAGTGTCTGTGGGGATCCAGCGGAAGATCTTGCAGAGCATGAGGAGGGTGAGGAAGCAGGCGGAGGACACGGCGTTGATTTGCTTGGTCATGGTGAGAAGAGGGTCCAAGATGAAGCCGAGGTTGCGGGCGTGGTCTGCGGGGGTCGGTGCGGTGCCGAGGACCGTGTGCCACCAGGAGTCGTCCCAAGCGGATGGGGTGTTGCCGAGGATGAGGACTTCCGTTTTGTCAGAGTTCAGCTTTAGGCGGCTGAGCCTCATCCAGTCTGCGACGTCCTTCATACCGTCTTGTAGGTTGGTCTTGGCGCTGGCGGGGTCCTTGGTGAGGGAGAGTATAAGTTGGGTGTCGTCGGCGTAGGAGGTGATGATGATGTCGTGCTTGCGTACGATGTCGGCGAGGGGGCTCATGTAGACATTGAAGAGTGTCGGGCTGAGCGATGAGCCTTGAGGTACGCCGCAGATTATCTCGGTGGGGTCTGAGCGAAACGGTGGGAGGTAAACTCTTTGAGAACGGTTTGAGAGGAAGGAGGCGATCCAGTCCAGAGCCTGGCCTTGGATCCCGGTGGAGCGGAGGCGGGTGATTAGCGTGCGGTGACAGACGGTGTCATCAGGCATTGGATTGCTGTGTTGTGCAAGAATAACTCCTAACTCGACTGGGGTAGCATCAACAACAACTTCAACATGTAACTTTGGCTGAAAATATGCCAGTAGCGTTTTCAATAGCTTGTTTAATGCTCTTAAAACTCTGCTTGCGTTTATGTGACCAGTGAAATGGAACATCCTTTTTTTCAACTCTCTCAGTGGAGCAATCACAGTAGTAAAGTCTTGTATATATTGTGACAGAAACTGACCATGCAAAGGAATGAATGCAACATGGAAACAGTTGTGGGGGTCTGGCAGTTGACAACTTTGGACTTTAGCTTGATGGGGTGTCATGCTCCCATCAAAAAAGATATGGCTAGATCATTTTAGCTTTGTCTTTTTGAATTTACATTTCTCAGCATCTAGCTTTAAACCAGCATCAACACACACTTGCCTTAAAGCTTTGTCATGTTTTTTTCTGAGTAGATCCAAAAACCAATATGTCATCGCTATATTTGAAAGCATTCACAACATGTTCTATGATACATCAAATGCCATCTTGAACAAACTCTGCA
Organism: Pleurodeles waltl; assembly: GCF_031143425.1. NCBI lineage: Eukaryota > Metazoa > Chordata > Amphibia > Caudata > Salamandridae > Pleurodeles > Pleurodeles waltl. The sequence goes on along the minus strand of NC_090451.1, from coordinate 502,861,853 downwards.
GCTTCTGACACACCAAAATTTAGGGCCTAATTTAGAACTCTGCAAACTGGTTACTCCTTATTCTAAATCCCACTATAGCCTATGTCTGAGTTCTAAATTATGCCGTCAGTCTTTTATATCAAAACAGACCAATATCTGAATTTCAACTGTTGGTGCCCTTTGATTATATCAAGGCAAGAGAAGACTTTAGCCCCGTTCAGTTGTGTTATCATATCAACAGTGTGTGGACCTTGATGTTGTTTTCTTTCAATTGCCTTGTTCCCTTGACGCATGTCCAAGCGGCTCCTTCACAGTCCTTTTTGGGCACTGCCACTATGGGAAAAACCCATGGCGCCAGACCTGTAGAACGCTCAATAGTATCATGCTTAATTAGTGATTTGAGTTCCATTTCAACAACTTTTTCTAAATGAAGTGCAATTCCTCTGTGTCTCATAGCAACCGGTTGAACATCTTCATTGAGATGCAATTTTACTTTCATAGTCTTAAATGGGTACCCGCTAAAGAATACGCCACACATGGAGCTACGTATTGCAAGTTTTTATTCTTCAGCGTGTAATCGCAAACTCAACATTCTAAATTCGCATTCACTTGCCCACGTTCTAACACTTACACCATCATGCTACAGAGTCCTTCAGGGTCCAAAAAGGTCCCATCATTCATATTCACAAGACATGACAATCAATAGTCTCATTCCTCACCACACCCTATAGTTTCAGATTCGCTGTCATCACTTGTGGACATTACCCGCAGGTCTTGGCTGCTACCTGCACCTGCTACAGCAAAGGGTAACTAGATCTGCTTCTGATCCTCATCACATATCAGATTAACTAATTCCAGCTTTTTAAATAACCTTGCTATATCATGAGAAAGGGGGTGGAGAGCTGTGGGAAGAGACATAAACTACCGCTGATATGTATCAGGTGCTTGACTCCAGACATCAGAATCCAGTCAAAAAAATGAAAAACGTAGATCCGCTCCCCTGATCCCTGTCAGAATCCAGTCTGAAAAGGGAACTTTGCAGAAGCTCCCAGTAATGTTGGCCATCCTGGTACCTAACTGGCTCTGTCCCTTCAGTACTTTTAGCCTGACAGACTACAAATAAAAACTCAGTGCAAAAATGTGCTTTTTAATGCATTATATTTATGAGTATAGTGTTATGATGGGTAGTTTAGTTCTGGGAAAATCAAAGCTTGGTCATTAAAAAATATTCCCATTATTAGGCTCATGCTCTTACAAAATAATAATAGAAATGGGCACATATGAACACACCCACATTGAACACCTCTTAATAAAGGATTTTGATTAAAAATGTGGAGAAAACTGCATTTTAGCTTGCAGACATTTTAGATTTTGAATGGTAAAAAATACAAAACATTTTAAGATCCTGGCTTAAAAAAAGATTGTGTTTGCCTTTTTCTGAAATGGGTATATGTTACTGTCCAGGCTAGGGCCTCATACCCCTGGGATTAGGGAGTTTCCCTGTCCGAAATAACCAATCTCCATTAGGAAAAAAAAAAGAAATTGGGAGAATTGACTACTTGGCTGCAACACAGTTCACACTTTCAACAGATTCACCATAGTATGTAGCTGAGAGAAAGGTAGTTATGTAATTTCCTCTGCTGGGGAATCACCTGCAGGCTAAGTAGGCTTCACCGTAACTTCAGTGGGATATAGGGCTTAATGTATCAGAGGGATTTTCCTATTCTGATTCTATGGGAAAATGCGTTAGTACATATGGATCACAGTGTGCTTTCTGTTCCGCTGGTGTGTTTTATCACAAAATATCTTTACACATCAGCCATTAACGTGTGTATTTATCATAAAACCTGCTGGAAAGCCTCATCTTTTGAATGGTATTCCCCAGATGTTAGCCGCATTTAGCTGAACCTGTTTTTGCTGCGCATAGGACTCTGCATACGTTACTCCTGCTAATCAGTGATAAAGTGCCTGTCATGTCCCTTTTAACCATGCTAAAATAGGCAAATACCAATTTCACACATTTAATTTGCTTAAAGGTCCGAAGTATATGGTACTACGTGTACCCGGGCCCTGTAAATTAAATGCTATTAGTGGGCTGCAGCACATATTATGCCACCCACTGAAGTAGCACTTTAAAACATGTCTCCTTTACTGCCCCTGCAGCCTGGGTAGGCAGTTTCAACTTTTCCAAGGCCTAAACCTTCATTTATAATACTTATAAATCATCCCTATGCTAGGTCCTAAATGTTCATGGGTCAGGGTATATGGTATTTAAAAAGTAGGACATGTGTATTTAAAGTTGTACATGTCCTGGCAGTAAAAATCCTACGACGTTTTTTCACTATACCTAGACAGGTGCTCCAATAGGAAAGACTGGGCTACATTACAACATTTTATAATGCTTAGCTTCAGTTTAGGAGTAGCTGGAAAAATTATTCAAGGACTCATTTTAATTGTAATTTAAAATCCATGTTAATGGTAAAGATGTTTTTTTATTTCTATTCTAGAAAGGTTGCTTACCTTGTCACTGAAGTTCACACCTAGGCGTGCCTTCCACTTTTCTCTCTAGTCAGGCTGGCACCAAACTCAGTTGGGATTGAGGAGCTGAACTTAACTGGTTTAGAGGATGGACAAAGGCTTGCCGTCCACTCATAGGTTGGCATTGGGCATATATTGGAACCCACAGACACCTTTCTCAGTACACAGCTGGACCTTTGTGAATCAGAAGGAAGACTGCCCAGCTGTCTAAAGACTGGACCTACTTGCCTTGAAACCATCAATCAATCAATCAATCAGGGAATTTGTAGAGCACACTATTCACCCGTGAGGGTCTCAAGGCACTGAGGTGAGGGTCTGCTACTGCTCGAACAGCCAGATCTTGAGAGGTCTCCTGAAGGTAAGGTGGCCCTTGGTCTGACGCAGGTGGGTGTGAAGAGAATTCCACGTCTTGGCGGCGAGGTGCGAGAATGAAATGCCGTCAGTGATGGTTCTGCGGATGCATGGGACAGTGGCAAGGGCAAGGTCGGCAGAGCGAAGCTGTCGGGTCGGGTGTAGAAGGAGACCTGTCTGTTGAGGTATTCTGGTCCGGTGTTGTACAGTGCCATGTGAGCGTGGGTGAGGAGTTTGAAAGTGATTCTCTTGTTGATGGAGAGCTAATGCAGTTCTCTCAGGTAGGCTGTGATGTGGCAGTGGCGGGGATGTCCAGGATGAGGCGTGTGGATGCGTTCTGGATGTGTTGCAGCTTTTTCTGGAGTTTGGCTGTGGTTCCAGCATAGAGGGCATTGCCGTAGACCAGTTTGCTGCTTACGAGGGCTTGGGTGACTGTTCTTCTGGTTTCAGTGGGGATCCATTTGTAGATCTTTCGAAGCATGCAGAGGGTATTGAAGCAGGAGGAGGAGATGGCGTTGACTTGCTGGGTCATAGATAGTGAGGAGTCCAGGATGAATCCCAGTTTGCGTGCGTGGTCGGTGGGTATTGGTGCGGTTCCCAGTGTGGCAGGCCACCAGGAGTCATCCTATGCGGAGGTGGTGGAGCCGAAGATGAGGACTTCAGTCTTGTTGGAATTCAGTATAAGGCGTCTGTTCTTCATCCATTCGGCAATGGCCTTCATTTCTTTGTGGAGGTTGGTCCTGGCGGTGTCCTTGGTGAGAGAGAAGATCAACTGGGTGTCATCGGCGTATGAGATGATGTTGAGGTTGTAGGATCAGGCGATGTTAGCAAGCGGAGCCATGTACATGTTGAAGAGGGTCGGGTTGAGGGATGCAGCAGATGATTTTGGTGGCTTCAGAGCGAAATGTAGGGAGGCGGACTGTCTGAGTTCTGCCGGTGAGAAAGGAAGTGATCCAGTCTAGGGCTCTGTCGTGGATTCTTGCATTGCTGAGGGGTGTGCGTAGGATGTGGTTGCAGATGGTGTCGAACATGGCTGAGAGATCCGGGAGGATGAGGGCCGCTGTTTTCCAGTATGGTTCTGATGTTGTCGGTGGCAGCGATGAGGGCAGTTTCGGTGCTGTGGTTGCTGCTGAATCCACATTGGGAAGGGTCCAGAGAGCTGTTCTCCTCGAGGAAACGGGTCAGTTGTTTGTTGACAATTTTCTCAATTACTTTTGCCGGGAAGGGGAGCAGGGAGATGGGCTGGATGTTTCTGAGGTCCTTTGGGACCACCTTAGGTTTCTTGAGTAGGGCGTTGATCTCGGCGTGTTTCCAGCTCTCCGGGAAGGTGGCAGACTCGAAGGAACTGTTGATGATCTTCCGGTGCGATGACTGAGCTTGCTTTGTTGAGGATGTGGTGAGGGCAGGGGTCGGATGGTGAGCCGAAGTGGATTGTGTTCATGATTTCGATTGGATTGTTGACGTGGGTCCAGGAGAGCAGGAGGTTGGTGGGTGGTGAGTCTGTAGTGGCGGGTTGACGGGGGGTCTGAGTGCTGAAGCTGTCATGGATGTCTGCGATCTTGCGGTGGAAGAAGGTGTCGCAGAGGTCTTGTGATGGCGGGATGTCATTGGCATTGGAGCTGGGGTTGGAGCGTTCCTTCAAGATGTTGAAGGGCTCCTTGTGGCTGTGTACGTTGTTGTTCATGCGTTCCTTGAAGGTGGTTCTCTTGGTGGTTCGGATGAGTTGGTGGTGTCTGCGGATGACGCTTTTGAAGGCTGTGTGGCTGTCTAGTGTCTGATCTTGGCGCCACTTCTTTTCGAGTCTTTGGCATGTTTGCTTAGATTCTTGGAGGTCAGTGGTGAACCAGAAGGCCTTTCTGTCAGTTTGACTGTTGGAAGGATTTTTGATCGGGTGAGAGTGTTGGCACAGTCGATCCATTGCGTGAGGTTGCGGGCAGCTGTGTCAGTGTCGGTGGTGTTGATGGGTGGGCTCCGGGAGAGGGTAGTGATTAGTTGTTCTTCGGTGACCTTGTTCCATCTGCTGTGTGGAATCCGTTGCAGGTGATGGTGTGTTGTGGGTTTCTCAAAGGAGAAATGGATGCAGCGGTGGTCTGTCCAGTGGAGTTCGGTGGTGTGGCTGAAGGAGCCATGTTTACTGGCAGAGAAAATGGGGTCGAGTGAGTGTCCTGCAGAGATGGTGGGTGGGTGTTGTGACGAGCTGTTTGAGGCTGAGGTTGGAGAGGTTGTCTAGCTGGGTGGCGGAGTTGTTACCGTTGGTGTTCTCGAGGTGGAAGTTTAAGTCCCCAAGGAGTATGTACTCTGTGGATGTGAGAATGTGCGTGCTGATGACGTCTCTGATGGAGTCGCTGAACTGCTATCGGGGCCGGGGGAAGTCTGTAAACGAGGATCCCTTAAAGCAGTGGTCTCCAAACTTTTTAATGCCGCTCCCCCCCAGTTGAAAAATAAAAATCATTGGCCCCCCCTCAGAATTTTTCACAATTATTTTAGAAATATGGCAATGTTTAAATAGGTCTAAACCTATTTAAACATTGCAGTTAGGTACTGTTACCTTTTTAAAACTGCAATAACATGCTTCTGCTTGAAACAAAGGCATATTATCTGTATAATATTTCTTTTAGCCAGAGTTTGGCGCCCCCCCTGGGATCACTTGAGGCCCCCCTAGGGGGGCCCGCCCCCCAGTTTGAAGACCTCTGCCTTAAAGGGTGATGTTTGGGTCGTTATGGATCTGGAAGTGCAGGTGTTCGGCAGTGCTAAGGGTGTCTTCGGTGCTGGTCGTGATCCTGAGGGTGTTCTTGTGGATGATGGCGATGCCTCCTCCTGGTTTGTAGGAGCAGTCCCTGCTGGTGATCTTGTACCCCAAGTCCCCAAAAGTGACTCCAAGGGCCAGTCGTCTAACCTGTTTGAGCGACAAGGACATAACAAGCCACCAAAGGCCTCTCTCCTTGCACAGCAGGCCAGTTCCAACTAGACCTGCCATGCACCCTGCTGCTAGCTTCTGCTGGAGTCCTAACCATCAAGCAGTGACTCTTAGGTCCTGGACCCTTGGCTGGTGTTAGAGTGTAAGTCTCCTGCCAACACTGCAAAACCTGGGATTTAGAAACTTTTTGATAACTTTTCCACCTGAGAACCGGAAGGTAACTGGGACCACCATTGAGTCTTTGACATTGAATCGCTGGCCGATTTCAACTTGCTGTTTTGCCCCACTGAAGAACTGACTTCCAGTAAAGTTTTTAAGCCCAAACATAGAGGGCTTAATTTGGACTGATGCAGAGCAGCAACCCATCATGACCTTCCTGGGGACAGACTTCGGACTTCACCTTTTTGGAGTTCTTCCACCTTCATTCATGACCGTACCAGGACCATCTTCCTCCGCATCCCACTGTTACCGAGTCCTACTTTTTTTCAACCCTACAGCCTACTCCTCCGATGACCCATTGATGACCACTCTTCTACACAAACTTTCTAAGTCCATATGTAAACTTTCCACTGGAACAAGCCTTGTCCCTCATCCAACCTGTGCTTCATCGCAGTTGGCCCTGACTTTTAATTTTGACCTGGTCTAGCATGATCAGATAACTGCTGTTTGTGCTTTGTTCTTTGTGGCGCTATTTTTCACTTTAAACTTTAACAATTCATATTGCCAGTTGTGGATATTTGTCATTTTGGTGTGAATTCATCTATGAAAGTTTACTTTTATTTTTAATTTTGTTTGGGATTTTTCTTGTAGTGTGTTCTTCATTGTATTACTGATTGAGTACTGCATAAGTATTTTATACATTACCTATAAGGTAAGCATAACTGCTTTTTTGCCAGACTACCAGAGGGTTAAGCACAGGTTTATTTACTGACTTTAATTTCACCCTGGCAAGCATTGTGACTATTATTTGAGTTATGTTCTCACCCTATCAACTCGGACTCCAATTTCTTACCTTGTTGTTCAGTGATCGTTGGAACTCAGTACTGTGTTTTTGCAGTGCCACTCGATGATTTGTGAAAAAACAAGAATCCTTTTATAATCTAACATCAAAATAATTTCTTTAAAATTATCCTTTATTTTTAATTGGTCACTTTGTTCTGATATTCCTTAATGTAATTCCTGCCTCACATTTGTGCACATGTTCTTTTTGCAAGGATGGAGATGGATCTCAGCAACACTGAGAGCTTCCAAGTGGCAGAAATGAAGAAACTCTGCGAGGAGAGGGGTCAAACCTTGAGTAAGGGGTCTACAAAGGTGGACTATCAATTAGCCCTCAGAGCCTATTTGGAGGAACACCTGATCCAATCTGCAACACTGGAGCAGGCGGGTGAGGACCCAGAGGATGAAGATGAAGAGGAGGATGAGGGTGAAGAAGAAAAAGACTTGGCTGCAGGCCCCCCAGAGTAAAACCCAGGGGAGGAAGAAGAGGTGCCCATAGGGATAAAATCACCAGCTGTTTCTGTGGCTGGGAGACATGTTTCCTCTGCCAACCTGAACCAATCAGAGTTAGAGGACAGGCAGGATCTGGGGAACCAGAAACTTTAACTATGCAAGCTGAAACTGTCTGGTGAGAGATCAGAGGCTGAGAGAGCCTTAAAGGAAAAGTGTCTGGCTCTGCATCAGAACGAAATTCTGCTGATTCATGTGATAAGCCATGAAGTAATAGACATAACAAGGTCAGTCGTCTAGTGTTAGCTGGCTAAAAGTGTTGTCTAATCCATATAAGATTAGGGAGATTTATAAATTCTTTATTGATGTTATGGCTGATTATAAGGGACAAGAGGTCGCCAGTATACCAATTCTTACCATCCATGAGACAATCACACACAAGCTACAGAATATTTTCTATAAGGAAATTCTCACTAAGACATTTGACCACCCACATAAAACCAGGGAATGGTTTAACAAGGATTGCTCAAAGGCAAAACTTGCATCAAAGCTAGCTATTGTGTCCTGCTCTCAGGGGGCGGTTAGAACAGCTAGATTAGCCATAGCACAGGCAAAGAAAAGCTGGGATGAGTTAATATGGCAAAATCTGTTGGATGCCGCCAGATACAATAACAATATGTCATTTTGGAAACAATTGTCTCGGAGACACAGGGAGGGCAACAACACATTTTGTTCTTACATCCAACCGGAGAGTTGGGTAGATCGTTTTACTAATCTCTATGCTCTCTATGCTTTGCCCTGTAACCTCTCCATTTATGATTCTCATTCCCAGCAATTGTCTGCAGTGTGCTTACCTCCTGTGGACCTGGGAATAGACGTGTGTAATCAGGATGATTATATTGTCTTTACTCTGGAGGAAACACTCGCTGCAATTAAATCCCTTAAATCTTCTAAAGCCCCAGGCCTAGATAAGATACCGGGTGATTTATATAAGTCTGAGCCAGTGATCTGGTCCAGTTATATAAACATGGTATCTAATGCAATCGCAGCTGGAGGTCCAATACCCGGCACATGGAAAGGGGCTGAAGTAGTTCCTATATATAAAAAGGGAGTGATGAGTTCCCCTGTTAATTACATACCTATTAGCCTCATTGACAACCTCCAAAAAATCTTTGCCAAACAACTTTTGAACAAGCTTTTAAAATGGGGTTGACACTCATCCTGTGATTTCTTCACTCCAGGCAGGTTTTTGTCCTAAAACTAGTACCGTGGACCAGTTTTTCAGGCTGGCACTGTGATATTGGAAATATCTAACACTTGCTAAACAAAATCTGTATGTTGGCTTTGTGGACCTTCGGTCTGTGTTTGATATGGTTCCTAGAGGGAAATTATGGGACGTTTTATATAAAATAGGCACCCCACCAAACATACTCCATCCCCTACAGTGGTTACACAAGGGCACATATGCTCAGGTGAGGTGGGGTAATCAGGGAGAATTGACAGATCATATCGCCATTCAGCGGGGTTTATCAGGGATGTGTTCTGGCACCAATCTTATTCACTCTATATATTAATGAGGTGGTACAAGCTGTATCTTCCTGTTAAAAATGGTGTTCCCTCCCTAAATGCACAAAAGATTCCTATTCTGCCTTTTACAGATGATTCTCTCCTCATCTCTAAGACCCCAACGGGTCTCCAGACCCTTGTGGAGAAGTTTTGTACTGATTATGGCCTGGAACTGAACATTAGTAAAACTAAACTAATGGTGTTCAGCCCCGGACCGGTTAGGAGATGTACTGCCCCCTTAGCTGGGGCTCCTTTGGGGAAAGTTAGTTCAATAGATTATTTGGGGGTGAGGATCTCTAACATACTGCATTGGGAAGAACACAGATCTGGGGTCATTTTGCGCTTTTACAAAAGTATTGATACGAAAGCTGTTTCTCCAGCAATAAAAATCTATTTAGCTAAAGCACAAAATGCTGCTAGTTATGGCGCTGAGGTGTGGGACTTCTGCAAAACCACTAAGCTGTCTGTGGGTGAGAACAATTTTGCCAGAGTTCAGCTTACGTGCCCAGGTGGTACTCCCCTGATCCCTATTTTCCTGGACCTTGGTTTTAATCGTATCTCTGGTGATACGATAGCTTTAAGACCATTACTTTTTTGGGTAAGAATCTGGTCTACTCCCCAGCTTGTGATTTATAGGGACTCTCTTCTTGATCTTTTAAAAAGACCTAATGTAGCCTCTTTTCCATGGTTTAGGCATGTGTCAAGCTGGTTTTGTTCCCTGGGACTTGGGAATTACTGGGAGAATCCACAGGATTTAGGGAAGGCTCATAAATTGTCTCTGAAAATAGCTTATTGGTCTTATGTCAGGAACAAAAATCTTGATACAACGCACGGACGATTGACCAATGCATTTCTTGATTTTAAATGGTATCCCCAGTATGAGCACTATTTAGATGTTATTCCTGATTCTTTAGGAAAGAGTTTGTATGCTCGTTTTTGTTATGGGTATCTACCGCTATTGTCTTTTGTTGGCAGTTGGGGGACACCGTTGGTGTAACTTGTGTCCTTGTTGCAGTTCTGTTCTGGAAACAATTGAACATTTTATGTTTTTTTGTCCAGTGTATGTTGTTCCCCGACGCAAATGGATTTGCCCAGTATGTCAGATGCTGGGCCTCAAACAATTTGCTATTGCCCTTAGGATTTTAAAGAGTGATACTTCTGCTATCTTGATTTAAGCAGTTAGCAAGTTCCTTGTGGCTGCATGGTATACACGGTCTTGTGTTCTAAAAACATTGTAATTTGTAAATATAATTTTCGATGAATGGTGCAACCTATTTTAGCACCAAAAGGCTGCACAATATCCAAGAGATCGTGGAAGGTAGAAAATGAGCACAGTTCAAAAGAAATTTGTAAATATGTATGTTTTAGGGCATGTACTGGGTGATCTTTTACCAATTTTATTGTTAATAATGGAAGGTGTTTTCATATTTTATTATATTCTCTTCTTAAACTTGTTCTTGTAACTTGTAATTATATAGGAGTATTGTTTCGGCTTTGATGGTTTTTTATGACCGAATAAAGCTTGTTGACTACTACTACTAGACGTGAAAGCCAGAAGAGTCACTGAGTCCAGTGAATATGGTGGCTGCTACACAGCGGTGCCCACAGGAAGTAAAAAGATTCAGATTCCCAAAAACCTGGAGACTAGCTTTGTGATGGGAAATTATATTGAAAAGTGATTTGAGGCCTATGATGTAGCCTTGTCAATGGAAGGGAGTTTGGGTGTGAGTTTTGGAAGCATATACACACAGGGGAAGGAAAACCTATTGGTTATAGGGAAGGGTGACTGGATGAAGTATACCCTCATGAAGAAAGCCCTTGTTGTTAAATATGGTTTGACCCTAGAGAAGTATCACTTATACTTTAGGGAAATTCAGAAACTATCTCACCTTTCTTGGGTGGATTTTGAACATCAGTCTCAAGGGCACTAAAAGCATGAACGAAGAGGAGCAAGGTGAGTGACTGATGGGCTTTACTATCTATTTACAATCTATTTATGAGAGAGCACATGTTCAGTAATTGCTTTGCAGAGTTCTGCCAACACCTGATTGAATTAAATCTTAGTGTGCCCAGCAAGCTGGTGAAGGAAACTGACGTCTGAATTAGTATCAGGGCATCAAAGAAGGTACCCCACAGGGAGGGATGAATCACCAGAAGAGTGCACAGAGTCCTGACCAGATGAAAAGGGAGGGGAGACACAGAAAAACAAAGGATTGCGCAAAAAGCTCCCAAAAGAGTTTTCAGGGGAAGGAATCCCAGGCTAATCTGGAGCGAAAAAGGGGACTTTTAATGGAAAGAAGTTTCAGGGCTTCTTCTGGCACAAATCCCATGAATGTTACCAGTATGTGCACTTTAGGGGAATGTCATCTGCCCATTCAGGAAGCAGCCCCTCTCTGGTGGGTGTTTCCTTGGAATGGCCAGTGTGCTGCTGGGGAGGAGCTTGCCCCAGTTCATTTTGGGGCAGTGCAGAGATTACCCTGCTGTCCCTGGGTGACAAGGCGATGGTGCCAAAGGCGCACATGCCTGACAATACCAAAAGCTGTAGACGGTGGATCTCAATCAAAGTACAGAGGGTGGAGGCTCTGAGAGACACAGGAGACAATATGACTACTGTTAGGTGTCTTTTAGTGTCCTCTGAGCAGGTAGTCCCTGATGGTGTCAATCATGTTGTGACTGCGGACAACCAGGTGAGCCACTATCCAGTGGCTCCGGTTCCCTATAAATGGGGCGGTCTCAGATTCTTTATAGGTAGCTGTAAGCCAGATTTGTCTATTGATTGTTTGTGAATGATCTTGAGCACATCATCTAGAAAGAGGTGAGCTGAGTTCTCACTTGGAGTTATGGAGATTGCAAGAGTGGTTATGCCTTACGACATCATCCATGGCAGCCCGTCAGAATGACCAAGAGCCTAGAAAATGTCACATATGCCTGTGAAGAAGAGGAAGGGAAGGTCCCTTGGGAAACCCATCCCAGAGGTTTCCACAGTCTGGGAGGAAGCTGATCCTATAGGTAATGCCCTGGAAGCTGCAGGGGAACTCACTGCTTCCCTGGTAGACTTATGTGCATTAGCCGGGTGTCAACAGAATGTGGGGGGGGGGCTCCTAGGCAAAGTTCTTCAAAGCACAAATAGAGTGCCCTACTCTTGAGGGCTGTGGCTCAGGCAGCTGGCAACACCTCAAATGATCACCTGTATAGTCAGCCTAAGGTCCCTGAGCCTGGGTCAACCCTGTGTTGGTAGTCCCTACTGCTACAAGGCCTTCCTACTTGAGCTAGCTCATTATATCCCCCTGGCAGGACATCTGTGGCAGTCCAAAACCGTTAGCTGCCTGGCCACCCTCTTCTGTTGTCCGCAGATGCAGCTGTGGTCTGATGCCTTCTGCAAATTTTGCGTTATCTGCCAGACCAGTGGGAATTTAAGGGCCACGCATAAAACCCCTGCTTCTGCTCTCTGTAGTGGGAGCACCCTTGGGCACTGATAACACTAAGCCTCTGTAGCCAAAGACTGCATTAGGCAATAGGTTCATCCTGGTTTTGCTGGATCATACCACTCGGTACCCTGAAGCCATTCTTCTCAGATTGGTGACTGCACCTGCAGTGGCCAGGGCACTGATGGGGATATTTATCCATGTGGGTTTCCCCACCTAGGGTGTGTCTAATAGGGGCTGTGTGGAATAATTTACAGGTTTTCCACATTGTCCCACACCCTAGACCAGGGTTCTGCAAAGTTGGTCCTGGAGAGCCGGGTCCATGCCAGGTTTTTAGCATATCCACATTTAGAAGAATGTAGATTTCTGAAACATCTTTTTTCTAAATGTGGACATGCTAAAAACCTGGCATGGACCCGGCTCTCCAGGACCGACTTTGCAGAACCCTGACCTAGACCAATGGGCTTGCTGAGAGGTTCATGCTTATGGAACTATCAGAGCCCTTGAGGTGTAGATGGGAAGTCCTCCTGCCATGCCCAATATATGCTGCTGGGACAGCATCTCAGAAGGGAGTGGGGTTCTGTCCCTTTAAACTTCTATTTGGTCACCCTGTGCATGGACCTCTGTCTTGTAAAAGAAGGGGGCTGAGGTAGCTCCCACGAAAACCCCCAAGATGTAGTTAATTTCATTTTGTGTCTCTGTTCTCAGATGAAGCACTTCTGGAAAAAGCCCACAGAGAACATAGAGGCCAGCTAGGAAGTTAAGAAACACTGGTGCGACCAACAGATCACTCTGGTGAAGTATGGAGCCTGTGGAGCCCCGGGCCTTGAAGGAAAGGTGGACTGGAGGTGAAGGAACGGAAAAGGGCACCTGGTGGGCCTCAAAACATCTAGGACGTGAATGGCCTCAAGCGACACTTTGAGAGGCTCGAAGTAACCATGCTCTTTGTGACTGATGGTAGTGAAAAGGTCGAGAATTAACCTCTCCCAGACCTGCTGTTTTCCAATGAACAAGGTCGGTCAGTGGAAGGATTTGTCTTCTCCCCTACCCTCGCCCCACCCGAGCAACAGAGGGACTGTAGCCACTTGTTGGGGCAGTTTTCCACTTTCCCCTTTATTTTCACTTGCCCTGGTGCTCACTTAGTGTACCCATGATATAGAAGCCTGTGACAGCAGCCTGTCATAGACAACATTGACAGGCTATCTAACAAAGCAAGAGCCAGAATAAAGGATGAGGTGTCCAAAATGCTTTGGGGATGATTGAGCCCTCCTGTAGTCCCTGGTCCAGTCCAGTTGTATTGGTACCCAAGTCTGTCCCACTGGGTGCCACCTCAGAACTCGGGTCCTGTGTGGAATGCAGGGGCCTTAATTCATTTACCAAGACCGATGTTCAACCTATCCCCAGAGCTGATTGATTGGTTGGGGGCTGCCAGGTTCCTCAGTACCTTTGAATTATCGTCCGGTCCAGTGTTGGTAGATTGCTGTAACTGTGGTGCTAAGGAGAGGTCCGCTCCAGAGGGCCACCATCAGTTCAGAGTGATGTCCTTTCGACTAAAGAATGTCCCTGCCCACCTTCTAGAGGCTGGGCAACTAGGTATTAGCTGGACTAGAAAACTTAAGTGCTGCCTACATGGACAGCTTTGCTGTTTTCAGCTCCAGCAGGGATGACCACCTGGGCCATCTCCAAGAAGTGCTTGAGGCCCTCCAATGGGCATGCCTGAAGGCCAGTAAGTGCCCAGCTGACCAGTCCCTATGAACCTGCCATGGACCCTGCTGTTGGCCTCTGCTGGAGTGAGTCCTAACCCAAAAGAGGTGACCCTCAGGTCATAGACTCTTGGATGATGTTAGAATGTACTCCTCCTGCCCACACTGCAAATGCTGAGACCTAGAAACCTTTCCTCCAGAGAACCGGTGAGATACTGGGACCAACATCAAGTTGCTAGCTGGTTTCAACTTGCTAGTTTGCCCTGCTGAAAGAGATCTGACTTCCAGATACGTTTCTAAATTCAAACATAGAGGGCTTTATTAGGACCAACGCTGAACAGCAACCCGTCAATGTTGAGGCCTTCCTGGGTACAGACTTCAGACTTAGCTTGCTTGGAGCTTTCCTGCCTTCAGTGATAACTGCACCAGAACCTCGCTCTTCAACAGCCGCCTGTTGTTGAGCCCCGCTTCAGATACTACTTGCAGCCTGCCCTCTCCACAACCAATTATCTCCATAAGTTTTTTTAAAGTCCAGAAGTAAACTTTCCACTGAGGCGAACCTTGTTCTTTTATCCAACCCGTGCTCTAACGTGGTCAGCCTTAACTATTAACTTTGACCCTGTTTACCACAACCAGACAATTGTGATTGGCCCTTCATAGTTTTTACTGCTTTTTCTCACTTTAAAATTTCAAAATTGATAACTGTGGGTCTACATTTTGGATTTTTGTTGCTTTGATGAATTGTTATTTGTTACCATATACTCTATTTTCCTAAAGTGGTGGAGGGATTGTCCTTGTGTTGTGTTTTCACTTTTAGTTAGTACTACATAAATACTTAAAATTTTGCCTCTAAGTTAAGACTGAATACTTTTGTGCCAGGGTTAAGCACGGGTGTAGCACAGGTTTATTTAGTGGCTTGTGTTTCACCCTGACAAGGATTGTGATTATTGTTTGAGGTGGGCTCTCACCGCCACAACTAATATTCAGATTTCCGTATCCTAGTAGCAATTTTTCAAAAATGAGAAATCTAATTTACAGAATTTGAGAAATGTTTTTGTTGACTAATTAATACCTGATTACTGAAAAGGTATGTACTAGTTTCTATGGAGATGCATGCTGCAAAGATATAGCTTGATTCTGGAAAAAACACAAAAGACAGCTGCTAACCAAATGGATGCAGTGAGGTGAAGACGTGGAAGACAGCATCTTCACAGACCTGCTTTTACACATGTGTTAGATTGAACTTGATTCCAGCATACCTTCTCTAATACAGAGCTAATACAGTGCCCAATGCTGTATTGTAGGAACCTCTCAGACTTCATTAATGTGTAGATTAATGGTAAGTTATCTTTTCTTTAGTGTGCTTTAACAGTACAAGAAGTTGCCACAAGTATTAGTACTTTGATTTGAAGTACAAAAACGTGCAACACCAGCGAGTGCTCAGTCAATCATCCAGAGCTGCTTGTCAGTCTGCACCACATATAGTACAAGAGCTAGTACTTCTGTTCAGTCAATAATTGGCTACCAGGTAGGAAGACAGTTTAAATATTTGCAGTTTGTGATTTTACTTGTATGACAAATTTTTAAGTAATTTTTTTCTTGTTCTAGGTCTTCTTATGCAGACATGCTACATGACAAAGACCGAGTAAGTATCTTTAGACACAGAAAGAAAACAATGCATTCTTGTAGCAATGATTGTGTGCTGAGAAGTTGGAAGGCCTTGGGGTTTAGTACTGGCTGATAGCCATCAGTGTTAAATATCATTGTTGTAAGTAGGTGTAGGAGAAGCAAATGATATACATCTAGTGGCTGAAATAAACAATGGGAAACCAGAAAACCTGGAATGAATCCCGGCATACCCACCTTTCCAAATTGTGTGATCCTAGACAATTGTTTAGTCTCACTTTCCCTCCTTTTTCTACATTATCACTATTAAGATGACCTCGAAATACATGATTCATGGTGTGCGCTGCACAAAACCTGCTTCTATGCTTGATTTAATAAACTATAATGTTGTTAATGTATGATAGGAACCTAGGCCACCCATAAAGTGCACGTACCAAGTGACTTGCCTCTTTAATTTACTATTGGTGGTGCCCTCAGGGTAAGGGAAATAAATGTTTCAAAATGTATGTTTCCAAATGTACGTTTGAAAACTATCACTTTTAAAGGAATGCATCTCTATGCACTGATAAAATAAAACAGTTCTGCTCTGATCCTAAGGTCACAGACTCCTTTTCTGGCATTTCCAACTCTCCTTTCATCATTAAAAACAATGCCATCAAGCTAGGTTATAGTAAAACCATTACGTGCAGTACTTGGGCTATGTTTTTCTCTTTGGGCGATAACACTTATCCGTGCTCAAACAGGTGTTTGCACTGGGTTCGAATTTGAGTTGTGAATGATGTTCACACTTCCAGAATTATCTCTTGATTGAATTCGAGCAGGTCAATCCTGTTGAAATGTATTAGCGGAAATTATGAGGCAATGTATGATATATACAGAAATGGATGGAAGATGATCCTCTTTCCACATGTAATTAACTATTTTCCTCTGGCAAAATGTGGAATTAGAGGTGTTTACTGCACCAGGTAGATAACTCATCCCAGGTGATCACTGATTGCAATTCACTGTAAATAAGTGAATAAATGAGTTTTGCAGCATGCAGAATTTGGACCTTAGAAAGAGCAAGGGTGCTGCTTAAAGCTCTATGTAAGAGAACACTTTATAATTATTGAGCCTGCTGTGATTTATTATTTTAGATGTTTTAGACTTTTTATTCCAAAGCAATGAACATGCATGTAAAAAACAGATACCACCTAAAAGCTTTTGATATTTGGCAATGGCAATTACATTTTGATAGACACCATAATGCTCATGGATTGTGCAATCCCCATTCCACATGTACATTTTCATATTCGGTTTAAAGCACACAAAACATGGCAGCTGTGGTAGAAATTGAGAGAACATTAGCATTTTCTTGGCTTGCAGACTAAACAGCTGTGATGAGACACATGGAGGGTACGGGGACTGCCAAGAGGTTTAGGCATGCTTCCTGGGTTAGGTGAATTCAAATTCTATTGCTGACGCCCTTTAGAGATTATAAAATCATACAGAGTACTGACCAGAAGACCTGAGGAAAAGAAGATAATTTAAGAAAAACAGTTAGTAGTAGTACTTTTATAGTGGCTTTGGTGAAAGCAGTTGTGTAGTCTGCGAAGGGCACATATCATATCTTTGAAATAAGAACAGAGACAGTCTCAGTGGATATTCAAGTATTTGTTTGGGGGTAGACTTGTGGTTCTAAGCCAAGAGAGCCTTTATTCACCAAGACAACAGGGTGATAGCTTTTATATAATCTGATATAAGCGTGCATGGTTAGAACTGATTTCGTTGTCTAACTGTGCTGCATGCAATATATTAATAACAGCATTTACAGTGCAGATATCCTTTTGATTCACATAGTCAAAGCAGTTTGAGTTTAAAAGCCTTGTCAGAGGTAGGAATTGATTCTTCAAATGCGAGCTCCAGACTCCATCCCCCCATCTCATTCACTGCCTCTTAGCCCTCTTCAGGACCCTTAATGAAGTCAGATGTTTGGGAATACTGGATAAGGTGTATATGAAAATGGAGTAAACCAAATTAAATACTACTAGAATTTTGGATGCCACCTTCATAGTTGTTGCTCAAATGAGAATTTACCTTAAAAAAACAAGAGACAAGAAGCATCTGGCAAAACAAGAAACGGCTCATTTAATTAAACATTACAGACGGCAGAGCAGTTACAGCACAGGGTTCTGAGAACTGTCCCTCACTGTACATTGAGTTGAAACATGTTTTATACATTTCTCTGGGTTCAAAAAAGTCATAAAAAACATTCCTTCCTTGGTGAAAAATGCGAATAATTGTCAAGTAGTCGTAAATACAATTTCAGATAGGGAATGCAGGTGGGCCTCGACCTAGCGTGGACACAATGCGGGCCAGCGAGTATGTGTCTAGATTTCTGGCCTGAGGGGTGCATGGTCCCTCTGTATGCTGTGTGTGCATTGTCCTGGTTAGCTACGTGTATCTAACTGTATGTGGCATCTAACTTTAGGGTATTTTGAGAAGGCATTTATCCCTCTGGCCATGTGTGCTTTATTGGGACCATTGTAGTGTTGCTGCCTATCTGAGGTATCTGCTCTACGTTTTGTGCGTTCGGCTGTCTGTTAAGTGTTAGCCTACCTGTGACCTGTCAGTTATTAACCTTCAGGCTTGGGTCGAAGAGCTTGCCTGATCATGTACCTACGTGCTGGGGTTGACAGAGTTCATGATGGGGGAAATTAACAGAGGTGATGCGACTTGTTTGTGTATAAAGGAGTCTTGTTGTCACGCGCATCGTCATTGATTAATCCAATATCAACATTGTTTAATTGGGTATCCATGATCATCTGTTAGTTGCAATTCTGTAATTTACTAATGTAACGTAACGAAAATGAAAAATATAGTTCAGAGAAACTTGGGTATCTGGGATTTCCATGGTTTTCATCCTTGTAAATAATCGCCTTATATCTTGAAATATTCCTTCTATGTCCATTTTTAGAAGACTTTGCACTTAGATATTGGGGTTTTACTGTGCTGAGATCATGTTCTTGTTTTTTCGTCACAGAATGAGAAATACTACCAAGGAATCCGTGCAGCTGTACACAGAGTGAAGGAAAGTGGAGAGCGGGCTATTGTCCTGGACATCGGGACGGGCACTGGACTTCTGTCTATGATGGCGGTTACAGCAGGGGCAGATTTCTGCTATGCCATTGAGGTGAGGTTCTTCATTAGTTCCCATACTTTTAATGCTGCAAAGCCTGAGACAATACAACATCTTTGTACACAATACTTTTCTTTCTTGGGGTACAGTCCATTGTGTAATGCCTCACAAAAACTTTAAAACTGGAAAAAATAATTTTTATATGCTTTTCACATGCTGATTAGCACAATGGAGAACTTGGGTCACTGTTCCAGAGCAGAAAAGTGAATCATTTTCTAGTTCGAAGTGCAGTATAAAATAATATGGTATTTAAATTGTACTGACAGCAACAGTCATATCGTTTTGTGGGCTCCAAACCCCTGTTGCAGAGACCAGAAACCCTTCTCCGACTCTTTTTCTTGTCACCCTTTGTTTTACACATAGAATATTATCAACAAAGTTGTATGATTGTGATTACATATGTTATATGGTTTGTTAAAATTTAGAAGATGTGTGAGTGGTATTGTAAGCAGGCGTTGGTGCCCAAGTCTCCAATGCACCATGAACAACCTGGGTCCTCAAATTGAGAGGATTAAAAAATGTCTAGCTATCGCATCAAGAATTTTAGATTCTATAAAGGACACGGAGGCGAGGATTATGCTTACTCTTTACTGACAAAACAGCAGCCAATAAAAAACGAGATAACTTTAAATTCCCATTCCCATAATGCCAAGTCCACCAATAATGCCCATACATTGACCACATAAATAGTCTGTCTGCCATAGTCCGTCCTCTTTCTTTGCGAATCCAACCTTACGATGAATTAACTTGCAAAACTTGAGAAGAAAATCTTTGTGACATCGGGGACCGATACCTGACTCCAACTAGAAAACAGAACCGGAATCCAACTCTTGATCCGAAAGGGCGACACTCTTGAATTTGTGTTAACTGATCCTGTGAAAATAAATGAATAAACTAATATCCATGTATATTGAAGGGAGGGGCAATTTTGTTTTATAACATAGCTGATGCATGTACAATATATATTCATTATGAATTCTTACAACATTCGCAATAATGATTACCCAGTGGGATAATCCTTGCCTCCGTGTCCTTAATAGAATCTAAAATTCTTAACGCAATAGCTGTAATTTTTTTTATTCTATATCAGGACCGGAGGCTTCAGATTATGCTAGTTTAAAGTCTATTTACCACATCTGACACCACATCAACAATCGGTTTATGATGTAATACTTTAAAAGTAGAATCATTTGACCAGTCCGCTGCAGCCATAATATCTTCTAATCTAGCTCCAGTTGCAAAAGCTTTTGAAGCCATGGCTCTTCTAACAGAATGAGCCCCAAATATACTTATGTCAATACCTGCTTCTGCTAATAACCATTTGACCTAATGAGCCAAAGGTGCGCAGTGACTGGGCGAAAAGGTTTCTGTAAGGAAATCAACAATTGACCGAAAACATTCTGTCTGAATTCACGTGTGCAATCTTCATACACTTTCAAACATTGAACGACACAAAGTTTCCTATTATGTGGAAAGGAGGGTAAGAAATACATTTTGAAGAGGTTTTTGTACGCCTAGTAATGGAAAAGGATACTCCCTCTGGAGTAAATACTCTACCTGATAAATCCAGAGCTTTAACATCTGACACTCTTCTGCAGGACAGCAGGCATAATAGTATTGTCAATTTTGCAGATAATTGTTTACGAGATAATCCTTCATTATCAGGCCAATTTCTGAGAAAACGTACAATATTAACATCCCATAAGGAAGTATATTTTGGTTGCGGAGGTTTGACCATACGGATACCCCTAAGCAACTTACAAATCAAAGGGTGTTCTCCCACTGGTTTACCTTGAATATGAGGATGGCCAGCTGAAAGGGCGGTACGATTATTATTAATTGTCCTATATGCCAAACCTTGGGCTGCCAAATCAGAAAGGAAATTGGCTATGACGTGAATTTCTGACCCCATGGGATCCACACTCCTTGTACCGCACCAACATAACCACTTCCTCCAGGCCTGCTCATATCTTTTATGAGTGGAAGGGGCCCAAGACTGGGATAAGAAAAACATTGCAGATTCCGAAACTCCAGGCACTTGCCATCGTCGCCTGAAAGTCTCCACGCCATCAGGGGCAACAAACCCTGAAGAATTAGGGGGTGAAAATTGTTCAACGGATCCGTGAGAAGGTCCACAGACAGTGGAATCCTCACCGGAAAGTCGCAAGATAGAATCATCGCAGAAGGGAACCAAGGCTGAGCACTCCAAAGCGGAGTCACCAGTATTACCTCCGAGCGCTGGCGACGAACTTGTGCCAGGACGTGAGGAATCATCACGAAAGGAGGGAAAGCATATAGAAGTTCCCCCAGCCACATTTGCAGAAAAAGCATCTGTCCCCTTCGACTGAGGGATCGGTTTCCAGCTGAAAAAACAAGGAACTTGATTGTTCAACCGGGAGGCAAATAAATCCACCTGACACGTCCCCCACTGCAGTTGAAGCGCTTAAAAAATCTGCGGGTTGAGCTTCCAGTCGCTGCCATCCCGAAGGAAGCGTGAATTCCAGTCCGCTGTCGTATTGATTCGACCAGGAATGTATTCCGCTATTACTGAAATTTGTTGATTGAGGCAATAGTGCCAGAATTCCTTCGCTATCTCCGCTAGGAGACGTGATCTGGACCCCCTAAGTGGTTGATGTATCTGACCGCGGAGACATTGTCCATCTGCAGGAGGATACAACAATAAGCCCTGCGAGGGGCAAGAGATCTGATGGCGAAGGCTCCTGCGAGGAGTTCCAGAAAATTAATATGATATGTCACTTCCCCCGGGGAGCACCGTCCCCCCCGTCTCCACAGGACCGCATCGTGTTCCCCAGGCCCATCGACTGGCATCCGACTCTATTACTACATCTGGGCTGGATGGAAAAATCGCTTTGCCATTCCATGCATTCATGTGAGAGAGCCACCAAGACATCTCTGTCTTGGCTTCCTCTGACAGGGGAACCAACTCTGAGTACTGAAGACCTTTCTGAAGTTAGAGAATCTTCAATCTCTGAAGGGCCCTTTAATGTAAAGGACCCGGAAAAATCACTTGAATAGACGATGCCAAGAGTCCGAATAGGCTAGCTAAAGTCCTCTGATATAGTCGGAGAGACAAGCGCTCTCCTCAACTCCTTGATCAAACTCCGTTTGTTTATCGGAAGAATTAGCAAGGCTTTTACAGAATCTATCTGAAAACCTAAGAATTCGATATTCTGAGTTGGCACTAAACAAGACTTCTCTGAATTGATGACGAATCCGAGATCTTGTAATAATTGAATTGTCCAATGTAGGTGTATCAGTACTTGCTGTCTGTCCTGAGCCGTAATAAGAAGGTCGTCTAGATAAATAATCAGACGCACCCCTCGTTCCCTTAAGAACTGGACCACTGGACGCAGAAGTTTGGTGAAACACCAAGGAGCTGAGGATAGCCCCAAGGGAAGGACGTTGAACTCGAACCAATGGAATTGTAGAAAACGTCTGTGGGGAGCAAAAATCGGAACTGATAGGTAAACGTCTTTGAGATCCAGATGTACCATCCAGTCCTTGTCCCTTAAGAGATCCCTGAGAAGATGAATACCTTCCATCTTGAAATGGCGATAAACCATTCAAGATTTGAAATGTTTGAGGTTTAGGACCAACCGGGAAACGCCGCCTTTCTTCTGGACTACGAACATTGTGCTGGCGAACCCACCAGGGTGAGGAGAGGTTTGCATTACTGCCTCTTTTTGAATGAGAGAAAATATCTCTTCTTCGATGAATTCACGATCTGCGAGGGAAAAAAGGAGAGGCATAGGAGGAGCCTTTTGAATAGGGGAGGCATAAAATTCTAGCTGAAAACCCTGAACGGTTTGAAGAATCCAAGGGTCTTGCGTAATTTTCTGCCAGGCTGGGAGAAACAACTGTATCCTGCCCCCCAAAACAACCTCCGAGGGAGGAAAAATTCTCACCTGAATTTGCGGCATCTTGGTTGGAACCACCTCCGCGATAACCTCTGGAGGAGCGACCGCGCCCTCTGTAGCGGTTGGGATAGAAATTCTGTTGGTCTGAGGTACCACTTCGGTTACCCTGAGAGGCGTATCTGGAAGCCTGATATCTTCGGCCTGACGCTCGGCCTCTGACGCGCCCGGCCAGGGCAAAAAGAGCATTATTGAACACCTTCTTTATGTTGGACTGGGCCTTATCCAAGGCAGTAAAAGTAGCAATATATTTGCTCAAGTTGGAAATAAATTTATCACCAAGGAGCATACCATTGGCCGTAGAGCCAGCCTCATTGTTTGCTAATTACACTAGTTTTGGACCCAGACGAATAAGAAAAGAGTGTCTACGTTCTGTTGACATGGCACAATTGGCATCGCTCTCTGAGCCCATTGCAAAACGACTTCTGGATCTAATGGAGTATCAGATTCTTTGGATTCGATGGCAAGATCTAAGATTTTTGTCAAAGGGCCGGAAACGTCCAATAGCTTGTCCTGACAGCCTCTCCAGGCACGATCTAGACCCTACTTAGGTTCTCTGGCGAATTTGCGCAAAAAAGTCGCCATGCCTGGATCTAACTCTGGGGTTTCCGCCACCTTACCGAGAAGAGAGGGCCGAGGACATTCTGATCTGAGAGTGTTGCGTACCTCTTTCTCGAAACCTTTACGCAGTCTGTCCTGGACATAGTGGGCTACTCCGCCGTAGGAACCCATTTGGTGGAATGTGGGTGTATGATATCTTCGGGTGAGAATAAGAGATTCTTACCAGCCGGGGAATTCATTTCGGACATGGAATGACGTGTTTTGCGTTGCTTTTTACATGGAAGTGAATCTGACTGCGAGTCGTCCGACTCTGATTTAGACGAGGATGCATCCTGAAAACTGGATTGAGAAAAAGAGGATTGCTGAAAGGATGAGGATGCATCCTGAGGGGGGGAAACCCCCATAAGCATGGTCACGCAGCACAGAGGCTGCCATTTGCACCAAAATCTCCGCTGAGGAAGAGCCTCCTGAGCGTTGCAGAGGGAGACCCACATTCTCTTTAGGTTCTCCGGTTTGCAAGCGAGGTTGTTGACTGCTCTCGCCCAAAAATTCTCTTTTGGCAAAATTAGACAAAGACTGGGTAAAAGGTTTCAAGGCCTGGATTAATGCCCAATTCACGGAGTCCTGCACATGATGCCCTAGTGCCTCCACTAGTCTTTCCTCCATCTGATGCTCCAAAGGCATCTCCTGCAGTTCCTGATACTGCTCGTCTTCATTGGTGTAGTACGCCATAATAGTAATGGAAAATAATGGAGGAGTTAACGGGGGAACCCTGTGCAGGTGAATAATGCAATTCTGAGACATCTAAAAAGCTGTTTAGCCGGTACATTTTGAATGGAGGGAGCTACCTGCTTGTTAAAATAATATATAATGCTTGAGGAATCAAAATGCCCCCTGAGCAAAGCTCTATATGTATTTTTGCAGCCCCGTCGGCGAATTGCGGCAGTTGAACTTTCCAATATAAAAGCTGTGTGCCCTCCGACACACGCGCTGAAAGCCGACCGGAATAAAACCTCCGATCGGCTCACCGCGCATGCGCGGCCGGCGACACAGAAAGAGGACTACGTCCTCTTTGCAGTGAGCTCCAGCTCACAACACGGCCTGCTCCCACTTGACGCCGGTAAGGGGAAAAAACGAAAAAACAGTAATCAAAGGAGAACGGAGCTCCTTAATACCACAATGATTATAGAACACTCGTAAGCGCCGATAAATGCGTTCGCTCGTTAAGCATATTAGAATAAATCAATGCAAGCACAAAGCACGCGCGTCACTTAACTGGCTGCTGCAGCAGCAAAGAAAGTGGACAGACTATAGCAGACAGACTATTTATGGGGTCAATGTATGGCCATGATTGGTGGACTTGGCATCATGGGAATGGTAGTTTAAAGTTATCTCGTTTTTTATTGGCTGCTGTTTTGTCAGTAAAGTAAAGAGTAAGCATAATGTGAAGCCTCCGGTCCTGACATAGAATCTCTTGGACTCTCCATCTTTGCAGAGATAACATTACTGATTTTTTTCAACTGCCCTTACTTTTGCTGCCTGATCTGTGCGTTTCTAAACAAGACTTTGCTAACTAGTGCCACGATGATCACATACTTCATTTTGATGATGAAAGTGCTCATTTCTCTGGCTGACAAAAATTTAATAAACTGTCTATTTCTCACCAGAGTTGTTATTCTGTTTCTGGAGTTCAGAATCAAAGTTCTGGTTTGAGCAAGGAAAGATCGGATGCATATCCTTTGCCACTTATTAGCTCAATTATTTTGGTTTCCACCCAGAGAGTAAGACCTTCTGATTTGGAGCTCAAGCCTAATCATGTTGTTGATGATAATCGGCATTCCTTAGCCCTTTGGTTGTTTATTACACGTTTCCACTATTTTATTACAGTTGTGTCCAGTACTGTGTGAAAGAAATGTATAAGCTGATAATACCATTACATTGGAGTATAACTCATACAGTGTGCATTTTGGCAGTTCTCAAACATACCCCATACTTTTACTCTCTACATTTTCGCAGCTCCTTGCACTCCTTCTGCACGACCTTTATGAGAGAGGATTGCTATCTTGCAGATATTTCTTTTTGGCAATTTCCAGTACATGTTAAGCAGCATGCTGCTTTTGAGACATTTATACTTGTATTTAAATTTAAATATATTTTCTGGTATAGTAACCTTGACAGCTTACAACATTCTTTTAAAGCAGATCTGCTCCTTTCAAAACGTAGTCTACAATCAGAAGGTGTAAGCAGCCTTGGGTAGTACAGATTACCGTTTTTGTTTAACTATTTGCTCTTGCGCTGATTTAAAAGTTCAAATGTATTTAAAATTGAAAGTTGATTTAAATCGTCTGCAGAGTACAGATACATTTTAATGAACAAGCTCATGACTTTTGATTGCCTAGCTTACTAAAATGCATTTTTCTTGTCCTTTTATGAAACCCATCACCTGCCATCATGAAAAACTGATGGTTTCATTCTTTAGTTATTGCAGGCTCTGAGATGACTATCTTTGACTCACCTTTCAACTGTTAAACTCTTACAGAAGCTGGTGAGAGCACCATGTTGTTTTTCATCTCTCTGCACCAAGAGGTGAAAGTAGAGATGGGTTTGTGTAGCGGGTGGCCTGCAGTGGTGGCTGCTGACATATCTTTCTCCTCGCAAAGCTGACAAAATGAGAGGCAGCAATGCAAGAGAACCAGCCTCCTCAAGTAAAAAAATAAGCCATTTAAAATTAATCAGGTGGATTTAGACTTAAGATCCAAGTCACAGAGTAAAAAGTAGCACATTTTTTAAAGTTATAATTAGAATATATCGATGAGGTTTATAATTAAGGTACAGCACATTTCACAATTGGGGGGAAATACGTTCAGAGTTGATCAAAAACAGTTGTGAAGTCATAGAGTGAAATGGAGTACATTTATTAACTGAGCAAATAGGTTGTTTAAAAGGATAGCGATTTGTTACAGTTGAATTTCATTCTGAAATGGTTGCATTGCTGAGAAGCTTTTTAGGAACTGATTTTGTTTTTTTCCCCACATTTCAATGCTTTTAGAATTGGTATTTGCATTATGAAAAAAAAATTTGAATCAGCAAAACCAAAACAATAAATTGTGTGACTTATAATCTTATGTGAATGGGCTGCACCAAAGTGTTGTTCAATTGCTAGATATGGAAAGTTAAAAAAGATTTTGTTAGTAAGAGTTTCTGAATAGTTTTTGTAATGTAATTTGCCGGGATAGCAAACCATGCCATACGATTATATTTTGAAGTGTTGAAGCATACACCAATGTCAAAGAGCACTTTTTTGTTTTAAACTTAGACTTTACGGCAGAAACTCCAGGGATCATCAAGTAGCCTTTCACTCTGCTACTTTTTTTCCGATCTGAATTTCATAGAAGAAAGGCAGGTATTTCTAACCTGCTCTCAGAGATGAGTGCTAAATAGATATGGACCTAATGCTTTAATACTCTAATAAACTAACTTCTTCAGCATGGCATCATCAAGGAAATGTATCACAAGGTGAATCGTATTCTCCAGTGGTACAGAGAAGGCCTAGGGCACACAACTGTGGTAGCACAACTACATCTGCCCTTTTGAGGAATGTACTGCTTTTTAATATACAAAGGACCGTCCATCCTAGAAGTCAGTGCGCACCTTTGACATGCATCACTTTATATTGATGTTAGTGTAATTATGATGCCCTTGTTCTATTTTTTATGGTTTGTTGTAAATCGAATAAAGATTGTTTTGACTTTGACTTAATTTATAGAGACTGATGGCAGAGGTTTGCTTTTTTCGTTTATCCTGATTCCTCCATGTTTCCTTGAATGGGTGTAGGAAGTTGGCTCTGTATGTGCTATTTCAAAGTAAGGAATAGCATGCACAGAGTCCAAGGGTTCCCCTTAGAGGTAAAATAGTGGTAAAAAGAGATAATACTAATGCTCTATTTTGTGGTAGTGTGGTCGAGCAGTAGGCTTATCCAAGGAGTAGTGTTAAGCATTTGTTGTACATACACATAGACAATAAATGAGGTACACACACTCAGAGACAAATCCAGCCAATAGGTTTTGTATAGCAAAATATATTTTCTTAGTTTATTTTAAGAGCCATAGGTTCAAATTTAACATGTAATATCTTGTTTGAAAGGTATTGCAGGTAAGTACATTAGGAACTTTGAATCATTTCAATTGCATGTATACTTTTCAAGTTATTCACAAATAGCTATTTTAAAAGTGGACACAGTGCAATTTTCACAGTTCCTGGGGGAGGTAAGTTTTTGTTAGTTTTACCAGGTAAGTAAGACACTTACAGGGTTCAGTTCTTGGTCCAAGGTAGCCCACCGTTGGGGGTTCAGAGCAACCCCAAAGTTACCACACCAGCAGCTCAGGGCCGGTCAGGTGCAGAGTTCAAAGTGGTGCCCAAAACGCATAGGCTTCAATGGAGAGAAGGGGGTGCCCCGGTTCCAGTCTGCCAGCAGGTAAGTACCCGCGTCTTCGGGGGGCAGACCAGGGGGGTTTTGTAGGGCACCGGGGGGGACACAAGCCCACACAGAAATTTCACCCTCAGCGGCGCGGGGGCGGCCGGGTGCAGTGTTAGAACAAGCGTCGGGTTCGCAATGGAAGTCAATGAGAGATCAAGGGATCTCTTCAGCGCTGCAGGCAGGCAAGGGGGGGCTTCCTCGGAGAAACCTCCACTTGGGCAAGGGAGAGGGACTCCTGGGGGTCACTTCTGCAGTGAAAGTCCGGTCCTTCAGGTCCTGGGGGCTGCGGGTGCAGGGTCTTTTCCAGGCGTCGGGACTTAGGTTTCAGAGAGTCGCGGTCAGGGGAAGCCTCGGGATTCCCTCTGCAGGCGGCGCTGTGGGGGCTCAGGGGGGACAGGTTTTGGTACTCACAGTCGTAGAGTAGTCCGGGGGTCCTCCCTGAGGTGTTGGTTCTCCACCAGCCGAGTCGGGGTCGCCGGGTGCAGTGTTGCAAGTCTCACGCTTCTTGCGGGGAGATTGCAGGGTTCTTTAAAGCTGCTCCTTTGGATAAAGTTGCAGTCTTTTTGGAGCAGGTCCGCTGTCCTCGGGAGTTTCTTGTCGTCGTCGAAGCAGGGCAGTCCTCAGAGGATTCAGAGGTCGCTGGTCCCTTTGGAAGGCGTCGCTGGAGCAGAGTTCTTTGGAAGGCAGGAGACAGGCCGGTGAGTTTCTGGAGCCAAGGCAGTTGTTGTCTTCTGTTCTTCCTCTGCAGGGGTTTTCAGCTAGGCAGTCCTTCTTCTTGTTGTTGCAAGAATCTAATTTCTAGGTTCAGGGAGAGCCCTTAAATACTAAATTTAAGGGCGTGTTTAGGTCTGGGGGGTTAGTAGCCAATGGCTACTAGCCCTGGGGGTGAGTACACCCTCTTTGTGCCTCCTCCCAAGGGGAGGGGGTCACATCCCTAATCCTATTGGGGGAATCCTCCATCTGCAAGATGGAGGATTTCTACAAGTTAGAGTCACCTCAGCTCAGGACACCTTAGGGGCTGTCCTGACTGGCCAGTGACTCCTCCTTGTTATTCTCATTATTTTCTCCGGCCTTGCCGCCAAAAGTGGGGGCCGGAGGGGGCGGGCAACTCCACTAGCTGGAGTGTCCTGCGGTGCTGTGACAAAGGGGTGAGCCTTTGAGGCTCACCGCCAGGTGTTACAGCTCCTGCCTGGGGGAGGTGTTAGCATCTCCACCCAGTGCAGGCTTTGTTACTGGCCTCAGAGTGACAAAGGCACTCTCCCCATGGGGCCAGCAACATGTCTCTAGTGTGGCAGGCTGCTGGAACCAGTCAGCCTACACAGATAGTCGGTTAAGTTTCAGGGGGCACCTCTAAGGTGCCCTCTGTGGTGTATTTTACAATAAAATGTACACTGGCATCAGTGTGCATTTATTGTGCTGAGAAGTTTGATACCAAACTTCCCAGTTTTCAGTGTAGCCATTATGGTGCTGTGGAGTTCGTGTAAAACAGACTCCCAGACCATATACTCTTATGGCTACCCTGCACTTACAATGTCTAAGGTTTTGCTTAGACACTGTAGGGGCACAGTGCTCATGCACTGGTACCCTCACCTATGGTATAGTGCACCCTGCCTTAGGGCTGTAAGGCCTGCTAGAGGGGTGTCTTACCTATACTGCATAGGCAGTGAGAGGCTGGCATGGCACCCTGAGGGGAGTGCCATGTCGACTTACTCATTTTGTTCTCACTAGCACACACAAGCTGGTAAGCAGTGTGTCTGTGCTGGGTGAGGGGTCTCTAGGGTGGCATAATACATGCTGCAGCCCTTAGAGACCTTTCCTGGCATCAGGGCCCTTGGTACCAGAGGTACCAGTTACAAGGGACTTATCTGGATGCCAGGGTGTGCCAATTGTGGAATCAAAAGTACAGGTTAGGGAAAGAACACTGGTGCTAGGGCCTGGTTAGCAGGCCTCAGCGCACTTTCAATTCAAAACATAGCATCAGCAAAGGCAAAAAGTCAGGGGGTAACCATGCCAAGGAGGCATTTCCTTACAATGGGCCTGCTTCTCAATTCTGTAGGAGTACCGAAGAGAATTCCATGATGTGGAAGCTAATGTTAGCTTACTTGTCATCCTATTGTTCTATTGTGAATATTTTCTTTGAATTCATAAGCACCCCGCCTCCTCTTTGTCATCCAAGAGAATAGAAAAGAGATTGTAGAAGTAATCCTTGCCCATTCTGTTACACAAAAAATCAAATGAGAGAGGCATGATGGGACAGAAGAGCTTGTAGAATCCCTAAGGAAGCAAGGGTTAACGTTTTAGTATTTGCTGCTTGTTTTTCTTTGAAGGACAGTTCAGCAAAAATATTGACCCTGAGCCATGTTTTCTTAAAAAACGTTTAATAAAACTGGAAATCTCACAACTTAAAATGTGTTCCAAGATTCCGAGCCATGTTGATCTCTCTCAGTTGAATTAAGGGAAAAGTTCCATCATGGATAACTGAGATTACAAATAAGTAACTTTTGCTTCTCTTATATGAGTTATATTTTCAACTCTAAGGGGCACTGGACTAACTTCCCTGCATGTCTGCTGTCACGGATAATGCGTTGTTTAAATATTCATATTTCTGTTTTTATTTTCTAGGTTTTTAAGCCAATGGCTGATGTTGCAGAGACGATAGTGAAGAAAAATGGCTTCAGTGATAAAATTAAAATTATTAATAAACACTCTACAGAGGTCACAGTGGGTCCAGGTATGTTACTTGGACTACTTTTTTCTTCAGAACAGTTCCTAGTTTTTACTAAAGATGGTTGAATAATAAGAGGATTCAGGACAAAAAGATCTGTGCAAAGAACCGGTGCCAGAGGCTTGATACTAGGCAAGATAAGTTTAATTATAATGTCATTTGTTATATAGTTGAAAGGGAATAACAAGGATTGTTAATGCTCAGGCGTTTGAAGAGATGAAAGGTAAGCTTGAGAATGGGCATACGGCGTACGATGACAATGAATTGGGATGGATTATATTAGAAAGAGTAAAGGATAAGTGTTTATAGTTCAGGATTAAAAAGGAAAAGTAGGCAAGTAATCAAATCGAACAGCACTCATATAGGCAATGTGGGAAGGCCACTGAAGTGTGAACGCAGAGATTGTTGTACTACTTGGTGATATTCATTAAATAATTAAGCAAACTTGGTTCAGGTAACTTAACGATTTTGTTGGAACTGTGAATGTGCACAAGTATTAGATGCCAGGTCTGGTGGTGCAGTGGTCTGATTCATCCACTACAGCAACCTGTGTTTGACCTCATGGTAATAGGTTCAAGTCCCAGCACATCCACTCGACCTTTTATCCTTCCAAGGTTGATAAAATGACTAACAATTAGTTGGATAAGAATAAACATCTGTTATTTAGTGCCAAGATACCTTTCTGGATGGACATGTGCTTTCCAGATACATGTTATATTGTTACTTTTGTGCAGATACTGCTTGCATGGTCTTTAAGGCTCATCGGAATGTAACTACGCTTGCAATAAAAGATAGGATGTTTACATTTTTTCTTACAGGTAATCCAATACTAAATAGTGTGGTGAAATGAGAGGGGAATTGATTGTTCTGTGTCATCAAACCCGTACAGACTTGTACATGTGACAAGACTGAATAAATGACATAGCAAAATTATGTTTAGTGCTGATCATTTGACTGAGTAAGACTCTATTGTATGTTGTAGATGGAGATATGCAGTGCAGAGCGAACATACTAATCACAGAATTGTTTGATACAGAATTAATTGGGGAAGGAGCATTGCCAAGCTATGAACATGCTCACTTGCATCTTGTGCAGGTGAGTAATGACCAGAGCTGGAGTCGGTGCTGTACAATAATGTCTAAACAGAGTGAATTCTTGCTTTTTGTTATATAATTTCCTCTTTGTTATTAATGTTACTTTTGTTTCTCTTCGAACATGGGTACTCACAAACATTTTCCCAGGGGCCAAAAAAGTTTGGTCTGTGACACGCCTGGGGGCCGCATTTATGCCTGGCCAGTGGCGGTCAAGTGCGGTGGCTGGGGGGGGATTGGTGGCAAGGTAGGTGTAGGAAAAGCAAATGATATACATCTAGTGGCTGAAATAAACAATGGGAAACCAGAAAACCTGGAATTAATCCCGGCATACCCACCTTTCCAAATTGTGTGATCCTAGACAATTGTTAAGTCTCACTTTCCCTCCTTTTTCTGCATTATCACTATTAAGATGACCTCGAAATACATGATTCATGGTGTGCATTGCACAAAACCTGCTTCTATGCTTAATTTAATAAACTATAATGTTGTTAATGTATGATAGGAACCTAGGCCACCCATAAAGTGCACGTAACAAGTGACTTGCCTCTTTAATTTACTATTGGTGGTGTCCTCAGGGTAAGGGAAATAAATGTTTCAAAATGTATGTTTCAAAATGTACGTTTGAAAACTATCACTTTTAAAGGAATGCATCTCAATGCACTGATAAAATAAATTGTACGAAGGCAAAAAGGTTCTGCATGTTAGCTAAATACACTTTTTTTTGTAATTTTGAAGAGACTGTCTTAGTTTTACACTTGTGCTGCAAGATGTCTTTAAAAATGAAGGCGTTTCTAAAGTTAAGTGCAAGAGTCCCTAGTTACTTCCTTTCTTTAACACCAATTAAGTTTGAAATAAATGAGTGTGTGTGTATCTATTATTTTTATTGTTAGTGATGAGTCGAGCAAACAGCTGCCCAGTGCTCTTGTTACTTAAAGGGCCGCATGTAAAGGTCAGAGGGGCCGCATGTTGCCCACTCGCCATACTTTGAGTTTCCATGTCTTAGAACATCCATGCTATTTACAGAGAAACACTGCCCAGAATAAGAAGCTTTGATAGTATCTTGATAACTAAGACGAAATTGATTGGTTTTTGTGGCCAGCAGAGAGCACATAATGAATCAAAGTGTTGCATCTTCTAGAGTGTAATGTTTTTTTTGTTGATCTAATGGAGTTACAAAAAAAAATGCCCTTCACTACAAATAAGGGTAATTATAGCCACTCCCTCCACACAGTATATGTCACATAATTATCTTCTTTTCAGGGGTCCCAGGAACTCTGTTGAACATTCACACATATTCCCCTGCATTCTTGTGTGCCACTTTTTAAAATGGGTAACAAGGAATGCCTGAGGAAGAAGAGAATGAGAAGAGAAAAGATTGCCTGTTAAAAGGAGGTGCTGTTCCCTGGCTTGTGGTTAATTGAGAGAAAACATCTTATCAGTAGACAGAATAATCCTTCTTTTGTAATTCAGAGAAATTAGGACAATATGCATATTTACTACACAGCTGCTATGTTCACCACCGTCAGCTGTTTCATTCTTTATACAGATGTGTCTAGCTTCTGCTTCCAGAAATAAGTAAGATTAATCCAAAATCACATGTACAGTAATGTCTTTTAAACTTCTCTTCAGTTGTTACGATGCTTACCTTGTAAAATAAGAGACTGAAGGTACGGAAATAAATGTTCCACTTCTTTTACAGTTACATTTTTACAGTACATTGAAATGAAGTGTTGTGAAAAATGTTGTTATCTTCACAAGCAATTGAAGATCCGAAACTCATACACACAAATATCCAATGATCCACTCAAGGTGGACAGACATGACAAGAAATACATTTTAACTTTGGCTATGATGCTTGAAATGTTCATAAATGTTAATTCAATGTTTAATTCCAGTTCCAAATTGATTCTTAATTTCAAAGATAACTAAGAGTGCATTGAAGTTAATTAATTGTATTTACAGATAGACAGCAAAGGTTATATCCTTTGTGTGCCTTTTCTGGAATATTGCTACTGATTCTTAAAGCAAACATGAATCAAACTAACGTGTGCTCATTGCTGAGGTCATTTGGGGATTGACGTGTTCTGGATATTTGCTGCTAATATCCACTGCAGCAGCTAACATCTAGACACGACATCACTGGGGAGATTATTCTCTACATTGGCCGTTCAACTCTTTCCTGTAACAGTGCATTGTTATTCTGAGGAAAGAAGCCCTTAATTTCCCTCATCGTGATATTCTTCATCACAGACTTAGGAGAGCAAGTGTTAAGATAAATAACTTTTGTACAGGAGTACTTGTGCTAAAAGTATGAATATGAAGAAGTGATTTGTTGCCTCGGAGTACTGACAGTATTCGCCTCCGGCATTTTCCTTCTCAGGACCGACTTCTAAGGAAAGCAATGATAGAAAGATTTAAGTAATTGAGGCACATTAAGTAATTAAGGGGCTTCACATGCGGTCTTAAGGACCTTTCCTTTGATCATGCCCTTTCAAATCATAGTAGGTATTGTAACATGCCTTTAACGTTACAAGAGTTCAAAATAGTTTTGATTTCATAATTTAATTCTACAAATACAGGTGCAGGGACAGTTTAAATTAATATACGTGGTATCATGTATCTATGTGTATTGCGGAAAGTAGTATTAATTTCACTGTAACTGGATGGATTTGTTTAACAGGGTCAAAAATTATCTATAAAACGTGACATCAGTTTTCTTTTACAATCTAAGTGAATGTTCTTTGGCGACAACCGAACTTGAGAACTTAGGAGATGAACCTGCATAGGGCTTTTTTTTATGATCCTCATAGGTTTTGTGTTTAAGATTAGTAACACTATTCTTCCAACTACTGTAATGACTGTATACTGCCTGAAGCAGATGTGATTGCAGATGAGTGATAACAACTAAAATGGTATACAAAGATAAAAAACGTACATGCAAAAGAAAGGGAACTGTTGAGTGGCGGTGTGTAAATGATGTACCCAGTCGTTATCATCCATCAAGTAACAACGCAGAAATGTTCCCATCTCCTGATTAACTCTCCAAGTCTGCCTGTCCGTTTGAAGATGATCAGCTGAATACAAATCAACTGTGGTGCCTAATAACTTGCTAACTGCTGACTACAATGTGGACACAAATTGTATTCCTCGATCAGAAATAATCTTGTGTGGGGGGGGTGTGGCCTAGCCACGAGAATGGTGGTTGCCTGAGAACTGAGTGCAGCCCATTGTGTCCTTGGGGGAGGCGGTGGAGCTGGCTGGACTTCGGGGGAGCCCTTTCCCTTCCCTCCCCCCCTGTGACTGACGGTGGAAGGGACCAGCTGCCAGGAGAGCACCATTGAGGGACCGAGGATGATACGTCGGAGCCTGCGGCCTGCAGAGTAGGTGGCAGCCAGGAACTCGATTTGCATTGTATCTGGACGGAGCCATGGCGGCGCGAGGCTGGGACCCGCTCGCAACTGCCACGTCACCCAGACTGATGGGCGAAATCAGTAGCCTACCACGAGGGCGGCAACGGTAGGCATAATTAGGAGAAGCACGGAGTCCTGGTAGCGAGCAGCAGCAACCCGAGAGAGGGGCCCTGCACCGCTGCCGCCCCATATAGGAGGAGGGCAGAGCCCGCGGCCCACAACGAGTACGAGGACAGCAGCCGGGGGCTCAGGTAAGAAGAGCATAGACCTGCGGCATGGTGTAGCGGGGACACGAAGGTGGGGTCTTGCGTGCGGCTGCTGCACCACCCAGGATGAAGGAGGCACCCACGGTCTACAATTAGGGCAGTTACTGAGGGCCCGATTAAGGAGAGTGCAGAGCCTCAAGGGTGCGCAGCGGAGACCTGGGGGAGAGGACACCCGTGTGGTGGCCACACCATTTAAGACGAGGGTGTGGCCCACGACCAACAACAAGGGGAACAGACACAGGCCTGCTTTGACTTGATTTCATACTGCTTGCACCTCAGATCCAGCAGCACTTTGGCAGCACTTGGGTAGTGGCTCTAGGGCCTCTTTGGACTAATGCTGCCCGTAGCCACCGTCCTCTCTTCCCCCCCTCACTGATGGTCCCTAGCACCCAGTGGGAACCGCTGGACGCCGCTTATGTCCGGAGTGGAGGCCAGCAAAGCTCTGATCCTGCTGTGGTAACTAACTACTGCCCCTACGACACTGGACCTTTGTTTTTTTGCTCTACTGGCTCTTTTGGCGCTCTTCATTCTCTCCGCTTCGAGGAGATGTCCCCTGGCAAATCGTCTGGCAAAGCTACACGCCAGCTACTATTCTCGGAAGCTGTTTCGCAGCCGCGACCAATGTCATCTTCTGCCATCCCTCCCAATACCACAGACGCCCCGACAGACCCCCACCCGGACACTTCCATTGAGCGTATTCTGCAAGAAATCTCCACAGAAGGCCGCCGCCTGGAAGCAATGGACACGAAGATCACAGATCTGTCAGCAGACTCCAAGTCAATTCGGGAAGACATTGCAGACTATCAGGCCAGGGTCACGGATCTGGATCACCATCTGCACACTATCGAAAGTCAGGTAGCAGACATCACGAATAACAAACCAGAACGGCAATTTCTCTGGTACAAACTTGCGCATCTAGAGGACCGGAAGCATATAGACAATGTCCGCTTTTTTGGTTTGCCGGAAACAACAGAGGGCACGTACCAGAGGATCTTCCTTGGAGACTTCATCCATGCCCTTACGGGACTTACTTTTCCCCCATTCTGGAATTCCAAACGAGCCCATAGGATTGGCCCGCCCCACAAACCTACCTCCCAGAACCCCCGCCCCATTATTACCTGTTTTCTCTGCCACAAATAGGTCTGCCAGCTGTTGACAACTGCGAGGGCACATGGTCCATATCGACATGACATCCAGGAGATCCGTATTTCTGCGGACTTCTCCTGAGAGACGAATGAGAAAAGGAAGGCATTCCGTGCACTCAGACCCCAATTATACCTTCTGAACATCAAATTTGGACTCTATGAGCTGGCCAGAATGTGGGTAATGATGGATGGTAAATCCAGGGACTTCTTTGAACGTACGGATCTGCGCCCTTTCTTAGATAGCTCCTACGCCGAACCTATGGATTAGGAATTTGTGTTCTTCACGACACCCCCTCCCCTTGCCACGTGACTGTGATCTACACACGGAAGCTGTTCCTAGCGACCCTTGCATTCATTCTGCAATGCAAAAAAGGGGCAAATTCCTGGACCACCTCCGAGATCTCAGGATGGGAGGGATATGGCCCTCCAGGCAGTGGCAGACATCACCCAGGGGTTGCTCAGAGACCGTGATAAATCAAGGTCCCCTCTGAAGCACTCGCCCCTTGCTGACTGATTCACTGGCATGACTCTTGGGATGCCTTCTGGACCTTCTACTATCCACCAGCGAGTATAAAGAGTGACCATCGGTTGAGCGCTAAGTACCATGCATGTTTACCTATGCTATTGTTATATTATATAATTGTTATCTTAGTTATTATTATTGCTGTTGTTATTGATGATGTAGCCATACCACTAGTTCGGCTGGGGTCACTCCCCCTTCCTCCCTCCCCACCCCCATTATTCTACCTTTGGGCACTTCTAGACCCAGTACGCATTGATAAGTCAGTCCACCATTTCATCTTATCTCACGCACCCTACTGTTTATTATTGCATCGTAGCACTGCCCCACTGTACGAGTTATATACCTTTACGATTCAGGTTCTGCTATACTTAGCGAGGGGGGTAAAATACCAAAACAAAAAATCAAAAATGCCCAAAAAACAAAATAAAAGCAGGCACAAAACGCGAACCAAACAAAAAATGTGCAACAGCACCAGGCACTGAACATACCAAAGCAAAATAAGACAGTATCCCTCACCCCGTCGCCTCCGCCAGGCTATATATTTCGTTATCATACTGGGCTGGTGGCCATTGGGCGCGCCTCCTTCCCCTCTACCACATCCCTCCTACATTCCTGGCAATCTGTATGGAGGCCTCTGCTGCTCACCTTGTCCACAACCACCATGAATTTCTAAGCTCACCTCCGCTGCCTAGTGTCCACTCTATGATACCCTTGCTTTTTTTTCACTTTTGTCCGGGTCTTCCATACCCTATATTATTATCACCAAGCCCAATGGGCACTCCTGTGCATGACTCAGATCCCTCTGGTTATGAGGTGTCCTAGTTTTCTTCCCATCGGCTTTCTGCCCCTCCCCCTCTCCTCGGGCACATCCGGTTGCCGATTTTGCAGGATTAGACCCACAGTTTAACAGAACCAAGCTCCCATGAGATGTCCCATTCGATCCCTGTGACAAACCTAACTACTTTCTCATCTCTCTCTGAGACTTGTATCTCTCTTCTGTTTGTTTCTCTCTCTGTCTCTCTTCTTTTCTTTGTCTCCTTCTTCCCCCCACCTTCCCCTCTTTTCTTACTCTTCTCTTCTTTGCTTGGTTCTACGCTCCTGAGTGCGGCTCCCCCTCCCCTCCCGCCCTCGCCTCCCCTCACGCTCTTTCCATCTTACACCGCACCCAACATAGATAGCTCGAATACTTTCACTGCACTTCATAGATGTGAAAGCACCAGCCCTGTCCTTTCAGACCCACGTGGCAGTTCCGGGTACGGGGACTGCCCTCCCGTTGACAACAGTGTTGTGGAACGTTCATGGCCTCACTCATTATATAAAAAAAAAAGAAAGTCCTATCTTACTTACAATCTAAGCGTACAGATATTGCCCTCTTGTAAGAAACACACCTGTCTCCCTCAGAACCCGAAAAACTACGCCAGGATTGGGTAGGTCGGGTGTTCTATAGCGGTAGCCCACCATCCACATCGGGAGGCTCTGGCTCCGCGCATAAATGCGGAGTCGCAATTCTAATGCGCTGCCCCTTACAGTTCAAGGTGCTCAAATCATGGTCTAACCCGGACGGGTGATACATCCTTACCAAACTCAAATTTGCGGGCCACACGCTCTGTGTAGGGTCCGTATATGCTCCCACAGGCTCTAAACATAATTTTTTTCTGCATTTTATTCGTCTCCTGACAGCGATCGGAGCCTCTCACTACCTTTTGGGAGGAGATTGGAACGTGGCTCGCGAGGCGGTTCTGGATCGCACAGGCAGATTAGACATCGGCAACAATGCAGACAGAGCCCTATGGGGGGATGTACTGGCAGATAATGGACTGGTGGACCACTGGCGCCTTTCCCACCTGCTCGATTGGGAGTACACATTTATATTGCCGGTCCACAGAACACCGCCCCGGCTGGACTATTTTCTCATCTCCCATAAACTGGTTCCCATGGCTAGGGACTCCTGGGTCCTGGAAGCAGCGCTATCTGACCATGCCAAGTGCTCCTTACACTGTAACTGGGCCTTATATCTCCAGGTCGCAAGCGGTGGCGCTTGAACATGTCTCAATATCGTACACCACAGGGCAAGGATCAACTTTGTGCCCATGTCTCTACTTATGTAACTGACAATAGAGGTGTGGTTTCTTCCCCTCAGGTTTTCTGGGCAGTGGCGAAGGCAACAATGAGAGGACAACTTATGAAAGATGCTGCCCTCGCTAACGCCCGGAGTTGCGAGACCTGAAGGAAATAGTATCATGCACTCGCAAATACACTGCGACCACACACTGTTGCCTCGAAAAGGCGAAAATGGAGCTTAATGCCCTCTATACATCCCAGGCGGAATACTCACTACTGAAGGACAGACATTATGAGTAGGGGGAAAAGACAAGGTGATTGTTAGCAACCCAACTACGCTAGCAAGAGGCAGAGCTAGCTGTCCCTGCCATACGAGATACTGATGGTACACTCCTCACACACCCACAGGATAGCGGTGCATTTGGGCGCTCCTACCTCACCCCAGAAACTGCAGCGGATCATAATCATCTATCTGCGTTCTTTGAGGAGGCCCGTATACCCAATCTCACAGCAGAGGGAAGGGGGCTACTAGAAGGAGAGATCAGCAAAGAAGAAATTAAGCAGGCAATTTCCAACTTACCCTACTATAAGCCCCCTGTGGAGGATGTTTTTCCAGTGGAATTTTACAAATGGACGGGACCTGAAACAGTTGACTTCCTGTATGAAGCCTTTAAGGGTGCGGAAGGGACAGGCTCTTTGAACCCTTTTTCCAATAGGGCATCCATAGCGGTCCTCCCAAAGCCCGGGAAAGACCCATTGCTTTGAGGCAGCTACCGACCCATTTCCCTCCTCAATGGACATGTCAAACACTGGCTGGTGTTTTGGCGGCCCGTCTCAAAAAAGTTATTCCATCCCTTATTC
Source organism: Pleurodeles waltl (assembly GCF_031143425.1). Taxonomy (NCBI): domain Eukaryota; kingdom Metazoa; phylum Chordata; class Amphibia; order Caudata; family Salamandridae; genus Pleurodeles; species Pleurodeles waltl. The sequence goes on along the minus strand of NC_090451.1, from coordinate 502,822,063 downwards.
ACCATACTCAAGTAGGATTCAAACCCAGTCGATCATCTAGGAATCACCTCCGCACACTGGCACATACACTGTGGACTACAAAAGACTTCAGAGAAGAGGCCGTGGCTATCTCCCTTGATGCCAAGAAAGCCTTCGATAGAATAGTGTTGGTACCTCTTCGATACCCTAAAACGTTTCAGCCTAGGGGATAGCTTTATCAAAAAAATCCGCTGGTTGTATGATTCACCCACAGCACAGATCAATTGCAGAGGTTTCCTCTCTGATGCGTTCCCCGTTAACCGAGGGACGCAGCAGGGATGTCCATGATCGCTGCTGCTATTCCTTCTAGCTGTCAAACCCTTTAGCAGCGCTCATACATAGATCCCCATCCATAGCCGGCGTCGCCATCCCGGGTGGTCGCTCCGTGATCTGTTTATATGCAGACAACATATTATTTATGCGCACAGATCCCACTCACTCCCTCCCAGTGCTACGAGCTATCCTGACAGAATTTGAAGCACTATCGGGATATAAAATCAACCGGGACAAAAGTGAAGCCCTACCTCTAACCCCTCCGACTACGATCACAGCTATAACGCCCTTCCCCATTTCATGGAAACAATTGCGCCTCAAATATCTAGGAATCCTCATCAACAGGGGCGTAGGCCAGATGGTATAGGATAACCTAGAACCCCTGCTCACTTGCATCCAACGAGATTTTGCGAAATGGTCCCAACTGGGACTCTTCCTTTGGAGGAGGGTACAGGCCGTCTGAATGGTAACTTTACCATGCTACACATGCGTCCTTGGGATGTTACCACTGCAAGTACCTTTACCAATGACAAGGAAAGTAGACGCGTGCATACGTAAATTCGTATGGGGCTCCATGCGGCCACAGCTTTCTAAAGCCACGCTCCTCACGCGACGGGAATGCGGAGGCCTGAGATTTCCTTCTGTTGAACAATATGCGCTGGCGCTACATCTGTCTCAGTTGACCTCCTTGCTCCCGGATGCGCCGGATCCACCCCTGTGTGTATAGATGGAACGCATACTTTCGGGTAGGTCAAGAGGCCTCGATGTGCTTTACGGCATCAAAGCTTCCACATCCCAACCCGCCCACCCAGTGATGCAGGCCATGCTACATGCATAGTGCTGGGCACACCGTCTTTTAGGAGTGGACCATCGGATTCACACTCATGCGCCACTCTGGGGCAAAAGCGGCTTATTGATAGGCGGGGAGATGGTTGACTGGTAGAGCTGGCGGACTAAGGGCATTCTAACTATTGGTCAACTTCTTGAAGACTGGCTACTAAAGACGTCTCCGGTGCTGCAGGCCGAATTTGGGCTCCCTAGTCAATATTTCTGGCAATATCGAAAGCTCTCACAGTCTATGTAGCCGCAAGATGACTTGCCCGTGGACTCTGCACCACTTTCCGGTGCTTGACTAGCTGCGAACCTGGGGCTCTTTTCGTGGGGTGACATCGGGCCTGCACAAGCTACTGAACCAACACTTATTCTCTCTCCCCTTCTTGTATCCCTCAAGGCTTAATGGCAAACACATTTATGGGTAGAATATGATATGGAAGAGTTGACTGCTCTGCTAGAGGTTCGGGACCGAGGTGTCCGAGAAGCACAAATGAAATTCAGTCTCTTTAAAACCCTGAGTGACTGGTACTGGGCACCCCAGAACCTTAGATCAGCCGTGCTTTTGCCCCATGCGCAATGCTGCCGCTGCCCCCACCCACGCTGTGACCAATTAGATATACTATGTGATTGTCCAAATATACAACCATACTGGGAGGAAGTCGGGGTTGCGCTGAAGGTGGTATTGTCATTACCGCCTTCTCTCCCATCACCCTTGCTTCTTCTGCACGATACTGGCGATGCTAGGGATATATCCTGTACACAACTCCGCCTCCTATATGGCCACGGCTAAACTTGGTATTCTATGAAATTGGCGAGCAGCGATTGCCCCCCCCCCACCTACCCATGATGAATGGTTGTTGTCAATGTTCTAAACTGCTGCCCATGAACACATTATTTATGCCATGCAGGACCGGACAGAGGTGTTCCTACAAACTTGGGCCCCCTTCCTCTGGCTCGTGGATCACTGAATCTCCCGTCCATCCCCCTACTCTCCCCACTCCTCCCCTCCCTATTGCACCCCAGCCGCGGTCGCTCTCTCTCTCCCCCTCCCCCTCCCTTTCCTACTCCCTCTCTTTTCTTTCCCTCTTCCCCCCCTTACCTCTCAGGCTCTCTCACTCCCCCTTTTTTCTTCTTCCCTCTCTTTCCCTCTCTATCCTCTTTCTTCTCTATTACTCCACGTTTTCTGATTCTTCAGCTCAATCCCCCTTCACTTCCCCTCTACTTCTCAATATATGCCCTCCGTTCTTCCCCCTCCTCTCTACATCTTTCTTCCCTGAACCTCCCCCTCTCCTACTTTTTGTCACCCTTTCTTTCCTCTCCAAAACAGATTATAATCCTTACCTATATCCACTTTGCATCTATTGCATGACAGTTTACTTTCCCGCCACAACAGGATGAGAGTTCTCACTGATAACTACAGTCCTCCTGACGCCCCTGCTCCCTTCTCCACACTGTCATAGATCGCTGCGATCCTAACTCATCAGAGTTCCTAGTCTTATCAGGGTTGCCCCCTTATCATATAATGGCATAACAGAGCTGTACTCTTGAGACCATTATAATTGAGATCCCTGGTGCTGAGCCCTACCTTATATACCTGCTTATGGCCGGTATTGGCATTATATAGAGTCCTGCCCTTTCTTTCTTTAAATGGTAATGCATAGGGACTGGGATCGCAGTCACATGTCCTAAAGCTTTCCTTACTCAAATTTTGTATACGTATGGCACGTAATTACGCCACTGTGGTTCGGCCATTACGATTGTCGAAATGCCAGGTATACTGTACTGAAGGAGAAAGCTCATTGTGTTCCTTTGTATTGTCAATGCCATGTATTATGTTACTTCCCAGTTAATAATCCTCAATAAAGAATTGTGAAACAAAAAGAAATAATCTTATGAGTTAGTTGTTCCTAACCTTTTGACTTCTGTGGATCCCCACTTTATTATTGCTGGAACCAGGGGACCCCCACCGAATCATTATTGGCATCCAGGGACCCCCCACTGAGTCATTACTGAAAGCCGGGGACCCCGAACTAAACATTTATGATTGATGATATGAACTGCAAAACAATACACAAAAAATACAGAAACTAGCATTCATCTAATACATCAAACAAATATATATATAAAAAAAATGTTAGTTAGAAAGTTGGAGCTTTTCTAAATTCAATTGAAGCCACACATCGTCCATGCTAGATTCTGTTTGATGCACCTGCTCTGTTCCCACAAAACAATCTGAGGATACTAATTTAGTTTTTAGCCTCCAATTTTAAATTCCTTGACATTTACAGTATGTTTTAAAATGTTATATCGTACATTTAGCCACTTTATTTATATACACTTTAATAATCTGTTATTAATATTTAATTTTCTAAGCAGTTGCTGACCCCCTGAGAAGGCTTCGGGGACCCCCAGCTGTCCCTGGACCACAGGTTGGGAACCACTGTTATAAGGGAATCCATTATGATTAAGTATATTTTGTAAGATGAGTCACTTGTTAACACTTGCTGCTGGCAGTCCTTTAGCTGGAATAAAATGCCATTTTGGGAATAAACCTGCTACAACCTGGTAGTACTTGAGCCTTGATCGAAAGGTAAATCAGTAATTCATGGAAAGAACGTCCAAAGGGTACAAAGAAATGGGTGAATGGGTAAAGGTTGCAATGTTCCTGAGGTTTTTGATCGAAATGTCATTGGGCCTGATTACGACTTTGGCGGAGGGGATTACGCCGTCCCAAGTGTGACAGCTATCCCGACCGCCGTATTACAAGTTCCATAGGATATAATGGACTCGTAATTCGACGGGCGGAATATCCGTCACATTTGGGACGGAGTAATCCCCTCTGCTGAGTCGTAATCAGACCCTTTGTGTCTTTGCTCTAGCACACACAACCCTGGTTTTAACAAAATATGCCTCTGTTTTAGTAATATTGTCCCACCAGTACGTTCTTTGTAATAATTCTAACGTCTTTGCTTTTCCTAAATGACCTGAATCCTGAGTCTCCTAATGTTTCTTCAACTGTAACTCTGTGTTAGGTAAATACATTAATTTTCTGCCAAAGGCAAACCTTTTGAAGGGCTGTCTTTTTTTCACCTAGATTTGCATTACTTGCAAAGCCATGACATTCTGTAAATCTAATTTCAATAGTGTTTCCGGGATTATTTTTTAAGAGGTTTTATTGGATTTCGTATTTGCCATAGTTTCTCCTAAGAGCAGTGGGCAAACCAACCTACTGGAAAGGCAAGTTGCACTGCAACAGCAGTCAACTATTTTCAATCTTAAAGTTGCCAATAGCACCATACTTTTGGAATGCTTCTAAATGTTAACTTTTTGAGCACTTCCAGGGCCCTTCCAACAGTCAGAGTTGGCAGTGCCATTGTTATTGTTCATTTGCACCACTAAAATGAATGCCTTTAGGCATTAAGTTAACCATAGCGCATTGAAAAGACTCAATACTGTGCCCCTCAATTATACAGGAAATCTTTTGCCCATCCATGTTCTGAAATGAGCCTCTTGGAATGTTTCCCAAAACACAGGCTAGGTACGTGATGTGATGGAAATGTAAAAAATACAGGTAACCCATCATTAGACGTTTCCTGGAGCTCACTGCTAACTAAGCTTGTTGGTGTCCACTTTATGTATCTTCCGATATAAAACATTTGTATGCGTAAATAGGTTTGCGTTATACAGTGGTGCTCTTTAGTTTCATTGTTATGTATTTGATATATTATTGCTGTGGTATGAGGCTGGGAAAATCCATTTTAACATGACTTAAAAAGTAAAGCACAAATATTGATGATTTGTATGACAATTTGAATGCCGAATGTGAATGTACACTGTAGTTCTAGTGAATTGTCACGTTATATAGCCCTTTATAGCCCTTCTCCTCATCAAAGCGGGTTCCCAGAAGGGTATCGTGCTCCACTTTAGGGAAGTGTGTGGTTGCAAGAGGTTTGTATTTGTCTTGGGATTAACTTAGAAGCTTTTTTTTGTTGGGTGTGAGTGGTGGGAGAAGAGCTCTTATCTTGTCCATACTTGTTGAGCATGGTGCTAGAGGAAAGATGTGTGAGAGATCGATATGTCTATAATGATTTTAATTAGCTGGCTGGTGTTATTACCTCTGCAGGTCTTTTATTAGGTTTATGGTTTTATATATGTTTTCAATCTACTTCCGATGCTGACAGCAGCTGTTGATGCAACCACACTGGAGCCTTGTGAGTTTATGATAGATGGACACAAGAGAGAGAGATTTATCTATTGTGATAATATGTGGTATACATATCTTCTATGTGATTATAACTGCAGTATCATTGATTAAGGTAAGTGATAAGGATAAGGTGATAGTTGGGACCCAAAGGAAGGGGTTATATAATTGTCCTTCTGGGTGCCAGCTATATGTGGCAGATCTCTTTTGGCTATTACGTGTCTGCCAATTTTGGTACTGAGTGGTTTAAGATGGATGGATATTGGGTTTCTCTAATATAACGTCCTGCAGTAGGTCAGGGTTATTATGGGTGCTATTTCAAGACTTCTGGCTTGTTAAATGTGCTATGCAATCTGTACTGATTGTAGCGTCCTCCCTACCTGGGCACCCACCAGTAAATATGCCACACACGGAGCTGTAGTAAAACATGTCTTTATTCTTTTGTTTGTAACCGCAAACTCACCATCCTAAACCAGCATTCACTTCACTACATTCTAAATGCTTACATCACTAACCTACGCAGTACATCAGGAGCCATTATGGTTCCGTCATTCACAACTCACATGACACTACATCTCCCCCTCTGTTGATTGAAAAACTACAATTATGTTTGTTTTTGTTTGAATCTCTTTATTGAAGATTTCAAGACAGATAGGCAATACAACAATAATAAACTGCCAACTTTGGTGAATAGCAGTTAACCTGACATTGCAGCAGTTCAATATTCCCCGCCCCCAGACTCATATAACAAAGGCAAGATGAGGAAGGTTGAGGGATAGCATTGTCAGATATCATATGGATGAACCAGGTGCAATGAGGAGTGAAATGAGTAGTGATAGAAAAAGGGATGAGGGAATAAAAAGAAAGAACAGATAGAGCAAACAACCATCTGTAATACAGCATCATATATTACAAGTGGGGACAAGTCAGTGTGGATACCACCATGTTAGCATAGATTTAATACATGTTGTGGTATTGATTCATTCCTAGTCTCGGTGTCAGACAGGTAAAGTTATTGAGACACAAACACTTGTTAAGATTAATGGGAATAGCTATAATCCCCCTTGTCATGGAGGATTAAAATAGGTGAATTTGATGTATGTGAGGTAATGGAGATGGGGGTGCCACACAGCTTGAAATGTTGTCAGTTCTAGTCAAGTTTAGCAAGAGTTATTGCCATAGTCGAGTAAACCATTGTGCCATGTTGGGTGCAGCTGTTTCTTTCCAAGCCAGTGCAATCAGCTCTCTGGCCGCATGTAGCATATAGCTAATAAGCGTCCATTCAGCCTGTGTCATTGCTTTAAGTGTTGGGGGGTGCACCCCGAGAATTACAGTGTGATTTGAAGCAGGGAGGGGATGCCCCACTGTGGTTTTATATGACTAAGGACCTCCTTCCAAAAGGTAACGATCGGGCGCATGACCACCAAATGTGATAAAAGTCTCTGTGGGCACATCATTGCCAACAAATATCACATGACTCATCATAGATGGTGGACAGGCAAGACGGTGTACAGTACCACAGTTTGTAAGCTGTTTCCTTTAGGGATACACAACAGTACATTCTGGGTATGTCGTACCACAAGGTGTCCCATTGTTTAAGCTTTATCTTGTCAGAGTTAGCCATGTCCACGTTGATTAATATGGGTGAGTACACGTGGTGTGGAGTGTTTGAATCTTGTTGTAGTGGCCTACAGGGAACAGCTCTGTCCATATGCCGCCAGTGAAACATACTCTCCCGTGCAACCCAGGCCAAGATGTGCCTCAGATGTGCCGCCCAATAGTACTCTAAGAGGTTGGGGCAAGCTAGGCACCCTATGTCACTGGGCTGCACCATGAGGGCATTGGATATTCTGAGCCGTTTCCCATTCCGATATATGCGCCGCTATCAAGCTGCAACTGTACAACACCATCTTGCGGAATCAGGGTGAGTAAGGTGTGGCATAAATAAAGGACCTGAGGTAAGATGTTCATTTTAACCACGTTCACCCTCTCCACCCATGAAACTGGCAGGTGTTCCACCGCTGGAGGTGTGCAAGAATGGCGTGGCATTTGGCGGGTGGATGGGGAGGGAGTGCACACTCGTCCTTGTGGCAAGCGTGGGTGTGAGGTATAACCCCAGATATTTATTCTTGTCAGAGCATCACTGAAACGGGGCAAAAGTTTGTAGCTGGGGTACTTATGCTGCCGGGACTGTGAGATTCAGTACATTGATTTAGACATGTTTACTTTAAAGCCCGAGACGACTGCAAACTCATTGAGGCTAGAAACAACAGCCGGAAGGGAGGTGGCAGGTTATGAAAGAGTGATCAACAGGTCGTGGGCGAATAAGTTAATCTTATCCCCCACCCCCCAAAAAGGGATGCTTGCTGTCCCTTCAGTGCGCCAAATGGTGGTAGCCAATGCTTCCACTGCCAAAACAAACAAGAAGGGTGTCAACGGGCAGCACTGTCTCGTGCCTCTGCGAATAGTGATGGGTTCAGTGTGCTGTTGGTTGTCCCGGATGAGTGTCACTTTGGCGACATGTGCCATAATTCTGGAGATCATGATTGGGCTCATCCCCATTTTAATCAAGACCGCATGCAGAAAGTCCCAATTTACCCGGGCACAGGACTTCTTTGTGACCTTTGAGTGAAGTGCTACGTTTTCTCGACTAGGTGCGTTACCCGATGGACATTAGCAGCCCTCTGCCTGTTATGAATTAAGCCTACCTGATCCAGATCAGTAAGATCTGGGGGAGAGCACTCAAGATTAATGGCCAAGATCTTAGTAAAGATCTTTGCGTTGCTATCCTGCAGGGCAATAGGGCGATAAGAGGAGCACAGCAATGGGTCTTTACCCGGTTTAGGGATAAGTGATATTTCTGCTGCTGCCATGGAGAGGGTGGGAACCATTTAGTGCTTGAGGCTGTTAAACAGACTTACCAAATGGTTGACCAGTTTTTGGTAAGAACAGTCTGTAGAAGCTGACCGGTAGGCCCTCTGGCCCCGTGGTCTTGCCCAGTGGCAGTGCTTGGTGCATGAGGCAAAGTTCTTCCACTGAGATTGGTGCCTCCAGAAGCTTTGTGTGTTCAGACCGGATGGGTTCCCAGTCACATTCCACCAAATATACCTCTATCTGTGTGGACAGGACCTCCTTGTTGTCATAGAGGGCTTGATAATAGTAAATTCTCTCTGCTTGTCGCACTCTGTGAATGCCCACCCACCCGCTGAGTTCCTAGGTTTGGCTGTGTGTGCTTTTGCCTTGATTTGGTGAGGTCTACGTGCCAGAAGTGTGCCCACCTTGTTACTCCCATCGTAGTATCTTTGTTTAGGCGCTAAAAGGGAGCGCTCAGCTGTTTGTCCAGTGGGCGCGCAGTTTTCCCCGCAACACTGCCAACTGTCTTTTGACGTGTCGGGTGGGTATCGCCTTGTCTTGGTTCTCTAGCTCCTTTATCTCTGTTGTCAGTTTGTCTTCCACCAAGAGGCCCTCCCTTTCTCTAGCAATAGCCACTGACGATATTACCCCCCGATGGTGGTCTTGAACTCATCCCATAGCGTATGTAAGGAGACATCTTGTTCAGTGTTATGTGTGAAATAGTCAACAATGCCCTTATGTATCTCCCCTACATCAACCCGGTCACAGAGAAGCTGTGGGGGCAAATGCCACCGCAGGGCAGTCCTTGCATGCATGGGGTGGATAACCATGTCAGTTCAATGTGGAAGTGGTCAGAAATGGAGCTGGCAGATATCTCAGCAGTGTCCACAGTTCAGAGAAGGGAGTATCACAGAGAGGTAGTCAATCTGAGAGTAAGAGGTATGGACATGGGATGGGAGTAAAATAGTCGTCCCTGGCATCGGAGTGCGTATAGTGCCAGACATCTATGAAGCCCAGGTCTATTATCTCTCCTTTCAGATATGCTAACATGGCCGCAGTGCCTTGGTATGAGGAAGGATTTCTTTCACATTGCAGAGTCCCATACCATATTAAAAATCCCCTCCCACAATTATATCCCCTTCCACCCTCTGTAGTTGCTCTCGTAGGATGTGCCAGAGGTAGGGGTCTTGTGAGGTGTTAGCAGTGTATTTATTAAGTAACGTGAGGTGTTGTTGTCCTCAGGTCATATGTAAAGTGAAGAACCAGCCTTCCTTGTCCCTTACCACTTTAGTGATGTTTTAACCAAAGTGTGATCTACACAGGTTCCTCACCCCTAGAGTTTTAGAGTCTGTGAAGTCTTAATGGTGGATTGAATATCCTGGGGGTGCCATTCTGTGCCGATTCACACCCTGAAGATGGGTCGCCTGTAAAATAACTGTGTCAGGGTCATAAAGCAGGATGTAGCGCCAGACCTGCTTACATTTATTTGAAGAACTGAGACCGCGGATATTCAGAGAAATTAATTTGAGACCCTTATCCATTAGAGGGAAGGTGGGTAGGAGCATTCAACTCGCACCTGTCGATATATGCTCCCCAAGAATGTTTTACCCCACCTATACACTGTGGCAGATATCAAAGCATTCTCAACAACCTGCCTATCTTTATCACATGTTCCCAGAAGCGATCCAAGACCTGGAACCCAACCTAGTCCAACTTGTGCATCCACCTCCTTCCAATGGAGAGATGGGTTCAACAAAGGTGGTGAGCAGGATGTCTCCCTGGTCCCCTGCCACCATCACAGTTTTCCAATGCTGGCCATAAGCTTGAGTGAGTCCCCTGTAGAAGGTGGGATCAGCTGTCATTGTGAGGTTCCCGCTAAGCAGATCCAGTCGTAGAGGGTTCCGGCGATGTATCTTTGTCCATGTTATGGAGGTGCTGGATGATGTCCTACTATATTTCTTGAGCAATCGTCTCCGCTGGGCATTTGTCTGGGAGGCGGGGGCCGACAGTGGTCCAGATGGGTTTCAAGGTGCTCCTGGGTGTGTCCTGAGCTGGCAAGGCGGACCTATCCTGGTCAGGTGAGGATTTTCCAAGTAGCCATTTTGCCTCTGCCCAAGAGTGCAGAGACCACTGTTTGCCTTCCCAGGTAAAGAGCAGAGCAAAGGGGTGGCCCCACTGATGTGTTATATCCATAGTGCGTAGTTTGTCCGTAACTGGTTTAAAATCCTTTCTGTGTTGCAAGGTCATAGGGGAGCGGTCTTGAAACAATTAAATAGTGTGCCCCCTAAAGACCAGGTCTGCTTTCTTCCTGGCAGCACGAAGGATGGCTTCCTTCTCTGCAAAGTAGGAAACCATTGCCAAGATATCTGGTGTCACATCCGGTCAGTTCGGGGCAGAGGCCACCCAGGGTAACCTATCCAATAGAGGAGAGTTCATCGGTGTCTCCCTTAGCCACCTTGAGGAGGGCTGCTGTGAATGCCAAAATGTCACCGCCTTACTGTCCCCTCAGTACCCCTAGATGCGGCCGTTATTACGCCAGCTGCAGTTTTTCAGGTCCTCTGGCTTGGCCTGGAGTTCAATATGTTGCTCCTGCAGGGTCATGACGCGTTTCCATATCATTAACTGATCCTCCAACCGGGCATCTAATTTACGCTCTACACATCTTTCTTAATGTCTCTGATGCATGACCTAAAGTCTGCTCTAAGTGAGCCAATATCCGAGCAAATTTCTTGTAGGAAATGATTCATGTAATCCTGTGCAGTGAGGGCTGGGAAAGGAGCTTCTGACGGCTTATCCTGCATCTCTGTTGTATGGTCCTTCTCTGTAGGAGGTGCCTTGCCCCGAAAGGCAGTCACCGGAGTCTCCTTGGCAGACTTATTGTGCAGCATATTTTTTTGGGGGGGTGGGGGGGGGGGGGGGAAGTTCCAGCTTGTCATGGGGGGAGGGTTCACGAAGTGGAGCCCCTAAGAATGATTCCCCCAGAGTTGGTAGTGGCCACTTCTCTTACCACTGCGGGTCCTTAATGACTGTCCCACAAGGAGAGTCCCACAAACAGGGGAGGTAGCCGAAGTCCCCGGGTCTGGGCTGATCGATGAGTGCAAGGGGAGTCTTCCCCAGTCCACCAAGCTCGTAGTGCTGGGTGTGTTATCTTCCCCTCCAGTTGGACTACGTATCAACAGGAAGCGGGTCTTGGGGTCACACGGAGAGTCCTGTGATGTAGTCAATAATGTCCCCATGCGAGTTACAAGCGTATGTTCCAGGGAATTACAGGTCCCTCAGCCAGGAACAGTACGGTGCCCCCACAGAGCTTCACTGACCCTCTACGGAAATGGTGCAGGCAGGTATCCCAAGTGGGCGTCAATGGTGCTCACCTCAGGAGAGTCCCCCAGTTGTCTACACTAGGGGATATTGTATCCCTCGACTCCCAGTGGAAGTGCTAAATCTGCCAAGGTGCTCTGTGGCCATTTGCTTCAGGCCCCTTGTGCCAGGATGGTGCCCAGTAAGAATTCCTGCTCCCTTTACGCAGATCCCTGCTGTCAACGGCAAAGGGGTCCTCTAGGGAGATGCCAGCAATGCAGCAAAAGTCTCTTAGCCCTTGGGGACAGTCAGACCACACGTCAGACGTTGTTAACTCAGGGCGCGTCTGCAAAACAGATCACCTTTGTTTCATGTGTGATCTTGTTCCGGGGCCTCCCCATGCTCAGCTCTGTCAGCCAAGGTTCACTGTGCACAATCTAGCAAGGCAGAGCTGGATTGACCGGTCCAGCATGTTTTGGTTGCCGTGTACTGGCCTCGGCCAAGGCACCTCCACCTATTCTCGCTCAGCAAGTTGACAAGGGGTCAGTGCCTCTGTATTTCAGTTTGTCTGGGAGATCTAGGGTCGCTGCGAGTGCACCACAAGCACCACAGCGCAGCTTGCGGTTCCCTAGATGGTGGCTGCAGGGAAGCTACGCCGGACTTCTGGGCCTTCTCCTTTTAGCCTCAGCCGTCACTGCGTGATCTGCCAAACCTCTTCCATCTTGCACGGGGAATGGTACACCTGTCCCCCCCCCCCCCCCCCCCCCCACCACAGGCTGATGTTCGAGTCATCTCCGGTGCTTTGGATGGTGTCAGGGTCGCATCCGAGGACTGGAAAGGCTTGAGTACTACTTGATTACGACCCCATTACAGTTGTTTTTAGTGTGTACATATATACAATTATAGGTCTTCAATAAGCCTACTGGGTGCTTTTATGGCTCGTCCTAGAGTGTCTTTAGGAACGATGAGTGATCACCAGTAGTGCCCATGACGTGAGTTGTTAATGTGGAAGCAACTTCAGTCAGGGCTTCCTCACTGGGTTCTTCAAATGAGCCTCCTTTCCTGCAAAATTATCTGATGAGAGTTGAACTACATGTTTGAAGTGCGAAGAGTCTTGCGTAATGGACTTTGCAGGGTGTTTGGCAGTCACTATGTGTATTGTATTAGTAACCTGAAAAGGTTCACTGTTGAATGGAGCATCAGATTTATGATTGTGTGACTAATAGACAATCACTCGATATCATCATGCTGTTGTCGATCTTCATAGGCCTTCATTTGTTTCTTACTACTCAAGTCTTTTATCTGTACTTCTTTCTCCGAGCATGAGCGCTTGTTGGTCCATTGAGGTAACTTGATTGTCATAGCTCTCCCGAACATCAATGTTGCAGGGCTTTCGCCTGTGGTTGAGTGAGTAGTCAAACAATAAGCTTCCAGGATAGAATTCAGTACAATTTTGAGGTTGAGGTTTTTTCTAAAACAGCACACTGAACAGCTTTCTTTCATGTGCTCATGAATCGTTCAACAAGGCCATTAGCTTGGGGGCCACAGAGGTGTGCTCTTCTGATGCTTCACAGTTAATTGGCTGAGAAAATCTCAGAACCCTCGACTGAAGAAAGGGGGGCCATTGCCAGACTTTAAGATTGCTGGAAGACCCCATGTCGCCTAGAGTGTCTAATCTCTCGATAACATTTTCTTTTGTGATGGATGAGAGATTTTCAACCAAGGGAAAATGGGAGCATTTATCAACTAACTATCCTCAAGTGATGTCCATTCTCAAGAAGACTGAAAAAGTTAACAAAAAATACTTGCTTTGACAGCTTTGACGTGTTTAAGTTGTGCTGAGTGGTGCTCAATGATGGACAGTTGTACAGATGACAGGCTTTTAATTCCTTTTCCGCTCTTTCATCAAGATGAGGGAACAAAGCTCGGTCTCGGAGAGGTCGTTTGTGGCACCAATACCAAGATGTCCTTTATGGGCTGCTTCAATTATCTGTTGTCTCAAACTCTCCAGAATTACAATTCTTGAACCTCTCAATATTATGCCTTCTTGAGTTACAGACAGTTCATCTTTGACATTCTTGAATTTCTCTGTGCTTGTTCCATGACTGATGTGTTAAGATGTGTTTCATTTTCAACATGTCACTGTCTTGACTTGTAGCAGTAGCAATTTACTCCAACAATGTGGCAGCTAGTGTATTGGATTTTATAAAGAAGTTTATGTAAGCTTCAGTCGTTCTGGAAGGGGTAACAACCCTGGGCATAGGCACTCTGGAAAAATAGTCCGCAGGATGTTTATCTTTCCCTGGACAGAGCACAATTGTGTAATTGTACTCTTGCAGTCATAGACCCCACTGTTCAATGCAAGGAGGCATCTTGGCTCTGGACTGTCACTGATGGTTAACAAACCTTGCTGATCTGTCAGTAACGTAAAAGGTTTTCCATAGAAGAACATGTGGAAATGTTCACAAGCCCACACCACTGCTAGACTTTCTTTCTCAGGTTGAGAAAAAGCATGTTCAGTTTGTGACAAACTTCGCCTTGCATATGCTACTATATGTCTTTAGGCATTTGGGTGTCTGCTGTGCTGTGGAAGTACTGCGCCTAGCCCGACGGGGCTAGCATCAGCAACAACCTTGGTATGAAGCTTTGGATTGAAGTCTGCCATTTCAGTCACATTCTTGATTGCTTGCTTGATTTTCTAAAAACTTTTCTCACAATCAAGTGACCAATAAAATGAAACTTTCTTTTTCGTCAACTCTGTCAATGAGGCACTCACAGTGGCAAGGTCTCGTATATATCTGGAACAGTAACCGGCCAGGCCAAGAAATGAGCGTAGCAGTGAAACATCTTGTGGAGAACTGGCAGATGACTATCCTTGTACTTTAGCAGGATCTGGTGTCATGACCTCATCCGAAAAGGTATGACTGAAGAATTATAGCTTTGTTTTGTGGAATTCACACTTTTCAGCATTCAAAGTTAAACCTGCATCAGCAAGCAAACGACAGACTTGCTTGAGAGCTTTGTCATGCTCTTTCTTGTAGCTCTGAAAACCGATATTTCAACACTATAGTTGAAAGCATTCACAACAGGCTGTATTATACGTCGTATGACATCTTGAAATAACTATGCATCTGATGACACACCAATACTCCATTTTCTTATTGAAACAGACCAATGTTTGTAGAAAAGATTGTTATGTACCTGCTATTCTACTCGAGTTCCTACTGATGATATCCTTTATTTAAATCAATCCGAGAGAAGACTTTCACACCATTCAATTGGGTTATCATGTCAGCAATGCGCAAACTGGGATGTTCTCTTTGAATTGCCTTGTTTGCCTGACACTTATCTATGCAGAAGCTTACAGCTTCTTCACTGTTCTTTTTAGGCACTACCACAATGGGAGAAACCCATGGCGCTGGATCAGTTTAACGCTCAATGATATCATGTTTAAGTAATGAATCAAGCTCCTTTTCTTGTAAATGAAATGCAAGTCTTTGGTGTCTTTGAGCTACAGTACGAACATTCTCACTGATGTGTAATTGTACTTTCATAGTGTTCAATTATCCTAACCCATGGTTCTGTCATTCACAACTCCCTCAACACCACACTGATTACAATCGGCTATGGGTTTATAGATCCTTAATCAAGATCAATTATTATGTATACTTGTTATGCCACCAGCACATTTCACAGTTTGTTGTGTTGGTTTCCCAATTGTGGAGATTCCTAATATTTTGGAACCCACTATTCTTATGGAATGCAGTCAGCCCGAAGAAGATCCCAGATTGGCTTTCTGGAAACTTCTGAGTTATTGTTGAGCAAAGCGTGCTATAGATCAACATGAATTTGATTAATATATTTGAGGGGAAGTTATGTGGTGATTAAGTTTGTAGTTTGAAACCGAATCAGACTGTATGAATTATGCACTCTTAGATGGAAATAGTTTTACTTTCTTCCTGAATTTTAGGTTTGATTCTTTGTTCCTGAGGAAGTCGTTTAGTTCCCTTATTTTGGAGGTAAGCTCGTAGGAGGTTATGTCGCAGAATGCTTGTGAATGTTGGATCTCAGAAGTAGTGCATTTTAAGGTGCAGAATTCTGTAGTTTCATTGATGCATATACTGCATTCCTTATTCTCATACGGTAATGTAGTCCCTGTGCATGTTTTGGTTGCTGATTTGATTTGTATGCACTGTTGTGGCATAGCAGTACATTTGTATTGGTCTTGTTGCATGATTTTCTCCTTTTATGTTATCAAGCTCAGAGCTTTGTTTTCCATGGCTTGATCTTATCATTAATCCATGGGTTTTTTCTTGAGTTTAGTCCTAGTTGTGTTCTTCAATAGTACCAATTTGTCCATGACATTATTGACTAATTTGTGGTAGGTAGTAACTTCTAGTAGTTGGTTGTTGGGCAAGTTGAGAATCCAGTGTTGCATGCTTCACTTGTTTCCTTTGTGGTTATTAATGTTTTTCTGGTTCAACTTTATTGCGGTTTCTTTGGCAGGAAGTTGATCTCGGAAGAGATGATGTGGTAGTTAATACAGTTTGCTTGGGAAGTTCCTATTACTGTTGAATGTGCTTTGGGAAGGAAGGCGAAGAACGGAAAGGGCGGAGTGAAGATTAAATCCAACGTGTGCCCAGGTGAATACATTTGTCCCATTAGACCTGGTGGAACTGGAGAGCCTTGAGGTTGGACATGATCAATTGGTTTGTGTTTTGTCCAGACGTTCAAACGAGATGTTCAGGTCACATAGGTTGATAATGTTACATGTGGCATCCTTCACGCCATCAATTAAGACATCAGTGAAACTTGTAAACTGGAAGAGTTCTGAATGTTAGAAGGACTGTACAGTTAAAAAGTGTGGATGGCAGAGAATTGTACCAGCACAATGTCCTTTCAGTCATGGAGAAAAATTCAATACTTCTGATTTTAATTGATTTTTAAAGATGACAATATTTTCACCTTATATTTTAGGGCTATTGAGGCAGATGGGACCATGTTCTTGTGGAAGGGTTTGTAACAGGTTGGGGAAGCATCGTTAATGAACCAGATTTCAGTTACGAAAAGAAGGTCTAGCAATGATTCTTAGTTCAAATCTAAGAAATGTAGTTGTTTTTTTTACTCATGGATCAGGCAGTGATGAGCAGACAGTTTAGTTTCTGTGCAGATGGCCCATTCTAATAAGCAGATGATTAGAGAAAGTTGAGGTGTAGGTTGGGGGGGCAGTAGTGTAATCAGGGTGTGTGTGATTGTAGTGTGTGGGGTACACTTGATAATTGGGTGGGGATAGGGGGTGTGTTTTAGGGATATTGATATACATTTTGTTCATGTTTGGGAACGGTTTGGTTATGTGAAGTAATAATAGGGCTTGACATTGATCTCCTTTCCTTTTTAAACACTCCATTTTGTTTTGTTTTCATTCCGTTTTTGTCTTTTGACCTGCTGTTGGAAATTGGGTCTCTTGTTGGCATGCACCTTGTCCAAGTAGGGAGCACAATCCTAGTCAGGGTAAGTCACATACACAACCTAAATTAAACTGTGCTCACCCTCTGGTAGCTTGGTGCAGGGCAGGCAGGCTTAGCATAGAAGACAATGTGTAAAGTATTTGTGCAACACCCAGAGTAATCACATTGGGTACATTACAAAAAGACTCCACTTGGGTGTAAAAATAAAGCTTGTTTATCTGTATAAATCAAGACCAAAATAAAATTCCAATCAGTAAATTATGGGATACTCACTTTTTAAAGTTATTCAAGCGGTGCTTTTAGAAAAATATGTGGCTCAACACAATTTGAAGGACCCTGCTGTGTTAATGCGCTTCTCTTAGAGAAAGTACAGTAATCACTCCAGTCACGCTCCTCTCTATAGAGCGGCCGGGGCTGTAGTTTCGAAAAGTCCCAGCGTGGCGAGGTGAATGTCGCTTAGGCCGTCGGGTGTAACAGTAAGTGTTGGTAAAGCGTTGCAGAGTCTCACCGCAGTCAGGAGAGGGGCCGTGCAGGGCACAGGGGCTGCAGTTGAAGGCAACCCGTAATTCTTTCTGAAGTAGCCCAAGCCCATCGTAGCTTCTGAGATGTTGTTTGTGGTTGCGCACAGCGGGGTGCTTCAGTGCGAGTCCGGGAACGACTCTGGCGGGAGACTGGGTCCGGGTGCATTGTGCTGCAGAGCTAGTCAAGTGCGAGTCCGGGAGTACTTTCTGGATCCCAAACTCTAGATCCCCATTATCATGCGGGCCGTCACTTACCACAGAGTAGGCTGCCTACCAGGCTTGTGGTGGGGAGTTGTCGGTCCCGCGGCAGTCAGCTGGCACGGTGGTTCACAAACAACAGATGCAGAGCTCGCTTTACGCTGTAGTGTAGCCATTTTTAATATAGCTTCATGCACGTTAGTTTAACATACTAGGCCTCTGTGCACTTTGCCCTAGATACATTTTATTCAGCCTCGCACTGTTATTTTACAATAACCAGTTTTACAGTCTTGTTTTAGTTTCCTTCTACCACACTGTTTAGCTTAGTTCAGCACTGTGTTCTCAAATAATGCATTCTTGATCGCCCTGTGCTTCAGTCAAGGCTTCAGTCTGGTACATTGCCGGTAAACGGGGTAGAAGTTTAGTCTCCAGTATTCGTAGAAAATACACATCCTTACGTAGGGACATTTTCTTAGAACATCTGTGTGTTAGTTATAAAAACACTTTCTAGTCCTAGTACACGTCAGAGGGAGATTCCGACCAGGAACCTACAACTAGATGCTGACAGCCCCGTTGCAGATGCTGATGCAGATTACAGGCCTTTGCTCAGGTATGAGGGTTGATGTCCTCCCGGGGTAACCTGAAAGGCAGGCTTAGAGCTTCACATGCTGTGCTCAGAATATAACTTAGAGAGAACATAATCTAGTTGCACTATGATAGCCTTATTCTTGTGCTTCACTCTCATCGTTACTATTTCAATCCTACTGTGTTGTGTAGTTCTGGTTATTGCAGCTCACGCTTTGCTATCTAAAATGCAGTCGTTTTATTTAACCAATCTTTAAAACTTAAACTGCCTTTGTCATTTCTATATGAGACCGTACTGTGTATGAGAGAACCGGTTGTGACCTGAGTGACCATGACTTCCCTGGGAAGTACTAAAGATGTTATGCGCTCGGCTGCCCAATTTTCTCTACCCTTTGGGAGAGATGAGGCACTTCTAGTTAGCTGGAGCAAAACCCGGATTTAGGGTGACAAGAGTCCTTCACCTTGGGTCAGACTTAGTCCCCCACACTGCGAACGATCTTGCTGCCCAAAATCCAGTAGTCTCATTAGGATAATGAGAGCCTACGTGACAACACTGTCTGATGAAACAAGGTCTTTGATGTTCCGGAGACCCTCAGGAGAACCAGAGGCTAGTCAGTCACTCTGGGGGTAGTTGTTGGTTCTTGGGTTGCAGGGCAGAGATTTGCAGGCAGCAGGACAGCACAACACAGCAGAGCAGCAATTCCTGGGAACAGACAATCCTGGCAGAGTGGCAAATATGGCACACAGCAATCTTTACTCCAGCAGAGTTTCCTTGAGTCCAGAAGTGTACTGACATTTTGTGTGGGGTGGAGGGTCATAGACCCAATGCTTATACTAGAATGTGGGGGATGACTTCAAAAGGTTTCTCTGAAGTGAACAGGTCCCCCTCTCAAACCCGGCTCCAGATTACCAATGGGGTGGAGGTAGTCAGCCCCTTTGTGTGGGCTCTGGCCACTATCTTTTTAAATGTAAGTGGGAGCCCTTCCCTGCCTCCTTCCCGGGAAGAACATCAGAATGAAGGCAGATGCAACTGAGTATCCTGTGTGTGGATGTTTGGAGGGAATGCACATGTGTAGCTGTCACTTAGCCCAGCTCAGACGTGGATTGGAGACAGGCAGAATGCACACATGGTGGTGAGAGCAGAGAAAAATCCACTTTCTAAAAGAGGCATTTCTAAAATAGTAATAATAAATCCAACTTTACCAGTAAAGAGGATTTATCATTAGCATTCCACTGATCGTACAGATGATGCAGCTACTCCTGTCTGATCAGGAATTACTACTTAAAAGTGTTTTCTGGAATTGCCAATGCTGGCCTATGAGGGGCAGGCCTCACAGTAATGGAAAACTACATTGGGAGTGTTTCATTACCAGGACATGTAATTAAACATACATGCCTTACCTTGTACGTACATGACACCCTGCCCTATGGGCTACCCAGGGCTTACCTTAAGGGTGGCTTATTTGTAGGAAAAGGGAAGTTTAAGGCTTGGCAAGAGGTTTTGAATGCCAAGTCAAGGTGAAAGTGAGACTGCACTCACAGGCTCTACAGTGGCAAGCCTGAGATATGTTTAAAGTGCTGCTTAAGTTGGTGGCACAATCAGTGCTGCAGGCCCACTAGTAGCATTTAATTTCCAGGCTCTAGGTACATGGTATACCACTTTACAAAGGCCTTCCAGTTAAATTAAATATGCTAATTTGGGATACACCAATGTTACCATATGTAGGGGAGAGGCTCATGCACTTTGGCACCTGTTGGCAATGGTAAAGGGCTCGGAGTCCTAAGGCCAACAAAAAGATACAGCAGCAAAACAGGAGGTAAAAGGCAAAAAGTATGGGGTAAGACCACCCAATGGATGCCAGGACTAACACCTATGTTTCTTTCTGTTTGATGATTTAGGAAAAATGGGAGGCCGTTCCTCACAGAGCAACAATTTATGCCCAGGTAGTGGAGTCCATGAGGATGTGGTCTTGGAACAAGCTGCTTCCCTTTTCTGTCCAATCTGAGGCAGGAAACTGTGAGAAAAATATTGTGCCATTCCCAGAGATGGAGTCGTGCCCAGGTGCCCCTTGCGTTCATGACATCCAGCTTAACCAGGTAGCACAGCGTGACTTCAAGCCTCTCAGTGAGGTGCTCAGCATGTTCAGGTAAAATACTGAATTTATTGCATAATGCATGTTTGCTCTTGTCCTTTTGATTTTGTTTTTACTTTTGTATATTATGTTTGTTCACACTAATCACTTCATACGTTCAACAGTGTAAGAAGTGTTAACTCTTTATTTTTTATTATATTTATTTTAGTATTTCACTTGATTCAATTTTTATTGTAGCCTCCTAGAGCCTAGAGAATGGCTCAGAATAAACATTCAATAAATACAGTCATCACCAATTTGTCACACTTTGAAACACTTAAAATGTATATATTACATAACATGTAACAGGACAATCTCTATTAGCTAAAAATAAATCTATTTGTTAGTCTTTAAAGTAAATCTGTCAACGGTAGTTTGGGCTCCTTATACCATAAGCAACCAAACTACAGTAAACATACAATTGAATAAAATTTGAGATATAGCTAATTATTTTTGCGGCTTTAATCACTCAAAGTAAAGAGAGCTGAAAGCTCAGGATACAAGCTATGCATAAACTAATAAGTTATTGTTGCTTTGCCAACTTAAAGGTTCATTGAAGAAAGGTGAATTTCTATTAATTCATGTGTTCATTGTGTGCTTTCCCGCATACTGCTTTGTGCACATTTTTGGAGCACTACTTTCAGCAGATACTTGAGAAGGATAGGTATATACTACCAAATATTTTAGTTAGTTACCATTGTTGTGTGGGTTGAGTGGTTTATCCAAGTAGACTGTCACAGTTGTCTCTTGGTTAATGGGTGTAATGAGTTGAGATCGAGCATGGCTCAGAAAGCCATGAAGAGAAGCCATTACATTCCATAGTAGAGATGCGGGTGCCTCAGACACCAGCAGGGTGTTTGAGAAAAGCCTGATGGAAAATGGCTACATTTGGGCCCCTTTTGAAGAATGGAGACACTGCAGAGTATGGTCTTCAGCTGAGATTTCCAGTGCATTCCTGTTTTTTCTTCTTTGTTTCCCTTGGTATGCACCATATTTTAACAGCCTTGCTTCAAGCTTCTTAATAGTAGGTTATGCCTCCGATAGAAGTAAGAGGCCACTTTTCAAAGTTCTAAATGGCATAATTCATTAAAAAAAAACTTTGTAGGCTGTATAGAGACTATTAAATTTGATTCACTCTGGTGGAGCCTTTTTTCTGCGTGATCACCCTGAATTTATTCCTCCACTATCTGGCCCGGTTTTTGCTTGTATTAAGACTCTCCTTGTAACACTGAAATTCAGTGCCACAGTGCTTGAGCTCGGTGCCTGAAATGGTATGATTAAAACTGGTTTCCCCAATTAGTTTACCTAACTTTCTTTTAAGGCCATAGTAGAGAGGCTACATTAACATAACTGCAGCAGCAAATTGAAAGTCCAGAATTATTGAATGTTTATCTGCCTTTTTAACTGTCACAAAGTGTGCATATCAAATAAATAACTTTTTTTTTCTTCACCTTTCTTGCTCTTAATTGATGCACTACATTTACTGTTCAATTAATGTATTAAACCTTAATAAAAATGATTCAACTCAAATTCAAAAAAACGTTTTGCGGTCATATAAATATGAATCATAAAAGTATAGCAGAATCATATACAACTAGACAGGGGTAATAATAAAACACAGTATTCAACTCAAAGAAAGTTCCTTTGTCATGTAGAAAAACCTGTTTTGTGTCTTGTATGGCCACAGAGCAGGGTGTGTAATATATAAAGAAATGGTCCACTGTATACTGCAATTATACAGTGACTAAATATCCAAACATTGCTTTTTACCTTTGTAAGGTAAGGTACATTCTCTGTAAAAAAGGCATAGGTGTAGTTAAAATCCTTACTTATAGCTCTGCTCGGCAAACAGCAAGAAAAAAATGATATTCAAAGTTATTTTCCTCTCAGTTTTAAAAATCCACTTTCATGGTGAAATTAGATTCTGGGAAACTTTAGTGGAATAAGTACATTTATAAAAATATACTTTGCGCTGCCTGAGCCTGGCAGTAGGTTAAAATCACCTAACCTCTATGGGCTCAGTACACATTCCTGGCTAGAGTTAACAGCTCTGCTCTTCAGAGATCTGTGGTCTGCCCTGAAGGTCCAAGAAGGCAGGGGTGTTGTCAGCAACTGGTCAAGTAACATGGATTAGCCATCTGGGATGGTGACAGGAACAGCTGGATGAGTACACTATCTCTGTGGACTTGGAGATGCAAAATGGGACTGTCAGGATCTGATTTGCATTCATACCTAGGGCCCCTTAAACTTTCTGGCTGCAGTCAAAATAAGGGAAATTACCTGTGTTTGACAAAGATAAAGGCAGGAGATCTCATCTTAATAATGTGAGGTTTATGGGGGAGCCTGGGCCTCTTCTGATGGAAGAAGTGGTAAGCCATTTTAAAGTGTGTGTGTGTGTGTGTGTGTGTGTGTGTGTGTGTGTGTGTGTGTGTGTGTGTGTGTGTGTGTGTGTGTGTGTGTGTGTGTGTGTGTGTGTGTGTGTGTGTGTGTGTGTGTGTGTGTGTGTGTGTGTGTGTGTGTGTGTGTGTGTGTGTGTGTGTGTGTGTGTGTGTGTGTGTGTGTGTGTGTGTGTGTGTGTGTGTGCGCGCATAGAGGATGAACTTTCTCTGCAAATGCCCCCAACTCTGCCTGCTGCAATAAACCCAGAGGGAATGGAGCGTGATGGTTGTACCAGCAGTGGTCATGGGCCTTTTGAAGCCTGCCTCCAGTGACTGCAGCCCACCAAGGAAATGCCAGATGAATAAAATGGCCTGTCTGGCCTTACTCAAAACATTCCTAGACCAAGGAAGACTGCATCTGAAAATGAAGGCCCTTCTTAAAAAAAATAAGACTTGAGGATTCCTGACTCCTCCAATCACCCAGGGACTGTAACTGCTTTCCAAAGCAGTGGCTGACCTCCTGCTTGCCTGCTCCAGGGTCACAAAAAGCAGGACTCCTGACTCCAAGAGGCATTAGCTGACCACAGAGCACTGGACCAAGCACATGTCCTGGCAGGTGCCTAGAAGTCTTCCCCAAGGACCTCCGTGCTACAGGTATAACCAGAATTTTTTTCCAGCAACCGAAGAAAAGTGGGACTTAGTTATTTTTTCCCACATCGGAAGAGAGTTATGATGCTGAGGCTTGCCTAGGGAAGTCACCTCGAATGCATGCAAGAAAATTAAGTCATTCTGTAGTGTCTAGTGAGTTTTATGACTGAACCTTTTGGCCCTGATTGGACTCTGTAGCGTTTGACATAATCGTTAGAGTGGAATGTAATAAAAGCTGGTTTAGAATGTTGAGTTCACAGGTACACACAGAAGAATAAAGACATGTAATACTCAGCTCTGTGTGTTGCATAGTATTGGTGGAAACCCAGGCTGGGGAGGACGCTACAACTGGGGTTGAGATTCAGGATAAGTAACCCAAAGAACAATCACGCTCTCCCAGAGAGTTTGATGTGGTCCAAGCAGACTTCTCATTCGTGCGACATGTGCTTTCGTCGTAGTGCTAAACTGAAGGTCAGTGCATATGGAGTCAAAGCGCAACACCAGCCAATGGAAAGCATTTGAAAATAAGGAAAGCTTAACTGAGAAGTCTACACAACATTGGTCAAGAAACTAAGAACAAGGCCATACTGTAAGGTACTGCACTGACACACAAGATAAAATTATACATTGTATGGAGCATTCAAGCTGTGAACAGGAGCGCTGCAAGGCAGAGATCAACCACATGTGAAAAAAGAGACTGAAAACATGATCCTTCAAGTACATAAAAGCATCACCGAACTACTAAACAGTGTCATCATATTGCTGACGAGGGAGGCTCCAAGAGGAGTGCCTGGGTTGTGTTTATGGAGCTGTTCATAGCTGCAGCGACGAGAAGTCTGAAAGAAAGCCCTTCTGCTGATTTAGCCTATCAAAGATTAGCCTGAGGCCAGTCCATTGCAGGGCCAGGGTAGGGGCATGAATGGGACTGATCCTGTTTTCTGGCAAGCAGATCCAGAGAGAGCTCCCATCGCAGATTCAGCCAATCCTGTGAACGGTTAAAATGCTCCTGCCTTCCTAAAACCACCACCACCTTTTGATACTGGCAAAAAGCAAAATATTGTTAATAGATGGACTGCTTGAATAAAGACATTTGATGACTTCATTGATGCAGTTGAATAGATGATAACAGAAAGATGATCAAGTACCTCAAGAATCTTGCTGGAGATGGTGTGAAAGAAGTCATTAGGAAAATGCAGAAAACTGACAAAAAAGTAACATACCATTAGATTGAAGACGTTTTGAAGCTTAAGTTTAATCTAGTACCAAACATTGATTTTGAAAGATTATTTCCAGTCAAGAAGCAAAAGAGTTGTTGAAACCATTGATAAGTTTGTGGAGAAACTTGATGCACTCATCAAACACTGTAAGTTCAATGAATTTAATGATGAAGAACCTATGCATCATAGAGTTATTGATGGATGCTCGTACGATTCACTCAGACGATGAATGCCGAGCGAAACTCATGGGCCCCCATGTACAAAGGTTCCCATTTGCGATTCTTAAATTGCAAATCTTAAGAAATGTCAATTGGGGAATTGCAAATGGGAATGTACAAAAGTTGAGATTTCCTAATTATGATTCCTATGGAGTCGCAATTGCAATTAAGAAATCGCAATTTAAGAAATCGCTAAAATACGATTTCCTAGTAAGACATTGTCCTATTAGAACATATGGGCCTGTAATGGCCAAAGACTACATATTATGGGAACATGTATGCATTGTTGAGGGAACAAGGAACTGTAGAATTGCATTTGTATAGGTGAAAAAGACAGGTGCCAAAGGCAAGCCCGTCTGCACATGGACCGCGCCCAATGACAGGAACCCTGACCATCTCACCACATGCAGGTACTCCGCCACCAAATACTGAGCCCTGGACCCCACACGCCCCAAACATGGCTGCCTCACTTCTCCTCGCGCAACTCAGGACCTCCCGCCTTCACAGATACCCATGACACTCCCACTTAGTCGACTGCAACCCCCCCTAGAACATTTCCGATGCCTCCTGCTCAACACCCAAACTCTCTGCAAAGATGCCACCGAAGTCCGGGACACCATTACCACCCTGGCCCCTGAGGTGATTCTGATCAGACACCTGGCTCAACCACTTTTCTGCCCTGACATCCCCACCGTAACACCCGACTACAAGATACCACACCAAAATGCCACCAAGGAAACAAGGCACAGGTGTCGCCATCATCCACGAGGAAACAACGCAATGTACCACCATCAAGGACATCACTACACGGAACATGGAACACCTTAATTTCCAAATTTAAATGACTGAATGACCATCAGAGGCAGCCTTGCCGACAGATCCCCCAGGACCACGCACCAGTTTCAGGGTAAAATACAGCTTTGCCACAGTACACACATGGACCGACCACTCCATTGTCCACTTCACCATCGCAGATCACCATGCACTGCCTCCAGCCCCCACAAAGCCCCTAGCCACAGCTGGAACAATATAACACAGACCCAATGGATGGACGCCCTCAACAACACCCAGCCCAACCCCGGAACCAATCTGGAACAGGCAATACAATACTTCACCACTTGGATCACCAATGCTGCCAACCAAGTTGCCCCCATCTAACAAGCTAGGGGCTGTAGAGTTGTCTAAACAAGCAAAACACACCAGTACTCAGGGCAATGAAACGCAACTGCAGACAACTGGAGTGAAGATGGCGCACCAGATGAGACACCACAGACCAAGCCACTTTCAAGTCCACCCTAAACAAATACCACCAGCGACTCACAGTTGCATAAAACGTCTCCCTGAAAAATCGCATTGAAGTAAGCGCAAAACACAAGGTACTTTTCAGCAACATTAGATTTGATGAAGGATACTGCTTTCCCAGCTAATTGAGGTTTCTTTAAATGAATAATGGTGTATTACGGAACCACGCATGCCATTACCACGTAAGTCTTAACAATGTAATTATGAGGTAAGTATGAACTCATTATTTATATATATATATATATATATATATATATATATATATATATATATACACACACACACACACAACCCTTTCAGTGTTAGAATGCTGCATAAATTCTGCTAAAGAGACAAGAGAATGCTGGGTAGGTCCCATGTTTAGGTGGAGAGCAGTTCCAGTATAGAGCACCCTGCAGCACCAGCAACACTCCCAATTTGCTCACCTCAAATGTCTGTTTTTCTAGCAAAGTTTTTAAGCATAGGATTAGCACATGCCAAGCTAGAAAGAGTTAAAGTATTTTTAAGTTTATACAGCAAAATCTTTAAGAATAGGATTGGCACAGTGCTGTCCACGCCGAGCTGCAAAATGACAGTAGCCTTTCATCACTCCATGCACAGTATTACAACATTGGAATACTAAAATACCATCCAAGCCAACTTGGAATGAGCAAAAGCAATCCCTTACAGCAACCCCTTACACATGTATTGCTATCATTATAGCTCTTCAGAGAGGTATAGCATTGTCGAGACACAAGGGAGATATATATATATATATATATATATATATATATATATATATATATATATATATATATATATTTTTTTGTGTGTGTTTTTTCTCACTTAAAAATCCAAAGGTTACAGGGACATTATAGTTAGGCTTACATTTTAAACGTACAAAACCATAGAAATTCACCTGTTATAGTTAGAGTTATCTCAAGTAACTATAACTTGTGCCCTAAGGTAACTACAACTCGTGCCACCACCATGCAGTTTATTCACCAAAAATGTTACTGCAACTATTACATTGATATTATCAGTGATGTTATCAAACATGTCATGAGTGCTGTAATTTGTGGTGTAATTAGCAGTGCATGGTGAAGGTGTGAGTTCTGGTTACCTTAGGGGATAACTCTATCTATAACAGGTTAATTTCTATGGTTTTTTGTGTTTAAAACGTGAGCCTAACTATAACGTCCCTGTAATCTTTGGATTTTTAAAAGAATTTCAATGTTTTCTAATTCTATTTCCTAATTATAACGGCCCTGTAACCTTTGTTTCAATGTTATTTTTAGTGTAAAGTAAATTTAATAACTATACATTAATTCAGCCAGGCCCTGTAGCCATCCCCCTATAATCACCCAACCCTGCATCAAGCATGGCTTTCAGCAGTGCTCGGCGGGGCCTAACCCTGCAGCTAACCCTCTATAACCACCCAACCCCAACATCATGCCTGGCCTTTGCCTGTGCACTGCGTGGTTGGGTTTAAGCAGCAGTTGACAAGAAAGAACCCCCTTGTCACAGTCACTACATGAGATATTGCTCTTGAAAAAGGCAAGGATGCAAACATCTCCATCAAGGATTACAGCTAAGCTTTCAAAGTGGAAATGTAGAGAAAACACACTTTCTTTGCCTTGACCATGCACATGAAGTTAGGCTGATTAGTACTTTATAGAAGTGGAGCTTCAACCCGGCACCTGCTTTGTTTGTATGTGTAAATGCTTGCGGATGAGGTTTAGTTTCTGTAAAATGAGCATTGTGCCAGAATAAATCCTGCCATGCCTATTTATCCAAGAAGAGGCCACTGTTTTGTGCAAAATGTCTACCCAACTGGAATACTTTCTACTGGCTAATTAGTGAGTACTGTCTCCTTGGGTAAATGTATAGTTCATCTCCTACAATGCAGCCGTGTAAAGGACGTTAAGTACATGTTGCCTGTGTCTTGTAATGTTTGGAACTTTGCCAATGTGTATCAGATAATTTTCAAGCTGGAACTGCAAATCTGCAGTTTCACTTTGAAAAGTATGTTTTTTTTTGTTTTTTTTTAAAATGTTTTTGGGACTGCAGGGGTAGCCTCAAGGCCCCAGCAGTCCCAGCTGGCTTTCAACTCCTCCGGGAGCCAGCACTGCTTTCACAAGCGGGGAACAGCTTTGAGTAGTAGGTCCCTGCTTGCGGGAGCAATGCTTTTATCTGTTTTGCTGCACGCGTATTTGCATGCAGGGAAACTGATGAAGACTCTGCCTTCTGCAAGCAGGACCTGTTTGACAGCCCCCGCTTGCAGAAAGTGGGGTTATGTTAGCTTTGGCTTGGTGGGAGCTGCCAGCTCTCACCAAGCAAACAACTACCTCCCAGGGTGGGCACCTCTGGAAGTAGCAGGAACCAGCCCCGGGGGATGGCAGTCCCCAGGGTCATCTGTGGCTCCATGAGGGGGGCCATGTAGCAGCCTCCATCGTTAGAAGTTAGTCCTAGGGAGATGGTGGTCCCCGGTACCCCCACTACTATTTTAAAAGCATTCTACCCCTGGAAGGTGGTGGTGCCCAGAAGGTCAGCAGGTCCCCCCCTACCGTTATAAATGTATTTTGCTACAGGTGTAGGAAAGTACCATCTTGCCTGGCATGTTACCCCCATATTTCACTGTATATATGTTGTTTTAGTTGTATGTGTCACTGGGACCCTGCCAGCCAGGGCCCCAGTGCTCATAAGTGTGTCCTGTATGTGTTCCCTGTGTGATGACTAACTGTCTCACTGAGGCTCTGCTAACCAGAACCTCAGTGGTTATGCTCTCTCATTTCTTTCCAAATTGTCACTAACAGGCTAGTGACCAATTTCACCAATTTACATTGGCATACTGGAACACCCTTATAATTCCCTAGTATATGGTACTGAGGTACCCCGGGGTATTGGGGTTCCAGGAGATCCCTATGGGCTGCAGCATTTCTTTTGCCACCCATAGGGAGCTCTGACAATTCTTACACAGGCCTGCCACTGCAGCCTGAGTGAAATAACGTCCACGTTATTTCACAGCCATTTACCACTGCACTTAAGTAACTTATAAGTCACCTATATGTCTAACCTTTACCTGGTAAAGGTTGGGTGCTAAGTTACTTAGTGTGTGGGCACCCTGGCACTAGCCAAGGTGCACCCACATTGTTCAGGGCAAATTCCTCGGACTTTGTGAGTGCGGGGACACCATTACACGCGTGCACTATACATAGGTCACTACCTATGTACAGCGTCACAATGGTAACTCCGAACATGGCCATGTAACATGTCTAAGATCATGGAATTGTCACCCCAATGCCATTCTGGCATTCGGGAGAAAATTTCATGATCCCCTGAGTCTCTAGCACAGACCCGGGTACTGCCAAACTACCTTTCCCGGGGTTTCACTGCAGCTGCTGCTGCTGCCAACCCCTCAGACAGGTTTCTGCCCTCCTGGGGTCTAGCCAGGCTTGGCCCAGGAAGGCAGAACAAAGGACTTCCTCAGAGAGAGGGTGTTACACTGTCTCCCTTTGGAAAAAGGTGTCAGGGCTGGGGAGGAGTAGCCTCCCCCAGCCTCTGGAAATACTTTGATGGGCACAGATGGTGCCCATCTCTGCATAAGCCAGTCTACACCGGTTCAGGGATCCCCCAGCCCTGCTCTGGCGCGAAACTGGACAAAGGAAAGGGGAGTGACCACTCCCCTGACCTGCACCTCCCCTGGGAGGTGCCCAGAGCTCCTCCAGTGTGCTCAAGACCTCTGCCATCTTGGAAACAGAGGTGCTGCTGGCACACTGGACTGCTCTGAGTGGCCAGTGCCAGCAGGTGACGTCAGAGACTCCTTCTGATAGGCTCTTACCTGTGTTGCTAGCCTATCCTCCTTCCTAGGTAGCCAAACCTCCTTTTCTGGCTATTTAGGGTCTGTGCTTTGGGGAATTCTTTAGATAACGAATGCAAGAGCTCATCAGAGTTCCTCTGCATCTCTCTCTTCACCTTCTGCCAAGGAATCGACTGCTGACCGCGCTGGAAGCCTGCAAAACCGCAACAAAGTAGCAAAGACGACTACTGCAACCTTGTATCGCTGATCCTGCCGCCTTCTCGACTGCTTTCCTCGTGGTGCATGCTGTGGGGGTAGTCTGCCTCCTCTCTGCACTAGAAGCTCCGAAGAAATCTCCCGTGGGTCGACGGAATCTTCCTCCTGCAACCGCAGGCACCAAAAGACTGCATCACTGGTCCTCTGGGTCCCCTCTCAGCACGACGAGCGTGGTCCCTGGAACTCAGCAACTCTGTCCAAGTGACTCCCACAGTCCAGTGACTCTTCAGTCCAAGTTTGGTGGAGTTAAGTCCTTGCCTCCCCACGCTAGACTGCTTTGCTGGGTACCGCGTGATATGCAGCTGCTCCGGCTCCTGTGCACTCTTCCAGGATTTCCTTTGTGCACAGCCAAGCCTGGGTCCCCGACACTCTACCCTGCAGTGCACGACCTCCTGAGTTGTCCTCCGGCGTCGTGGGACCTTCCTTTGTGACTTCGGGTGAGGTCCGGTTCACTCTTCTTCGTAGTGCCTGTTCCGGCACTTCTGCGGGTGCTGCTTGCTTCTGAGTGGGCTCCTTGTCCTGCTGGGCGCCCCCTCTGTCTCCTCACGCAATTGGCGACATCCTGGTCCCTCCTGGGCCACAGCAGCATCCAAAAACCCTAACCGCGACCCTTGCAGCTAGCAAGGCTTGTTTGCGGTCTTTCTGCACGGAAACACCTCTGCAAGCTTATTCACGACGTGGGACATCCATCCTCCAAAGGGGAAGTTTCTAGCCCTCTTCGTTCTTGCAGAATCCACAGCTTCTACCATCCGGTGGCAGCTTCTTTGCACCCACAGCTGACATTTCCTGGGCATCTGCCCACTCCCGACTTGATCGTGACTTTTGGACTTGGTCCCCTTGTTCCACAGGTACTCTCGTCCGGAAATCCATCGTTGTTGCATTGCTGGTGTTGGTCTTCCTGGCAGAATTCCCCTATCACGACTTCTGTGCTCTCTGGGGAACTTAGGTGCACTTTGCACCCACTTTTCAGGGTCTTGGGGTGGGGTATTTTTCTAACCCTCACTGTTTTCTTACAGTCCCAGCGACCCTCTACAAGGTCACATAGGTTTGGGGTCCATTCGTGATTCGCATTCCACTTTTGGAGTATATGATTTGTGTTGCCCCTATACCTATGTGCTCTCATTGCAATCTATTGTGACTGTACATTGCTTGCATTGCTTTCTATTGCTATTACTGCATAATTTTGGTATTGTGTACATATATCTTGTGTATATTTGCTATTCTCATACTGAAGGTACTCACTGAGATACTTTTGGCATATTGTCATAAAAATAAAGTACCTTTATTTTTAGTATATCTGTGTATTGTGTTTTCTTATGATATTGTGCATATGACACCAGTGGTATAGTGGGAGCTTTACACGTCTCCTAGTTCAGCCTAAGCTGCTCTGCTAAGCCACCTTTTCTATCAGCCTAAGCTGCTAGACACCTCTTCTACACTAATAAGGAATAACTGGACCTGGTGTAGAGTGTAAGTACCCCTTGGTACCACTACAAACCAGGCCAGCCTCCTACAACAGGGAGGTGGTGGTCCCCAGGGCGCGGGGACCGCACGGCCTCCGCATATTTTTGTACCTTAGTCCTAGGGAGATGGTGGTCCCCGGGGATACTATAAGCCTTAGGAAGGAGGGCCCTGGGACCTCGCCCTCCTGGGGGCAAAAGAAAAGAAAAGGGCGGGAGAAAAATCTGCAAATCCGCCTGTGCATTTTTCTGATATATATATTTTTTTTAATGCTTTTTAGCCCTGGCAGTGGTCCCTGGAGGACCCCTGGACCAGGGCTGGGGGCTCAGTACCCTTAACCTGACCCCTTTTTATTTTTATTCTCAAATGACATCATCCAGTGAGTGTGATATTTTACTGAAAGTTCATGAGTGTTAAGCATATATATGAAGGTACTGCAAAAGTTAAAATAGTATACTTTCTGTACTACTGAGTGATACTATTTCTGACATATTTTGTGTGAGTGAATGTGTGTCTGTGTAACCGTGTGTGAGTGTATGTCATAGTGCCCGTATGGGTGACTGTGTGGGTGTGCGAGTCCCCGTATGGGTGTATAAGTAGATATGTGAGTAGCTGTGTGGGTAAGTGAGTAGCTATGTGAGTGACTATATTGGTGTGTGAGTGGGTGTGTTAGTGGCTGTATGCAAGAGTGAGTGGCTGTGTGATTGACTGATTAAGTGAGTTGCTGCGAGAGTGGCTTTATTGCAGAGTGAGTGTGCGTGATTGGATGTATGGGTGAATGAGCGGATGTGCAAGTGCTTGAATGGATGTGTGAATGGGTGTGTGAGTGGCTGTATAGCTGAGTAAGTGGGTGTGTAAGTAGCTGTATGATTGAGTGCATGGCTCTGTCAGTGGCTGCATGGGTAAGTGACTGGTTGTATGAGCAGCTGTATGGATGAGTGAGTGTCTTTGTGAGTGCTTGTTTGAGTGAGTGAATGTGTCATTGGCTCTATGGATGAGTGAGTGGTTGTGCGAGTGTACTTGTGAGTCTGTGAATGGGTATTTGAGTGGTTGCGTGGGTGAGTCAGTGGCTATATGAGAGGTTGTATAAGGGTGTGAGAGGGTGTGTAAGTGCCTCTGTGGATGATATCATCAGTGAGGTCATTTAAGATGACATCAGTGATGTCACTGACCATGTCATGAGTGATGTAATATGTGAAGTTATAAACACTGCATTGCGGGGCGCAAACAAGGCAATTGAGTGAGAACGACATCCGGGTCCACACATTGCTGACATGATAGCGCATTTAAGTGGTGCAAAGGTGTACTCTCGCCTTGACCTAAATAAAGGTTATCATCAGTTGCAACTTGAAGAAAATTGCAGGTACATTATAACCTTTACTACACATGGTCTGTTTTGGTGTGTCATTGACTGCAGAACTTTTCCAAGACATAATTTGACTCATCTTGTGAATGCGTTCAATTACAGCGATTACATATTAGTTGTCAGAGCTACACAGAAGGAGCACGATAGAGCTTTCACCCAAGTAAATTGTTTACTCAGTGATGCAGGTTAGACTTTGAATGCAAACAAGTGTGAGTTCAAGAAGACAAAATTTAAATTTTCTGTCCTGCCTTCTCTGATGGAGGTATGACACTCAATCCTGGAAAGGTACAGGCTCGGTCAAATGCTAACCTTGACGATGTTTCTATGGTACGTTCGTTCCTTGGCATGGCCAGTTACTGTTCATAGTATATACAAGACTTTGCCACTGTTAGTACTCCATAACGAGAGTTGACAAAGAAAAATGTTTCATTTCAGTGGTCACATGAATGTGAGAGACGTTTTAAGAGATTCAAGCATGCCACTGAAAATGC
Organism: Pleurodeles waltl; assembly: GCF_031143425.1. Taxonomy (NCBI): domain Eukaryota; kingdom Metazoa; phylum Chordata; class Amphibia; order Caudata; family Salamandridae; genus Pleurodeles; species Pleurodeles waltl. The sequence continues at coordinate 502,788,548 of NC_090451.1, read as the reverse complement.
TACTGAAATGGCATACTTCTGTTGAAAACTTTATACAGAGGCTTTTGGTGACGCTAGCCTTGTTGGGCTAGGCACTGCCTTTGTACAGCACAGTGGACACCCAAATGCTCGAAGGCATATTGTGGCCTCTACCAGTAGAAGTGTGTCTCAAACAGAGCGTGCTTACTCACAACCTGAGAAAGAAAGCTTAGCCGTGGTATGGGCTTGTGAACGTTTCCATGTGTTTTGCTTTCAGTAATGACCTAACTGACAAAAATCTCTGGAATGCACTTCTCAATTCAAAGAAGACATTTATTATTAGTTCACCACCAGGTTCCTAAAAAAGGAGTTTAGTAGATTGAAAGCACACGTTTTACAATAGTCACAGCAATGAAAGGAAAATATACCAAAATGATTCTCAACTGCAATGTACACAACAAATATATGTGGTTATATTCTATCATAATTGCAAAGTAAATAATGAAATAAAAAGTCATCACTGTAGGGCCTGTCAAATGCTTCATCTTTCTCATGCCAGCAAGATGATGACCCCGTTCAACTGTGAGAAAGAGATATCCACCCTTACGGGACAAATGTCAGGCATTTGATGTCTAATCCTGACTGAGGTCTGAGAAATTTCACCGCTACTGAGCAGGGCCGTCTTTTAATATCTTAAAGAACCAGAGAAGGGCTTTCTGGAAAAAACCCTCCCATAAAAAAGAAATATTCAAACATGCTGGCTAATGTAGGTCAGAGTTGAAAGAAACCGGTTGGAACTGGCCAGTCTCCCAAATTGTCTCTCTTAAGGCCAAACCGTTCCCTGCTTGAACTAAAAAAACATCAGTCTGGTACATTCTTATTGTGCTGACTGCCTACCTCCTCCATATTATGTACCAGTTCTAGGTGATAATATGTCCTAGCTCTTCAGTGAGAAAGAATACGAAAACAAGCACAGTTTCCGATGTGAAAAAAAAATACGGTCAGCTTTAAACATGGCAGTGTCTAACGCTACGATAAAGTCAGTAGGCAGCTAAAATTAATACAAAATGTAATCTGCAACTGGGGAACACTAGACAGCTAATCCAGGTGCAGAGTGGTGCAACACAAAGTCAGTGGTCAAGACACATATTTCACTACACCATGTATTCCTGTATGGAAAACATTTTACACTGGTTTCAGATAATCAAGCTTTACTGACGATCTTTGGTCATCCTAAAGCCAAGATGCTTCCTAGTATTGAATAATGGATATCATGATTACAATATGATTTATACAATTGTACATCATCCATGAAAGGATCGGAACCCTGCTGACTATTTTTCAAGAGTGCCTATATAAGGTCATGGTACTTCATCCAAGATAGCGGAAGCCTACATTAATTTAATTGTGAAATCAAATACGTGAGCTGCTATTTTGTTAGCCTAGACTGTCACTGCCACAAGCCATGATAGTGACATGCTGAAGTTTAAGGACATATTTACACATCAGTCATGGAACCAACACACTTGGCCTCTCACCAGTGATGGTAAATATCAAAAATAGAGAAATGTCAATGATGAATTGCCATAGCTCAGGAAGGAGTTATACTGTGAGGGTTGAGAATACGGATTCTGGAGAGTCTGCGACAGAAGGTAAATGAAGTGGCTCATGAAGGACGTCGTGGTATCCGTACTTAGATGAAAGGGTTGAAGAAGAACTCGGACTGTCAAATATGGAGCTGCCTTTCTATCAGTGTTACTCAACATACTCTAAACATGTCAGAACTCCCTAAGCATGCATGGGAGAGAATAGCCATCGACTTCTTTGGTCATCTTGATAATGGACATCACCTGATGGTGACTGTGGATGAATACTCATGTTTTCCTTTGGTGGAAGATCTGTCATCCACAACTCATGAACGAGTCATTGAAAAACTAGATGGCATTTTTGCGACATGGGGCATTTCAGCCATTTTGAAGTCTGATAATGGCCCGCCTTTTAACAGTAGACAATTCAAAGAATTCCTGGAGCATCTGAACATAAAGCATCAAAAAAGTACACCTTTGTGGCTGCATGCCAATGGACTTGTTGAGCATTTTATGAGTACGCTAAAAGAAGTACAACATGCAACAATTAAGAGGCTAAGTTTGAAAACTGTATTAAATTGTCTACGAGCTTCTCTTTCAAAACCTCACTTGACCACAGGCGAAAGACTTGGAACTTTGATGTTTGGGAGAACAATGACAAACAAGTTACCTCAATGGGCCACCAAGAGAGAAAAAAGCGAAAACATGATTCATACAAGGAACTTGGTTAACAAATAGAAAATGAAAGCTTATTCAGACAAAAGACAACATGCAAAGAACATCACGTTTAAGAGAGGAGATTTAGTGATCACCTGACAGATGCACAGAAGGAAATCTGATGCTCCATATGATGCTGAACCTTTCCATGTGGTGTCTACCTAGGGACACATGGTGACCACCCAGGCCTTGGGAAGTCTGTTACAAGAGACTCTTCTCACTTTAGGACTTTGATTCATTGGTCTTCAAATCGTGATGGTGAAGATGAAACTTAACGTAAAAACTCAATGACTGCTGTTACCTCTTCACCGTCTTTAGAAATCTCTGACACTGAAGATGACATCTCCCTGCTTCCAGTAACCAGATCAGGTTGAATGATCAAAGTGCCAAGAACATTGATCGCAGAGATGTAGTTATACATGTATATATACAGATTTTGTAAAAAAAAAAATTCTTTTTTTTGTTGTTTTAAAAGAAGGGGAGATGTAGTGTCTTGCGAGTTTTGACTCCAAGCTGACTCAGTAGCAGTGTGATGTAATTGTTAGTTTAGAATGTAATAAAAGCTTGGTTTAGAATGTTTAGTTCACAGGTACATGCAGAAGTATAAAGAGGTGTTAATATTCAGCTCCTAGTGTGACATAGTCATTGACGGGTTCCCATGCTGGGAGGACGCTATAATTCCCATACAGGCCTTTTTTCTTGTGCTGAAAAGTGTTTCAGAGGGACCTCATAGAAAAGGTATCTGCCTCGTGGATCCTTGGCCTGCTGCAGCCTCCAGAATTGCTTAGCTGTCAGTTTTAAGATTAAAAAAGTGACTAAGGCTGAAGGTAAAACCTTGAATTTCGGCAAGGCAGCAAATATGCCCCGAGCCGTGAAGCGAGCAGTGCAGGTTTGAAATACATCTTTGCTCCCTCTGACATTTTGATGCCAAAACCCACTGCTTCAGCTGGAGGTTGATGACACATTTTCCCTTGCAGCCTTGGAGCTTGCCCCGCTGGAGGACTTGGACTTCCAAAAGTAGACTAAATCACAAGGCAAAAACCCTGATTGTGGGAACTCGCTTTGTGTTTCTAATCTCCGGTCTATCGGGGGAGCCTAAAATCGTGCCTATGTCTCAGTCAGCTGTGAAGTGAATTATTACAGTGGCGCTTTATTTTTCTAAGTGGTTATTGTTTTGAATCTTGAAAAATTCATATATGTGGTTGTCCTCATCTGGTTTTAATCGTTTTGGCATCTTTTGGCTTTTTAGTTAATTGTTGTTTCTTGATTTTGAAATAGATGGTACTTTTAAAGCTTAACACATATCTCTTTGGGATATTTTTCTGCTAGTGCCATAGCTACCGGGGTTTCAGCTTAGATTTCCCAAGGCTTGCATTGAGATTTAAGTAGAGTGTGTAAGGTTTCCCTCAAGTTAATAACCCACTTCCTCGGTTCTTAGAGATTTTAATTTGATAATATACCCTGGGGTCAATCTAGTGCTTTCAGAGCTTCTTTTGTGTGGTACGATATTTTTAGACTAAGGCATGACCTTGTATCCTAATTCTGTATTGTTTGAAATTTGTGGACCTCAGTTTATACTGCTAAAACATAGGCAGTGTTGCAGTTGTCATCTGTATGTGAATATACTAACATCCTGGCGAAATTGACTTAAATTCATATGCTTGAGCAAGACCGTCGTAAACATCACAAGCTTGGTAGATCTGGTAGAAGAGCTGGGTGGTTGGCATAGCACATTGCTAGGTTCTTTGCTTTTCCTTTGGGAAATAGTATTTTATCTCACATCTAAAAGGCAGTAACATTCCAGGCTGTCATTGGTTGTTGTGAGAAGCTTTTGATTAGAGTTATGTAACAAAAGCTAATTATCAATACTTCCCTCGTACAGATTGGTGCTTTCTTCGAAACAACAAATCACTTCATGACTAAAAGGTCATTTAAAGAGTACACACATTTACAAATAGTAATTCAGCAGAAGGTCTGCCTAAATGTATATCTTTAGAATAGTATTCCCAATGGCCTGGGAGGTCCTTCAGAATCATCAGTGTTATTCCTCCACCTACTTGTAAGGTGCTCTCCTGTCTGCAGTCAGCCTTACTAAATCAGAAGCCTTTGCTTGGTTGAAATAATGTACATACACAAAAATTGAGAGTGTGTATTCAAGATGAAAATGTGTTTATTTTCAGAACTCACGAGCTGATATTTGATGAAAAATCGCTGGATTTCCAAAATATAGTTAAAGCTGATATTTGAGTAATAAACCATGCGGCATTGAGGATATGTTTACAAGTGTTATTTATTACCTTGGTACTAGAAGCATTGCAGCTATGGCTGTTATGTATTACCCATGTAGAGGCATGCCATATTGCTAAAGCCTTTTTTACATTGCTGCTGGCACCCTTGCCTGATGCACGGAGGTGATTGCTGGTAGTAACCTGGTAGTACCCTTGCATATGTTGGTCACTAATGTAATATTGTCTTATGTGGACAATATTGAAATACTGATATTATTATTAGCTCTTGATTAATTTAATTGAACGTAAGTAGCTCTCATTACAGAAAAGGCTGGAGACCCCTGATCTAGGACACCTGGGTTGGATGGTGAACTGCGTGGCCATCTTTAAATGGAACAGCTTACTTTCTGCTGTATGGAAATGTGGCCCATCTCGCTGATCATTTGGTGGTAACTTTAAAGGGGATAAAAAATCAGCAAAGGAGTCACTTTTTTCATTAGCAGGGCACATTGATATACTGGCGCCTCGACGAAAACCAGTGACACACTAGGCATATATAAAGCTACATCAGGACCTGCCGTTCAAGATATTTTATTATCTTTCACGATGGTCATGTTTCCGATGCCATACTCCCAGAAAGCAATTTGGAACTTAAGTGAACAAAAAAGTTCCCTCATTACGACTTAAAACCACCAGTGAATCATGGACTGTCTGACTGTCTTTAACAATGATTTGTGCTTCAGCGAATTTCCATTGAGAGGCGTTGCTTTAATGATGTATCCTTCCTTTGCATGTTCGGTGACCCAGGTTCAAACCGGACCTTTTACTGATAATATTTTATTTAAAATGATCCTTGCATGTCTCATTCAGATGTAAAAATTGTTAAATATCTTATACACTTGTCCTTCGAATATTGTATTATGGTTGTGCTAATTATTATATTTTAAGTATGCTTGTGTTCTATTTAGTTTGAAAATAATAGTCCTCAAATAAATGGAAGAAAGAGTGCGTGTAGAATCCGGGCGGGCAATGTCCTATCTTTCAATAGATGAGTTGCTAGGGGAGGACCTTCCAAGGTCGCTATTTTAAATATCACTGGAAGGACTTCACAATCCACAGAATATCATAACACAATAATGCAGGTATTTCCAGCAGCACATAACAGAGCAGCATGTTATTTCTCTTACAGAACAGCACCAAAGCCCTCCTTAAGTCCCATTGGCCCACAGGTTTCAGTTACATCTTTGGTGACCCTGTATTTTTTCCTCTTAATTTTCCTCTCGTTTGCTTTTAAATATTGGACGTCATGTATATGGTGTTCTGTATTAGCATTATTTGCGCTGGTAGGGCCGCTAGTGACGTGAACGTTGCGATCTTCTAGGCATCTTTAGTCTGCCTAGATTTTATACGACTTCAGCCTGCAGGAAATATTTATTGATTTTAGTTGCCACAGTGGAATCGAAATACCTACATTTCCAGATTTGATTGATACTGACCGATTGAGCCATTCCAGCAGGAATTCAGTTTTTAATATAGTGTTGCGCTTCCAACCTTATTTTACTGAATGGGTTTGCAATCCTCACAAGGGTGTTTCAGGATTTCGAGCAGCCGGATGCAAATAGGGCCCTTAGTAAAGTCATAAAAACTACATGCCATTACTACTCATGTAGCAAAGTCATACATTTCAACTTGTTGACTTAAATGATAGCCTTACAGTACAATGTTCGCTATTCACCCAGTGGCGGCTCCTGCTACGAAGACTTGGAGGGAGGGGGAATTAATAATATAAATAAAAAGACTTACCTGGTGCTGCATGTTCCTCTGCTCCCGCTGCCTCGGTTCTTCTCTTCTTTCTCCCCTCCCTACCAATCCAGACCCTTCTCTCGTGCTGTTACCCAGCATAAGAGAAGTGCCGGGATTGGCCTGAGGGAGCTGAAATTCTGCTCAGTTAGAGAGTGAGAGCATGTGCTGGTTCTCCACCTGGCTGTGAAACGCAGCTTGGGTGGAGAGTACTAAGCATGCACTTTGTTAGGCCCGGCCAAACCGACATGCGCACTTAGAGTGCACCTACCACTCCTCCCCCTGCTGACACAGAGGATGCTGGCCCCACCCCACCCTAGACTTGGCGGACTGGCAGTGGCTAAGCAGAAAAATAAAATAATAATAAAATACTCTTAATATCATTTTATTTTTCTGCTTGCTGCTGCCTTTCAGGAGTGGGGTGACACTCTTCCACTATAGGTGATAGGCCACCCCTGCATTCACCTGCTGTCTCTGGGTGGGAGTCCCACTGACTTTGTTGTATTTCTTTGAGAGAGTTTACGAACCTTAAACAAGCATGTACAGGAGCACTGTTTGCTCGGAAGATGCGTATTTTCTTTACTTTAAGTGGCCGACAGTTGTTGAAAGCATGCTGACAGAATTTTAAATGCGGCTATAATTCATTTTACTGATGTCAAGCGAGGGGAATGTCAGATCCCTGATGGATAGCAATGCCTTTGGCTGGTCGAACAGGATCTTTTATTTGGCACCCACAATTCTACATATATGTCAACTAGTATCTTCGTTCCCTCCGCACCAGTCTCAAATACTATAAATGAAGGTTTCCTCTACTGCCGCATTTAACGTCCATGCAACGTTATTGGAGGTAAAATTATGCTTTGTCCTTGTCAGACGCCTATCAACCTCCAAACCTATGTAAGTTTCTAATTAAGTTAGGATTTCCCACAACAGTAAAACAATGAATTATGACATGTCATAGTTTAGAGTGAATGCTTCATAGATTTGGGTTGCATAGATTTTGTTTGCATTCTAGCAGAATGCTACATACCGTTAATATTAATTTTGTACTTTATGACCACGCAACACTTTCTTAAAGTCGGGGAACGTACTTAACATTTTTTTTTCTGTCAATGAAACTCGGCCACCTGTACAGTATATTTCTGTTTTCAAAAAATCTATGTCTTCGCATGGACAATAGACTATTATTACTCTGGTGTCTGTCAACTTATCCTCTTCTGATGATTAGCACTATATTTCACTCCCTCATGACAAATAAAATGCCTCCGTTGACTTCAAAGGGGTCATCACCGTCTCATGTTTACACCACCCTCAAAGAACTGTTGATTGTCTTTTATGTGATCACCCTCTTAAGCAGCTGACTTCATCCTCTTTAACAAGATAACACATTGGCAGGTAAGCACTTAAGTTCAGACTGTTCCTTCATTAATATATAGATGGACAGTCACGTCAGGCTCACACAGGGCATCTGGCTTTCATTTTCAGCGATTATATCATTATGAGGGGCAGTCCTCTTTTCATCGCTATGCTGCTTATGTTGATGGGGTTAAGATTGTTTGAGCTTCTATCAAGTTTACAGTGCTTGCAAGTGTGCCTCGCATAGAACAGGTTGAACATGGGCACCAGCCACACTAGCTTCCATCACATTCAGAACAAACCCGCCTGCTGGTCATCAGCGCCGCAAACGTCTTTTACACACAGATCTATCCTCACACGCAAACTATCCTAACACGCAGAAAACACCCCCAACAGTGTATACGTGTGCATGTTTGAAAGGCCTGTTTTGTCTCTCAGCTCGCCAATGTGGCATTGCGTGTATTTAAGACTTGCTATTATTATCTGCTGAAAGAGTACATGTTCTGCTGTTACTGCTTTTGTTTTAATGGAAAGTGACCAGGTTTATTAGATAAATCTACCTTCTCCTTCACACACACTGAGATGCAGGCTACCAGTGACTAGAGGGTGCACTCACTTTTTGATGGATTAATCAATGGTTAGTGTGTAGTAGACATTTTACAGTTTGTGATGACTTCCCACTTTTTCCCAGTTGCTCTTTAATAATTTTTCGTAAACATCCATACATTATAGTGTTCAGGCAACACTAGAGGAAAGTCCACTACAATAACTACTTCTAAGATACCTCCACCACATCCTCCTCCAGCCATTAGGATCAGTAAGAGATGACCCGCTCTACGTTTTTTTTCAGTAGGCTTCAATATACAATCACATTAGGTGTGTTCGGGCCGAGACACACACTGCAGGCCAGTGCATTGCTTATCACACAGTCAACAATTATTGTTGTGTAATTTTGTGACACTCTCCTTCTATAGTGGCCTGTTGTCAGACTTGTAGTCAATAGTGTTGAGAATCGGCTCTCAGTCCAGTGTCAGTCGGAGCCCAGACCCTTCTTCAGCCTGTGAGGAACTAGCATCCATCTCTGCCGTGGTAAACTTATGTAAGTCTAATTTCCATTTCTTAACATCTGGGGCAGTTGATGGCCTCCAGTTCAAGGCAGTTTGTTGCTTGTCAAGGACCAGAGCCAGGTCCACAAACCGCATGTCCACATGCGCCAAGGCATGAAATCCAGCTTGGGTGTCTTCAAGTTGCACATATCAGTTCAGTCCATAAGACAATCAGTGACAGTGTCTCACCACCCCCTCAAAGTCGGTCATGACCAAACCATATGACCAAAAGCTGCATCATCCTGACTGCAGCAGGGGCAGATGAAGGGCTTGCCTGGGTACATGTCTTGCAGTCGAGCTTACGTTAAATAAGTCCGCTGAAAATATTTGAACTGAATAAACTTGAATCAGGCATTCGTTAAAACCCATCTCACCTGCTGAAGGACCTGAATCCATTCTGTGTCCTTCAATTACTCACCCAAATCCTCGTCCAGATTAGCTCTCAAGGATATTAGGGTTTAGCGATCCTGATAGCTCTGTACGCCAATGTGACAAAGTTGCGACCACTGCCCAAAACCCACCAATCCTGCTTCAAGGCATTTATTGCCCAAAACCCACCAATCCTGCTTCAGGGCATTCACTGCCAGCTTGCTACCACCGTCCTCCCATGTGTGTGTGATGACCCTGGTTGGTGTCGCTTAGGCAAGTGGTAAACAAGTATCAGCTCCGTGAAAGGCATGAGAGTGCAATATTAGTATAAATGATCCAACAAGGTTATCCCCGTGTGTGTCCTTGAGGATCTGCCCACTCCGTGTGCCAACTGTGAATACCTCTCCAGCACCCATAGTGGGGCTTCAGGGGCATAATGACCCCGGTGGCCTTCTTGCTCAAATATCGATGGTAATTATACCTCACAGCCTGAAGGAGGATCGACGTAGCAAACCCGTCTACTTTTCTTATCTAAAACATACTCTCAGGCATTTGTGTAAGACAGCTCAGTCTGTAAATAAGAGTTCACAGGGGGATCCAGAGCTAAACTATCCAGCCACACTAGGGAGCCTTGCTGCTAGATGGTATGCCTCACAATCATGAACCCCTACATCCACCGTTGAGTGGAAGGTGCAGGGTCTCCAGGGCTGCCTTCCTCTTGCCCACCTCCCAGATAAGCTCGATAATCAAGGAGAAAAGTTGTTGGAAAAAAATGAGGCCTCAGTTTCAAGGAGATATTTGCAAACATATAAACATCCGAGGCAATAGCACAATCTTAATGAGGTGACTTGGCCCATCACTGATAACGGGGGTCAGCACCAGAGCTCGACAAAGGCCCTGGCAGCCATCAGCGCCCACCCAAGGATACCCTGAAGGACATCCTGGTGATCTCTGTACACCCTAAGCCATAGGTACTTAAACACGGTGGGTGCTACCTGTAAACCCTCAGTAGAGGGTAATGTCATCTTCGCAACACCTCTTTTAGTCAGGGGACAAAGGCACAATTTTACCACGTTAAGGCAAACGCTAGAATATGTCTTCCCACTTAAACGGGCCCTGTAGGGCATTTTAACTATTGCTTTAGTGAAAGCTTTAACTAGGGGAATACTATGCTTTTATGTGCAGCCCTGGTGTCGTGCATAATTACCATTATATTGATGTTTGTTGTTGTTGTTTTACATTATCACTATGGCTGTCCAAAGCATCGGCCTGTAGCATTGCTGTAACCTGTCTGCGCGCATTTATACTTTCACTCACCCTTTCAGCCTTTTTTCCATCCTTCACTCATTATTCATTCATCCATGTATTCACATATCCTGCAGTCACGCACTTATTCATTCATCCATCAGTGCAATTACTGATTATTCCAAATGTTGACTCATTCTTGCATTCACCCTCTCACGCTGCCACACACAAACTAACCAATCAATGAACAACTACTTTGACTTATAAAATGTTCTGCACTGTTGGATTTACCAGTGCTTGTTTGTATTTGTCTCTTCCCAGATAAACGCATTGGGCCTCCCAGTACTTTAAAGTAATTGTGTTCCTTCATTATCTGTGCCCAGTGAAGTGATAAGATTTCAAGCAAGAACAAGCTTGCCGCTGCTATAATTGCGTACCTTCTGAGCTTAACACTGTGACTTTTTGACTGTATCTAAAGGTGAAGCCGAGAGGTATCATGGAACATCAAGTGGCGCTCTTTGCCACTAGGAGAGTCAAACTGTTAATAATTAGGCCAATGTATGCCAACAGAGCAGTATATTTGAAGGCAATCCTGTATTTTTTCCATCTGAGCCAGTTATAGTACTGTCGGGAGGGACAGATAAATTATGCCCATATACAAAATCATATGTCATGTGGCTTGAAATGTCCAGCTGACAACCAGCAGCCCTAGAAGCCGGCTCTGGTCTCGCACAGTCAATGGATAATTTAGCTCGTAATTCAAACCTGAGTTGGTGGCACAAACTGATGCTAAAGGTTAAGTGGCATAGAATAGGCGGTCATAGTGCAAGTTCCGCTTTCTGCATAAAATTAAAAAATAAACCTCTTTGGAGTGACTGATTGAAACGTTTTTATCCTTGTTTTCTTTCTGAAATATAAAGAAATGTCTTGAAAACATTAGTTTAAAATGTTTATTGATTCCATCATTCTAAATTTATGAATAGGCAGAGGTTACCTTTGGTGATGAACTATTGTTATTCCTGTCCATAATTTTTAGAGCCACATGCCATCCATTTACGACTAATAAATAATATTCTTAATGATGCGTTTTGCTATGTTAAGGGTAATTGGATTATGAAAGCTACTTGATGCCATTAACTATGTGCTTTTAGAACCTTATGGTTGATTTCAAACTAACCTTTCTAGAAGAGAAGTTAACCTGGCTCTAAATGCTTTTCAGGATAGATTTCAGTAAAGCAGTGAGCAGCAGCCCTGCATCCCATACAGTGCACTTTGAACCTGTGACATCGGGCAAGGCGCAGGTGATCCTCTCCTGGTGGGATATTGACATGGATCCAGATGGGACAATTAAATGCACCATGGAACCACACTGGATACAGCAATCACCTCAAGATGTTCCGGTATGGATGCATGTTTGTTTTCTTAAATGCCAGCATTTTGTTTTATTAAATGACAACAAATTTGATTTAAATTATGAATAAAATATTTATCAAATGATGTTTGGTAACATACACTGAGATCATAATTTCCATGACTATAGTCTGGTAATTACACATTTTCTGCAAGTTACTATAGACATTTAAAATAAACATTGTAGTACTGGCAATTCAGCTTTTGGCAGTTTCAGACTTAAAACGTCTGGAGCCAGCTTCTCTGATTTGAAACTGTGCAGACCACACCAAAAGGCACCGGTGACTTTGTTTTACTCTCTCATCATTGTCAAAGTGAAAGCAGCCTTCAGGTCTGCTTTGTTATTTGAATCTTTTTCATCCGCGAGAGGACACCTATCCAAAGGATGCTGCAACCTTACACAGGTCATACTCTAAAGTGTTTCTAAGACACTGATCTATATTTGGAGGAAAGATTAAAAGAACAGTCAGTCTTTGAGGTTCTTCGGGTTAATGTCTAACATGTCTCTCTTGGGATGTAATTGTGTATTTGATTCACATAGAAGAAATAGGTAAAGAAGACCCTTAAGTGGCTGAGAAAGAGGGACCAAAATATGAGAGGAAGTTTTGAATAGCAGTTCTTTTTTGTGAATAGAAACCGGGCTTGGATTCAGGAGTCTGCGTGGAGAAAGCTATTTAATTTCTTGCCTAGAATATCAGCAGTATCTCAGAGGAGAGTGAGTTCCCTAAGGCTGTGTGAGACTAGACACACAGGCCAGCCTCACTTAACCTTAAATGGAGGAATTTTGGAGGAGAAATGCGACTAATGAATTGGTGCTAATTACTGAGGCATTAATGCTCTCAGGAGAAAGAACCTTTGGTGACTGATATTTTGGTGTTGTGTATCCTCTTTAATTAGAGAGGCCATTAAGCATAAATAGTTATTATAGTGGTTTCTTAATAGTAAATATTAAAGTAATGCTAACAGAGAGAAATAACAACTAGTGCACTTGGAAATCAGAAATATGGATTGCCTGTGCCACTGCTTTGGCCAGTGCTTGAATTTCTTCAGTTTTTTGTTCAAGATGGCCAACAAAATTATTAATTTCCAAGTGAAATATGAACAGACCATATTTTTTTTAACTTGTTTTTTTATTAAGTTTTACTAACTTACACCACAAGCACAAAAGTACAGTGACAGCATATTACAGCATTGATCATTGGCATACCATGTCAGTTGGCACCAAATGAGCATTATAACCTAGACACACTTAAGCATCATAACTGACAATCAGGAATACTTCATTGGTGTTCAGATTTATCCTATCTGAACAACAAATACAATGTAAATAGGCTCCAAAAGTCTTTAGGCTACAAGGGCTTCAGCAGTTCCTCTGCCTAGAGTTCTAGTTGTTCCTCACAGTATGCCATGTATACTGAGCAAAGATTAACAGTGTTTAACAGTGGGCAAAGATTTCTTACCCCACTATATTGCAACCCTGCGTTTCGCTAATAAAAGTGCCACCACCACTAGCTTTTGGGTGGCAGGGTTCAGTGGCTTAACTAAACCAAGTAGGCACTGGTGTGGTATACATTCGACCTGCTCCATTACCATTTCTGAGACAGCCACCACTTGCTCCCAGTAGCTCCCATTCCACTCACATCGCCAAGCCGGATTCATAAAGCCCGCTTCCTCTGCCCCATATCGCACACATCTAGCATCCTCACGTACATAGTCCCAGAGGAGTATAATACATTTGTTGCCTGAATCTGAAATGAATAATTCTCAGATTACAATTGGAGGTGAGCAGACTTGTTAGTGTGCAGCAAAACTTCCACTCATCTAGATCAAGGGAGCATCCAGCTCCGTATTCCACTTTTTCAGAGCAGTGCAAATCGCGCTGTGTTTGTCCCGCTACGGATGTGCTATTCAGGAGCATGCCTGGCTTGCGTCGGGTAGAGCTACTGATCAGTGTTTGGAGTGCATTGAGAGTCGAGGTTCAGCAGGGAATTGGGGGTACAGGTTCCGTATACTGGCCCACAGCCGAGAGTATGTGAAAGTTAGGAGGGGAGTCAGTGCCTCCATTCTTGGTAAGTCCGCTAGTTCTGCTAACTTACCCCCTGGAGAGCTGTCAATATTTCCAGTATTGGTGGATTCTGACCCTCCTGTGATACTCAAATTTTTCCTGCAGGACCTGGCTTCCAGGTCTTCGTTCTTCGCTTGAATCATCGCTAGGACCTTTTCCATATCGAGGTGACTGCTTGCAACTTGTCTTCCATAGAGAAAATACATTGTTGTTCCTCCGTTATAAATGTTTTCCGTTTGTCCAGCTTGGCCGCCATGTGGTCCATGTGAATATCGAGAGTGCCTTTCTTCCCGTCTATGGACTGCAGACTTTGCTACATGGCCAACATAGTTGTCTCCAGCGCGGTTGCACCCTGCTGTGTCGGATTTAGATCAGACCTTATGTGGGGCCTGGCTGGGACCTCGAGAGTCACTGGGTTTCGAAGGTGAGGCGCAGTTGATGCTTATCTGCTTTCCCCATCTTGGCAAGAGAGCCCAGACAGCGTCCCGGGAGGCGCAGAGGGAGTCTGGCATGCAAGTGTCACAGAGGATAGAACCAGGCGTATGGATAAGTGGGCAACTCCACAATTGCACCCCTCATGTCACCTGGTCCTCCCCACAGGCACACACCCCACCCTCCTTTGGCAACTGCAGTGGAAATGGGTCAAGGATCAACAGAATCTGCTAGGTATGTAAGGATCCCACATATTTTCATGCTCTGGGTGAAGCGCGCCTTCACCAGGTGCAGGGGCCCGTCAGATTCTAAGTGCCCTATGTCCCATTGGGCTGCGGGATCCCAGCTCCTTCACACTAAGCAGCTGTCCAGTGCTGACCAGACTGTCGCATTCTTGTGGGGTGCATAGTGCACTACCAGGCAAGGGTCTCACAGACAGCGCCTCATGGCACGAAATTAAGTGCCAGATGTTCTATCCTGAGGTAGACTGCTCCTGCCTCTTAGAACTGTGGCAAGAAGCAGCGCGCGGCCCAGCAGGACATTAGGGTGCAGATGGCTTGGTTACACAGTCTATGCAGGTGGTACCAGGTGCCGGCAGGAGACTGCACCCGTCGACTGAGCCCAGTGCTACACTGGCCGTACCCTCCACTGGCCCTCTCAGCACGCTCTCTCACCTCCTCTCAGCTGCTGCATACTCTCCAAGATCGTCCGTGTACCAGGTCCCCAGTCTCAGTCAGTGCACTCTTCTTTTTAGCCCCCAGCAACAAAATGCTCAGGGCGCGACAGCAGTTGGCACAAGGTACCCCATGGGATTTGCAAGCAGCTGCTCTTATGCCTCAGTGCCCATCTTCACCTGATGCTGTACTCCGCGGCAGGGGCACTAAGAATGTCAGTCGGCAACGTATGGCCCATCCACTGCACTGATCAGATAGGGCACCTCTGGCGGTTTGTTGCTATCCGGGGGAGGCTTTGTGACTGGCAACTTAGGCCTCGTCTAGCAGCAGCGCACCCGACTCTCCACGGCACACGGCTCTCCCGTTCATCAATTTGGGGAGTGAACACAGTTGTAGGAGCTTCCCGTCTGCTGGGCTGACCAGTCACAAGGTGGATGAGTGCCTATTTCCATGATTTTAGATGGATTTAAGAGCTCCTCCAGCAGAGCTGCACCAGAGTGGGGCCATCTTGCCTTGGGCTTACTAGTGCCCCCTGAACAGACCATATTTAACATATTCGGACCCTAGTTCGCTGTCGAGGAGGTAAAGATGTGCTGATAGGGGAATGTATACTACTTCATTCAAAATAATTTATCTCGCTGGTACATCAGATAATAACCCCGGCAAATTCACAATGCAAATCTTAGACCATTATTGGCCACTAGCAAGGGGGTAGTATTACAGTATCAAGTGGCTCATTTTGGATCTCTGAAACCTCTTCTATAATATAAAGGGATTAACACAGCATTCCATTTTGTGTTTCGATAAGGAATGCTTAATCCTCCCCTCCCACCTCAGCACTTTGTAGGAATAACTAAGTGGGTAATTTTATGATTAGAGCGCAATTGGATAGTGCGGTGGGCACCCTACCTCAACCCTTCAGTAGAGAAATGTACACTGCGTTCTGAGATCAACGCTGGCTTGGTAGGTATGGTTTCTGCCTAAAGTGCTCCCACCAATGTGTCGGGAGCAACTTAAGTAAAAATGAATGAGGCTTGCCACCATGAAATGGTAGCCTGCTTTGCATGTTTTTGTCCTGCAGAAAGAAACCTCCAAAATGTGGAGTCATGTCTATAGAACAAAATTGAAATGATGGTAAGCAAGTTGTTTCTCCAGACATTAGGGATTTTTTTCAGGACAAAATCATCATCAGATGCTGCACCCAAAAAGGATGAAAAGTACAATAGTGTGTGAACAGGAGGACCCTGTGTTGGATGCACTACTGGTAAAAGTTTTCAGTTGCAGAGCTGGCTGAGGCTCCATCCTCATAAACCTTGTGGTTTTCCCATCACTTCATGAGATGGGGGGACTGTGAATTTCGCAGGGTAGCAAACCACTAGTTTACCTTGGTTCATATGATTTCTCAAATCCTAAATGACCCACTACTTTACCTCCAGAAAGTACTATTTTCAATGCCTTTCTGACACAGTTAGCAGTGCGGTAAGGCTCTACACCATTCATAGAGCAGGACACACCTACCACTTGGTGAGTTGATGAACATTGACCTTAATTAGTCAAACAATTCCATATACATAGGTTAGTATTTATATGTGTATGTATTTATGTGGACTCGTGGTATAAATGTAGCTCCCCAGAAAATTATTGACTTATGGATGATGCACCAAGTCTTGACTAGCATGCAAGTTGGCAATGAGAGCTAATCGCAATATCCCAACGGAGATGTTGTTTTGTCATAGGTTTGGAGACTTTTGTTGCCTGTACTGCAGGATGAAGGATGCCTCTGCGAGAGGATAGTTCAGTGGTGTGGATGCCAGAGAGCAGCATTTTGTCTGAATTTGGGCAAAATAGGACTGATGCTTGAACATCAGTTCCAGAATCATCTCCAGGAAACAAGTGATTCACTGTACAGAAAATATATTTTGTGTCAGTGGATATTGATTATGCAAATGATCTCTTTTTTGAAGTCTACATTGTTCTTAGTATGGCAGGCCAATTTACTTGGCACTGGTAGTGAGTTGAGAAATGTAGTTTTCTCTGTTCATTTCATCAGGGGACATCAGGTGTGTTTGCTTGGCTAAGTTGTAACAACAAACTCAACCTTAGTCAGACGCTCTCTTGGTAAAGGCCCAGCCCATCCAGGCTTGAAAGAATGTAAAGTCTGGTACACAGCCAAGTGAGGTTGATTCTTGTGTATAGTTGAGTGTCCTCTATTTTTTGGTGATTGGTTAACATCCAGTACTTACAAAAGGACTCATAGAGACTCATTGTAAACATTGAAACTTGATAGTTACAGGATGGAGCCTGGTGGGAAGCTGCTTGTTTCTGAAAGCACTTGTGAACTCCCTATATGAGATAGCACAGACGAACTAAAAAACAGGATGAACTGAAATGTGGCCTGAGTGATCACCACTGGCTGAGATGTACTCAGGCGTTTCATCCCCCTCTTTTGGTGCTGTCCATAGATGGCCACTGGACCACTTTCAGGACTGAGCCCAGTTGTTACTTATGATTCTCCATCTCACAGAATCTGCTGAATTGTCTTGTTCTAAGCCTAAAATACGTGATGGGTGGAAATCCTTGAATCATTCATAACTCTGAGAATCTCTGACGTTAATATTCAGTTCCACTGTTTGTTACCTCCTTGTGTGCCATTGAACACGAGGGTTCACTATATTCCAAACAGTTTAGGCCATTTCCACAAGGGGGTAGCGCAGGCCAACACCTGCTGGTCTGTGTGCTTCAAAGAGGAGCACCAGCACCTGGAGATGCTTATAGATCTCTTTGGACCTATGGGCATTCTCTCGTTGGCATAGGTGATGTTTTAGCACCGCCCACGTGTGACGTGACTGAAGGGTACCGCCGATTTGCAAATTAGCCTTGTCACTGTACTAAAAGAGTAGTCCAGTCCACACTGCCAGATAGCGATGAGTTTAAGCGCTGAAGTCTGTTGCATCCACTGAGAAATCTGTGGACATTTGTTTCGAACAGATTGAACGGAAGATGTGAGACGTCTGTTTTCAAGTCTAGAAAACAGAAGCGATTGGTGGCGACTAATGAGAACTGAAGATAAAATAAAGTAGTGATTATCCACATAGACTTGCACGCAGCTCAGCCGAGGCAACATGAGAAGTGCTATTGATAGCCAGAAATGAGTGGCGGTTGGGATTTATTACCTGGTTTTGAATCCCAAGCTCAAATGCAGCTCAATATTGCCATCTAGCGGCTTATCGTGGCACATGTAAATGACAGCTGCCTTGGCTAGTTGAAGGTTCTAAATGTGTGACCACGTAGGAACGAGAAAGGTGATTGGTTCGTTCATTAAATGCTTTCACCAGACAGAGGGACTGTGAGGGCCTTTTTACGCCATTTTGCTAATTATTCTTCTTTGAAGCAGAATAGCCCGCCGCAGATTCGGGCTGCCTTACTTCATCGTTTTGTACAACCGTGAGCCTATCCAAGTGCTTCTAGACATAAACTACCAAAACTGGGAATACTTAGAAACAGAAGGAACCCAGTATTGGCCACCATATGGAAAAGTGGACATAGGCCAGTCAGTCATAAAAGCTTTATTCGATTTTTTAAAAATAATAATCGTGAAAGCATACAAAACACAAGCATAAGCATCAACAACACAATACGAAAAACCTAATACATGAATAAAACATAAATTCTTCTTCAACAAAGATGCCTCCAGGCCATTAGTATAGAAGAGCAACAAAAAATGGATGTAAAGTACACCCCTGGCGGACTCCTTCAGTCGAGACAATGGGATCTGTGCAATTAACACCGGGCCCATAACGGATTTTCACTGAAGTGTTGGCATTGCAGTCTCCGTAGAAGTAGCACCAATGTTTCCTCCACGCCCATCTCCCCCATAATAGACCAGAGTTTTTCTCGATTAACCGTATCAAAAGCACTAGACAAATCCATGAAAGCCAGATGCAATGAGCCTTTCATGGATTTTGTATATTTACGGATCATTAGCGCAAAATTAAGGCACTGCTTAATAGTTCCATGGCCTTGTCTAAAACTGTATTAGTTCCTGACGAGTATATTATTTTCCCTGGCCCACACCTCCAAACGGGCTAGGAGCACCCTGCCAAGGATCCTAGCTGTTGCTTTAATCCGGGAGATTGGCCTCTAATTTACTGGATAATTCCTACCCCCCTTTTTATAATTCGAGACAACAATGGCCTCCTTCCAAGAGGCAGAAAGGGGGCCATTGTTAGCAGCCCTAAAGAAATTAGTGAGAATTGATGCCCAAAGGTCAGGTTGTTGTACGAATCAAGACGAACCCCATCGTGACCCGGTGCTTTCCCAGACAAACCCTGGTTAATAAATAGCAAGCTCAACGTCCTTAGCAGAGATGGATTCATTTAAGGCCTTAGCTTGGAACCTCTCCAAAGGTGTATTCATTTCCATATCCTCTATGGCATTTACCTTCCTCTGAGGGTAAAGATGAGAGCGAAATAATCAGCCCAAACTATCCCTGGGGTCCAAAAAACTAGGTTAGAGTCAGGTGACTCAGAGAAGAACGGGTGGTTAATCACATCCCAAAAGAGCCTTGAGTAAAATCAGGGACGGTCTCCTGACAGCATTTATCCTTTCGTCCACCAGCCCTATTTCAGTATCCAGAGCTCCCATTACCATGGTCAAATAGTAATATGCAGTGTGTTGGTTATTATGGGGGCAGCCACTGCTGTAGCCTTCAAAGAGCCATGACCTGGCAATGGTCTTTTGCCCATACTTAGATTCCACAAATGAAGAAAAATGTACCAAATATGCTACACAGGGAGGTAAAAAGGGATGGCCCAGCCATGTCCGGGCGCGGACAGGTGCAGACAGGCCCGGTCTTCTCCCTGGCAGGACCCCTCCGCGTTCCAGGCGCGTCCCGTGCAGTGGGAGTCCTGAGTGCGCTTTATAGCTCTGAAACCGCCCCAGGTGCAGAGAATGTCATGGGCCACCTCCAGGGACCCAGGGGCTTAGTGGGAGCTGAAGTCCAGGTTGCAGGCTAGTTGAAAACACATATGCGTTACTTCCGTGCATGATATTTTGTGCAATTATGATTATTTCGAAGGTATTAATAATTCTCAACAACCGAGTTCCAAGGTGTTTTTCAAAATTCCAAGGCAGCCCGTGGTACTGATATAATGTTTTCTCCTCCTGGAAAATTGAGATTTGAGTTGCAATTTTGCCTAATTAAAATAATACAGTTAAAGCAGAAACACCTTGAAGGGTTGCTTATAGTTTGCAATGTGACGAAAATGCAACACATTGTTTTTCCTGGTCATAATTATTTTTCCTTCCCACTGAAATCGGGTGATATATTTTCAAAGTGATGTATTTTAACTTCTTAACAGAATTCAGGCCTGCATGCAATGCTCAGCTGAAAAAAAACAGCCAATACCTCCTTAGCTCCTCGATTTGCTTTCTTTAATTGTAGTCCCTTTTCCTGCAACTCCTCACTAACAGAACTGCTTAATCATAAAACTGATCTTTGCTGCTTTTTGTTTCCGCAGCTGCGTACTTCTTGTCCTGTTCTCACTGGTAAAATCACGAGGTGTCTAGCTAATTTTACACTGAATTGAGGAAAACATAGAAACGTTCTGAAACAACCTTAATGCCACAGCCGTAGTCAGACGTGGCAACATTTGGTCAGCAACTGAGGTTTAACATCTCAGTGTACGACCTTAAGGTCACTGGTCTGGGTCTGATCCAAGAGGGAATTACCAAAATATTTTTGACAAATTATAGGCAAGTCTAAGTTGATCCAAGGAGTTTTAGTCCAGGTGCCAGTCACTGGTCTCAGATTATGAGTACTCTGCTATTTTTGCCTATGTTCGTGCTATAGAAATACCATGTACATACATACACATATACATCATCAAAAGAGTACCTTCAAAGTTACACCACTTTGGTACCCTGAAGAAGAAATGGGATGCCTGAAGCAGTTGGGGCTGGATGTTTCACCTGCACCTGTGCACACTGTGAACATGAGCTGTGCAGCTGGTCCTGTGCATAACCAGTGTCTGTTTGCGTGGGACATTTTTTTACGGTTTGTATGCACCTACGGTAAAACTCAGCAGTCTGTTGCTGTATTCCGCAATGGGTGGGAACGTACCATTTTTTTTATAAGGTGTAACACGAAGTAGGCCTTGAAAGTACCTTTTCTCAACTGCATGATAATGAGCTCTTCCTCTGTATGTTTATGGCTCCCCGTGCCACCAGGTTATTTACTGCCTTGTGGTTCCTGATGGTCATTTGGTCCTCAGTGTTGGCAGTCTATTATTTTATGGTTGGTAGAGTGTCCGGCCTGCTGCCTAGTGTTTTACTATGTTCTAGTGTGCTGTCTAATGGTTCACTGAGTCTCCAGGATGCTGTCTGATAGTTCACTGTGTGTCCAAGCTGCGGAATGTTGATTTGTGCTGTGATCAAGATAGTATGTGATGTTTACTGCAGTTGTGGCTGGTGGAATGTGAAAGCGGTGGGTTAAGAGCAAATAATGGATTTTGCATGTGGGTGAAACCAGAGAGCCTGGCATTTATGAGGGGGCACCGTATCCCCCTAAGAACATTTTTAGAAAGTGGTGTAATTTGGTGCAATTTTCAGCACTATTTCTGTGTTAAATGTGCCAGAAATACAGTTCTTATTGATGTTCATAAAGGATTTATTTTGAGTGAATTGCAGGCTGATGCTTTATGTACATTCTATTACTACCGTCTCCCCACAGGTGCAGCTCCATATTTGTCATGAAAGACAAAGGGTTGCACAAATGCCTTAAATCAGTATTATTCAAACAATGCAAGGTGACATTCTGAGAGGACTGTGCCTAACCAGTTATATTGCACAAATTAATTTTTATGCATGGTGAGAGGAAGTGATTTGCCCAGAATTACAGGCCATTAAATCAACGCAGAGACTTGAACCTCGTTCCCCAGTTCCAAAGTTGGCAGCTCTGGTCTAACAACACATCCTGTTCTATGTTCAAGACTCAGTGCGTGAAAGACATGGGTTGTGTTTTTGAATGTCAGCTCAGTCATGACTGTGGATGCTGATTTGCATGGAACAGTCCCATTCCTCTAACCGCAGTTCATCGGCTAGGTGTCACAAATAACTGCATAAATATCTATATAAATTGCAGGGGCACAGAATACAGGAGTGGCATCTGCACATGGACAAATACACCAAACGTGCATGTTTGACTAGGATCTGAATTTAAATTTGTAGATCTAACCTGCCTTTTTACTGCCACAGAATGCTTATCTTTTCAACCTTTCCCAAGTGATGCTGCCATTCCTTTTTTATGGTAACACCAGCCTTTTGTAGAAGGATTGCTATAGTTCTAGGGAGACATTTTCTGAAGTTTACAACTGAGATAATTTACCTTGAGTGAGGCACATCCAGGACCTCTCAGCATTGCTAGTAATGTGCTGGGTTAATTATGTCGGGGTGTACATGTAAGAATACCAGGAAACTTCATAAACTATGGGTGGCTGATATTCAAGATTCATAGTTATGTAGTTGCACTTTATCTTAAGTAAGGGTGTGCAACTATTATCTCGTAACTTTTACTTCTGTATCTGAAAAAGTCGGATTGGTTAAAAAGGACACTTTCGATGTTGGGCCTGTTCACAGCAGTATGTGAAGATGACCTTTAAGACTGGTTCTCTCTGGCTTGGGTAGGTAGTAGTACTATGGAAAGTCTTGGAAGGTATTTGAAAGGCTGGAAATTTGGTGGCAGGTTCAGTTATGGGTGGGTAGTCTAATAGTCTAATGCACATTGTTGGATCTAAAGCACAAATTATCTGCCTTTTTTTTCGAAACCAAACATAATATACATAAACATGTTTCCATTGTTTCCTGAAGTATCTCATGATACAAAGTGCACACAATACCGGTGTTATGAATTGGAAAAACTGTGGTCTCCATATGACTCTGTGTCCAGCACTTGAGTTGCTCTTTTGCAGGCTTTAAGTGGATTTGGTCCCTCTGCGTCTCAGGCTCAAGAGTAATTAAAAAGGGACATTATAATGAATCCCCGTTGGGCCCTATATTCACGTGCTTAACTTCACAGGCAAAAATACTAATCGATTTCTGAACAAATAATGGAAAAAAAGCATTAAGGCAATCAATGGCTGTGATTTTGTTACTGTTTTTAATTCATGTTTTACTCAATCTACATTCCTTAAGAGTGTTAGACATTTTCAAGATGCTGTGTTTCTGTGTTTTTTCGTGTAGCACCTTACTCTTGTTTAGTGCATACTTTGGACTGAGTCACCCAAGTATTTGTAATGGGTCATCTTCGAGAACTCTGGAGTCCAGGCTGCAGGCATTTCACATTTCTCACAATACCTACGTGGACATCCAATCCGTGGTCTCTCAGCACAGCGCACAGGGCAGTGGTCGTGCCAGCGGGCAGCATTCTAAATCCTGCGGGGTGGGGAAGAAACAAATCTGATGTTTTTAAAAAGTACTCATTTACCCAGCACCTATATCTGATTAGACAAATTGTAAAACATGCGTCTATTGATAAATGACTACACTTCTAAAATATGGATTTACATTCTATGTCTAGAAATAAAGTTCCCTAATTTAATTAGGCAACTTGATTTCTAGACACAGAACGTGCTGAATCAATCAGCTGTTTCTTGTCAGACATTCAGAACTGAAAATGCTGCCACTGCCAAATGCCCAATTTTTTGCCTGCTGCTGTACCCCCTACACAAAAGGAGATAAAATAGAAAATGAATGAGAATGGAGACACTAAAGTAGGGAAAGAGGTAGTAACAGAAGGGTGAACTGCAGCATGGTAGTTTTCAAAAGACAAAAGTACATTCAAGTGTCGGTGTCACCCTAACATATGGTGATCTTGGGCAACTCACACTGTTTAAGCCCCATTCACTGTCAGGCTTCAGGGACTGTTAAACTATGAGATCTCTGTCCGCTTAAAAGGTAGACAGCTTCTAATAGTATGCAGGAATGTCGGCTTATTACTACTTTGTTGTGTAAAGCAGATGCTTTAGCCTTGGAACGTTTGTGGTATTTTCCATTGATGCCACATTACCTTTCTTTGCACTTTGTAGGCAGTATCCGATGATTTTGACAACTTAATCAATTTGGCCATTGTGATCAAATTCTAAGTGCTGTAATAAACATTGCACGTTAAAAATAAAGTTAATATACAAGAGCCTCTCTTCGTGTGTATGTAAGGTAAAGCCGAACAAAGTGATTTGCAGTGCTTTACAGGAGCACGCTCTGTGGTGCTCTGAAGGGATGTTTTAACCTGCTTTGTCTGTTGGGACAGGTTCTGCATAACATTACAGCACCAGACAACTGCTGCAGAGTCTCCATGTGCCTGTTCTAAAAGTATTCCTTGAGTTTTGTGATTGCAGACTGTTCTTTCACTTTGCAATAGTGCAGCAAATGCAGTGGCACTGACCCAAAAGCTCTAGGCCCTCCAACTAAACACCGATTATTGCTGTATTTTACTACTACACAGGCAGTCACAAATGCAGTTCTATTGCAGGCACTAGGGTCATGATTTGATTAGTGCAACAGGTGCAGTGGCACCAGGCCCAACAGTTGTCAGAACTCCACTAAACCCTACTTATTGCTATATTTTACTACTAAACAGGCAGTCACAGTTGCCGTTACCTTGCAGTTAAAAGGAACTTGATTTGAATGACGCAGCAGGTGCAGTGGCACCAGGGCCAAAAGTTGTCATAACACCACTAAATACCAAATGTTGCTATATTTTAGTACTAAACAGGCAGTGATAAGTGCAGTCATCAAGCTGGCACTAGGGCCAAGATTTCAATAGCGGAGCAAGGTCAGTGGCACTGGGACCAAAAGCTTTAAGCACCCTACTAAAAACGATTATTGCTATATTTTACAACTAAACAGGCAGGCACAAGTACAGTTATCCTGCACGCAACAGGGTCATTGTTTGAAAGGTGAAGGAGGTGCAGTGGCACCGGACCCAAAGGTTGTCAGAACTCCTCTAAACACCTAATATTGCTATATTTTACTACCAAACAGGCAGTCACAAGTGCAGATACCTAGCAAGCACTCGGGTCATGATTTCAATAGTGCAGAAGGTGCAGTGACACTGGGACCAAAAGCTCCAGGCCCCCATCTAAACACATATTATTGGTACATTTTAAAACTAAACAGGCAGTCACTAGAGCAGATATATTTCAGGCACTAGTGTCATGATTTGAATGGTGCAGCAGGTGCAGTGACACAAGGACCAATATCTCTCAGCATTCCACTAAACACCTAATATTGCTATATTTTACTACTAAACGGGCAGACATAAAGTGGAGTTATCTATCAGGCACTGGGGTCATGATTTCAGTGGTGCTGCAGGTACAGTGACACCAGGGTCCAAAGCTCTAGGAACCCCTCTAAACACCAAATATTGCAATATGTTACTACTAAACAGGCAGCCACAAGTGCATTTACCTTACCAGTGATAAGGTCATGATGTGAATGGTGCAGTGGCACCGTGCCCAAAAGTTGTCATAGCTCCTATAATCACCAAATGTTGCTATATTTTATTACTAAACAGGCCGTCACCAATGCAGTTACCTTGCAGGCACTAGGGGTATGATTTGAATTGTGCAGCAGGTGCAGTGGCACCAGGCCCAAAAATTGTCAGAACTCCTCTAAACACAAAATATTGCTATGGCATCAATTAATTATATTATTTCCCTCTTTCATTTCATTTTTCAAAATTTTGCTCTTACCCCCACTATACCACTAGTAACAGCACCATATATTGCCTTTTTAAACATGAACAAGCCATAATAATTTAACAGACTTTCTGTAACTCATATTGTACAACTACTCAGCAAGGTTACAACTTACAACAAAAAGCAACTTATTTTTAATCACATAAACAAAACCTAATGCGTTTGCTAATGCTTGTTTTACACAAGGAAGCAGTTTGTGTCCTGCTCTGGTATCGCAGGTATCTCAGGGCCTGCAAGGCCTCTTGCAGAAGGATATAACCCCTCCCATTCCAAACTCGTCACCGTGTGACACTTGTGAAAGAGAGGAGTTGTGAGAAGCAACTCTAATGACTGACATGCAGCCCGAGGAGTACAGGGATGATAGTATACACGCCCGGGTGCTTCAAATCTGATGCTGCATAGTGTCATTACTTGGTCGTCCCTAGGGCCTCTTAAGTGTTGCAGCTCTGGGCTGGCAGCATGTCAAATAAACTTTGATGTTCTCTAAAATCATGATTTACCTGGCACAGGTGCAACAGCACATGTGCCTAAGGAAATCTGCCTGGTTCCTTGACGTCTGTTTCTGCGAGGCAGATCTGCACAGCATGCATTTATGATAACGGACAAATTGGATACTAATTGCTTTTTGCAATAGCCATCCATAACGGTGTGACATTAGAAGGGGGCACCCTCCAGCCCACCAATAGAAACTTCCACTGGTAGTGTCTACTCACCCTACTTTATGATGGTTCATGGTGTAACTTAGCTGCTGTCCAAAGGTTTACTTTGTCTAGTGTGCTGTCTGGTGGTGAGATCTGACCATGCTGCTTTATAATGGTACATGGTGTGTCCAGGTTGCTACCTGTGTGACCAGGTTGCTATATGATGGTTGACAGTGTAATGTGGGTGCTACCTCATGCCCCAGTGTGCAGCAACGCTGCAGTCATTTAGAGCACACTGATGGGAGGGCTGCTGTTTGTTGTTCCATTGTGTATCAAGTATTTTGTCTTCTCGTCAACTGTATAATGAAGCAGCTTTTACAGTGCATTATGTGGCCAGGAATTGTCTTGTACTTTGCTATGTGCGTATGCTGCTGTTTCAGGACGAATTGTATGGACATTCAACCATGTCATGCTACAGTGTGCTTCCATGATGTCAAACTTCTGTTATATATTGTAACACTGTGGACATACAACTCTATCATGTGCAATGCATAAGTCTACATTTCTTGGTTTTGGCAAATGTATCTTACTTGTTGGCTGGGGTCTTTTTTTTTTTACATTTACACAGTTGGAAGGATGCAGGTAAATCAGATATATTTGTTTCTGATTGGAGATTGTTGGTTTTACCCCCTTACAGTGGAGAGATCACTGGATGCAGTGCGTGTACTTCCTCCCAGATGAGGAGTCCGTAGAGCAAGGGGAGTGCCTGAGCCTGACAGCCCACCATGATGACTACTGCCTATGGTTCAGCATCCAGAAGAACAGGTAACTACCAATCAGCAAGTAGTTGGTAAACGCAGCTGAAAGAATGGAATCCAGGAGATTTATGGCTCTACATTGACAAATTCTTAAAGAACAAAAGTTTAATTAGCAATAGATGAACTTCATTAACAAGACCTTCATAACAAAGTTGTCTGTGAAAAAACTGTATTTCAATCCTAATCCTAATCCTTAACATTCTTGTTATCCTAACCCTGTCGTTGACTCAAACTCTTAACTGCTGCTAACTTAAAAGTTGGCCCCAATACTTTCTCTTTCTCTGTCAGAACCCGTTCACTGGGTTCCAACTGTGATGGTTTAGTGCTTCCCACCTATGCAGTTCTCGGGCCTGAGCCACTGTAATCTTGCAAACTGAGCGCCGGGTACATCACTTCAGCACTTGATCCTGAGTTGCAGCGAAGTGAACAGTGCTCCAGAGATCTCTTCTCAGAAGCTAATCAGATTTACTGTAAGTGCAGGCTCACTATCGAATGTGGAAGCAGCTTCCCTGCGCTGTGACCCATAGATCAGTACCAACGAATGTCCCACAACTGAGGCTTCACACTTGTGGCTTTGCTGTAATCCTCTTTAGTTCAATGCACGAGGCACTCTTGAGATTTAAATGGTCCATGATTTTGCCTGGGTGTTGAGGTTTGAATGCAGTGTGTGAATGTCCAGGTCCTTGATTTAGGTGCAGGGTTGGGCCTGCCTCCGTTGTAATTTGTTTGCACACTAGTGTAGTGGTTGGCAGCTGCCAGCGCCACCTCTGATCTGCCGGAGACGCTGCTGTTGTGCAGGAATGTCGAGTGGAGAACATGCCGGTTGGCAGCAGCAGACACTTAGGCGCTTGGCGGTGACACGCTCTGCGAGAATCGGAGCGATGCTTGAGGCTGTTGGTGTGCAGGTCACAGCTGCTCGTAGCTGTTGGTCACTCGTAGGTGCGGGCACTCGGTCACTGCCGCCTGTTGCTGCAGAACACTCAGCTGGATCATCGCAACTCTTGCCTAGTGAACGGGTGACTTGAAGTTAGGTGGAAGAGGTTGGGCTACCCACTGCAAGCTCAGGTCCGCGCCAGTTAAACGTTCCAGAACAGTCCGATACTGGAGTCTTTCCCCGTGCTCCTGGACTCAGCAGCTGGGCTTCTGTTTGGCAGGTTCTCCCTGCAAGAGCCCTGCACTCCTTCCTCTCTCACAGCAGTCCAGCAGCTCCAAGATCACAAGCATACCCACAGCGTCCTCTCAGCAAACATACTGGCTTCAGGTCATATCCTGCCCTGCCTGGCAGCCTGGCTGTATAGGACCCCAGCCCTGGATCTCGGGTGTCTTCTAATACTCTGCACAGTACCTCCCCCACCACCCTTTAATGAAAGACCTGGAGTCCTTTGAGAAAGCTTGGGTTCCAGTTTAATAGTCATTTTCCAGACATGTGGTGTCCAAGCTCTGGGATTGGTTTGGAGCAATTTAATCCACTTTTGTTTTCCAACTCTGTTGTTTTTGACGTTCTTCTCAGCAAGTAGTAACGAGATAGTTCCAATTAGAGATCCACAAGAACAGCACAATCAGGTGTGAAGCTCTGCACCCGGCTTCCAACAACCTTATGTACAGTAGTCATTTAGAAAGACAAACTTGTAGGCCCTGCCTGAAAGATTCTCTTTGCACTTTAAAAAACATCAGCTGACGCACCTCCCATTACCCACTATCAGCCCTGATGCCACTGCTTTAAGAGAGACATTTTTCAGTCCCTCTGCCGAAGGCTCGCTGTTGCATTTCGAAAACAGCCTTGTCGACGTCCTCGCGCACTTCACTGTCTGGGGCTGTGCAATCCAACCCAGAAATGCCAGTAATCGGGTTCCTTGTCTGGGGAGGCTGAGCCACAACATCCATTTGCGCTGTGTTGTTCCGTGGCACATCCATATTGAGTCACACTGGCCTGGCCAAGAACGCACTCCCATTTGACACGGAGTACGATTCAAGCACATCATACTCACATCACCTGTACACATTCCTTCCGGATATCAAAGCAGCGACAGGGAATTACATTCAGGTTAAATTTAGCATGATTAGGGCCAGGAGGCACCACAGTCTTCCGTAACAGGAAGAAGGTTGTTTGTGACTATCAAATCAAAACATATAGTGCGCTGCCACCATCACTCGCTGTTTATGTCCCAGGAAATACACAGAAGTATTGCGCCATTTTGAGTGTACTCTTGGCGTGCTACCCTAAACTACAGATCCAGTTTCTGAGTCCCACAATTTACCAGGTTGCCTAGGCAACAGCAAGCACCCACGACTGTCGTGCGCAGTAGGCCAAAATAACAATGTCAGCATACCCGATATCATGTAGCCAGTTACTCAGGACTGGGCTTGGCACATCTATGTTAGCACACAGGACATTCCTGTCACAACACATAACATTTTTAACGCCCTTATTACTTTATTTTTTAAGCTACAATGCATTTTTGCAGGTTACATTTTTAATGCTATTTTTATTTTTCATTATAGTTGACTAAAAATAGTATTTGTTATAACTTCATAGAAGTTCCTTCATTATGGTTTTTCTTCATATAGATTTCTTCATTGTGACAACATTTTGTAATTCAAACTTTTTCACCCGCACCCCTGCTAGATACCTAACTACTGACAATGTTAAATTCCATATTTTCTGTTTCCGAAGAAAGGATACCCAGTTAGGGGAATAAGAAGCCATTTAGCTCCCTAAAATCAGGATACTGGTGCCTCCAAAATGAATATTAATTAGCGGTACACCACTGCCCCCTTCAAGTTACAGCTTATTTATTAATTGATTTGTGGCTTCTTTAAGCCAAAATGATGTCCCTTAGGGTGTTGGAGTGCTGTACACGGTTTTCAGAGCACTCCTTCTGAAGAGGGCTTCATGGCAAAAATATATCTCTTCCATCATGTGAAATATTAGCTAGTTCATAGTCTACCTACCAAAAACTCCAAAATATTACACAGTGACGGTTTCTTGATTAGGGCGACAGGGCTCCGCCCCAGCTTCAATTTCTTCATCAAAAAATGTTTAATTTATTAAAACTTCCAACAGTGTGACCCTCGCTCTGCGCGAGGGTCAGGCAAAACCAGGCCCTTTTGAAAGACGTGCTGCAGTGCGTGTGCTGGCAGTCACAGGATTTATAGGGCTTACCTCATCTCAGCCCTGGCCTCTGGCAGCCTACAACACTGTAAGGTACTGCCCATTATGATGCACTGAAGCCTCGGTCAAAGAAAACAGCATTTCCGGCACTTCATGGCACTGCAACAGGTGTCATTAATTCAACGATCCATTTATCGACCACAGAAAGAATGGGTGAGCAGGGCCTGTGCAGAATAAAACCTGTTCAACATACGAAAACATCCCAGCAGAGAGCACATTACCAACTGTTGCGTCCTAACCATTAAACTACACACCTCTCTCACTTTCAGTTTCACTTGTACTGTGACAAGGGGCTCTATTTTGCATGTTTCAGAATGGAGTCCATAATGAAAGATCTGATTTTTCTGACAACTCCTAATATTTTCTGTGGGGCCCTCGTTTGACAAAAGTAATGAAAAGACTGGCTACCATGTGCCTGTAAGGCATAGCAAATATGTTGCATATGGCACATACTGAGTGACAGAGCCTCTCCATTAAGTGGAAAAACTGCAACTACAGGTAAGGCATTGGCTTGCCTTCCTGTTTATTTCTGGATTTGTTAAGGTAGTGTACAAGAGATATTTCTCCTGGCCACAGTGAATGGAGGTGTCGCCCCCCACTGGGATGAGGAAAAACTCCTGCATAGAAGCAACTAATCGTCCTTGGGAGGGGAGAATTAACTCTGCTGTTCAGAAGCAGCATCTCCCCTGGAGACTCCTAACTGTCATGCCCTAAGGAGGGGTCCAAGGAGGTGCAGCACATGCTGTGGCAGGTCAGGGTTGCCCATTGTAATTGAGTGTGTGAGAGTGGCCGCCTGATAGTTGTGCTAGGTTGGGGAGGGGCTGCTGAGCCTCTGAAGATGAGAGAAGTGTGTGTAGCCCTGAATGTTTCCTATTGCTCATTTGTCTTTCCTTGACCAGTGTTTATCGCCTTGAATTTCTTTAATTCCTTTTAAACAATAGATGTGACCCACTAGGACTAGGGACAGACCCCTGTGCAGTACCCGTCGGCGGGCCAAACGTTGCCTGCCATTCTTCTACATTTGTCCAGCACTATTCGTGAGATTCAAGTCAGGTTCACCAGAGCTCATGTTTTGATTGGTCAAGCATTTCAGAGAAAAACGAGATCAGTGCATGATTTCAGGAAGGGGACCTGTAGGGGCGTCACACGGCAGGGGAGGTTCCCTTTGTTTGGGTTAGGCTGATAAAGTAAAGGTATGTGCCTTGAGGGCAAAGACAGCGGAAGTTGGATGTTTTAACAAAATAAATAAATGCGCAGCATTCGCGCAAAGTATCTGTGGAATCTGCCCCCGCCACCTCTGCAGACCACCTGTAGAATAGGCGCTATGGCACCAAGGAGCTCGCACTAGCGGAGCTAGGGGGGCACTGCTACTGCTAGGGTGACCAGGAGTGCACAGAACTTGCCTTGGTTCAGTTAGAGAGAGAGAGTGGTGTTTTTTGGAAGGTGACTCTCTAGGGTCTAGCCAAACCTCAAATAGACAATATTCCACTCCTTTGGCCCCTGTGAAAGTCTGGCATTTATCCCTCCCTACTAGTTCATTGGTTTCCAACAATGATTTACTGGTTGCGGGTGGCACTTAGGATGTCAGAGTGGGTCTGGCGTATGCTGGTTTCAAACCCTTTGTACTTCAGTTTGGGGACTGGCCCAGCCCGGACTTTCGCACGGATCGGTGGTGAGCCTGTTGTTGTGTAGACTCCGTAGTACCTAATTTTTGGACGCGAGTGAGCCATGTGGGGGATTCAGGCGTACGTCGTATCATAGTGATTAAATACCAGGGTCCTCTAGGGGGTGTTGGGGATGTGCTGCACATCAATTCAGGTGCTGTCTGGTGTGGATTCTATGGTGTGCACTTGATGGCAGAGGGTGAGCAGCGCATTCATTCAGGTGCTGTCTCTTGTGTGCACTTAGCGTGGTCTTCCTGCTGCCACAGGAGGCTTCTCCCAGAGATGCTGCACACTGCTGCTTGGTCACAGATATTAACCTGTTGTTGTGTGGACTCAGGTGGGGAGCCCTGGCGGCCCTGTGGATATGATGTACATCGAGGTATGCAGGGTGCTAACGGGTCAAGGGGCAGTTGGTGCTGGGGGCTTAGTTGGTGAAAGTATGGATCTGGCACTCGGGAAATCTGGAGTTCGCATCGCAGCTGGATCTGTCATTTATGCTTACCGGTTTTTGGGGATCATATGTTGTTTAGTTTTGCCCTAGTTTAGTTGCGGACACCAGGGCACGCTTAATGTTTGTTTCATTGGTTCGGGCTTGGGCTTGAACTCCCTTGGGAGGCGCCCGGTTAATGCAGGTGGAGTTATTACCCGTATGGTTACCCTCCAGGATGCGTGTGCCCTCGCGTTGGATAAAGTTGTTTGTCCCATATGGATGGCATTTCTTCTTGTAGATCCATGGACTGACACGTTCACCTGTGGTTTTTCAGTTTGGCCTGCACTCACCCTGGGCACGCCACTGGGGAAGTCAAGTCCATTTTGACTTCCTTTCAAGATGCAAGCTGCTTGCTCTCCAGAAATCCCATTGTGCGATAAAGTTCGCCTTACGTTTTGATTTTGTCTTGCATTCTGTAAGGGTATTCGGGCCCCCTAACTATTGGTCATGTAACATGCAGTTCTTTTCAAAATCGCTTCTAGTCGGGGTAAGTGTTGGCTGGGTGAGTGCTCATGGCAAGATATGAGGGGGTGGGCTCCGGAACTAAATCTGACACTGGGTGAATTTCTCACCGGGCATCAGCCAGACAATTGTGTCCGTTGCCTTATGTCAGACTCAATGGGAAGCATATGGAGGGATGAAAGGGATTTGATTAGTGAGGTTATTTACTACCGTCTATTGCCACGGGCTAAAACCTTGGTCCAGACTGCAGTTCAAACATAGGTCAGTTAATGCAGATGCACAGGCTCAACTTTCGGAGGGTTGGTTAGGGAGCTCCTTGTTATGAAGTAGTCTGCCCTTCACAGTCTTCGGGCTGGTCGTAAAGTATACACTCCCGCATAGCCCAATGGGACCTACATCAATTTTCAGGTATCGGCCTCATACACTGTACTACTCAAGTGTTGACAAGGCAGAAGCTTTATTTCTTTTATTTGTTCCTTTTACAGGGGGAGCATCCGGTATTCAAATTCCCATGTAGTGCATTTATTATGATGCCCTTACTAAAGCTCAGATCAGGCATGCGCATGGTCCGGTCAGACCGGAATATTTAACAGGCTCCCTAATGAGCTTCTTATATATTTTACTGGAGGAGGAAGGGTAGCTGGACCATGGGGCAGGAGGTGTTGGTTGGGGAGAGTTCGCACAGTTTTCACGTCATTGTGTGATGGAAGAGTCCTAGCTTCGCGAAGGGTCCTTGCTGGGGGAGCTAGTTAGTAGCTACAGGGTTACAAATTTCCATTCACCGCAGGCATCCAGCTGATGAATTTAGGTGCGGTGATCAGTTACATGCGGGGCCGTTGTACTCTACATCTGGCAGTTATAGCTGCCGGAGGTGGCTGCTCCGGTAATAAATAGCTGCCTACGGCGTTGACAATCCTCCCAAGCTGTGGTTCTATGGTATTTTTGACACTGTCCTCAAGAGGACAAATGCATTTGTGTCAGTAGACATACATTCATCAGTTTTGTAGATTCACCTACACACAGGAGAGTAACTTATGGGTGGGACAAGAACGCTTAGTTGCTCGAGAAGCCTCTCTGTAGAGATACCTGACAGAATAATTGTTAACACTCAATAAGTCTTGCAGGGGATGCTGCCACAAGTTCCGTTGGGTGGGGACTCCCGTGGTATACGGATGTACTGGGAGCTCCTTCATTTTTCCCGCGGCCTGTGGGTAGAGCTTCAAAAAACATGCATCTATGAGCGCGTTGGGGCATTGGCGGCACTGTTAGATGCAATAGGTGCATGCCTCACGCAGATTGTAATATGGAGCTCCAGGCACACTAAGACCAAACGTTCCAGTAACCACAAGTCGGGTCTACATGAAGCACCCTCCCTAGGGATGGCCTACACAACCGCGTTGTTGTGCCGGACTGCTTGCCCAACCCCTCTGAGCCAGTCATGACCCAAGAGGGGGTGCGGGACAGCCATCAAACTTTGAGCTGCACAAGGTCTCTTGTGCCCCGGTAGATAATTGGGGATCGTCAATGGCGGTTCGCCTAAATACTGGTGCCCTAGCAGTGTTTTCCTTCACATGGGTGAAGAGTGCTTGGTACGGTATTGGTTCTCTTCAGACAGGGCGGCGGCCTTAGGAGCAACTACGGTGGCCCAGCTGGTTATTTGTCAGTCGTTTCATAGAGGGGCAACTGCTGTAGCGGCAAACCCCGGTATGTCCTCTGGGGAAATGAAAACGAGTGGCCGGTGGTCCTCCGTCTGCTATTAATGTTATATTCAGCCTGTGCTGCAATGACAAAAGTTATTTTCGCTTTGCTTATGCTTCACTTCGGTACAACATACTCATGCTTGTTTCCTTTGTTTCAGTAGCAGGATGTCTTATATGGTATGGGTGCTCGATCTCTCCTTTGTCTGGCAGGCAGATTCCAGGCTCCCACCGCTCTGCAAGCCTCAGCCTGCATCATTTTCACATCGTACCCAGTGGTGTGGGATCGGTGGTCTGAGAGTCACTCAGCTGCAGCAACTGGTCCAGAGGGTGAAGGGGTGCGGGGGACTTCTGTTCCCGGACCTCATTGCCGTACAGAGAGGGGACCTGGACTGGGGAGAGGCAAGTCTACTGCGGTAGTGCCCTGGTCCAGGGCGCGTGGGGAATACCCCACACAGACTGTTTGAAGGTGCAGACAGGTGCTAAGAAGAGGGTGCATTTCTCTGATGCGAGAACAGGACGTTGCATTGAGGATGATTGGGCCTTTTCCTACAGTTCATTTAAGAGTGGGGAGGGCGAAGGACCTCTGGGCCCCTGGTCGCCTTCGTGGCGTGAGATGAGATAATAAATTTACCCTAAGCAACAGAAGGGTACCCAAGGCAGGGTACCCTGGATAACACTGAAGGTAGGATCCTGCAGTCCTGAATCAACCGGCGGATGCACACACCAGCTTGGAGGTTAGGGTGCGCAGATCGCTGGGGTTGGCACTGGGCTGCACTCCTGGCCACCCCGTTACACCCCCACGGCAGCTTGGTGTTGTGGTGGGGCGGAACCCGGAGCTCAAGGACAAGGGACGGTGAGGTGTTGGGAAGTACGGTTCACTTGTGTGGTCCAACGGTGTTCTGGATGCGGGAGGATCCTTGGTTGTCGTTATCATGATTTATGAGATTTATGACAGGATTTAATTTTGACTTACAGGATTTGTTTTTATGATTTTAATTAATTGATATTTGTAAATAAAATTATTCCAATGCCAAAAACAATCAGACTTTGTCGGTTTACGTTTGGCGGGTGTTGGGGCAGGGGTCTACTGGAGGCATCTGGGTTCTGTACTAAAATAATACTTTGAATACAGTAGTGGTACTATAAATTAGCAAAAAGCCGTCCCGTGCAATGACAAATCAAAAGGTCACAGACCCCGGAGTAACCCTTTCTCAGAAAGCTGATCTTGGTGGCACATATGTATAGTGAATATTTTACAAATGTCCCCCTACATGTAACTGAAATATGCATTCCAGTTAAAACAATCGGATTAAAATAGATAGTTTAGCGCTACATGTAAATTACTGTGGATCTTTTTAAATTTTACATAAATATTTTGAGTCCCTACTCCCAAACAAACAGTGAGCAGCCCAGCAGGCACTGACAGTGAAAGGAAGATTGCAAACCCGTTGCACTTCTCCTTGAGTGATGTAGCTTTGGGGCAAGCAGTCCAACAGACTTCAAAGATCAAAACCAGCACTGTTAACACGAATCGTACGACATCAAAGGCCACTGATTACAATGAATTGCAGGACATCAGCAGCCTGAAATACGGAAGGAGGAGATGCATGGGCACAGAATATGAGAAAACAAAGGCTCCTGAGGAGGACTGGTTAACAAAGCAAAAAGAAGTTCCCAAAGTTACCATAAATTGAGGGATAGTGGAGGGGTACTGTACTTGATCGCTGCTCTTCTGGAGTGGAAAACGCAGGAGCAGGCATGACAGATGCATGCCATGGACAAATGGAGAGAGAGAGAGACTGCGAGACCTACTCTGGTGCCAGCACCTGGGAAAACTGTGACCGGGCTGAAGCCCACAAAGAAGATACAGCATGTCTCGGTTCGAGACAGCACATGCGTGCCATCTAGAGCCAGGCCCTAAAAAAGGGAAAGAGATGCATTTAAAATAATGGAAACCCTTTAAAGACCTACACCAGAACGATATGGCTCTTGATCCTCCTCTGTACTAGCTGAGGGTCATGGACCCTTGTCTGAGAGGGTATTGAACCCTGGTCAGTAAGTGGCCACCTTACTTCCTTCTTGAAGCTGACTAGCATTCAGTACGTTTCTAATGGAGTTGGAAAGTTGCCTGTTTTATTGATGCAGTTTTTAACTGTTGTCAAGTACACAACTATGCCAATCATGGTCTTCTCATCAGCAGGCTGTTCTGCTATGGATAGACACCCTTACTCCTATGTTTAAGCAGATCATTCCTCTGCACATCATCATATCATTTCATGACGTATGTGTGTAAGTCCCTTCCCTGTAGAGAGTTTGCTTCTCTACTGGTCATCCCGTTGCACCACTGTGTGCAGTAGAGTATGTATATATATATATATATAACACACACACCTTTAATGTGTTTAAAAACCATTCAAACCGCTCCTGCGATTCCTGCTTGGTTTATGAGGGGGCCAGGTGAGTGCGCATTTGTAAAAAGTGAATAAAGAGAGACACTTTCAGAGGGTGCTAATAAGTGATTGAGAGCTTTGAAAGATAGGCCAGAGTAAAGCTGGAAGATTACAGCAAATCCTTTGGAAACGGGGTCCCTAAGTTAGAACAGATGCAACGAGGTCGCAGAGTTTTTAAAGTACAGTTGGTAAAACATTAGTATAATCACTAAGGGTGTGGGGTAGTAGGGGTTGAGGGTAGAACTGGGTCAGTGTTCCCTCGGTAGGCGGTGTCAGTTAGGTCGCCTTAAGCTATGACACGGGGAAAGCATGGGTGAAAAGTGTCCCAGCGACGGAGCACTGTGTTGTCCTACAGGGGGAGGGGGGAGTTCCCTTATGGACTAGGTGGTCTCACACACATAATAGTGTCTTGCTTCATCATTTGACCACCTAGCCCCACCCAAGTAAGATGATACTACTTGGGCGGACTCAACCTCTTGGTTAAAAGAACCAGAGGGAGTGCTGAAATTAAACTGGCTGGATAATTTACAGAGATCCAGATGGGGTGGAAATAAAATTACCATACATGTCACCGGTTGCTGCTAGTTAGTTTTAATGGGGGTGCATGTTGGTAAGGTTAAGAACAGGGGAGGAGGCTCATTCGAGGATAATGTCTCTTAGAGTCTAAAAAGAAATACGTATGACCAACATGTTTCTGCCCTCACAAAGTGCTGGTAGGTCAGGGGCATTCGTCAGGGTCGGAGCACTATCAGTAGGTGAAGTGCTCAAATTGAATCATGAATGGCCTACCTGAACAGGTAGTTCATGGTGTGGTAGGTCTGTAATAGCTGATAGATAAACCACAAATTAATAAGAGTGAGAGGTGGCACACCACTGCACACAACACAGCACAAAGTGACAGTGTATGGGGAAAAAAACACTCACTCACACATGCATTAGTGACTTACCCCGGAGTCGGGGGCGGGTGGCCTCTGGTCTGGCTAGTGCCGGGGAGGGTTTTCCCTTGTAGTCACACTCTGAGGAGATTAGGGGTTTAACGGGGGGAAAAAAGGAAATGAAAAGAAGGGGAAAAGACGAAGAAGAAAAGAAAAAAGAAGAAAGGGGAGAAAAAGGAGGGGAAAAAGGGAAGCAAAAATGGGGAAAAAAAAAGAAGGGGGGAAGGGGGAAAGCTGATAAGGGGAGGGAGAGAAGAAAAAGAAGAAGAGGAAGGAAAAAAGGTAGGAGAGGAGAGAAAAAAGAAGAGAGAAGAAAAAGGAAAGAGAGAAGAGAGAAGAAGAGAAAAAGGGGAGTAAAGGCCACAAGAAAAGAGAGGCAGCAGGCCAAGAGGGCTGTTGGCCAAAGAAGTAGTCTCTGGTACAGAATAAGGAGAAATCCAAACGGCCACGTAGGCTCAAACTTACCACTCCAAAGGGATTACCGGGGGGAGTACCTACATGCCGGTGCCAGGCCGCACTGGTACTAAGTGGAGGGCTGGCCTGGTATTTATGATGGACATAGCCAATGAATGCGAGGCAAAAGGCGACAAGCAATCAACGTGTGGAATAAGGAAAGGATGTGCATGGCATCGTCGGGCAACGTGCGTCCTGAATGGTTGAGACGCATAAGAAACACCTGCGTTCCGACCGCGCCCAGTGAGGGGGCCGCGCGCGGCCGGGCGCCTGGAGGTGACGCGCCGGGCCCGGTGGGGCGCGACCCGCCACGGGACCCGTGGGAAATGGAGTCCCACAGTGCGGGGCCGTGCCCGAGGAGAGTGTGGCCCAGAGGAGGCACTCCAACCGCGTCCTGCCTGAAGGACGCGGTAGGGCACCCAATGATGACGCGCCGCGAGTGGTGCGGTGCGTCAAGCTGGGCCGCGGGACTCTGGGAAGGAGAGTCCCGCGGTAAAGGCCCGGCACCCCGCGTGTACCGCGATGGGTGGGGGCCACAGAAGTGGGGGGGGGAAGGAAATTAAAGAAAAGAGGAGGGAGAAGAGGGGGGGAGGAATGGGAGGGAAGGGTTTTTTTTAGCAAAAAAGGGGGGAACGGGAGAGAGAGGGGGATAGAAATAAAGGAAAGAAAGAAAGAAAGAAAGAAGAAAGGCTGAGCAGAAAAAAAGGGAAAAGAAAAAAGAAGAAAAGAAGGGGGGAGGTAAGGGGGTTTATGCCATAAGGGGGGGGACGGGAATGAGGAGGAGGGAAGAAGTAAAGAAAAAAGAGAAGGGGGGGTTGCGGTGGGGGGTTGTAAAAGAAGAAGAGGGAGAAAGGGGAGAGATCGAGCAGCAAGGAGTGGGGAGAGAAAGGAGAAAGTAAAGACTGAAAGAAATTAGAAAGAAGTGTAGGGCGATAAGGAAAGGAAAGGAAAGAAAAAGATGAAGTGAAAGAGAGAAGGAAAGGAAAAGGGGGATAAAATGACAATAGCTCTTTTCTCAAAGAGGTTAATTAGTTGAACCGAGGACACTAAAATGCTAGATGATGATTGTCATAGCAGGACATTCCAGAGTAAAGGGAATATAGAAGTCGTTTGGATGCTGCCATTGGCAGGGATAGTTATATGCTGGGTAGAGATCATGAGGAGTCTATCTCAGTAAGGATATACTAGTAATCAAGCCATTAGCCTAAGGCTGACCACTGGATAGTGTCATCTAATATTGATGCATAGAGGCATGTGAAACACTTTAAGGGAAGTAGCTGTCCCTATGAATAAAAACATCTTATTAAACTGTATTCTTGTCTAGTTAGAGATCATTTTCATTCAGAGACTTTAAGTGAATTTGACAACTAGATTTGTCAATATGTTCAAGCAAAAAAACATGTATTTTCTTCATTTCATGTTGAATTTTAAACTGTTAAATGTTAATCAATATTGTATCATACAAAAGGGAAATGTCTTCTTCCTGTCAATATCCATGAAAATAAAATACCCAAGGGGAGAGTGATCACTACATGGACAGCACTCTTCACAGTATTGTACACACAATTTCCCTGGACAGTGTCTTTAGTGTGTATTTCTGAAGTTAAATGTGTGCGGTTACACCAGAGGCCGCATAGGAAGGTAAACTCTTTTCTGGTGGCATTGTAATGCAATCTCAGTTTCATGTTTTTTTTTTTTTTTTTTAAACTTGTTAATATTCTTTTAAACCCATTATAAAATGCTGCACATACAATAGATCAGAAAAATATTACTTTGTTCTATTGCATTACACTCATCTAGGATTTCAAGATTGTGCGAGAGTCTCTCAAATCCATCTCCCCACTCTTGCATCTGCAGCTATCCATACTGCTTATTAATTTATGTCTACGTGCAAAAACCTCTGCTCGAAGTTAATTGCATGTCTGAGGAGTAGTTTGTGTTTACTACTCCTAGCCCATGACAGTTAATCTTTGATCTCAAGGCTTGGTCCACCCCTCTCCATCAAGTAGCACTGCAAGTGAGAGACCAGCATCATGACATTTTTAATAAGACCTCTGTGTTCGCTTACTGTAAAGTGTGATATGCTGCAGAGTTTCACTGACTCTTTGGGTGCATGATCTACATTTTGTCCTCTAGAAATGAAGAAGGTGGAAAGGATGTTAGTCTGGAGCGCCCAATCTGCAGATGTGAGGCACATATGCTGTGGAACCGGCCACGATTTGGAGAGCTGAATGACCAGCAGCGGATGGACCAGTACATACAGGCTCTAAAGAAGGTGAGGCTCCACTGGTTGGCATTAGTGCTGGTGGCACCCTATGCAACAGTCATTTTTGTTGCCCCCACCCCGTGACCACTCACTACCACCCGCAAATGAGCCTCTCATCTCTCCATAGTGCCCCTTTCACATACATTATTTTGTTTTAAAGTGCTTTTAAAGGCTGACTTTACTAATTCACTCGGATATCCACCTAAAATACAGTTCTGTTCTTTCCAGTAGGCATATTAACCCTCTGCGCTACTTTATGGTGAGTCAAAGCTGCCACTAGACAAACCTCCCAACTCTCTCCCTAGCAGGAACATTAAACACAAGAGGTATCATGACATTTTAATTGTTTCCTGAAGGCTGGACGCACAAGGAACTTTTCACCAGGTGCTTTTAAATGTCAAGTTTCCTAAGTCATTGCTAAAAACAGAGCCCCCCTTGAGGTCCGCTTCCCCCAGTCCTGGTCAGCACCCGGTGTGGCGCACCACTCTAAAGCAGGCCCTGCTCGTAGAAGATTGGTAGGGTCGGTTCAGCATATTTCGGTAATTAATGGTAATGTATTGAAAGTCAAATTTTGTGCATAAGGTTAGTCTGTGTTCGACTAGACTTTGGCCCTAATAATTCCCGATGGCGGAGATTCTGAGATGAATCCATGTATTCTACCTACAGCTTTTTTGTTTTTCTGATTGAGACGTTGTATGATGGAACCACGCATGCCGGAACAACGCATGCCTTAACGTGGTTAGAACCATGACCACGTTGTTTCCACACATACCAATTTACCACACATGCCTTTACAACACATTTTGTTGTAAAAGCATGCCTTTGTGGAAATGCATGTAAAATGGCATGTGTGGTTCTGTCATACATCCTCCCCCACCCGTCCTCAGGCCCAAGCCTACCTCCACCCCTAACATCTAAACTACCCGACCCTCCCACCTGCCCTGAGCCCTAAAAAAAACTATCCCAATTCCCCACCCAGGCTCTAAAAACTAAAGTACCCCACCCCCTACCTGCCTTGAGCCCTAAAACAACTACCTCGACCTCAACACCACTGCCCCATAAAACAGAAGTACCCCGACCCCCACCCTTCCTGAATCCTACAAAAAAAAAACTATTACGACACACCCACCCTCTCCTAAAAACAAAAGTACCCCGACCCCCCACCCACCCTGAGGCCTAAAAAAAGCTACACCAGCCCCCTCCATGCCTAAAAATGAAACTACCCCCACCCACCCACCCGAGCCCTAAAACCTCCACCCAATACATAAATTACACTGACCTCCCATCCACCCTAAGCCCAAAAAAAAAAAAAAGCTACCGCACCACGCCTTTAAATACAAAATTGCCCCGACCCGCCCTGAGCCCTAAAAAAAAAATACCCTGACCTTCCTACCCTTGCCCCATAAAACTAAACTACCCCCACATCCCCCACCCACCTAAGCCCTAAATCCACCCCACCGCTAAAAACTACCCACCAACCTTGCCCCCACCCCACTTACCTCACTGCAACCTCTCCTAATCCTTCCTCCTCTTCTTTCCTTCCACCTCCCGCCCTCCTTAAACCTTCCCCCACCCCTTTAAAAATAAACTACCCAGTCCCCCCACCCTAAGCTATAAATAATAAAACAAAAAATGCTCAACCACGCCCACTCCCGCCCATAAACAAAATAGCCCAACCCCCCACAATAAGCCCTTAAAAAAAAAAAAAAAACTAAGCCGCATCTACCCCGCCTCTTAAGAAAAAAAATAACCTGCCACTGATCCACAACCCACTCCAATCCCTTACTCCCACCCTCAACCCTGCCCCAGCCCCACTTACCTCATGGCTTTCTCCGCGTTCTCTCCCGGACAACAGATGGCTTTTTCTGTGCCTTAACCACGCAAAGTTATAATTTATCCATTTAGCAAATGTGCCTCAACATGCACAAATTGTAACTGGGTGTGCAAAAATGTTGTTAAGGAGTACTCTTAAAGACTTTCATTTTCTCAAGATTACTTATTTTCTAAGTGGGTATTGTTCCAACGACATTTTCTCAGCTTAGCAAAATGCAGTACACAGCTACTCAGTTTCAGGATAAAGGAGTCCTGGATTTTTATTTTGGGGAGAACATATTTTTCTTATAAAAATGCTAAACATGGTAGCCCTATCCATTTGAGGCACATTCTTTTGTCTTATCTTTCCTCTTTTCAAGCAATTAATCCATCGATTTTTGTACTCTGGACAGTGTAGCTGCCATATTGAACAAAAAAGGGCAAAACTTATGTAATGTATGTTCATTTTGCTCCCTTGGTAAACTTCTCTGACAGTTTTCTCGCTATGTTTAAACTTTTCCAAAATCTCATTCCAACCGAATCTTTTTTGGCTGTAATACACATTTCTGAACCACCCATTCATGATATTCTGTTCTGCAATATCCCATCTTAGGGTTCTGTCTTTGAATACTTTAATTAGCATGATTGATTGCCTATGAATTTGAGTTTTCAAAGAATTCCTTAAATTAGATAGACCAAATCCACTTTTACAAGTTGCTATGTGCAGTCCTTTAATGGCGAACAAAGGCTTTTTTTTGTATCTCAGAGGAAATCTTTAAACATCCTGCCTATGTCTGCACAAGCGTGAGGGGATGTTTATATGCATGTTACTTAAAACATATAAAACCTTTCATAGAACTTTCATCATTATGTAGTCAAGTTTTTCCCAAACACCTAGATTCAGGCCAGACCATCTGTTCATCTTTTCCTAAATCTGCATCAATAAAAGTGAAACGTTCAATTTTATTACATTTCCTAATTTAGTTTGTCATGTGTATTCCCATGTAATGTAATGTAAGGTAGATTCGTTGTCACTTGTGAGGGTATCCAGGTGCGGAGTAGGTGAGTGTAGATGTGTGGTGAGGCTTTTTATATGTCTTAACAGAAACGCTTCTAAATTGTCGTTTTGCTGAAGAAAAAGTAGTAGCCCTATTGACTGACATAGGGTCATCGGTGGGCACCTCAGTCTCG
The DNA here is from genome assembly GCF_031143425.1 of Pleurodeles waltl. NCBI lineage: Eukaryota > Metazoa > Chordata > Amphibia > Caudata > Salamandridae > Pleurodeles > Pleurodeles waltl. The sequence goes on along the minus strand of NC_090451.1, from coordinate 502,744,794 downwards.
CGAACTCCTGAATGAGACTACCTAACTGGGTACAATAGGGTATCAAAGTAATAGTGGCATTAAACCTGATATGATGCCCAGGCTGTATTTAATGTCACAATTAAAGTTCTGCAACTTTTTGAAAGTTACCTCTCTGTGCCCCAGCTGGTCCAGTAGTCTCACACAGGCTGTAGCACACAGACAGCTTTCTGCCCCCCTGGGAAGATGTGTGACTGCTTCCCACGCTTAAGAACAATGTCAGTTCCCGCAGAGTGAGCTGTGACCTCCTCTCCCAGAATGGGAGAATGGTGGGTTACCGAGCTCCTGATGATCAAAGAGTGGTCCTGACATTTTGAGAGTGGCTAGAAGAGTGCACTCTGGGGTAGCCAGATGCCACACACCGCAGTAAACACATCACCGAGAGAGAGGGGACCTAATAGTCCATTGGCTAGTGCCCGCATAGCCTCCTCAGGGCACTTTCCTGTGATAAATATGGCACCCCTGGCTACCTGCCCCTCAAATCACTTTAGATTTGGAGAAAGGACAACTAAAGACTGCCAAGCTGCCCTTCAACCTGCATGATGAGATGCTGCACTATCAGGAGGACTGCACCTGCTGCACTTTGGGCTAGTGAAGTTTGGACTATGCCTGTGGCTCCTGGCTCAGGGAAAAGTTGATTCCGAGCCCCAGATCAAAGCAGTGACTCCAATGATCAGTTAGCTGATCCCCTGGAACCAGCTGCAGGGACAAAAGAGCTGAAGTAGCCCAAACTGACAAGTTGGTAGCCACTGCAGACATTTTGCCGCCATCGGCCACTGGGTGAACCAAGGGACAAATCTGAGATAGCCAAAAGTTGCACCCAGTCTGCCATACCTAGTAGTGATATCAGAGTCCGTTACCCACAAAGGGCTCTAGCCCCCACCTAAGGATTTGCCTCAACCTCGGTGTAAGGAGCCCAGTAGCCCTACATCGGCTGGCTAGCTACTGCACTGTAGAGGACTTGGAGGGACCCCGACCTCTTTGGCCAGTCACTCAAGTTCACCCTCTGACTGAGGAATAACCACAAAGGCACTCCCGTCAACCTCACCTTAACTCAAACATCTTTTCGTCTGCATCTCAGGCATCAAGACCACTCCATTGAAGTCTACGGCGGTCAACCTGTAAAGTTTGGAACTTACCTTAAAAAAGTTTTAGGGACCAGGTAACTGCCACTAGACCTCCATTTTTTTGGATTTGGTCTCCCAAGCCAAGTTGGAGTAGCATAACTCAGGGCCTAATTTAGAGTTTGGCTGAGGGGTTATTCCATCACAACTGTGATGGATAGCCTGTCCACAGGAATATAAATCCCTTAGGATATAATGAGATTTTTGTTTCAGCGAATGGGATATCTATCACCGTTGTGATGGAGTAACTCCTCTGCCAAACTCTAAATCAAGCCCTAAAGCTTTAAAACTTTTTAAACGTTTAAAAACTTTTTGTTGACCAGTGTTTTTTTGCAGTTACATTTAAAAGTGATAATATCTTCTAAAATTTGTATCTCCAGAACCATCCAGTGGATTCTGCTCATCAAGGTCTCTAAAAATTCATAATAATATAGTCTTTATAAATTGGTGTCCTGGTTCTTTCATGATTTGTGCCTTTCTTATTCCATTGTTTGGTACTGTTAAAAGCTTTACACTACCTTCCTCTGTTAAGCTTTGCCGCTCAAAGTCACAGCAACCCGGGGCTTAGCTAAAGGCGATACAGCTAAGCCGGAGTGGACCCTAGACAGTATTTCCGAAAGTATTCCACGATATATCGTATAACACACCAAAATCCTCACAGTACACAACAGTTTATTTTTTTAATTTGTCTCATCATTTGAAGCAGAAAATACATTTTTGTATTTGTCATCCCATTTTATTTTCGATATTTGGTTACACTATACTTTAAAAAAAATTAAAATGTACTTTCAAGGCTATAAACTGTGATGTAGAATGTAAAATAATACACATATATTAAAGTGATTTATGATTCTATTGAGCTCCTTTAGATACACAGTAAGATGAATGTACCTCTGCTAAAATATAAAGCATTAAATAAAAAGACACCTTAATTCTTTTAACATGAAAGAAGAGAAGAATTGCACATTTCTAAACATTTTGCTATTCTTAAAGCTCAGCTTTTTTATCAGCATCCTTTACTGGAGGAATAACAGATTGCCGTTTCCCATTACTGATCAGCTGCTAGATCTTTTGTGAGACGAGTTATGCTTTGATTGTTGTCTGCATATTTGTAGGTCAAGGTTCTTCAGTATTCAATGTAATGGCTGCTAATATATGTTGAGTAGCTGGTTAGAAAGACTGGAATCTTGAGTGACTTCAGGGACTACCAAAAGGGTAGATGATACCTCATTTTGATTGTTCATATGCGAATTATGATCAGAAAGAAAAGCAAAATAACAGATTTCCAACCAGCTGCAACTATCCCATCACATCATGCAAATGGTACACCAAGATATTGTGGTAAACGGTGTGAAGTCACCAGCAGCATAATCAGTGAATTACTTCCTTGAGCTGTCACATTCAGGAAGTTATTTTCAATTAATAGAAAAGCTTTTTTTTTTTTTTCTTTTTTAGCATTGACTGTCCTAAAACCTTCCACCCACTATCTTAACTTTTCACATTTTTCAGGGATGCCTGGGATCGGACCATTGCTGCCTTTTGCAGCACTTTTCGTAGTAAAGAGACATTGCAGATAGGGAGGTTCAAGCATGGTTAGTAAAATAACAAAGGGGTGGTAACGTAGAGATAAGGTGCTCTCCTACTGAGTGTGTAAAGTAATGAAGGCTATTAATCACAGTTTTTTGCAGACAGTGCACATGCAAGGTACGTCCCCTATTATACCCTGAAGTAACAATCAATGATTGTTAACCATATATATGAAAACCTATGCACACGTCTTCTTAAGTATCAGTTGATCATATAAAGTCCAGTCCAAATACAGTTCTCAAGAATCTTCTTTTATTCTTTAATCCTTTTCCATGTACATCACTTCAGCCAAAGCCAACACGTGTTTCATCTGGGGTGTGTTGCCCCGCGACTTCCTCAGGGCTTTTATAGGCTGTAAACAATATATTTAATATGTTCTTTGAGTATAATGTACAAAAATTCTCAAATGATTAAAGTTAAAAATTAAAAATTTGTAATAGGGAGTTAACACTAAGGAGGAAAGAATCTATCTGGATTATGCGCCTGAGGGTGGTAGAAAATGGATTGAACTCAGATTATGAATGGAATATTTTCTAGGGGAGTGTTAACTATTCAGAGTAAGTAAAACACACAGGATAGTATAGTGTATCAAGAGCTGTTTTAAATAAACAAGAATACAATAAGAAACTTATCACAATATAACACATGCATAACCATCACATTAATGGATATTTAGGTGCAGAATCCATGCACTGTAGATGACTTGGAGAGAATTATGGTTACAGTGGAATACTTGATTGATGTATACCATTGTGTGTACAACAACAAAGATTTAGTTTATTATTTTCTAATTAAATTCATTGATATTATATTAGGATAGACCTTATGGAGTACAAACTACTAGAGGTGTTCATGCTAATAACTAATCTTTTTTTTATTTTATATATTTGTTTATTGATTATGTAATAAACATGCAACAAAAGACAAGCCCACAGAGCATGAATAGAAAGGCTATATCGGATTTCGTCCCCGCCCTGACACCGGGACACAGTCTATGAGGAAAGGCACAAACGCTTCTCTGCTCAGGTACACTGCATTAAAGTCCCGCAATGTCGCCAGCACTCTCCCAGCCTTAGCAAATTGTACATTGCAAGCACATAGAACTAATCTTTAATATACAATTATGCAGAGGCACAAAACACTGGGTTAGCTTAACATTGAATAATTACTACACTATAACTAATGAAGGGTTTATATCAAACGTTCTATTAGTAGTCCATTACAGAATTGATAAGTGGCAATACCTCGCATTACATCACAAGGGTTTCCAAGATGGAGACAAATCTAGAGTTCTTATGACTAAATAGTAGCGTAAATATTACAATAATATAGGAATGACTAATATTAGGCCTATTGTATTCAATATTCACATATTTGAATCCATGAAGTAGTTTACAATTATACTACATTTAATGTGTAATTATAGCAGCATTTAGATGGAAATGCCTCGTATCATTTACGAGGATTTCCAATATGGCAACAATTCTTGTAAAGATCTAGTCCTTTCTCCATATTGATACTTGGAGTCTTAATGGGTGTATCCCTCTTCTATTTTTACTGTCTTCGATCACGCGTATATATACGGCGCGATCAAACATGGCATTTGCGTACTCGCGGCCCGGATAATGACGGATCTTCAAAAGACAGGTGAGCAAGTGAGGTACTTGTTCTGACAATATAGACTCTTGGCGGTCATTCCGCATATAACAAGCATCCGGTAATTAGTTGTATTTCTTTTACTCAGGTTTAAATATAATTGAAGTGACACATCTTTACTTCTTACTCGAAACTTAAACTAACTAAGTGGGGAGTGAGCTTTTGCTTACTCGCGGCCCGGATAAAGACTGACATTTAAAACACAGGTGAGCAAGTGAGGTACTTGTTCTGGTAACAAAGATTTTTAGTGGTGTTCCCGCATATAATAAACATTTAGTAATTAGTCATATCTTCTCTTTAGGTTTAAACATAACTGAAGTGGCACAATTCTTGTTTCTTACATGAAAATACAAATTAACAAAGAGGTGAGTGAGCTAGTCAAAATACTATTGGTCACTTTTTTAATTTAATAAACCACGTGATTATAAAACCTTAACTTTAGTTTTAATGACTACTCCGATTTAGGATGAGTCGGAACCTGTCACCCATTACAACTAAGATAAACTAGATGAGGAAATAATATATCAGGAGCATCAACGGAGAGGTAATATAGGAATCTATAAACAACAATGGAAGGTTGCACTGCATGGATTCAGCATGTAAATATATTCACTTAATGCCCATTCATGGGGTCATGGCTTTAATTGAGATTGTATGTACATGACACTGAGGTGATATGTCATAACAAACACACACAAATAAAATAAATGAGGTTTATTTTCCAATATTAGCACAGCAACATTAGAAATAATTTTTGTAAAAGACTTATCTCCACCTTGCATATGTAAACCACTATATGTACAGTAAAGAAACGCACGGCAGCAAATAGCCCATAAAAGGTCTGAGGAAGTCGCGAGGCAATACATCCCAGATGAAACACGTGTTGGCTTTGGCTGAAGTGATGTACATGGGAAAGGATTAAAGAATTAAGGAAGATTCTTGAGAACTGTATTTGGACTGGACTTGATATGATCAATTGATACTTAAGAAGACGTGTGCATAGTTTTTCATATATGTGGTTCAAACGTGGGCATTCTAATGTCTTCCAAGATGTGTTTACAGTATTTGGAATTTTCTTATTCCCAAAGGCTTGGTTTACAAAGCAAGCTAAGAAAGGGTATAATGGCTGTCTGCATATTTCAAAGTGTTGAGTGAGTGAAATTAAGCTGCTCCTCTTCAACCAGCTACTTATGATTTTGTCTCGCTCTTTTTTCTGAGCAAAGGCTTTGTAACCCATTGTTAATAGCTTGCCAAGTGGTTAATACTTTATTTTCAAGGATGTCACATCCTTTGAGGTCTTTCTACTGCTGGTGGGACCTCAATACTGTAAGGACTTGGGCTTATAATATAATGTAGTGTCCTGAAAAGCATAGGCTTTATTAGAGATGTGGATTTTACGCATAATCTTGAAATGTTAGTTAAACAATTATCCAAGTAATTACATATATTTGGTAATCCAAGACTTCCACACTCGGGCCTCCCTCATATCAGAAAGCTATTCTTGAGGATACCCAGACTCTGACTTTAAACAGCCAAGCTATTGCCTCGGAGACACATAATAAACATGCTCAAGCATCACAGAACGCATCTGTCGCCCCTGGTTACACATACATTACAGGCATTTGCTTTTTGGGCAGCCGGCGCATATGGCAGGTTTCATAAACCTCTACAGACTTGTTCCTTGCAGAACTACACAATTACTCAAGGGTCACAAAACTACAGAATGTAGCTTAAAACATCTGTGCTATTTCACAGGTTACACTATAGGTGTTTCATTTCGACTGATGGAAAAATCTATCCGTTGACATAGATGTTGCAGATTTTGGCAGTAGATATCTCAGCTACACCTGTGGCTACACTTAATTTTTCGTGGTCACATGCACCCCCACTACACCTGCATATTCACCAATTACCACCCAAATCTAAAGCATTCTTTCTCCAGTCAACCCCTCGTTGTCATTCTATGTCTCTTAATAGTCAGAGTCACTGGCCTTGTGAGTTTATCAAGCTTCTCTGCTCCTCTTCTCACATTCTCCTACTTCCACATTCTTTCCTCTCATACTACTTTAACAGCATCACCTTATAGCCATCTCTGCAACTTCCTAGCATGTGACCCTAACTTATCTCTACACTGGTAATGAACTCCCAAAAACGTCTTGAACTATAAAAGTAATCCACAAACTCTCAAATAAACTCTCTGCTTATGGAAAACTTGTGGTGTGTAGTACAATTGTCACTGACCTCTGACTCGCACACACACCTCAACTCAAATTCACTGCTGTCATGGACTTGCTGACACCTTTTCTTTTCATCTCCATAGTAATTATGCCCAATTCTCACATGCACCTTGTTTGTCCTGTGAAGGCTACGGGTTGCTCTCCTTTTGAAAATTTACTTCTGACCACCCAAGTAATACTTTTCAACCTTCCTCCACCGTTTATAGAACACCTAATTTTCACATCTACTTTTAAGGCACACATTTTTCCTTTGTTGCCCACATACTCATGTGGAGACATATTTGAATGGGTTCACCACCATCTTTGACCAACTGTGCTCCTCATGTCAAGTCATCATTGCATGAAGACATAGAACCTCAACTTTAAAAATAAACTGAAAAGATTCTTCTCCCAGTTCCTCTCTGATTACTCTGATCACTTTTACCAACACTCTCGCACTTTTTCCTCTCACTCACACTTACACTCCAGATCTCTAGATCTTACATTAAACTTTTTGAGCTTCTTTCAACCCACCTTTGACCCATCCATTTTACATTATCGCCGTGTACATGTGACTTTCAAACTCCCATGCATATCCGCTGGAATTCTATTCCTGTGCATGAATCACATTTATTATGAACTTACCGTACCCCATAGCTCTGATAATTTTAAAGATCTAAGTAACCATGTAAGGACCGCAAAGGGGAAATATGAATTTACCATCTGTACCTTTGCCCATTTACAACCAACAACCAACTATGGGTATCCAAACATAACTAAGCCCTAAAAACTAAGAAAGGCTCCCTGTTACATAGATAAAAGAAGTCTATGAATTCTGACAAACTTGTGAAAATCAGTCAAGTGTTTAACATCTTTACCCCCACTCCTGGCATGTCCAAAGTCAGGTATTTACAGGGTCTTATCAGGTCACTCTGTCCTCACTCAAAATGTTTGTACCATAACTCACACTTCTCTCCTGCCACAGTTGTACATTCTTACCATCGACTGACAACTTTGTAAAGTATAATCAGTCTAAGATCCCCAGTATGAGGACCTCTGCCACTATTGCACAGAACACTGCCTCCTACTCCTTCATGCTACCTCTGGTGGTGCCCCCCCCCCCCACTTCATTAACCTTCTACTCTGCCACATCTCTGAATGCTATCATGCCTACACTTTTGAAAATAAAAATCTTTCCATTTTTCCTGTTTTTGCTATGGGTCAGCCACAGACAAAAAAGTAATATAAACATCAAAAACTATGTGCAACAACTTGGCATTACACAGAGTGCCTATACAAGTGGAGATATAATAGCACATAGTAGTAGAGAGACAACCTTCAGCAGTTATAGTCAACTTCACAGACCTATCCAGACACGTTTGGGGGCTGGGCAGTGCCTTTCCTCCCTGCGTCATCCCTTCTAGACCAGTGAGGCATCTTCATTTTAGTGCAGCCCTGCGCATCCTCGCCCTGCTCTTGTTCCCATATCTCACCACCAGGCAGCCCTTTGCAGCCTTTGGGGTGGGGACTCTGGTTCATCTGTGCCACTTTTTCTTCATCTGCTGCACTCTCCCCTGAAGTTGTAAGCCTATTAATCATTATTGTCCATCTCTCTATGTCCTCCTAGGCATTGTAATTTCTTACCATCTTAAGGAGACTCTCCTCTACCAGGGGATTGTTCGATTTTATCCCTCTGACACATCTCAAATGCGGGCACCCTATTAGAAGGGCAACAAATAGCTATACTTGGTTTTCTCAACACCAGCCTCAGTGCAGCAAACTTAACTGGCATTTTCGACTTCCTGAGCTTTGGGAGGAGCCCCAAGAGACACTGTTTCACATCTTTTGCGAGCTGCATCTTTGCACAGTTTCTCTATGATTGTTCTCCAGCAATTTTGCATATGTCTGCATTCCCAGAGCATGAGGAAGAGAGTGGCACTATGTGCATGACATTTAGCTGAGTTGGCCTGCAGTTGCTGCTTCTGCTGTGGAGAGGACAAAGACTGGACTTTGCTGTGTATCCTGCTTGTGAAGTTTCTCCAAGGCCTTAAAGTAGAGCGTGCCTCCTGTTGAAAGTCTCAGGGTTATCAAGGACTTCAGATTCATCTGCCTAAAGCACGGGGAAATGTGTGGTTTGTGCTGCAACAGAAGAAAAAATTCCATGACGCTGTCAGTGACGCCACTGCCTGCACCATGACCTGTCGACGGTTCATGGAGCCATGTCCCACTTCACACCACAACCCTGGTCTCACCGATGCCAACACCAAGCGGCTGCTTGACCGTGACCTGTGGGTCCCGCACACTGCATCGCCTCACTCCCACCGCCTCCTTGGTATCCCTGATGCCACCGTTCTACGCTGACGCAGACGCCGCTGCCTGCACCGTGGCCTGAGGACAGCGCTCGTGAGGTACTTGAAGCACCGTTCCGTCCCGCACCGGTTCACCGATTCCAGCGCAATTGACTCCAGCATTGTCAACAGACGCCCCTGCCTGCACCGTGACCCGTGGGTGCCGCACAGAGCCCGCCCTGTGTAGTACTGCTGCCTTGGGTCTACCAACGACATCGCTTCAGCAACAACACCGCTGCCTGCACTGCGACCTGGAGATACCGCACATTGCACTTCCCCGCTTCACACCGTAGCCCTGGTCTCACCAAAGCCGCAGACGCAGTCACAGAGCCGCTGCCTGCACCGTGACCTGTGGGTACCATACATCTCACCATTGATGCTAGCACTCCTGACTTCGTCATCAGCCCGTAGTTCAATCTGCATCTTGTGTGACTTCAAGGGCCCGACGATCCCTGCACCGACCTCCGGAATTGATGCCAGCGGCCCACGCTCCAAATCTCACCAGGAGGATCACAACGCCCTGCATTTCCAAAGTACTGTTTGCAAGTCTTCCTGACACCGTAGCTGGCCCGCAACCCCGCAGTTGGCCTGAACTGTTGGATTTGTTGTTCACTATGCCATAATATCCCCCAGACTAAGCTATCGACTTCAAGGAACTGTAATTTTAAGTTCATTCTTGCAAAATTCATATATTTATTATTGTATGTTGGATTTTTCTTGTTTCGGTCTTTTTCTTTTTACACAGATAAATATTGGCTATTTTTCTAAAATGAGTGTGGTGTCCTTTTGTAGTGTGTTCACTGTATTACTGTGTGTTATGTGCAAATGCTTTACACTATGGTTCTGAGATAAGCCTGTCTGCTTGTGCCAAACTACCCAAGGGGTGAGCAGGGGTGATCCAAGTTGGGTATCTCCATTACCTTGACTAGATTGAGGGTCCCTATTATGACAGGATGTAAACTGACTGCCAACTAGAGACCCCATTTCTAACATTCCCCATTCACCATGCAAATAAAATCCTCTGCGCCCCCATCCACCACTGAGCCCCCAAAGCAATGGCATGTCAGCGGTCGGGTCAAGTATGTTGTGGAAATGTGCCTTATCAATATTGGGGTTGTAGGTATCCAATAAACAGATGTTGTTACCATCTATCTAGCCATACACCCCTCCATGTCTGTGTGTGAGTAACTGTTTTGGAATGGGACTCCCGGGGCCACAAACATGAGGATCCTGTTTGATTGGGATGAGTATGAAGCGGCTTAGACTTGACCCCTCCATTTCCGTCAATGCTTTTCTATCTCAAGATCTGTCAAGTGCGTTTCTGTAAGAATGCTATAGCTATGTAATAGCAGATAATGAAAGTGTATACTCTGTTTCGCTTGGCATAATTGTTCAGGCCACGAATATTACATGTAAGAATTGTGACCAGCATATCCTAATTAACATCTATGCGAGAGGAGTTGATGTAGCAGCCTCAGGCTTCTTCAGATAAATTGGCTGGGTGTCGGGCACAATTACCTGCTGTGTGTACAGGCCAAAGACATCTCTCTTGTGCTTTATCTAAATGCAAATATATTTCATGCTAGCTGGGAGCGATGAAGCCAACAATTAGAACTCAGACTGTTAAAAACCTCTTCCCAACCCCCCACACTCCAGGAATACACCTATGAAGTGGTTCAACTTGTGTCTCCCCGTGTCTTCCTCCCACTGTTCCTCTTCTATAAACAAGATAAAACCCCAAACTAGGAGTAATTAAACTGACCTGTGTTGGGGAAGGGGGAGTGCAGTGGCTTGTTGATGGCCACCCACTATTGTGGGTGGAATACCACAGTGCCCGTGAAATAGAAGTTCTGTCAGAGTCTAAGTCCTACTGTCCTGCTGTCTTCAGCAGGCAGGAACAAACATTGGGAAAGGGGAAAAAAAGGGATGACTGGTCACCCTCTCGTCAGGTAGGTAACTCCTTCTGGCCCCGCTTCGCCAGCTTCACCAAGGATGTAGAAGTTTTGTGGATATGGTCACCAACAGTAGTTCATTTCCTCACCACTATCTTGCATTGGAGGTAAGAGCAGTGTGTTCTATCTAGACCCAGTTGCCACTCTGCCAGTAACATAGGCTGATTATAGTTAGGGCAGTTCCTCCCATCTGAGCATCAATCCTCATGTCCTCCAGAGTTCAAGGCCCAGCCCCTTGTGGGTGCTATTCCTGTATGCCCATAGTGGAGGCTGCTACCTGGGAGCCATCTTCCACCTCTTCTCGGCTTTGGCTGTGCTCTGAAGTCGCCTCCTTGTTATCCAAGGCCAAAGTGCCATCTGACGCCACCAACACCCTACTCCTATCCTGCCTGGGTGGGGGTGTTCTGGGTCCTACTCCTCCTCCAATGCCAGAGCTCCGACCACCTCCACAGGTTCTCAGGAGGTGTCCATTGTTAGTTTGCGTGTGTGGCTTGCAAAACACCTCCAACCACTCCCATACATCCGCAGGGTCTGTAGAAATGTGAGCTTGTTCCTCATTGAGTACTCTCAATTTAGCAAGGTATAATAGCACATAGTACAGACTCAGGTCTTGGAGTTTTTGCTTTCCTCCGGTGTGGAATTTATGTTTGACCTGGACTTCCTGCATACAGTTAGGGAATATGCGGCTAGCACAATTCTCAAAGGTGATCTCACCAAGTTGTTGCGTCTTCCACAGTATGCAGTCTGTCATCACGATAATTGAGGATTCTGGCGATCACCGCTTTAGTAGGAGCCGCCGGTGGCGGGGTTAGGACCAGCGCTCTATGTGCCTAGTCTATGATGAACAAGGGAGACAAATCTGAGGGACAGAGCTGTTCTTTTATCCAGGTCTCCAGGAACATTTGGGTGACTCCCAAAAGCACCCATCCATACGCTCAGGGAATCCCATAAACCATACATTATTATGGCGCAATCTGCCCTCTGTGGTTTCCAGTTGTTCCTCCGGTCATTGTATTTCATCGGTCAGTTTCTGCTCCGCCGAGTATGTCTGCCTCATGTTGGCTTTCAGCGTTTTGACTGTTCTCCAGTCCTGTAGTCTGCTCGCTAGCTTTGCAGAGATCTGATCGTACTAGGGTGACCTCTACTGATATAGTGTCTATTTTGGCACGTTTGTGTGATTGGCCTGTAGTATCCAGGCTGCTCTGAGTCAGACTCCGTCCCCCTGCACTCATCGTGACATCTTGCCTGCCCTGATTTCATACTCCTTTCTCAAAATGTACAATCAAAGTCTGCTGGGAGGCTGTGGGGGCTCTATTCTTCCCCATGGCTGACTCCTCCTTCATGGCCCACGCTCTCAACCGTGACACCCTGCGTTTATTTTATGCACCGGAGTCCCCCACCCCGTCTCAGATGCCCAGGTAAGTTTCTCCATGGAGGACCAGCCCAAGGCAAGTGTCCAGCGCAGTTCACCTACGATCAGTCAGTTCGCTCCTCACCTGAGATATTGCTCTCTTTAGGCAGCCTCCTCAATATCCTCTGGGCTCCAGTCCCTGCTTTCGCCTGTGCCAGTGTTCCACACAATACTCCCCAGTGCTACTACAAGGTCTTTCACAGTGCAGGTGAGAAAGATGGGTCGCCTCTGGTGAACCAGTACGTTGGTGTCCTCTTTCTTGCTTCTCGGACGCTCCCACAGCTTCCTCAAGCTTTAATGTGCATTTTGTCCTGTCCTCATTCATACTATGGGTAGAATACTGCCCCCAGATAGGCTTGGCATCTGGCCTTTGTCTGAGTGGTCGTGGGAGGGCACTTGACACCACAGGCCGCCCGATCCTCCTCAGTGGTGCTTACATACCTGGGGTCCCTCTGGGGCTAATACGGCTTCCTAGACCACAGGCTGTCCTTGCCGTGGGACAGAATCCTCTTACCGTCGCATTTGGGCTGTCTATACGGAGTCAGCTACTCCTGGAGACTTATTAGGCTCACTGGTGATTGCCAAGCCATTATCCATCCTTTCTGTACTTAAATCCTCCAGCTCCTCTCATCGTGTGTTTTCACATCACTATGTTGTTAGCAGACAGTAACATAATTGAGTGTGTTGAGAACAATATGTTCAAGGAGCTTTGAATTGTATGGCGAATATATGAGAAGTTAGTAATTGGAGTCAGAGGGGTGAGAGAGTGTTTGTCTCACAAGTGGTATCATAAACATGGACTTAAAATATTAAGAGAAGATGCTGATAGTTAATGACTCAGATTTACTGTTCAGTCTGTCATTAACTATTCACTATTGACGGTTATTTACGGCAACGGTTAATGACCGGTTAAGAAGTTTACTACAGTTTAGCTATTGGTACCATTTTCTGTTTGTGTCTACCCTTCATGTTATAAGTCCACTTATATGAAGCCAATTATGCGAAATAACTGCCCCACCCCTATCTTCTTCTACGCATTAACCATCGCAGACACTGTGGACCATTAGGTCTTTCTCATCATCCTCACTACATTTGGTGTTGCCTTTGATTGCCCTGCCTCTTACTTCTCTCTTCGTCCCTTCCACAGTACTTGTTTCAGATACTGTAGACCACTTGCTTCTCCTGAATAGTAGTCATCTAAGCTGATCTCATGGTTTGTTATGCTATTATAGGTAATGTACTTGTACAGTCTTTCAGAAGTATTTAAAATATTGTGACAATAGACTGTGTGCAACACCATAACTATCATTCCCTACCCAAGAAATTGTCTAGCTGGTATCTCATGTACCTGTATCGGTTTCTTGAATGTCATCAGCACACCAACATTGTAGATATCCCCTCCTAATGCTCACCATAAGTATTCATCTTCATTCTAGTCCTCGTAGCCCTGATAAGCTACAAATCAAAAGTCTGGGTACGTATGCAGTCATTGTGGTCATCTTCATCAATAACCTGCCCTAACAATACCTTGCTGTTCTCAGAAGTCTGGCCAGCTTCCTTGTGTGACCTTTTGATTTCAAAAACAGAAGCATCAGCTCAACCATTTGAGCACCTACCAGGGCACCATCAGTTTCCTGGGAAGGTGTATCTGGTAACATCTGCCCTTCCGCTGCAGTTGCCCAGCAGTGTTCACACCTAACTATACCTCTAAGGTGCCGGGTTGAAGCTTAGGTGTGGTTAGGCTGTGTGTGTTCCTAATTATTGTGAGTACAGTATCTAATTCCCTAAACACATTATTGGCTAGCTGCACATAGAGTTTAGCGAAGGAGCATAATGGTGGTGGTAAAACTACCTTTTTTCAATGCTCTTCTGCCCATAATGGAAGAAACAATGAGTGGCATTCAAGCTACTGTACAGACACTCTTGTGAATTTTTACACATCTTCGTGGAACCTACCACTAAGCATAGTTTTCTCTATGTGAAATGTTAAGGTAGAATGTGAAGTATATTACAATACCATAATCCAGCAACTGCATAATTATGTATCATTTGGAACAACTGAAGTATAAATCTCTCCACTATACCTTTCATTGTCTCAGAATTAGTTGCTTTCAAATTGGTTTTAATTCCCCAGAATCATTTTGCGGTTTATGCCAACCTTTGATTTTACTTGCAATTTAGCTCTGGGTATTTGGACCACTCACAATCAAATAGGCAAAATCAATTACTTATCTAAATTTCATACGCTAGTGTAAGAAAAGTGGGTTGTAACTATTGAAGTCCCTACACATGCTCGTTACTATTTTAATCGCTTGCTGCTTATTGCAACAATAAAAGCTGATGATTAACTTTACACAAGCATTTCCAATGCAGTGGGTCTCGCATTTGCTCAAGTTAGAGCTATTAGCGTTGTAAATTCCTAACAGGACTTTCCTTGCAACAAAAACTGAAAATGAAAAGTAAAACAGTTTCACATAAGCGAACCGACTCAAAATGCCACGGCCGCCATGACCATCAGCGTGAAGGAGACAGACAAAAGGAAAAAGAAGTTTGCTTGCAGTCAAATGTACCAGCAAAAGTACAATTAGCCATATAACAGGGCCGATGTCCAAGGCAGTAACAAAACTGCCCCAAGGAGGGACAAACGTGCAGCATTTACCAATGATAACAAAGGTTTTTTGAAGGGCAAGCCCATGAACAACCAATAGTGATGGACGTGCAGTGGGCGTGGTTAAAAGCCCAAATAGATAACAACATGTCAGAAAAGCAGCGTTTGCGCACTGCTATGCTCAGCCTAAAAAAAATAATGATTACAGTAGGGGGGCTTGTGACTTTCTGTTCATTTTGCTGTTTTACCAGACTCCCCTTGACGTTGTGGACTATTTTGATGACCTGGACATAGGATTCTTATCTAGAAATCCCCTAGGGTCCCCAGTTGGCTACACGTCTGATGACTCTCTCCTTTACCTCTGGGGCAATCTTGATTTTCTCTAGGACGTGTGGTGGCCTTCTGGTTGCAGTTGCTCCTAAGGCATGTCCTGCAAAGGCTTTGGCATTGGCTTTACATGTAGCAGACCTGTGTGGTGTTCTATAAAAGCTAAGCCCATTGTGACCACAGGGAACAATGTTCTGAGGAAGCTTCTCCCTGTGTTTTGGCTACGCTAATAACAGTGCTAAAGTTCGAGCTTGGCCTTGACCTTGTGGATCATATCCTTGCATTTGCTCTAATGCATTTATTGTTTAGACCCCTCTCTGGATCATCCCCATTGCTGAGTTGATTTGCAGCAAGTTTGCGAGTTTTTTCTATTTGACACACTCCGCAGCTGTTCCATGGTTTCCTTGTACAGAACATTACTATAGGAAATTGGCTTTGGAGTATGTCAACCTCCACGGCTGAAGCAGGCTTTCTGGGAATGTGTTAGCCTTGCCCAGTTTGCTGTGGCTCACGCATCCATCTTCTCTGGACATCTGTTAACCTAAGACCACTTTTGAGTGCACTGTTGTATCAGGTCTCGATGATATGTATTCCGCGTGAGATGAGTATTTTCAGCTTGGGGTGGAGACTCTGTTCCTTGGGGCCTGTTCAAATAGATGGGATGGCAGTGGCGATGCTGGTGTCCCCCACTCATGTTCCCCTCCGTGCTGCAAATGCGATGGCACGACATCCGCAACAACTTAGTGTTGTTTTCTTTTCTCCCGTTTATAGGCTTTGACAGGAAGCAACTACGACTGCTAGGGCCACCCGTAGTGTTATGTACCATGCTGTAAACAGTCTGAACCGTATCTCAGTAGTCCTGTTTTCAGGGAAGTTTAGGAGACACGCTCTTGTAAGTGAGGAACTACTCCCTAAAATGTGTTTTAGTGAAGTTTTTGGTATTTATCCATAACTCCCAAGTTTGATTTGCATTATTGTCTTTAACAATGATTTTCTTAACCTTATTTTTTTTTTTCATTTAGTTAATAAACACAATCTCCTTGCTGATGTTCAGGCCCACTGGAATTATGCGATTGTGCGGACGTGAAGTTTTTCCACATAATTAAGGATCTGCCAAAGTTGCCACTAATCCATCATCTGTTGTATAATCTGCAGATTTTAATTAAAAAAATTGTTTCTAGCTCAAAGGGTTCAAAAGTTACGAAAAACGCAACAACATGTGTTGCCGCTTAGTTGAAGCCCCCTTTGCAAACGTTGACTGGCCACATTTCTGTTGTTTATTTCTATGTTTGGGTGCTTACCTGGGAATAATTGGGTGCAGTTGATGCCTCGACAGTTGTAACAAGTGTAAAAATGTCAAAATAATGCAATGATACTATCGGAAAATGTGGCGCATTGCACCACATATTTTTTTTTTCTTGCCGCATAATTGTCATCCCTGATGCATACACAGGCCCTCCCTTGCTGCAGAATTCCAGTGGCCCTGCTGATATGTATTGCTTGTTTTGTGAATTCAGTCAATGGCTAGGCCATCAATTTGATTTTGAGTAGTAAAATAAGGATGCCACCTGACCCATTCACTCTATTTAAAACAAGATCTAAATGTCTTGGTCTGAATGGGTTTTTCGTAGTCATTCAGTCTCTTTATCAACAAAAGCCATTTTCGATTTATACATTTCACCACAAGGCCTCGTCGATTTAGGCCCCTTAAATGAACTGATGGGAAGGTCTGGAAGTACCACTCTTTTGCAAAGTCAATATGACAACAGAGCCATTTAAAATCCTGAAGCTCAAACATTGCTCATTTGTGCAACTGAATTCATTTTGCAGATGTAAAACCATGTTTTTTTCTTAGTAGTAAGATCTTGGTCGGCATCTGCTAGTTCGTCAAGTATGTCTAGCATCAGAGGTAATTCTGCTTGCGATTACACACCTTATGACTAACACAGGCATAGGCAGAGTACAAGAGTCCAAAGTAAATACCACTTTTTTTCATTGTTA
Organism: Pleurodeles waltl; assembly: GCF_031143425.1. Taxonomy (NCBI): domain Eukaryota; kingdom Metazoa; phylum Chordata; class Amphibia; order Caudata; family Salamandridae; genus Pleurodeles; species Pleurodeles waltl. The sequence continues at coordinate 502,727,546 of NC_090451.1, read as the reverse complement.
ATACCAGATCTTGCTGACGAATTTGTGGGCCCCTGGTCACAAACTTCATGCCAGTCCCCTCTATTTTTCAGCAGCACCAACACCCCCTTAAACAGCCGATTAGACCATTTAGAAATTAGAAAGGTAGCTTCAGCTTATGGTGCCATCTAGAGGTGGGTGCCATTAGTTGCTTCCGTCAAGAACAGGTTGTACATAAATAAGGGCCAGATGTAGGTATGTCCTGAATTGCTACTCCCAAATTGCGAGTCGCAATTCAGGATGCAGGATGGTGTCCCTGATACCATCTGCGACTCGCAAGGGGGTCGCAAAGGCCCACCTCATTAATATTAATGAGGTGGGTCGCAATTTGCGACCCCCTTGCGACTCGCAGCACTCACAGGGATGGTTACCTGCTGGAGACAGCAGACCACCATGTCTGTCACTGCTTTTAAATAAAGCATTTTTTTTTCTTTGTAATGCAGCCCGTTTTCCTTAAAGGAAAACGAGATGCATTACAAAATGAAAAAATTAAACGTTTCAGTTTCATTTTTTCAGAGCAGGCAGTGGTCCATAGGACCACTGCCTGCTCTGAAAAATGTTTTCCAGGCCATTCATGAAGGGGAAGGGGTCCCTTTTGCGAATGGGTTACGAGCAGTGTGACACTGGTGGTAACTGCGATTGCTTTGCGACCGCGTACGCGGTCACAAAGCAATGCAGCATCGCGCTGTGACTCGTAAATAGGAAGGGGAACACCCCTTCCTATTTGCGACTCGCAGTCCCGTTTTGCGAGTTAACCAGGTTACCGACTCGCAAAAAGGGAATTGGGCATCGCGATGTGGGTTTTGCACGTCGCAAACAGCAAAATTCACTGTTTGCGACGTTCAAAACCTTTGCTACATCTGGCCCTAAATATATAGTACATTAATTGGTTTTTCTGTGGCATGCCTGGGCCCTGCAAGGTGTGAAACCCGGAGCAGGCACTCATGTCTTCCCCGCCTTTCCCCTTACCTTTAGTGGCCTGGTAACATTCCTCATACAACTAGAAAACAAATAGAGTGTACCAGGACAGCAAGTTCAATTTATTTTCGCTTTTTGCTTAAGTCTAAGTGCTGCTAAAATTTCAGCTGCATGCGCTTTTATTTTATTAGCACATAATTATGCAGCTTATTTTCCCATGCCCCTAGTAATCCACTGAAAAAGGCAGCATGATGTTAACAGAATGGTACTTGTGTTTACAAAACAGATGAGGATAGCTTGACGAAATTCTGTAGGCTCTTTTTTTCTGTTTGCACATTTCTCCTGTTGAGAAACACTTCAACACTTCCATTAAATATACCTAAAATACCATTTTGAAATTTGCGTTTCTGAAGCATCTCACTCTGGGGACGTGTTAACATTTCCTGTTTCCTTTTCGTAGGTGCTGAAAGCCGACAGCGTGTGCCTATGTGTGAGTGACGGCAGCTTGCTTCCTGTGCTGGCTCACTGCCTGGGAGCAGAACAGGTACTGCTATCCTTCTCGTCTAGCCCGCAAATTCTATACTCCTCTGTTTTATGTTGAACTGAAACAAAATGTTTCATAAAGTAGTGAGTTGTTTATACTTGCATAGCTCCCAAGTCTCCAAGGTCCGTGTGTGATTAGTTAGGCCAGTCCCTCTTTGTTCTTAGAATTCAGGGACTTTACAGCCCAAATATGACTACAAGTCCCAGAATCCTAAATTCCAGAGTTAGAAACTTGGTAGCTATGTACTCGTGGACTGGAAGATACTTTTCATGCACTGTTAATTTTAGTCAGCTATGGAAGAGAATTGTGATTAACAGGTAAGGAAAGCACTGTGGTAGTTTTTTAAAAGAGTTGTTTCATGGTACTTTTTGCTTTGTTCTTCATTTTTCCCCTACCAGAACTTTTAAACACATTTTGGGTCTCTAGTGGGGAAAATCCAACTTTGAAGTTGGCGCCATCCCAGCTCCATAAAGCAGCCTTCCTCTGGTCCGTCCAGCTGGTCACCCCTTTACTTTAACAGTGTCTGAGGGAGTGCTAACCCTGGAGAAAGCGTGAATAATTTACCATTTCCTGAGGCTGACTCAGGTTTTGCTGGGTCAGCTCTCTCTCTTTGTTTTATTTCACTGGTGACACTTTACTTATTTTAAAATTTAAAGTGATGTTTTCAATTAACTGCTGACTCTGTTTGAGTTGTAAACTTTGTTTGTTTTTTGGTGTACCATACATAAAATACAGCCAGACTCCCGAGTACCGGAAGAAACATGAATGCATGGATGGAATAGAAATTGAAGGGTCACAATAATCGACAAGCGGTATAATGACAGTATTATTGAGCAAATTGAGAGGTGGGAGTCCGCGTGGTTATGGCACATTGATGCAGCTCTTACAGATGATGGGCCTGATTCACAAAGGTAAACTTAGACCTTTGGTCTAAACATAGACCAGTAGTCTAAATTTACGAATTTAGGAATTCACAAAGGGCATTTACGAGTACTATTTTTATGCCCCGAGTGCAGATGTAACACTAGTGGGAATAATTTTAATTTCCCTTATTATTGGTTCTCTGGAAGAAAGGCAAGTACAACTCAGTTGGCGCATTAAATATGTAAATATTCCAGCACCCTATTTTTAGCACATAGAAAAGCTGCAGCGTCACTCATCACTTTAATATTATCCTAACTCTATAGAGTTTAATTTATCCTAATATTTGCCTTCTACCTGGGAGGAGGAAGGGGAGATGCAAAGATGGAAAACGAACGCAGTAAGTCAGATGAAGGAAGCACATACCCCAAATACAGTACTTGCCTCATTGTGTGGGAGTTGCAAGTTGGATGAGACTCCCATTTGAGACTCATATCTTGTATGGCTTGCAATATTAGTTATAAATCGCAAAGCTCTTCTATGCACTGTGAATGGGTACAATGCGTGCACAATGTTAGGCGCACTGGCTTTGTGTTTGCGAATCAGGCCAATGGTAATTTGTACATCAATCAGTGAGATCATAAATGCTTGTGGGGCCCCACGCAATATCTATGTTAGGACCACCTGTGTGGAACAACTTCAAATGTATTACCCCATTCAGCTCATTCAAGCCCTTGTGATGCCAAACATTACTGAATTATATGTTGAACCTTCAGAACAGGTACACACAAAAACAATTGAAAACCCACCAGCCAAGAAACACCAAAGGAACACCTATATAACCCTTAATAATGCAATTTATTTTAAAATTTTGATCTAGATTTTTTTTTTTCAGTTCCAACAGCAACATATTATGTAGAAATCAGCATCTAACTGGCTTGTTACTCCCTTTGTAGGAAAAACTTGCTAAGAGTAACTTGTCAGATATTTTGTGGATTAGTTCATAATACTATAGCAAGGTACATGCCCGTAGAGCTTGAAACTGAAGTGTTGATTGTAGAATGTTCTTAATGACCAATGTAATCCCCTTCAATGTAATCCCCTTCATCACAGGCCTTCTTGCCGCAGCAGTGAAAAACAAAGCACTTCTGTAAGGGTTTTCACCATTCTTTCAATTAAAATCCAATAACTTTCTCCTAATTTCTCTTCTTCTGACTTGTCACGTTTCTCCTCTTTATATGTGTGCGCTTATCTTGCTAAGCGTTTATCTGTGACCCTGATGAGGGTTAGGTTTATTATTTTTTAACTCAACACAGTTCTACAACCAAAGCTGCTGCGCTTGATTGCCCAAGGGGAAGGAGTCATCACAGAGCCATATTGAGTAATAATGGCTTTGTGCTACTCACTGCCCCTGCACTGGTGCACAAACAGGCTACCTAGCACCACGCACGACCTTTGCACCATGGTGCAGAGGTATGTAAATGCGGTCTACCATCAGATTACTACTTGAAGCATACTCTTCGAGTACAAAATACATTGCCTAGACTCTTCGTAAACTTTCCACACATTGTATGTGCGCTGCACTGTGCAGCGCACATGCAATCTGCTGAATATTTGGAGAAATTAAACTATTACTTCATGTTAGTGCCTGCCTAAAGGATACATTGTTTTATGCAAAGAGTAGAGTGACTGTTTTAGTAGATTGAGCTTGGTGTCAAAAACTATGGCTGCTTGCACTAATACACCCAGGTTACACTAAAGTAGATGCAAAGTGGTGTAGAGTAGAGCGCTATTTGCACTGAGAAATCGGCAACTCTTTAGCGCAAAATACTTTTTGCTCTGGAAAGTACATACCATTACAAGAGCTTAACTGCTGCTTTATGTCACTTTATGGTTTCCAGAGTTAATCCAAACAGACTGAGAAGCTGCGGCGACCTATCCTGGTTTTGTTGAACTTTGGAATTGTTAATAATTTTGCTGTGGTCAAATGTAATGTTCTTGAGGGAACATATCTATTTAATTTGAAAGGTGGTAAACACCAGGGCCTGTCTGTAAAGGAAGGTATAGCTGGTACAGAGAGCCTTGAACTAAATACTTGCCATTTTAGGGAGCCAATAGAGTTGGGAGAGGACAGGATGTTCATAAGTAAATTTGGGGGCGCCAAGGACCAACCAGGCTGCTGCATGTTTAGTAACTTGGAATCTGTGTAACAGATAAGACAGAACATGCAAGTAATAAGATTTAGCATAGCCAAGTCAGGACCCAAGGAGGACAAATCCAATACATGGTCAGACACAGAGAGTCTGCAGTCTGTTTTTTTTTTTTTCTTCTTGACTCCATACAGATCTATTAAGGAAGATTTGTAATTTTAGAAGGCCAATACATATCAAACCAAAGGTTAAGTTTCCCACTAAAACATCTGTTTTTTCTGTGTTTAAATCAGTAACTTTATTGGGAGCTCTTGTGTCGTACGTGGGCAGGTTAAGAGATTTGCGATTATCTGTTAGGAAGGACTTGAACTAACCCAGGTGCTCTATCACAATTGTGTAAGATATAATAATATACCATATCAGATGCCACCAGCAAATTTAGTAGACTCAGTGCACCAATCCTCATGTGGTTGGAATCCAATATCACGTTGTCTACGATTGCTTGAAGAATAGACTGCTGAATGCAGGCAGAGAGCTCCCTAACGTTTACTCCTTAAGGTTGTGGTAATTGAGGTGATCATATAACCAGTTTCAGAATGGCGCGAAAAACAATTTTAAAGTTAACTCGCACAAAAAAAGGCATATCCATTTCCAGTGACTGTTAGCACTTGTGAAGAAATATTGTCCCTTTGAGTGGGGTAGATGTAGAAAAAAATTTAACCCCTGTAATTCAGTGCTTTCCAAACCTTTTGGAACAACAGCCCAATGTTTTAGTACCACAAACTTTTATGACCTACTTAGCGCTAATGGACATGAGGCAGGCAACTTTTTAATGTAACTGAAGCATCATGTAGTAGCGCATTTTCATTTACAGGCAGCATATTTCCCATTGAATTGGCTGCTAAAATTGCACAGACATGGTTTTACTGATAAAGCTATATTAAACACAAATTATTTTTGGAAATAAGTATTCCATGAATAGATATCATTTGAGCATCGCCAAGTAAAGTGTTTTAATTTGTTACTAAGATCTTTGTTTTCATCACACTTATAAACAATGTACTTTATGTTTGCTTTCCTAACTGCTGAATGTGTACAGTTCATTTACAGGTATATACATTTTGTTGTGTTACAAAAATGAAATTCTGCAGCCTTTTCCTTTTACGTTCTCTTTCTGTTACTACATTGTGAGAGGAGCTTCTAAAGACCAATACCCATATTAAAAGAACAAGCAGCAATTTGTCAAAATACATAGCCTTACATTTCACCTCTGTCATTGAAGCACAGCAAATGTGACAAAATAAATGTAGAATTTAAAGGCATCTTTATTTTTTGTATGGACTGTTTGTGACCCATCAAGAATTGGCTCACGTCAACATTTTGGTAAATGCTGCTGTAAATACCAAGAAGGCCAATAATCTGTTTCTATCTAAGACTTTGCATGTGGACTAAATATTTTGCAACCCCTTTTGAATTGATTGAGAGTTTTAAGGGTAAAACAACTGCAGTTTTTGTAATGTACATGTATTTCATATATATTCACTTTTTCTGGTAATTATTACAGTTGTATCATAATACGCTCCTCACACAGACACCCAACCCTCATAGCAACTTTAAGTGTGGCCGGAAATGTTCTTCATCTTGAAAATGCCCGAAGTAGGTAGGGTTGGCCCTGGAATCTTTTACCCAATTGGCTAGGGCATGCCCAGGAATCATTCTCACTCTTTACCTAGTACCAGGCATTATTGTGGCACCTCCAGCCCCCCACTTCAAAACACTTTCTGAACCTGTGGAAGATCAGATGAGGACTGGACCTGCTGTTTGTGACTGTTGAGGATCCCTGAAGGACTGGACCTGCTCCCTTTCGTACCTAGGACAAAGAGGTGGACTCCAGTGGTCAGTTGGCTGACCTCCTCTGTGGCTACATGGAGAAAAACAAGCTACATGAGGCCTTTCCTGCAATTGCCCAACTGACCATTGGCACTGCACCTCTACTGGACCTTGATATTGGTCTTTGCCTGGCACCCTGTGAGCCTCTAAGTGCTTGTACTGAAGTACTTGGGGCTTTAGAAATGTACTCATTTGGTGTATTGGAACTTGTAGGACTAAGTCAGAAGGTAAAATCTTTGACCAGGATGAACCTGGTTGGTGTACCTAACCCACGCTTCATCGCGGCCAGCTGCAAATTGTCTTTAGGACTCAGTCTACTGCGACCTTTGACTATAATCGGCAACTTGTTCTTCTTGGTGCTATTCCTACTGAAAGCTTTGCAATTCATATCTCCAATTCCCCTTATTGGATCTTTGTAATTTTGCTGTCCTTTTGTTTCTTAAGTTGTACTCGATTTTTCTAATTCAGTTTGAGATTTTAATTGTTTCACATTTTGACTTTATTACTGTTTTGTTGCTGCATCAATACTTCATACATTACCCTAGGTTAACCCTGTCTGCTCTGTGCCACATCTACCAGAAGGTTGAGCTCAGGTCGATTTAGTGACTTTTGGGATTCTCCCTGACAAGGGTTGTGGTCATTCTCTCTCAGGGGATCTCCATTGTTAGTCATAGGCTTTGAATAGTCCCGCCCACCTGCGGGGTTCCGTGAGCACTTCTTATAATATATCTTCTTAAGGGTAGATGTTCGCCTTTCTCCAGGAAGGCCTGGAAGACACTCAAGACATGAAAATTATGCAGCCTATAAGAAAGGTTACAGTGGGCAATATCTTCAGATTGTGTTTGAAAAAGGGGTAGTGAGTTTATATGTGCATATACATTTAAGTCAAATTAGTTGGAAAAAAATGTATTTGACTTCTTAAATCTCTTTCACAAATCCTCTTTAAAAAGAGAAAGATGAAGAAAAAGAGAACAGTGTGGCCCTATAAGCTCCCATTGTGTAAATCTGAAAATGGTGTCTGCACCTTTAAGGACCCAGAGACCACCAGTTTCCCATCATGCCCAGCAGGTGGCATTTGCTTCAGTTAATTGTTCCTGGCTCTTGGTGTCAAGATCTTGGAGCACTGAGCTCGGCCTTTTTGGAAATTCCTGACAACAAATTCACTCAGTGGATTTCATCTGTCCCTGTGTTTTTCGGTCTTTTTTTGACAGGAATTGTTTTGTCACTGATCAGTGCCATGCCTATTGAAAAAAGAATGCCAAGTCAGACTGTCATGATGTCTGCATCATCTGCCTTCCTCAGAACCATGTTCCTGAAAGATGTCCACACTGCAGTAAGTTTTCCAGATGTACCCTGAGGGAAAGGGAGATGGTTCGCCTCCATGGTACAGAAGAGTTACGCAGGCAACAGGAGCAGTCAAAACGTGGGACTTCCAGACCGCAAGGAGAGAATCAGTCCTCTTCCACAGCTCTTGCACCTTCCTCTGAGGACTACATGCATGGAAGATCCAAAAAGAGAAGCACAATCCAAAAACAACGTTGTTCAAGGCTGACTTTGAGAGCTTCGATGTTGAGGTAAGGTAATATACCTACATGTTCACTATCGAGGGCTGGGTCAGTGTTGAGGAACAATGTCGAGACATAGAAGGTCGACTTCAAAGGAGACTACTACATCAAGGTGCAGAAGATGTTCCATGTCGCGGAGCTGTGTCGACAAAGAGACAGGAGAAGGTTGAAGTCAAGAAGTGTTATGACATCGAGACATAGGAGAACGTCGATGTCAAGACCACCCACTCCTGTGGAAAAGGCCAATAAATTCAAGGCAAAGATGTCTATCGTCCTCTATGGACTCTGAGTTGTCCAGGTTATACTCTCCGTTGACGGTATAGTGCTGTCAGACTCTCCAACTCCTTTGCCTCCATTTCCTCCACTGCCTCCACTTCCAGCACCTCGTCCTCCTTCTCCGCTGCCACCTCTAGAACAAATACCTTTTCCACAACTTGTGAAAGCCCTTCTTCTGAGACCTTTGCCTTCTCTGTGACTACCTCGTTCCAGATCTCGCCATTGTTGGCACCATTACAGGCATCCCCACAGGTCACGAGATTCCTCATCTTGTCCACCCTTCTGACGCTCACATCGTCACCATGCAACCAGGTCCAGATCCCTGTCACAAACAAGATCAAGACATTATACAACCTCTTAGTCTTCCACCTCTTCTTCCAGCACAGGTACTCACCAGTGCTGTGTGATTCCCTTCCGCTACGGGTCTCCCCACTGGATGACACCAGCACCTTCTAGGAGCTCCTGATGAGAGGGCTTTAAAATTAAACATCCAGATGCTGGCTCCCGCACCATCCACATCGGTCATTTTCGCGATGCTTCGTCATAGATCAGCATCTAGGCCTCTCCTACCTTTGTTTCCAGGCCTGTTAGTGCTAACAATTGACCTATTTGTCACACCGGCCTCAGTCAAATATTCTCCATTTATGCTGAAAAACGAATGCGGACCTTTAGAGCAGACCCACTGTTTCTCCGCTCAGACCCTCCTCAGACTCTGTGGTCATCCTTGCAACAAGGAAACAACATTCCACTACTCCTTATCTACAGTGCCACCAGACAAGGAGAGTAAAAAGTTGGATTCAAGGGGGCACAAGGTTTGCGGTACAGCTGCCACCACCAGTATTCTGCCAAAACCATCCAATCACCATCTACAGATGGTGGCAAGTACTCAACAGTGCTGTCTGATTCTCCTCAGCCATGAGTCTCCCCACTGGATGAAGTCAACACCTTCCAGGAGATCCTGATGAGAGGCTCTTCAAAATTAAACATCCTAATGCCGGCTCCTGCATCATCCACATTGGTCATTTTCGAGATGCTTCATCATAGATCAGCGTTTAGGCCTCTCCTGCTATTGGTTCCTGGCCTGTTAGAGATAGCAGTGGACCTATTCCTCACTCCGGTCTCAGTCAAATCTTGTCTATTGAGGTTGCAAAACAAGTGCAGACCTTCAAAGCAGACCCACTGTTTCCCCACTCAGACCCTCCCCGGACTGTGTGATAATCCTTGCGGCAAGGAAACTACATTCCACCACTCCATGTCTATGGTGCCACCAGAAAAGGAGAGTAAAAAGTTGGATTCAGTGGGGCAGAAGGTTTGCAGTACAGCTGCCATAACCGTGAAGGCAGCAAGTGCATCAGCTCTCCTAGGTGGTACGACACAGCCTTGTGGGAGTCTTTACAGAAATTTTCAGATGACCTCCCTATAAATAAGAGAGAGGATTTCCTCAAAGTGGTCAACGAGGGTATGATGGTTTCTGACCATCTCATCAGTGCTGCTGCTGACTCATCATTACTTGCAGTCCACAAATACTGCCACTGAGGGCCTTGAGAAGGCATTCATGGCCCCACTTTATGGCCCTTAAGAATAAATCACCAAATTGAATTCTTAACCTTCCATTCTTGGGGTCCACACTATTCGGCAGTCATGGAGATAACAAAATGACTTGGATGAAGTCTGAACTGGAGACACTTAAAGAAGTAGGTCTCGAAAAGCAGAAAGAGCAGCAAAAGCACACCTACTCATCTTACCAACCGCATTTTCTACCCACAGAGAGTTCAAAACCCACACTGGTATCAAGATCACCAGTAACACCAACCGCAGAGACCCTATCAACAGCAGCAACTATGTCAGTCTAGAGGAAGAGCCACCTACTTTCTACTTTTCCATTCCCCACTCCTGTAGGGGGAAATATATCTAATGTCCTAACAGAGTGGCAAGCAATGACAGAAGACGCCTGGGTATTAAATATTGTTCAGAATGGGTACTGTATCAGGTTCTCCAGTCCTCCACCAAATATTCCTCATAACCATCCAATCACCATCTACAGATGTTGCCCTCAGACGTAGACATCCTTCAGCAGAAGCGTGAGGTGGAGGCTGTTCCTCTCAAACAACAGGATTTATTTGCTTTATTTTTTATGGTGAAAAAGAAAGGTCCCAGAAATCCGTCAGAAGTTTCACTCTTCCTTGAAAGTCTTCACTGAACAGTCAGAACAGTGTAATCTCTTCTCAGCTCGATGGCTTTTTGTATCTTTCGAACTCCAAACGCCATTCTCCACATGCCACTCCTGCAGAAATATCTCCAGGATTAATGGGGCCAGCTTACGGACAATTGGGAGGACAAGATCACACTTTCCCCCAGTGCAAGGCAGTCTCTGAAATGGTGGTGCTGTCTGACAAATCTGCTTCAAGGGATGCCATTTCTTCAGGATGTCCCTTCCCAGACCATAGTAACAGATGACTCATTGTTAGGATGGAGAGTGCACATGGATAACCTCCAAATCTAGAGAAGATAGTCTACGAGAGTTGACCTACCATATCAATCTCCTCAAGCTGCAAGAAATTCACTTGGTGTTGAAGGCTTTTCTCTTGTTCTCAAGAGACAATCCCTGCTTGTTCAGACAGACAACACAACAACTATGTACTACCTCCACAAATAGGGGTACAAAGGCCAGACCTTTATTTCGTGAGGCCCAGACAATTTGGAATTAGCTGATGGCCAGAGACCTGCAGATCACTGCAACTCATCTTCCAGGTGTTAAAAATGTGCAAGCAGGCTCCCTAAGCAGAGTCCTTCAAGAAAACCTCGAATGGGTCCTTCATAACACCTTGGTGCAAAACATTTTCAGAATGTGGGACTCGCGGCACCTTGACTTATTAGCTACAGCAGAAAACAAAAAATACCAAGGCTTTGCCTCGTGGTACTTCCAACCACGGGCAAAGGGGAATGACCTATGGATCGACTTATCAGGCAAATTTCTCTACCCTTTTCCTCTGATACCCCTAATTACATCAGTACTGATCAATCTGTCTTACTTGAGGGCCAGGATGATCTTGATAGCTCCAGAGTAGCCCCAAGAATGAGGGTTCACAGACCTTCTTTAATTATCGGAGCATGCACATATGAGACCGAACCTACTCGCGAAGTTCGGAGGTCATATGCTCCATCCTAGTCGCTCATCTTTGGATTTGGCAGCATGGCTACTGAGCTAGTACAATTCAGGCACTTAAATCTGCAACAAGACTATATGGACATTCTGAAGGCAGCTAAACATCCATCCATGCAATGGGCTTATTCACTAAAATGGAAGAGGTTCTGCTTATGGTTTTCTCACAAGAACTTTGATCCTTCCAAGTGCCAAGAAGAAGTGATTCTTCTATACTTATTATACCTAGCCAAGCCAGGCTTACAATTCTCTTCCATAAATGTTCACTTGGCAGCAATTACTGCCCACAGACAATGTCCTTCTTAAACCTCTTTTTTAAAATTCCTGTTATCAAGGATTTTGTTTAGAGAGTTTGAAAAAAGGTTCCCCCCCCCCCCCAAAAGGTGTTAATCTCCTCCCTTGTAGCTAAATGTGGTCCTTTCCAGATTCATGCATGCCCCTTTTGAACCCATTCCTAAATCATCTTTGCTACATCTGTCTTGGAAATCTGCTTTCCTCGTAGCGATTACTTGCGCACATAGGGTAAGTGAAATTCAAGCGTTATGTTCTCATGAACCAAACACTGTTTTCCATACTGGTAAGGTGATCATGAGAACTCACCCAAGATCCTACCAAAAGTTATTTTGGATTTCCACATTAATCAGGCCATTTCTTTACCTACCTTCTTTCAGCACCCTTCTACACTAGCTGAAAGGTCTCTCCATTCTTTAGACATTAGGAGAAGCTTAATGATTTACCTGGATTACACGAAAAACATCCACAAATTGGACCAATTGTATGTAAACTATGGTCCGGTCGGTATAGGTTTAGCCAAGTCCAAACAGTCCATATACCAATGGATAGTGTCTTGCATTCTGTTAAGTTATCAGAAGGCAAATAAGGTCCTGTCCGGTAGACCTAAAGCTCATTCCACTAGAGGGAAAGCAGCTACAGTTGCTTTAATGAGAAATATTCCAATCTCTGAAATCTGTAAAGCAGCTACATGGAAATCTGTTCACACTTTTACCAAACACTGTTGTTTGGATTCAGATGCTAGAACTGATGCTGAAGTAGGACAGGCCTCCCTGAGAAATTTGTTTGCTTAATCTGGTCAGTTAGTCTTGTTCTCTGTTGTTTCCACCGCTCTATGGTGGGTATCGGCTTGTTATTCTAATCAAAGCCGATGGCTAGCAATGGTGATTCCCTGAGAGAGAAGGAATGATGGGGAGACAATGTAAAGCATCCTTCATTCTCCGTGGTTGAATTTCCTTCCGGGTGACTGTTTGCATGGACCAAAGTGGCAGGGGTGCAACACAGTGCATCTCGCCGCATCCAGATAGATGGATTCATGCTGGAACCTTGCTCCACCTGCCCCGTGCTCCTCCTTGATCTTTGCAGGGCAATCTAGAATGGGGGCCACTTGCAAGGAGTAAGCAGACACACTCCCTGCCATCATTTGAAGCTGTAGACTATAATTTGTGGCTGAGGCATCACGGATCCACGGGGGCAAGGCGGCAACGCTGTGGTGTGGCTTCTCCGCTCCCTTCTGTCTCTGTCAAACTAATCAAGCCTACACTTTCAGGTCAACACGGTTGAGACTGGTGAGGTACTGCCGTAATTGTTGCAAGCGCTGCAGTGCTTTAGCAGCCTTTTCTTCCTGCACTAGCGCCGCACTGCGAGCAGCTCTCTTCGGGTCTGGTCGATACGCAGAGCTTCTCCTGAACTGCAAAACAAGCACATGGCAGCTATTCAGTGACTTTGAGTTTTTTGTATGAATGCAAACAACCATGAAACATAAGCATAAGCAGGAGAAGTGATGAAGGGGAGCAAGCAAGCAGGCCACACAAGCAAGGCACAGCTGGCAAACACAATATATACATCACATAAGAGGAAACTGTAACCAGAACTAATTGTGTAGCAATATACACATCAGGTCCAGTATTATAATAAGTTGGCAATTGCAGAGATTTTGGCGGCCTGGCCCCCACAGGTGGAGTGAACTTGGGGAGTGTTGCGGAAACAGTCCGTGTAGCAACAGATGTGGCTTGTCACTTCTTGGGAGATCTCCGGCGTTTCTTTTAGTCTGCTTGCCCGTTTAAGTTTGAGCTTCGTCGTCTGCTACCTAACTTACACTTTCTCACAAGCTGCTATAATCTGCCCTCAGTAACAAATTAAACCACACTCACGGAACAAAAGGCTATGAGGGGCATTAAGCACCGCAACCACTTTACATCCACCTTCACGCACAGACCTAAGCCCTCAGATATGGTGCAGCAGACCACTTCCCCTGATCAATTGCCAGACCAACAGCCTCAGGAAATGAAAATGCAAGCACCAGCAGCACCGCAATATCAGGCTGTCCCTATGGAAGGAGTCAACAAAGCTGACCTCAGCTATTTCCAGACAAATTCCCCATAGGAGAAGATCAACTAGGTAAGACCTTGGACAGCAATCCTTTGGTGTGTCCTAGCCCTAAAAATGCCTTATCTGGATTCCTGCTCAGTGATACTACAACATCTAAGAGACGGCTAGCACATCTCATGCTTTCAGTTGTCGGCCCTAAGGGGCCACAAAGCGAGGTGCATGGCCCTCTGACTGTACAAAACAAGACCAGAAATGATTACAGTGTCAGCAAAAACTGAGAAGTGATACAGCATATTCTAGTAGCCATATCAACCTCTTTGCCCATTACAGCTTCGCAGAAGACATCTGAAAATATGCAAAGGGCAAGTTGCAATTCTGTTGAAGATCCTTAATCCCCACAATTACAGGTGATGGCAGCATCACAAATCCCCAGAACTTACTCGGCTCAGGAACCTCCGATTGATGAAATTCTCGATCAGATATTAGTTGAGCTGAGGGCAATGAAGATCTCCCAAGAGGAAGCCTACCAAAGATGAACAATCAGTTGCGCAAGATCAATGCTAATATCCAACTTCTTACTTCAAGGGTCTCCCATATGGAACAAAGAGTCTCCGACCTAGAGGGCTTTAAACTCAAACAGGATTCTACATCCCTCAAACTTCAATCTAAATTGGCTAAACTACAAATGAAATTAGACCATGTCGAAAATAGATTGCACCATTACAATTTGCGGTTCACTGGGATACCTTAGGGTTGCGAAAATAGCCAGACTGTTATCAAATTAATTAAGGAACTCATCAACAAGCATGGGTACCCAGAAACTGCAGCTGAAAACACATACCTTACAATTACTCAGGCACACCGTGTCCCAGCACTGCAGTCCTACAACTCCAAATACCCATATATCATCCTGGTGAATTTCGGCGAATTTCAGGTCAAAGAACGTATTTTGTACATGCCATTAGGGATAAAACGTACCATATTGCAGAAAACGACTGCACTCTTTTTTTGCAGATATGTCTATTCTCACTGTTCGGTGGTTTAAGAAGTTTAAAGGGCTGATTGAGAACTTTAAGAATCAAGGGGCCCTATCAGGAATCGTCCAGCAATTCAATTTGAAAGTTTTGTATAAGGGACAATAGCAAATCTTTCACTCAGTGGATCAGGCAAATTACTTTCTATACTCTATTCAAAAAGCTTGAGAAAAGAAGTTGGGTGGGGCCAGGGCATGTGATGCACTAGGTAATTTTCCATAATTAGCGATGGATTCACATTTTTCAAGGCTATGTAGCAGACTACAACACCCTCATTTACCACTTCTGCAGTCTCACGACAGCCATGTCAGGGCACTCATCTAGGTGAAGAGAGAGGGGGTGGAAGGGAAGGAGGAGAACATGGGGGGGTGCACTGTAGGGTGGGTGGGAGGCTGCTTCCCAGTAAGGTCAGGACGAGTGGGGCTTCGGAGGCAAAGAGTCACCTTAAATCAAAACCCCCAGATACAGAAGTCTGTACGTCTGTTGCTGCTCCAAGTAGAACTAGAAGCCAATGGCCTCAGCAGGAATCTTAGAACTTTAACGTCTAGTCATGGCCAGCTCAATTAGGTGCTAGTAGGTTAAGGCATTTGAGCAATGCAGGAGGCAGTCGTCCAAGACATCATATTTCCTTTCCTATGAATCCTATATGCTTTAGGGTAGTCTACTGCAACGTCAACGACATCAACAATCGGACCAAGTTTAGGCCCATTCTGAGTGGCTTAAGTCACCCAAAGCGCAGATCATATTTCTTCAAGAGACTCATTTCAAGGCTCTAGTTAAGCAACCAAAAACTCCCAACTTTGTCTCTCTCATCAGCTAGTGCGACAGTGGGGGGGGGGGATCCCGGTCACTCAGGATTTTCAATGTGAAGTGCTGCAAGTGACGAAAGACTCTATGGCCAGGTGGACATTGGTTAGTCTTGTGGCCTATAACCAGCTTATTCATCTTGTTAGTTTTTACGTTTAATCAAGGACGATGTCTCTTTCCTCAAGGAAGTTTGCAATATCCTACTCTCACTAACTGTTTTATTTGTAATCGGGGGGACTTGAATATCATTCAGGATACTAGTTTTAATTGCTCTCAAAGGAATAAACATCAAAATAAAGAAAGGGCAGCATGCTTACTAGCAGAATTTAATAGAGACTTTGCTGTAGTCAATGCCTGACAGATCGATCACAGCAAAAGGAGAGAATATATCTGTTTTTCTAAGCATTTCAATTGCGCTTCAAGAATTAACTTTTTCCTAGTATCTCATAAATGGGATAGAAATAGGTCAGGCTTACTTTTGAACACTTTCCCTGATCACTCTGTTTCTTTTCTTGACGTAGCAATGAATGGTCCTTCGGCAGAGCGGCCTCAATGGTTGTTCGATAAGTCGTTGCTAATAGTGGAAAGCTGGGTCATGACTATGCGCTCAGTCATAGAGGAATTTTCCCTTGTAACTATATGTACTGCTTCTACCTTTGCAGTACGGGGAGTCTGCAAAGCTTTTTTTCGGGGCGAAGTGATCTCCTTTAAAGTCCAAGTTAATAAGCTAGGGCGAGAAGAGGCAGCTGCCTTACATTCTGAACTTGATCAGGCCATTAGCGAGCATTCCAAATTTTTCCCTTCTGCGTCTAAATCTGAGGTCTCACAAGCAAGCCAAAACTTAAAGGATTATTATACATCCAGGGAACTAGTTAACCCCAACACCTGCTTTCAGAAACATTATGAGGAAAGCAAGCACAGTGAACGGTTTCTGGCCTGGTCTGTGAAGAAGAAAAGCAACAGTAAGACCATCAAAACAGTCTTTAGAATCTAAGAATCCAAATAGTCACTCAACCTGACAAAATTGCCTGTGTTCCCTGAAAATTATACAGGCCTTTTTGCCTCCACGAATAGTACTTTATTTGAAAAGTTAGAGGATTTTTCTGTATCCAGTTGAGTTACCCGTCCTGAACGGGGATCTGAAAGCTTCAGTTGTCGCTGCCATCTCATTGGCATGAGGGAGTGACGGCATGCTGGCAGAAATATATAAGTCATTTGAGGAACACTTAGCAGATTTTCTAGTCTGTCTTTCAATTAAATCTTGGAAGGATGCGAGGCACCTAGCTCCTTCACAGAGGCTGTCATTGTCAGCTTTCACAAAAAGGACAAGCCACCCGAACAACCTGGCGCTTATTGTCCAATTAGCTTATTAAATAGTGACTACAAACTTATAGCATCTAGGCTAGCCCCTGCAGCTCAAACTGTGCTCCACTGTGACCAAAGTGGATTTTTGCCTGAAAGATCGATTTCATCTAACACCAACTTTTTGGTGCAGGCAATTGATTATTACTCAAACAATAAAGTTAAGGCAACCATTATTATCCTTGATGCCAAAAAGGCTTTTTATCTAGTACAATAGGAGGTATTGTTCGCTATGCTGCTTCGCTTCTGAGTTCCTTAGAAGCTAGTCCAATTATTGGTAAATTTGTATGAAAAGGCAAAAAGCATAGTCAACTCTCAAGCTTTAGGGCATATTTCTATCAGAACAGGTTCAAGGTATGGCTGCCCTCTCTTTAATGTCCTCTTCATAGAGCTTTTAGCATCCACATAAAGACAAGACCTGCAGGCTAGAGCCCCTCTCTTCAGAGTACAGAAGATCAAGCTCTCCACGGAGATGTGATCCTTTATTTAGCCACTGAGGAGCAAAACATTCTCAATACATTCACTAAAATTCAGACATTTATGTATATTAGGATAAATCATGCTAAGTCTGAAGTCCTTTTGTTTAACAGTACTCCCTCAACCCTACCTGTTGAAATGAGCACTGTTACGCTAATTATATTTCTTGCCTTTGATCATTATAGGGTGTGTAGCTTTAATTAAAAAGACCTTTCTCCTGTTATTCATTTTAACCCTTTTGAATGTCATAATTAAACTTCAACACAAGATAGACCAAGCAGTATGCCCCTTTATGTGGCAGGGGAAAAAGACTTGCACCAACTTGACAACAATACAGTTGAATATAGAGGATAGAGGGCTTGCACTTGTGCACATCAGAAAGTACTACCAAGCAGCCTTCTTCGATTGGCTACTCTGAGCAGCGACATTGAATAGCCAGTCAAATTGTTTTTATCTTCAGCGAATGCTGCAAGAGGCCAAAATTTGGCTACCTGTTTTTCCTAAAATAACTAAATTGCCCAAGAGTACCAGATATAGGCTCCCACACTTACTCAAGTGCTGATTTACGAAACGTAAGGAAGAAATTCAGTGTCTCCTTGATCACCCCCATGTGCGCATAAGAGAATGCATGCTGTTAAAGATACCCTTAGAAACCAGTCATTAGAGAATTGGCAAAGGCTGGGTTTTCAGGATTTAGAGATTTTTGCTGGCTGGGGTAGTGAAATCCAGGTAACAGCTGACTGCCGGTAATTCGGTTATCTCTCCCAAGGTTGCATTCTCTTATTTGCAAATTAGTTACTATACACAATCAGATGATAACTAATCCACTTGCTAGAGGTGACAATAAAGCCTATTTTATGAACAGTCTTATAGGACAAGGCAACCGGTACTGCCTGCTTCATCAGCAATTGCGGGAAGGAGCTGTCCACGCAGCACTGGGCAAGCTTACAACCTCCACAGGGTGCAAGATAGATCAGAACTCTTGGGGCAGTTACAATCTAATGGTTCATAAATCCATTTGGTGAGCACATTTCAAAAGAATGGCCTGATTGTGCCCAGAAAATGTAGCCATCCATTTCAGCAGCATGCTTCAGATGTGAACACGACAAAGGTGACTGCCTTTATGTATGTTTCACCTGCACAACTCTTGCTAGTTGCTATTGGACCAAAATATTTCCATCAGCGATAAGTTACAGGTTTGCAGAACCCCAGTTCCCCTGGAGTCACTGTTTCATATATCATCCCCACACAGGCAAGCTACCTTGAGACAGCAACAATTTCTCTGTATTGCTTCCTTGGTCACCAAATCTTTAATATTGCACAAGTGAAAGTCACCACCTTTGAGTCATGGGTATGCAGATGAAGCAGGTTAAACAGCAGGAAAAACTGTGTGCACAGATAATTGGGGCCCTTTAAAAATGCATGGATATTTGGTGCGACGAGTCACACCAGTTTTAAGTCAATTCAAGGTATCTAATTGCACCTCCTTCTAATGAAATGCAGTGGTGTTCGTTTATAGTCTTTATTGCTTAGTTTGTACTGCTTCTTTCTCATTGGATGAATGAATAATAATGGTACTATATTTAATACTTTTAATCATGACAATCATTTTGTAATTTACTTTTTCTACTTGATTATCAAAATAAAATATTTAAAGGAATGGCTTTCTTACCTGTAATCCATTGAAGTAATAAGCACCCTCTTTCCTCTCTGGCGGAAATAACAGGATTATTGGACCTATCTGACACTGCCACATCTCTGCAAAAAGAACTAAGCAACTGCCACCTGCTGGGCATGATGGGACACTGATGCTCTCTAGGTCCTTAAAGGCGCAGACACTATTTTCACATTTACCTAAAGGCAGCTATGGGGCTACACTGTCCACTTTTCCTTCATCTTTCTCTTTATAAAAAGGTTTTGAAAGAGATTTAAGAAGTAAACCATTTTCCAACTAATTTGACTTAAAGGTATGTGAACATATACATTTATTAACTCCTTTTCAAATGGAATCTGAAGAAATTGGCTGTTATAGTCTTTCTTATAGGCTGCACAGTATTCATGTCTTAAGTGTGTTCCAGGCCTTGCTGAAGAAAGGCGAACATCTACACTTAAGAAGATATATTATAAGAAGTGCTCAAGGATCCCACTATTCAAAGCTTATGAATTCAATGGAGATTCCCTTAAGAGAGAATTGGGATTACCAATAGGAAACTATTACTTCTTTGAGGTGATTAGTCACCCACCCCAAATAATAATAAATTTTCTTACAGTGCCTAAATTGTTATTAGCCTCAATGTGGCAGGACTTGAGTTTTGAACAGGCCTCAAGTGAATCTTCATTTGGGTGTTTCTCGACTCTTTGGTCATCAATGTTGAGTAGCATCTGTAGACAGAGTATTGACGTTCATAATAGCACTGTGGTAGGATATTTTGTGCACCTATCACCACATCTTTTAAGAGGAACCTTTCCGGTGTGAGATTAAACCTGTTGGGGTCCCTCCACTACGAGAGAAAATGCCATTCTTATGCCAGGTTTCACATTGATAGTGAAGCCTTTAAAATGTTGTTGTATCCATGGTGTATTTTTCTCTTTGTGGCTAGTGAACCTTATTATTTACCCACCAATTTCACACTATTTCCTGATGCAGTGATCCGGCCTATGTATCATGGCCACAATTAACACAACACCTTGCTGTGCCGAGCTGCAGAGTCCAGGAAAACGGTGGACACTGTTACCCTGACTTTCACAATCCTCTAGGGTTGACCTTCTTCAGTTTCCAGATCTCATGACCTTTGCTGATTTCTTCTTTGTATTCAAGGTGGCATCTCTTGTGCCTTATAATTGACACTTTTTACAGGCCTAGCAGAGTTTTCTAATGTCCGCTTAAACTTCTGTGCAGTTAAATGTTGTTCTCTCTACCGTTATCCAAGATGAGTTGACTGAGGATTATACAACCTGATTCTGCAACAGTGCCACCACTAGGATGGTCCAGGGCCACCAGATGCTCCATTATGTTTTTGGCTTTGACTCTGAACAAGGTACACCACCAGAGGGAGATAATGATGATGTGGAAGGAGAGGGTGTTCTTCCCCCTTATTATGACTATGACGGTTTTTATATGGATTTACAAGATGCCAATGCAATGGGCTTGATACCGGCCCTGATATGGGGTTGGACTTGCCACTTTGACCACTGATTGAAGAGAGTTTGTCATTTGTTGGCAGCTTAGGTCCTGGATTTGCAGCTGCTTTCTGTCAAGACCTAAACTAATGTCCTTATGAAAATTGTACAGCCTGGACTAGCAACATCTGATCCCCTGCTCCACTTTAATGACGCCCTCACTAACTCTCTGATGTACACTTGGTCATCATCGCCTTATTTTTGCTTGGAAGTGGTTAAGCAGGTGGTCAAGTGTCTGAGACCGATGCCTTGTGACCTTGATTTTCTCACCAAGCATGTTGCTCCAGAGACCCTGATAGTGCAGCCTTCAACCAGTATGGTTTAACCCATTTCCTTCCCCAGAACTCCTCCGAATTCGAAGTCCAAAAAGATTGAGGCAGCCTGTCGCTGAGATTGGTCAGCAAAGGTTGTTTGCTGTGCTGCTTGACCTGCGACTGGGATCTAGCAGGCATTGCACAGGCCAACAGGGAGAGCAGTTCATCCAGTACCCCTTAGCAACTGCCTCCAAGCTGCTTTAGTTTGCCCTTAGTGGTACACATCCATCCTGTGGAGTGCAGGAAGCAGTAATTTTTCCTAGGATGGTTAGCCATTGTATCTGACAGATTGGTCATACAGACCCGCACGGTTATACACTCTCCTTTCTGTTTGTTCTGCCACAGCTTCCCCCTGCATCCTTTTGGAGAGCCACCTCTCCATTCTGCTGCACCAGTGTTTCTCTCTAAAGGTGCTATTGAGATGGTTTTGGACTAGGAAATAGGAGAGGGTTGTTACTCCTGCTATTTCCTTGGGTGAAAAGGATGGATGTCTCCCGTCTATATTGGAGCTACGATCTCTGAATGTCTTGCTGCAGAAGGACACAATCAAAATGTTCACATTGGTCCAGATCTTTGCCTCTCTGGACCTAGGAGACTGAGTGGTGTCCTTGGATTGGTTGCACATGTATTTTCATATACCCGTTCTGCAGTCCCACATGCACTACCTGTGATTCAAGGTCAGTCAGGAGCGTTTCAGTTTGCTGTGTTACTCTTTTGGCTCATCGCTGCTCTCTGGTGTTCATGGAAGTGATTTCAGTGGTTGTGGCACACTTTCAAAGTTTGAGGATACCAGTCTTCCCCTACCCAGAGGAATGGCTGGTGAAGACAGGTTTGCTGTAGTCATGGTAGGCCACCTCCAGCTGACATCAAACCTCTTTGGGGTTCACAATCAACAAATCAGAGTCACATCCGACATCATTTTCATGGACAACAACATGGAGTAATGCAACAGGCAGAACAGAGGGTGGTTGTGGATCTTGTGAATCTCTGGGAAGGCTTTTCCCTAATTGTGAAACACACAGTGGGATCCTTTAATGCTAGGGCGGATGAGTTCAGCCGGTGGCATCTGGCAGATCATGACTGGAATCTACATCATGAGTTGGTGCAGTGCATCTTCTGACAGTGAGGAGAACCCTGGCTATAACTTTTCACCGCTGCCGAAAATGCACAATGTCAAATGATTTGCATGTTGACATTTCAGTGAAGGCACCTACTATGAGATGCATTCCAGTTGAAATGTAACATGGCATTTCCCCTTGCCTTCCTGGCCCTGCCTCTCTAGTTCTGAGTTCTGAAAAAGATAAGGACCAACTGTCCCCAAGTCATCCTAGAGGGTCCATATTGTTGTGGTACCAAAAGCTTCTAGACATGAATATTTGTCTTCCGCTCAAGCTACTACTTTGGGAGGATCTTCTGTCACAGCAGCAGAACAGGGTCCTTCTCCCGAACATGGGGAATTTGCATCTTTATTTGTGGAGATTAAGTGGCAACAGTTTATTCTGTTTAATCTGCCATACAAAGTGGTGGATGTTTTCCTTGCTGCCAGGATGCATTTCACAAAGTCTATTTATGTCAGGCCCAGGGCCACATTTGCAACCTGGTGTGGAGTTTGCAAGACAGACCTTTTGCAAGCCAACCTTTTGGGTAATCTGTTCTTAGTTTTGTCTTTGGCCAAGAAGGGCCTTGTACTGGGCATAAATTAAATGTTTTACTGAGGCAACTGTTCTAGTTTAAACCACCTGTTTGGGTGATATTTATTAAAGGTTTGACACACATGTTCACTCTGAAACAGTTTGTGCTGCCACTGTGGCACTTTAACTTAGTTTTAACATTTCTCATGTGTATGCCCTTGGAAACTGTGCACAGCTACTAGTTGCGTCTTCTTATTCTAAATACTGTATTCTTCATTGCAGTAATTTCAGCTCATTGCATGAATGGACATCAGGTAGTGTTAGGGACCACCCTACACCACCCTTTTTCTGGATAAACTGGTACCAAGAACTTGGGCAGCCTTCTTGCCTGAAGCACTAACTACCTTCCAGAATGGGCAATCCATCACCCTGCTGGTGTTCTTCGTCCCTCCTCTCCCCTCAGAGGAGGAGGAGAGGCTTCATCAGCTGGACCCCAATAGGGATTTAAGCTGATCGCACCAAGTACCATCGGGTGGACGATCAGCATTTTGTGGGATTCTCGGGAACAAAGAGAATACTGTGCTGAGAAGGGCACTGTGACAGATTTGCTGAGCATTTGCCAAGAAGCAGGCAATGGAAGCTCTGATAGCCCATTCCTGTGGGATAACATGGGCACTGGTGAACACCTTCACAAAGAACTACTGCCTTGACAACCAGGTCTGCCCAAAAAGACATTTCATCTATTGGGCCCTGTGACTGCAGGACTCTTTTGTCTAAATCCACTCCACAGACTTTCCACCCTGGGGAGATATTGCTTTTGTATCTGTTGTAATATGAGGAATGTGCGGTTAAGAGTGTCCATCAGAAGAACAAGTTACTTACCTTCAGTAATGGTCTTTCTGTTGAATACTCGACTGTAGATTCCACACCCAATTCTCGAGAGTGGCCTCTTTTTAACATCTAAAAAGGTCCCACATTAGGAAGTGACGTCCTGGTTTCCACAATTGTTTTACCCTTCACGTCTGAGGTCGTAGAAATTGTCAAGCTCAAATGATTGATGCTTATATACTGCTCCACTTCGTCACTTCCGGGGCAGTGCTGAGTCACACAGCACCACCCAGCCGTGCACAGGAGCATTGCTGATAAAGTTCCCTGATCCAGTCTGACACCTCGGTGTATTGTAAGGTGAGGAATCTGCGGTTAGTGTATCCATCAGAAAAAGCAGTACTGAAGGAAAGAAACTTGTTCTTCAGGTAGTGTGGGAATCATCCCCATCCAACATGGACAGGTTTTTCTCTTTTGTTTGAGTAGGGACATTGAATGTAATGTAATGTTTGAAGTTTCCACGAAGATATTCTGTCCATGTCGTAGGCCTTACAATTGTAAAGGGACTAATCTTTTTATCACCATGTATTCATAATCCATATTAATCAGCACATTAAGTTCTCAATGATTGATGGCTATGGGATCTATAAAGCAGGGATTTTCTTCCTCTAAATAACAACTGGGATTCAGTTCTGCATTGTCAGCAGTCAACATACTGTATTCGGTTATAACTTCTAACCATAAAAGAGACAAATACATAAATAAATAAAACACAAGAAAATGTCCAGCATCCTGATAAATACAAAACATATACGAAAAACCACATTAATTCATAGAAGATGTAAATAAAATGGTCCACCTAACCACAGAAGCATCAAAAGTAAATCATATAATTCCAAGACTAGTTATTGTAGATCATTGATCCTTCCTCATTCTCATCCCAATTTGCATAAACCTCACAACAGCCCAGCACATGTGTGCTGATAGCAACAATTAAGTGAGTATCAGCGATTGTCTGCACTTGCGAATGTTAGTTCTCTTTAGCATGGCGACAAGGTTTCTTCTCCTTATGGGCATATACGTTTTGCAAAAGAATCAAAAGTGAATCATTTGCTAGGAATGGGAGTCACATGGGCAGACTGACAGTTGCCTCGTATAAGATGGAGCTGTAGAAAAAGCAAGTGAACAATGCACTATGTTTTGTCTCAGATGTGCCAACAGAAACCTGTGTTGGCTGCTATGAATCCAAATAAGATAGGGTTCAATGTGTAGAAATATCTGAATAAGAATATAAGCTGAAATGGTACTTTGCAGAGTCTTTGTACGCTCCCTGTTTTCCTGGTGGTTGAAGGATGCCTTTTCCCTTGTCCTGATGCTCAACCACAGAAGGAGGGGACAGAGCTAATATAATCAGTGATGTAAGCTATACCCAGCCCTGAGTGACAAATAAAGTTAGCAGTACTCTGAGAGATGGATAACAGCCTTCTAAAATAAACAACTTCCAGGTGCTGTATGGCATCTACTGCTCACAGAATCTATACCCCTGTGCCAAATGTAGTATTTGATGCACATTTCATCATATATACCTCAACCAGTTCTTTTTTCGTTTTCCTACTCAATTGTGAGGCAAACCTGAATAGGTCCTCAATACAATTTGCAAAAATAGCTGCTCTGTAACTATAGAGTTCCAGTTTCTCTTATTTTCAAACAAGACCTCCAAATAGGGAAAGATGGTAACAGATGTGATTTTGCAGCAGTTCACAAAGAAAAGTTAAATTTTAAGTTTATTGGGCCCTAGAACCATTAAATGTGTCTCTGGCTCGTTAATAGTGAAGTCTAGTTCCTTCAAGAAGAGACAAAAGTTGTCCAGAAGCATCCGAAGGCCAAGCAAATTTAGAAGCTGTGTCATCTGGGTAGAGAAGGGCAGGTATGTTGCAAGCAAACTCTCTGTTCATCCAGACAAAATCTGGCAAGGTACTTATCAAGTCAGTTAAGATAGAGGGTAAAAAGAAAGGGGGCATGTACAGTTATGCATTCAGAATATATTTATGGTTTGCCTCCGAGACAGTTTCCAACCTCTCTCATATTATCTTCTGTACCCTTGGATGGGCTTTTGTGCCTACATAGGGTTGGCAGTCTGATAAATAGCCTATAATTTCACAATAATAACAGGGCTACATGCTGACTCGATCCTTCTCTCTGCCATGCTTCTTTGCGTGTTATTCTTTGAGAGATTGTAAAAAATAATCTGGTTCCACTGAGTCACATACTTTTGAAGCATGTAGGAGGGGACATTTGGATGAATTCTCAAGCTGTAAGTGGCGTCAGTCCACCTACGTATCGTGCATCTTGTACTTGCTGATCCCGCACAAGTTTTTCTGCTTGTGTCGTGAGAGCTTTATGAAACACCTCTCTATAAGTTTAGGCAAGATCACACTGTTGCTCCAGAATTGTAGATGGCATTTCCCCTCACCTAGTTGTTGATTCACTTGGTGCATTGATCTGGTGTAATTATAGTATCCCACAAGTGACACCATCTGTTACTGACTGTAAAGAAATACAGGATCCACACACAGAAGAATAACCATTTTTCAACAAGCCATAGTTTGGCTCAATATTAGGTTTGAACAAGTCAGTGTGGAGTCTTTGTTGTAGTGTTTTTGGGCTATTTGATGGCCACTGTGGAATAGCATCCGTTAGCAGAGTCTTGATGTTCCCACAGAACACAGAATATATGTGTGTTAGGAGTGATAGAGGTGGTGGAGAATATCTTGAGGATCCATCACTACACCTTTTGTGAGGTCTATTTTTGTATAATAGTGAATCTGCCAGGATATCCATCAGAAGAGAGGAAAAAACTATTCTCAGCCCAGGTTTCATAGTGATATTGAAGACTAAAAGGATGTTGTTACACCCATGATGCTTTGCTACCCTTGTGAGCATTGAACCTCCTTACTTCCCCACAACTTCCTTTACCCTTGCCTGTGAGCCAGCCTTAGGGTTGGAGTTTGGTGGGAGGATACAACATCCAGCTCTACCTGTTTCCTGAATTCTGGAACACAGTGGACACTGTTATCCTGTATTTCTCTCTTCTATAGGGTGGACATTCTTTTTGGACTCCAGGATCATCTCTGCTGCTAGTTACAGGGTGATCCAGGATGCATCTCTTAAGGCTTCATCATCTTCCGCCTAAAATCCTCCAGCTTTTATTAACACATTTCTCTTCCGGTTCTGTCCTCTTCCTTTGGCTGGCTTGATGTCCTCTCTCCCATGGTGTCTGCAATTGTTTCCTTTACATGCCTTGCCTGACGTCTGGCCCAGCTGGAAATATCTGTTCCTGCCTGATCTTGTAAAGAGGAAAGCAAATGTGCAAATGATGACCAGTCACCCATGTCACAGATGAAAACAGCTAGAGGCTTTTTGGAGAGGATTTTTTTTTTTATAACCACATTATTATTTTATTCATATCGTGGTTTGTCACAATACAGGTCTGATGAAATAATTCAGATGAATCAAACGTCCCCGCCCTCTGTTCGCCCCGTGATTCCCCCTGCATATCTCACAACTAGCATGCCCCTTGGCATTCCACATCTAATAGTAAAGTACCACCCTTCTGCATCCTCTCAAGAGTCCCCCATCCATTTGGAGCAGATTCCAGCATGTCTGCGGGCAGCCTCATGCCGCATATATGGGTTTCTCCATTTGGGCACACCCGTCCACCCCTTGCTTCCACTTCAAAAGCGATGGCTGCTGACTCGCCGTCTACTGGGCTGCAATGTCTCGTATGGTGATGAGAAGTGCGGTGCCCAGCAACACTCTATCGGCCGAGAGTTCCCCACCTCGTCCATTACCCCCAAAGGGACCATCGAAGGGGACTGCTCTAATGTCTGTCCCATGATCATAGAAAGCTCTGCCAATATCAGCTTCCAATAATGCTCAATGAGCTAGCAGGATCACACCATATGGAAAAACATCTGCTGGGGAGTGGGCCGTAGACCCCCCTCTGCACATTTTAGCCGGGGTGAGATATGCACAGTGTAATAATACATCTGCACTAATCGCAGCTTAGCTTTGGTGGCATTTAGGCATCCTTTTGAAGAGGATTTCAAAGTGCTAAAAAGCTGCCACATATCTATATAAGCTACAAACTCCACCATGTGAATATTGGATTAATTTCCATTTCTCTGCTTAAATTCTTTTCAGCAGAGGGTCATTAGATAAGCGTTATTTTCGCAATGCAATCTGCACACCCTGAATAGTAGACTGCCAATGTCAACTCTTCATGCAATTATTGGATGTGTTTTTTTACTTATCCAATCTCCTGGTTTTGACAATCTAGGCAATCTAGAATAAGGTTGTTAGGATGGAAGAAGAAAATTGGCTTACCTTTGAATTGTTGATTAAGTATAGAAAATGGAAAGATTGTGATGCACCTAGGAGGCAGGGTGTAGTTCCTAAATTGATTTATGATGATTCAGTGTACAAATTACTATGAGGGTCAATTTAGTTGTTTTGTAAAAGATATATGTTTTGTAATGTGGTTTCTTTCGGATGTATGTTTGCGTTTGTTTATGTCTAAGTATGTTTTTAAATGTATATGTATACTATATTGTATTTATATTAATTATGTTGCAGCTCTGAACAAGTCCTTTCTACGGGGCAAAACGCGTTGGCTGTTTCTGCAGCAAATGTGTGCTGATTTTTCAGAAAATGAAAATAAAGAGAAGATTCACACAAGTCTACAATTAAAATGGGGCTCTTGTGCTGTTATTCTTAATGTGGTGCACCGTTCCAATTTAAAGTTGTGTTCTTGGTTCCCTCTTTTAAGGGTTACACCTTGGCAGCAGGTGCTGGTGATGAGTGCCCCCAAAGGAAAGATTTGAGGGATAATAATCTACATAGTTGTGAACAGGCGTCAGGTGTGTTTTTTATGGTCTGCTGCCATTTTGTGTATAGTGTAAAACTTTAGAGGATTGTGAATGGCTGGTCAAGGTCAGAAGTTAGCTGTAGCAACCATGCAAACTCACTACTTTCCATTTGCAACTGTAATACTGTGATTTTGTCTTAGTCTATCCCTATTCTTGAGCTTTTGAGAAGCAGAGCGGCCAGCCTTACTTAGCAAATAGAACACGGAGCAAACCGCATATTGGACATGAAAAACCTCTGGGCCTGAGAAACAAGTTCAATTTGTTTCAACAAAGTATTGGACTATAAAGAGCTATTTAGTGTGGTGTAATTTCACCACACTTGCAATCCATAAATGTTTCCTGACAATCTTCCCTGAGGAAGGCTGCGCTGCCAGATCTTTGTGATTCCTGGGTGCACCTTAAGCTCACGTCCTCTGGCATTTATATATTCCTGCTAAAGACATTCACAACACTGTTTCATGTGAGTCACAGTATCTCAGACTCTGCTTTTCACCAGCTACTCACTCATCTCAGGCACGTCCAACCCGAGGTGAAGTATCATAATCACTCCCTTGTCCTCCAAGGACTGTCCACTGCCAGCCACAGATGTGCCTAGACACCACAGCCAACACAGTCCGATGCGTCCGCCTACTGGCACTGTCTCCACCAGTCACAGACCTTCCCTGTGTTACCATCCACTCTGCCAACCACACACTGTCCTCAAGAATATCTTTTGCTAGTTACCATCCTCCCTGGAAACTCGTATATCGGATGTGTGTGGGAGGAGCTATGATAAAACAACAGTTCCCAAGGATAAGTGTTTTGGCATCCTGGCCATCAGGCTTGTTTAGTACTGCACATCTGGTTTCTTTGATTCAATATACATTAATGTATGGAGGCTAGTCAAATGACTGATGTCTAATTTGTGTTTATATATCTTTAGTGGGGTTTGGTTGTTTCATTGTCTCATCTTGTATTTTTGATCTTTGGATAGCAGAGCTGTCTGTGGAGCATAGCATATGCAGCGACTGCATTACACCAACAGTACTCCTTAAACAATGCAGCTCATTCCTAAATTGTCCTCTGCTCATACCAAATACTTTATCTCTTCTATCTGGCAGGTTTTGATTTTAAAACCACATTATTACCCTCTTTCTGCCTGGGTGCTTATCTTGCTTTTCTCCAAAAGGACTGACTACTCGCCTTTCACAACATTTTTCTAACTCCAGACAGCACCCCATGACTTATCACTCAACAGCCCACTGACTACATTACTACCTCACTCTTTTCCTATTACACTTGAGCAACAATTTCAGACAGGTGTGTTATACAAAAAAAATATTGAAAGATTCAGGATTGAGGACCTTAAAAAATAAACTAAATTGGCCCAAACAAGCTTCAGCTTGGAAGGATAAGAGGAATCGCGTTTTTAGGATGCACAGAAGGAACCCTAGCACAGACAAGTATCTGAACTGGGGGCACAGATAGGTAGAATACTCTGCAGAAACCAGAAAGGAATTGTGCACCCTAATAAACTTACTGCGACATATATATATATATATATATATATATATATATATATATATAATGGAAATATAAAGTCGTGTTACTAATAAGCCGACTGTAGGCTTTATCACAGCAGTACACAAGAGCATTTAGCAGCTTACACCACCACTCCCTTACCATCAGAGTTAGGGAAGAAAGGCTGTAACTTGTATGAATCTGGTGACACACACAGGTGGCAAGATGCACTTTCACAACTGACTCTGGTTAGATGGAGAATCAAAAAACCTGCAACTCCTTAGCTGTATAGCCTTCAGAGACCACTGAAAGGCATACTCATATTGAGTGAATTTATAAGGCAGAACACAAGATCTTTGAGCCCCCACTACAGATCCCATTCGCAGGTTGACCCCTATCCTCCTTTCACACTGGACTTATTCATTGGGCCAGGTCCTTTTCTATGAGCATCCCCTCATGGAATTCGAGTTCGGTGGGCAAACCTACAGCCACAGGCAAGGTCAGCACCAATGTGCAAAGAGATCAAGTAATTGGTGGATCTGCATATATATATAAAAACGAATACACTGTAGTGTAAAATGTTAGATTCTATTTAGAATTTGTCTAATCCAATTTCATATACTAATGAGGGTCTTTTTTTATATTCTTCAGATATTTACTGTTGAGAACTCTTTGGTTTCTCATCACCTCATGGAAAAGGTAAGTGGTGGCTTTTATTTTGCGACAGAGAGACTATCTTATCAATTGCACTTTTTCTAACACTAAAAAACAACTTCCTAGATATAGGTTTTTAATTTTTTTTTTTTAAATATGCAGAATTATTTGTAGTTGCTTTCTTGCTACCCTAGAGAACAGCAAGACATAGAAGGAAAGAGCGGCCTAGATTACCTGTCTATTGATCATTTTCCACAACAATAGGAAGTTGATGCAAGATATAAGGTCGAGTAGGAAGGAGGTCCTAAGCTGTCATCCATACTTCAGAAAAATATGCCTAGTCTTACACTTTATATGTTCAACTGTTAGCATTTCTTAAGGGTTTGTGGGAAGTACTCCCAAGGATATTAGTTGGCAGTTTGAACATCTAAGTTTGGCATTTCTTGAATGCTATTTAAACTTGTGGATACATTTAGGTAGAGTGTTTCGTAACTTATACATTAATACGATCACTAGAGCCCAACGATGATTTTTTGGCTCCATAATTCTTGAGAGGGTTCAGCTTTACTCTTGCTGGTTGTTTAGTATTGTTGGACCGATACAATTAGGCAGTGTCAAACCGGGAATCTTTCACTGATTTCCCCTTTGCTCCTCTGAAACAATACTTTAAGAGTTATTTAAAATGATTCCATTTATGCCATCTTGGGTTATTGTTTTGTCCATTGCATATAAATAACCCAGAACATCTCTCAGATGCAAGGTCGTCCTCTACTTATTTTACATTCTGAAGACCGGAGCATAGTTTTGTTGCACATAATCATTACATTTCGAAATCTAGGCATCTGCGCTGCCCAGCTTATTTCAGACCCTCCTCCTAAACATGCTCCACCACACCCAAGGTCAGTTCCTTCTACATGTGCCGATTATGTTGGACATATTTTACCCAGCCATGAAGGGAATGTCATGTTCACTCCTTCATTGGTACTTATATACCTTTTTTTAGTGGTTTTGCAGGGCAGTTCTGTTCCATGGTCTTCTCCACATGGCACAGGTCACCAACTTCAAGGATGTCAGTGCAGCAGGCAGCATTTAATTTCAGCTCGCCAATCAAAGTCTTCAACCCCCAATCTCCAGATTACATTTTACATTGATTCCTTCAATGTATGGTCCGTGGAATAATTTATTCTGGCAACTGGATGTCTTTGATTTCTGTCCACCTGGAACTTTTTGTACTGTGTGGCACAGTGTTTGGAGATGGAAAGGTTCAGAAGTAGAGCTTATGAGTTTTAGACACGTCTCCTAGGTCTGTGGACTATGTAAGTGACTATCTTGAAGATGGTATTGTATTTTTCTTCGAGGACAGTTTAGGTCTATGTGTAGCATATTCCCATTTCCCAAGCAGCCTGCTCTTAGTGGTACTGTTTCTGTGCACTTTAGTCTTTACATAACTTAAAACTTACCATAACCCTTATCTTTACCCCAACCTAGCCCTACTGTACCATTAACCATTACTCTAAATTTAACTGCAAGCCTGACAATTTTTGGTAACATGAAAACTATAAATATAATTCCTGTAAGACATCGCTTCATAAAATGTGTTTGCTATATGCCAATATTTTGAAGATTCAAAATGGTTTATAATAGTTTGACTCTAAAACTACTTTGCAGAGTTAATTTATTTGTGAAGTGTAAATGTGGAGGTATTGGTTTATTGCTTGGTAAATGTGTACTAGTTTAACAAAGATGGGAACTTAGGCACAGTGAGATTAAGTTTGCAAAACTTAGTGGTAACAAGTAATATTGTGATTATTTGCAGTAGTATTTTGTAAAATCAAGCAACTGCATTAGGATAATGGCAATGCCCTGTTATTTAGTATTGGATCTTTCATAGATTCTTATTCTTGAATCATTTCCCATTGTCGAAGTGGGAGTCCCACGGTACCTTAGGAAAGCAGTATGCAGAAATCATCATAGGTTGTAATGTTAACGGTTCTCAAACCTACAGCCTATATGTCCTTTTGAAAAAAAGAACCAAACTTGACCTATGATCAATCAGACAACAGCACCCTCTAGAATTCTCCCAAGAGAGGCTCTTTACCTCAGACATTCTACCGCACATCGTGTGAAGGGAGTCTCCCTGAGCCCTGCTCAGTTTTTTCCCTCTGAAAGCTATATTTTCCTTTACAAAATGTCTGATACTTCTATAAAAGGTATTTTCTGTCCTTGTAAAACATGTGGCAGAAAGGGATACACATTAATGATCCTCCTAAGGGCTGGTTATACTGCCTATATCCCACACATCAGGTGAAGGCTTGCAAAATGTGTCGCACATTCCCTGCTAAGACTCTGAGGGACAGAAAAGGCAGACTACTTTTATGGCTTAAAGCAAAACCTGGAACGTGGGTGAGGACAGTGATATGGCTTCATGACCCCAGAAAAGGTCAAGATCATCTCACCAGGGGCATTCTGAGGAGAGCAAAAATCATGTAAATCCCATCATAAAGATTGTTCTATGGAGAAAAGTCTCACAGGGTCAGACTCCTCACAACCATCCTAGCCATGGCGCAAAAAAGAGAGTCACCATTGTTCTCCTTTTTTTGAGCCGTCTTTGTCACATAAACCATCACTTCACCTTAAATCAACAACGACTATGGCGTCAGAGATGCTGTTGACGACAACCACAACGTCTACCGTCGTCACCATCTCGTGAGTGACCGACGACGGACATAAAAATTCCGATCTCATCAACGACGGTGAGTGCCAAAGTGGATTTCACTTCACCAGCGTCTAAGAAGAAACTCTTGTCATCAACTACACCCTCTGGCCTGTCGACGAAGTCTTCAACCCCGTCAACTACTGATCCATGGACAAAGCCATCGTCAACTAAAAAAACTTCATTAAAGTCACCGTTGACACCACTGTTGACAGCAGCATCGTCGACGAGACTATCATCGGTGGTACCAATGACATCTATGTCTATGATACAATAAGCAACTTCACAATACAATGTGATGCCCACCGGTCCAGACTCTGATGACCTCCGCACCACAATAAAGATCACAAAGGTTACCAGATCTAACCTGCGTCCTGATGAAACATCTCCCAGCATGGTGTCAACTTTCCTACCGAGTCATCTCTTAGATTGTGAAGAATCTGTTGATGAAGGGCCGTTTGGGGATGCACATAGTCCATCACAGCTGCACGGTAAATATCAAGATGATGACGATGAGCAGCAGCAATATGAATCTTATTATACACCACATAGCTTTTATTACGAACCATCACAATATTACCAACAGCGTAATACGGTACAGATGCCAGTTTCCCTTATTTCTGATCTTCCGACCATGCTTCAGGACTACAAGCGTAGGTTTCCGGATTCAACCCTGGCTCAACCACAACAACCTTCCCAAACACAGCCTACCTCGCCTGCCACCAAGAAACTTGCCTCCGCCCCGGCAAAACCCAGATTCATGCCAGCCTCTACAATAGCTGCACCTCCTAGAGAAGACAACACCTCCTCTGACGAAGTAGAAGGAGAAATGACTACTCCACAGCAACCTAGTGATGAGTGGTATGATTACTTAGCTCCCACTCCATCACCACCACCACCCCACCATCAGATTTGCCTCCTGACTATATTAGCGGATTCCATAATTTAATGGACAGGGCAGCTACACGTTTCCATCTGCCAAAATCTATTTCTCACTCAGATTGCTTTCTACATGATTTCTTTTCACTCGGATTGCTTTCTACATGATTTTAAAGAGCAGGCAAGACGGTCAGTAACGGCTATCCCCATTATTATAGATTATATTTGAAATGAAGGCTTGAAGATAATGAAGATTCAGTTTCTCTCAAGCTGCTGAACGGTGATCTAAGAATCCGTCAATTCCTGTCTCGGCGCCACCAGACAAAGAGGGCAGGTGATTAGACAATATAGGGAAAAGGTTTTCCTCAATGCCAGCCATCACGGTCTGAGCAGCTAATAGTCTAGCTATCCTAGGATGTTAAGACCGTCAGATGTGATCCAATATGAGTAGTTTCCTCGACCTTATCCCTGAGGATAAACAACTAGAGGCTCAGAAGACACTGCCAGAGGGTGAACGCATGTCCTCAAAAGTAATTGATTATGCTTTAAACATTGCTTCCACAGGATTTCGACCGCTGGCAGGGGCAGCAGTCTTACATCGCCAGGGTTGGCTGCAAGCCACCTCTTTTCGACCCGAGGTACTGTCAAGGATACTAGATATAGCCTACTATGGTGAAACCCTGTTCGACAAGCACATAGATGACGCTCTCTTGGCTTTCAAAACTGACACAGACATTGCCTGGTCCCTTGGTACAGTACATTATAGAAGGGAGCCTTTTCACTGAGCCAGAGGAAGAGGTTTTTCATCATTCAGAGGTGCTTACAATAGACTGCATCAACCCCAAACTCACTACAGACCATCCTACCACCAGGCGTATCGGCAGCTTCCTGTAGCAGCCTACTCCAAGCAGGGCCGCAGAAAGAAGCAGCCCCCCCAAAGCAATGATTTTCGTCAGGTACCGGCTGCAATACCCTCATTCCCACAAACCAACCAAGTGAGCGCAAATATATCAAATTACCCGCATCAGTGGAATCAGATAGCATCGGACAAGTGGGTGTTGGATTTAGTGGCTTCCGGTCATACACTGGAGTTTGTGCACAAACCTCCAAACCATCTTCCAATAAAGACGCACTGACCACATCTTCACTTGCTAAAATGGGAAGATCTCTCAGATGCTCTCTAAGGGTGCTATCGAGAAGGTTCCCACTCATCAGAGAGGTTCACGTTTTTAATCTTGTTTCTTCCTACTAAGAAAGAAGTCAGGAGAATGGAGACCCATTCTAGATCTCAGACAATTTAACAAATTCCTACGCAAGCAATCTTTCCGTATGATAACACTGTTGGATATCCTGCACCTTCTCAACAGCGGTATTACATGACATCTTTGGATCTCCAAAATGCGTATTTTCGCATACCTAATCACCCCAAGCATCCAAATACCTTCGATTTACTGTGGCCAGTACCCACTGCCATTTCAAAGTTCGTCCTTTCGGACTCAATTCGGCTTCCAGGATCTTCACAAGGTGTCTCACGCCAGTCACTGACACTTCACAAGCAAGGTTTCCAAATATTTCCTTACTTGGACGACTGTCTACTAAAAGCACCAACACCCCAACAGGCCTCCCAAACCACCATGGCCTGTCTGACCTTGTTTCACAGCTTGGGTCTAAAGGTGAACTTTCAGAAGTCATTTACGGTTCCAACTTACAAGATGGTTTTCTTGGGTGCAAAACTCGATACGGGCACAAACAAGGCGTACATTTCAGGAGAAAGACACCACAGGTTATCCAGTCTGGCTCTCAAAGTCTCAAAAAGAAAGTTTGTTTCTGTGAGAACATTCAAGTCCCTCATAGGCATGATCTCTTCTTCAATAAATCTATTGCACTTGGCACATCTGAAAATGAGGCCACTTCAAGAGGAACTTCAACAACAATCTGACTCAGTCTCTGGAGTCCTTCGAGGATTTGATAAATGTCACACCAAGGAGGTTAGAAACCCTTATTATGGTGGGCTCAAATAGACCACATTTTTATGGGATTAACTTCATCACTCCTATCCCAGATTTCATCATTACGACAGACACCTCTCTGGAAGGTTGGGATGGTCATTTACAATACATGTGCATCCAGGGAAAGTGGTCCGGTTCTCAGAAACAAATGTACATAAATTGCTTGGAATTTAAGCCAATTTTTCTCACGCTCCAAGCTTTCCTTCCTAGGATATCAGGCTCGTCGGTGTTGATCCCCACGGACAACACAACCAGCATGTATTAAGTCAACAAACTCAGAGAAACTTGATCACTTTCCCTCTCGCAAGAGGCTCAAGCACTCTGGCACTGGCTCACTCCACACAAAATATCTCTGAGAGTGGATAATGTGTCTGGCACCAACAACCCTCTCGCAGATTCATTCAGCAGGACGGAGGACAGCTGCCACCAATGGGAGCTTGATCTGCACGAAGTGGACAAGTTCTTCTTCCAGTGGGGAACACTGGCACTGGATATTTTCACTACCAACGAGAACGCCAAATACCACTTCTACGCCAATCAATATCCACTTCTGGGATCGTGGGGGAATGCCCTTACGATGCCATGGTCCGGGATCTTTGCATACGCTTTTCCCCCTTTCATGTTGATACCCAGGGTCATTCAGAAAATGACGACAGAGCATTTCCGGCTCATACTAATGGCTCCCAGGGGGCCCAGGCAGCATTGGTACATGGAACTCATTCTCCTGTCTGTGACCAAACCCATCTGACTTCCCATGACAACGTCACTATTATCGAGAAGCCAAGACCAGATGTTGCATCCGGAGCCAGCTTCTCCCCAATTGCACTTATGGCTCCTGAGTTCTATAAACTACAACACATGAACATTGATCAGGAAGGTCGAGACATATTATCCAGAACGTGAGCCGAATCTACAAACAAAACCTACATGCTCAAGTGGCGGAGACTCTGAATTTGGTGCAAACAAAACAGCTTGCATCCACTCGAAGCTCTATTCCTGAACAAATCATGCCTTATCTCCTATCCCCCACCAAGTCCGGGCTGGTCCATGCCTCTATTAAAGTACACCTGGCTACAATTTCTAGATATAAACCTTAGCAGATACGCCTTCTCCCTGTTCTTCCAGGCTCATAAAACAGTTCATGAAGGATTTATTTCACACTTTTCCTCCGGTGCGACCACCTCCTCCCCAGTGGCATCTCAACGTGGTCCTTTCTCAGCAAATGAAATCTCCATTGGAACCAATACATAAGGCTGAACTCAAATTCCTCACATAGAAAGTGGCAATTCTTCTCGCCCTCACCTCCGCTAGGAGAGTCAGTGAAATACAAGCCTTTACCATCAAGGAGCCTGTCTTACTTTTTTCACTGACGATTATATTCTTCTCAGGACAAACCCAAGATATATTCCTAAGGTTCCGTCCTCTTCATCTCAACGAACCTGTAATATTACAAACTTTTTCCCAAATCCATCCACTCCAGCTGAAAGGACTCTCCACACGCTGAATGTCAAACGATGTTTGAAATTCTATCTTCAGCGTGCCAAACACTTACGGAAAACAGATCAATTACTAGTCTCTTATTGTCAAGGCCATCAAAGAGCAGCAGTCACAAAGACAACAGTAGCCAGATGGATATCATCCACCATACAATTTTGTCGTACAATAGCTGGCAAACCTCTGGTCAGATCACAAAAGGCACACTCAACTAGAGCAGCCTCAACCTCACCTGCTCTTTTTCCTGGCATCGCCCAGCTGCAACATAGAAGACCACTCATTCCTTTATGCAGCATTATTGT
This sequence comes from Pleurodeles waltl, assembly GCF_031143425.1. NCBI lineage: Eukaryota > Metazoa > Chordata > Amphibia > Caudata > Salamandridae > Pleurodeles > Pleurodeles waltl. The sequence goes on along the minus strand of NC_090451.1, from coordinate 502,689,709 downwards.
TTGGAATCCGCACAGGACAGCAATATGGCTATAGGACAAGCAATCTATTCCACTGAGATGAGCCTCATTACTAATGTAAGCTTATTTTCTTTCTTAATGTTACTTTTCTTAGTTTAATTTCCTTCTCCAGATATTCGCTATTGCATATCAAATCATATATTGATATATATGTTTATATATTCCTAATCACTTTGCAGTTCTTGTCTAACATACTGTTAATCCACATTTACTTTGTTACTTACATTAGTTAGTATGAATGTCCCACCATCCGCTAATTGTATAACACTAGTTTTTGAAATACTGCTTGCTATTCTGATTCAAGCATGTGAGTCTATGAAAGATCTATGAAAGATCCAGTACTGGATAAGAAAACGAGTTACTTACCTGTAACTGCAGTTATCCAGTATTGGTATATTTCATAGATACTCATGCAGCCCACCCTCCTCCCCTGTGAGGCTCACCTTCCTTCTCTATATATAAATAAATTCACTCTTGTGCTTGAAAATCTGAGGGAAAGAGCCTCTCTTGGGAGTATTCTAGAGGGTTCTGTTGTCTGATTGGTCATAGGTCAAGTTTGGTTCTTTTTTCTAAAGGACATAGATAGGCTGTAGTTTGAGAACCATTAACATTACAGCCTATGATGATTTCTGCATACTGCTTTCCTAAGGTACCGTGGGATTCCCACTTCGACAACGGGGAATGATTCAAGCATGTGAATCTATGAAAGATACCAATACTGGACAACTGCAGTTACAGGTAAGTAACGTATTTTCTTCTGCTGCCACTTAGAGTCCATGCTGCCCCTTAAAGCTGACCTACATTCTGCAGCCTCTTCAAGGACCTAAAGAAATATAACTACTCCACTCCACACTGATGGAACCCTAGTGGCTTCTTTTGCCTGCCCACATCATTTTTAAAACAAGGTGCATCATTAGAAAAGCCATCATGAACAGCACAATTGCTTATCTGGTTGACAACCTCACCACCACATTTGGCTGTTGGCAAACTCCTAGTCAGAAAACCACCAGTCTGGAAATGAAAAAGTGTGAAAAAACAAAGCAACAGAACTCCTCCATTCTTGCACCAAGGTTCTGAAATAACATATCCATATCCATCAGTACCATTCACACTCTGCTCCAGTTTAGGAAAGTGCTGAAGACACATACTCTACAGAACACTGCAACTCCCCGAAGTAATAGTATAAATCCTTTCTCAGAGCCCAGCTGCTGTCCTATCATTCACTGTTTGTTTCTTTGCTTTTGACCTTCTGCAGTGCTCCACTAACTTTTGTCTAGGTTTGCACTATACACAAATACTGTATACAGTGTAATTGTGTTCCCTCTGCCTGAGAAAGTAATTAGGCTATTCCTGAAAAACTAAGGTAACAAAGAGCCACAACATAAGTAGAACGTTAGCATATCTATAATTCTGCTATAATCAGAGCTCCTGTTTAATGAGTATGTTTTAATTTGTAGCCTAACTGTGATCAAATTGGTGGACTAAAGAGAGCACCTACATAAACCGGGTCTCCAGAAAGCCCTGGTGTAATTAGAGGCCTTTCATTCTCTGAGTGTTGTATAATCAGAATGATGGCATTAATACTCTTTTAATAATTATTTCAAAACATGGCATAACCGAGGTCTGTTCAGATCAAAGCTTTGATATGAAATTATTTGCATAATTTGTTACGTCATTGGACTGCACCAAATAAGTCAAGCAGGTTGTTTTACAGGACATGTGGATTTCAGAAGCATCTTGTCCCATGGACAAGTAGATTTTGTTTTTATAAATTTCCAATGTTGAAGTACCTTATGCTAACTCTAACCATTACCCTATCCTTGAACCCCAACTTTGTCAGGTATTGGAGTTTATGTTGTGGTGTGTACATATAGTGGAGTAGATGTAATGAGTGTGGACTGTTCAAGTACAGACCTAGACCACCATCTCTTGAATGTGTATCTACAGTAGAGTTCTTCAGGATATTTGGCTTGGCACAGATGTTGTTTACTCAACAACCATTGCCCTTCTCATCAAGACTTCACCTATGCGGGATACCATTGACTGGCGATTCCAAGTCTCGCAAATCATTGCGCGAAGACCGCATGCACCATCATCTTGAGGAAGCAGGCCCTCTCTGTGCTACAAAACACCAATGAGACTCCCACCATGCGAGCTGTCCCTGGGCCAAGAGTAAGACTGACTAAGGCCATCAGAGGTCGGAGGAGGCTGGGCAGGGCCATATCTCTTCGCTTGTGTATATTGCATCATGGGAAAAATAAAGTTATCTATGATATCGAAGGCTATGCCTATTATTCCTTCCTGTTCAATTGGAAACTTTCTTAGCAGTGCCATGGGTGTTTTAAAGAAATTATCTCAGTAGAGGAGCTGGGGGGTCTCTAAAAACCCTGTAGTGCATCAGCTGTTACTGTGGCCACTTCCGTTTTAGTAGAAGGTCAATCTTCTCCTGAGGTTTCTTCTTGGCCGGTCGGCCCTAAGGGAAATTTATGTGTACTTAACACTTCTCCTCCTATTGACTCTCTTCCAGACCTATCATCACTCAGCTCACCTCCTCCCAAAATAAAAAGGGTACCATCAGAAGAAAGACTCCATCATGGCCTGAAGCCACACCATATGTTATTGTACTTGCTGGTGCTTCTTCTGACCAGAGGGAGGAGTGGCTATAACTTAGAAACAAGGCCTTCACTAGCTAAGAGAAAAGGGTGGTTATTCGTTGTGTGTGTATCTTAGATAACTTTATTATGGCCAGCAGATTCTCTTGGGTAGGAAACAAGCATAAGGTAATCAGCATGGATAGCATTTTAGTGAATTTCAGAAGGCCTGCAGCTGCTCACACGGCCCTTTGTGGGTTTTCCACTGTTCCGTACAGTTTTGACTTCATTACAGTTTTACCACTGGGTTATTTTTACAGATGCTCAGCTACTGTACTGAGGCCAGTAAACCTTTTTTAATTGATTGTTAAATGACTTTTGCAGTCCCTGCTTCTCCCTCTAATAGGGCGCGTGCCATTGGTCAGTTAGAAATCCTCTTATAACTATGTCTTTGAAATTCAGTGTCCGTTTTTAATACTGATTCACCATATTACAAGCTTGTTTGTGTGGAGGTTGTGGGCCTGGCAAATATTCCAATAATATTTTTTGTCATACAGACCTGGATACGCTATACGCACTTGCCTATGATTTTTCCAGATTTATTTCCAGACCAGTGACGAGTGGTCACCTATCTGGCTGGGGGATTTTAATGCTAGTATATGTATTTTTCAATTAACCAGAATGTGTGGTTTGACTAACTGTAAAGGAAACAAGATGGCTACCTTTGAGTATGGCTGACTGGGCAATCCTTTAAATAGATTTCTTAAGAGATATAGGGGCTCATTCCGACCCCGGCGGTCAAGGACCGCCGGGGCTGGGGATGCGGGAGCACCGCCAACAGGCTGGCGGTGCCCCGCAGGGCATTCTGACCGCTGCGGTTTGGCCGCGGTCAGACCAGGAAAACCGGCAGTCTCCCGCCGGTTTTCCGCTGCCCTGGGAATCCCCCATGGCGGCGCAGCTTGCTGCGCCGCCATGGGGGATTCCGACCCCCTCACCGCCATCCTGTTCCTGGCGGTTCCGACCGCCAGGAACAGGATGGCGGTGAGGGGTGTCGTGGGGCCCCTGGGGGCCCCTGCAGTGCCCATGCCAATGGCATGGGCACTGCAGGGGCCCCCGTAAGAGGGCCCCACTTTGAATTCCAGTGTCTGCTCAGCAGACACTGGAATTCACGACGGGTGCAACTGCACCCGTCGCACCTTCCCACTCCGCCGGCTCCATTCGGAGCCGGCTTCCTCGTGGGAAGGGGTTTCCCGCTGAGCTGGCGGGCGGCCTGCTGGCGGTCACCCGCCAGCCCAGCGGGAAAGCCAGAATGGCCTCCGCGGTCTTTCGACCGCGGAGCGGCCATATGGCGGTTCCCTCCAGGCGGGCGGCTCCCGCCGCCCGCCGGGGTCTGAATGACCCCCATAATCTCTTTTTTGCTTTAGACTTGTGTAAATTTCTGTCATCTGATGTTCCTATATCTACTGACAGAGGCTGTGCTTCTCAAATAGATTTTACTGTCTTGTCAGATGGCCTTCGTACTTTCAAAGTACTCCCACATTGTGCAAGTGACCACAACCCATGAGTTCTCTCCCTAAGAAGAATGGACTGAGTGAATAATCAGATCAGTAATCTACAGGACGTGGTACTGGAAAAGAACAAAGGTGTCTCATCCAAATCTGCCAAATTAGGTTCCTCATAAATTATTGATGAGCTGATTCAGGACAAGATGATGATTTTATGTCCAGCCTGAAGGATAATGGTGACCCTCTATCTATTTTGTACTCATTGGAGTGGTCTGCCAGAAATTTAGCAACTTGATGCTGCAACCAGCTCATGGCAATAAAGCTAAGGCTTTTTCTTGGTTTGTCAAAACATGTTGAAATATTAATAGTGTTCTTAAGGTTGCCTTAAATAAGAAACCCAGAATTCCATCTGACATACAACTTTGTAGGTTGACACATAAAACTGCTTTGGAAAATAGGAATGCCACTCTTAGGGAATGCTCTGTTTGCAATGAGCTAGTATTTACAAGATAACAATTAATTTTGGCAGGTGGTTAATGCCCCCTAATTCAGAGATAACATCACACCCACCATTACAACCATTACTAGAGCACATAAACGGGTAGACCACTTGAGTGATATCTTCAAGCCTAAAACTTCTGGTTATGTCATCACCCAAAAAGGTAGTGAAAGACCCCCAAACCAGTTATTTTTTAATGCAGCGAGATCAGCTATAATCAAAAGTTGTAATGGGAAAACTCCAGGGCTAGAGGGGGTCCCCGTTGATCTGTTTAAACATAATTTATATCTTTGGTCCTCACTAGTAACAAATGTTCTTAAGCCTGCTGCAAAGACCAAACTACCAAGCTCCTGGTCAGGCTTGATCATTGTTCCGCTTTTAAAAAAAGGGAAATAAAGAGCATCCTACCTGTTACAGGTTGATATCTGCAAGCTTCAATTGTTAAGGTGTCAGGGAGAGTCTAGTTAGGCAAACCTGAAATCTAGGCACAAGAAAATTCCGTATTGTTATAGATGGCTTCCTGCAAGGTTTAGAAAAACCTGAACCTCTATTTATTGACATGAAAATATACAGTGACCAAGGTTGGGACTACGTACCTGGCCTTTATAGACTTAACGTCTGCTTTTGTGATAAACAGATGTGGTCCAATATGTTAACACTGAGCGTGAACTCAGTATATTTTCTTGTACAACTGCATTCTGAATCTTTGGCTTGTGTTTGATATGATGCATTGAGAGAATGTTCAAACTCATTTTGGATTTGAAAGGGGATTGATCAAGGGTGTTCTGGACCCTTTTCTGTTCATTCTTTACATAAATGAGCTGAATGGTCAACGAAGACTTAGTGGGAAGGGCATGCTGCATATCGGGACATAAATGTCCCCTGTTCCCCTTTAGTCCACCTGCCCAGTGAGTTTTACATATTATTGGACTCATTTGCTATCTTTGTGAAAGACATTGATGTAAAAATCAGTTTATTGAAATCATAAACCATGGTAGGTGGTCCTAAGGCTACCAAAGGAAAGACCCATGATATTGATTCTACACCTGTACACAACTTCACAGTGTTTGAGTACTTGTGAGTCCCTTTTGATACCTGTTTTAACTGGATCCATCCAAGGAGAATTAGAATTCAATAATTTCAACGATGGTTAGAAGCTGTGCTTAGACTTTGTCACATTGAGCTCTAAACCGGTTAGATGTACTGTTGCAGAACTATTGGCTTACATAACACTGAAGGGAATACAAGTGAGAATCTTTTTCTACACTGGTTACTTTCAGTTCTGAAAAGTACATCATGTTTAGTATGCTACGCTGAATTGGGAATCAGATCTCTGGAGGATCAAATCAGACTCCTCCCACTGCTGCTGTTGTGGCTGTTAATTTGGTCGAAACATTAGTCTTTATCACTTCATTGTGTCTGGCTCTCTGTCCTTGGACTATGGCCACTGAATTCCCTAGCTTGTATACTCCAAGGAAGGGTTTTAATAGATTAACAAATCTGAACATTTTAAATCACCAACTGTAAAATTATTGTCCAAAATACAATTTGAAAACTTTTTTTATGGAAAATGTGACATTAGATTTTCAGCTGATTTTTTAAAAGCAACAGTGATTTCTTATGTTCCTATTTCTGCATCCAGTTTTGTTGAACCTCATCTTGTTTTTATTAAAGGTGTCAGTCCTAGATTCCTTTTAACTTACTTCACATTGAACTTAGCTCATGTACCAGGTATTTTCATGATGAAGGCTTATGGAGGAATCTGCCACGCTGACCCTGTGAAGATGTTTCAGAGCAATCTACTATGTACTTTGCTCTCTGAATTATAAATCATATAGGCCGGTGGTAATTTTCTTAGAACAACTTAAAATGGAATTTAACATTTTTACAGTTGTGAACTTTACCAGACATTTACTTAGGATAAGAAATGTAATTACACAATCCCTTGCCATTTTAAATACTGTGGAAATGTTATATTTTGAAAAATGGCACATATTTTACATGTATTATCCTATGGCTGCCTAATCTTGTAAATTTTAAGTGTTCTTTTTATTTGTAGAATTATATAGTTTATTAAATGTATGTATTTTTTCTTTAGTATCTTTAATGGCCGTATTGGCCAAGTAAAGATGGTTTTGATTTGAAACTACACAAGGATAAAGTTTCATATTCATCTTTTTGCTCTTCCTCACTACCGTTTGCCCTGGATGCCATAAAATCTTACAACGAGTGTGAAAGAGGGAAATTTAACAGAGAGATTAGGAATACGTTACTAACTATAGGGTCTCCTGAACACCTAGTTTTCTTCAAACCTTCGCAAGACATCACTATCACTAGTGCTGTTTGTGTTTCTAGGTGGATAGAAGCAGTATGTCACAGGGCCAGCTTCGCTTAGATAAGGCTGTGCTTAGGTGAAATTCAGAATATAGTCATTTTATTTCTGATCAAAATCCTCATTGGTTACTTTGTCCTCACAGTACATGAAATTCCATAAGTCTGGAAGTATAAGAACTAGGAATTCTGGGCCACTGTGTTGAGTAACATACTGCTTTCCTTAACATTCTGAATAGCAGTACAATTGTTATATCAATGTATTTTTCAAATGGGAGTAATACTTCCATTATAAATCCAAGGTTTCTGTTTAAAGACATTGTGCAACTTTTGAAGATCAGTATTGAAGGGATGTAGAAGAAAAGAAATGTTCTTCTGAACGGGCGTTTGGATACTAGGTGCAAGAACTCTAATTTTGAAATTTTGGGCTGTGTGTGCTTGTGCACTTTGAAGCACTTATTTGGAGAGATGGCTGTATCGGAGATAGTGACCTGAAGGTACATGTGGACATTGTTGTGATGGAGAGTGCAAGACACCAATACAATCAACTAACACAAGATATCTAATGTAAATGACAAAATGCATGAGTTAAAGCTTGAACGTTGGAGACTCCAGTCAGGCAGTGCACAACTAAGCCAAATTGTGGCCTGTTTTTACTTATAGCCAGCATCCCCAAAAGGCAGTCGACTAACAATGAAGCATATAATTGCAAATTTTAGCTGCACATGATGCTGTCCGTATCTCTGCATCACGTAAAGCAGTAGATATTTTGAGAAAGGCATTTAGCAATATGACCTCCACTGCTTTCCAGAGACCACAGTCCTATGCAATGAAGCTGTTAAGTTATTATGACTAGGAAGAATGCTAGACTGGAAGATTCCATGTTGCCATCCACATATCCAAATGTCCTCCAGGTGAGTTACATGTTGACTCTTAACAGTCTTTTTGGATTCATCAATTCGGTAATAATGCGCAAAGGCGGAATAAACCTTTTTTTTTTTTTTTTTTTTTACTTGTGGGACTGGGTAGCATCTGCAAGTTAGCCAAATGCTGACCCTGCAGAAAACACCCTTCCAAAATTCCTTGGACAATGTTGACTGCCTAATAAAGGAAGGATGTGGATAGGCTGGAGATAGTGAAAATGTTGCCTTTATGTTCTTTTAAATAGTGGCACCTCATAGTGAGAGGAAATATTCAAGGGGGCTTTCCATCACAGGCATGTGTGTGCCCTCACCCTCCCCACCCCTCCACTGACCCTCCCCCTCTCCACCCAGGCCTTCCCTCACAGGCGTGTGTACACACAAACATTCTCTCTCTCTCTCTGTTTCTCTCTCTTTTTCATGCGTAGATTAGTGAATTGGAATAAGCATGTATGATTCTTGGATTAGATGCTAATCAAAGTAGTTTAACTGCTGTTGTTGATTTATTTTTTAAGATTTTCAAAGCCAACCACCTGGGAGATGCAATAAAAGTCATAGAGAAGCGCCCTGAGTTGCTCAACTCGGCTGACTTGGAGAACAAAAAGGTGAGAGACCATACAGTGTTCCAAAGGAGAGCAAGCATTGGCAAATTCAATAGGTTTGTCTCTTTATTAAGTTATAGTGCTTCATAATTGGTTGTTGAATTATTGCATGTGGATCAATGGGGGGTTAAATGTGAGAATGAGTCAGTGATTGGATGGATGTGTGACTGATGACGTAGATGATGTATAGGTGAGTTAGTGTACAGATAAATAATTAAATTAGTGAGTGCAGCAATGGATAAGCGACTGGATCCATGAGTGCCAATCATTCTTAGGGGCCACACCAATTCAGCAGCCTGCTCTGTTACTCCTGCTTGGGCTTAGTTGCTGTGTCGCTACGTGCTGCTGAAATCTATTTTCCAAAGCATGCTGATTTGAGGTGGCTATCCCTATCTTTTAGGACTCGGATAGGAAAGAAGCAAAGTGGCATCACTCATAATGAAAGGCATTTCAGACACTATAAAGAAAATCCTTCCCTACATTCCTTCCGAACTCCAGAAATGTACAGTTACATCTCTTGTTCTTGCAAAATTCGACTACTGCAAGTCTTTACTCAAACATGCAACAACAGTTGATGAACAAATTGCAAGTAGTACAGAATGCAGCAGCATGTCTCCTTTTGAAGATCCCTACATTTCAGTAAGAAAACTACATTTGGCTCCCTTTAAAACAGAGAAAAAAGTCCTATGCATCACTTATAAAGTGTTTCATGATTCTGTCCCTTCCTTCTTGTAGAATTGTTTCAATTGGTATTCCCCTACTAGGACACTTCGATCGGCAAAGTTGAAAAATCTTTCCTTCCCAAGAGCCAGCAAGGTCTCCTTGGGAGGAAGAAGTTTTAAGAAATGGTGCCCCTAAGGCTTGGAATTCTCTGCCTCTAGAGCTCAAAGAGATGCCCAATTTTCAAGCCTCCTGGAAAGCCTTGAAATCTTTACTTTTCAGTATGTAACATGGGCTCATCCTAATGGTACAGCAGAACTAGTGCAAAGATACCCTCAGGTAATCGAGCTCTCTAAAAGTTTATTAACATAACTAAATGTCTGTATTGTTGACTATTTCAAAATGTGATTACTTCCAAAACAGCAGTAACTGAAGGAAACTGACCTATTGCTTCTTTCAGTATGCTGTCATGTGGACCGACAAAAAAGGTGAATGACGCTTGTTGGAAGCAGTGGCTGAGCGGCACAGATGTAGAAGCCCTTTATATATGTTATTTGATTTTTATTTACATGAGAATATGCAGACAGCTAAATCTGTGTATACACCAGACCTAAAAATTATATATATATATTTTTATATGTGAAAAATTATATATATGAATAAAAAAATTATTTGAAGCGTCCATTTGGCTTTCCATATTGGAAATTTCTCGCCTATAGGTGTTTAGAATTTTTTTATGTAAATGAAGAATACAAATTCCCTTCATTCAGTTGTTTGTTTCAGTAGCCATGTTTTTTCCTCTGGATTGCTGAAAGTGGACAACGTTAAAAATAGGAAAGTACTTCTGTCATTTGCATGTTCCATTTAGTTGCCCTCAATGATGATCAGCAGCTGTTGACCTTACATCAGTGTTAGCATTTATGAAATGTACACCCCTTATGTTTTGATCTGTTCCTTCATTACATCTTACCTTTCATTTTCAAGTTGACTTTGTCGGTGTCTTTTTGTCACTTTTGTATTATTTTGCTTAAAATTTACATTTTCTTCTCCTGCGGGTCTATGTTGATTTTTAGAAAGAGCCCTCTCATCTGTCAACTGAGCCTTTTCTCAAATTCAAACCTCTGGTAATAAAAAAAAAGTCATATTCCTAGCATGTGTGGCTGTACATACACATGTGCTGCATACTCTTGCCATATAGTGTTGGGCTCAGACATTTGCATCTAGTTTTTCTTCAAAGACTTTCAAGTCACAAGGTATAGTGACTCCTCCTCTCTGTAGCAATGTGAATGATCATTTGCTCCATTAGATTGTGATTGTTTTTCTCTGTCATCAGGCTTGGATGAGTTTCACTGAAGCTCTGGTTTTGAATGCCCTTTTTGACGACTAACGACCACAGAGCCATAAGGGTCCAGTGAAGAAGAAGAACAAATTCTACTCATTATTTACGATAATCAGTAATTCTATATCTAGGGGTGGAAGATACACAGGAGCCGAGGTACAAGGCATCTACCTTGTGATGGGCTCAATCACCTTCCACTCCTGACCAGAGAATGTTTTGTCAGGTGTCATTGATCAGACCTTTTCCACAGGTGCCCTTGGTGCAACACAAAATATTCACACAACGCCACAGTCCGGTCAGTAGCATATGCCTCTCTCCTGAGCACATGAACAAGACCTGCAGTTTATATAGAAAAAGACTGAAGAATCAAATAAATCAATGCCTTGCTCACAACATGGAAATGGTGGCTGAGGCAGAGTTTTAAGGCAAGGAAGTACTAGTCAGCACTGAGGAGGAAGAAGAAGAGGAGGAAAATGTGCATATATCAAGCCTACTTTGTCGCCTGAGGAGAGTTTGCCTTGAGATTGAGGAGAGGGAGGAAAAAGAACAGCCTTCAGTGTCCCCCAGCAGCACCCTCGACACTAACTGTGGAAAAGGATCTGGTCCAAGTACAAAGACCACATCAAAGACTATGCGTACCCAGGGCCATCAGCTCAGATGCATCGCAAATGGCCACAGAAGGTGTCAGAGCCGTGTCCTCTAGACCATTGACTAGACAGTCCTGTGGCTACACAACACGTGTTGTGATGCTCCATAACCATTTGGTTTCGGCCGACACCGAGAAAGGGCTTTGGAAACGAGACAGGATGAGCCAACAGTAAATCTTAATTTGGCTACTAGTGGAAAGATCAAGCACAGCCTAGGAAACAACCTTTGAAGCTGAAGAATCTAGGTGCAGGCCACTCAGTGCCAACACTGCTTTCGTTGTTGAAATCCTCCATGCTGAAATTTTTTGCAACAAAGGACAATGTACAGATTAAATAAAACACTTCTTCCCAGCAGTCATCAGCATTGCTTAAAAAATCACCTGGGCTAACTGCTAAGAGACAGTAGAGTTCTATCCTTGAGAAGTTACAGCAAGTCTTGAACAAAGAACAATTGTTGTCACACCCCAAGCTGGAAAAGTTACCATGTCTAAAAAGAGAAGGTTATGGTTTGAGGAGTCTACCATATTGCCACCAAAGAAGACACTTGTGACATAGGAAAGCACCACCACCAACTCAGACTCATCCAACACAACATTTTCCAATCCATATTCTTCCAGTACAAGAGGCTCCACTGGGATGAGATGGAGGATCTCGTACAACATCTTCAGCACTAGTACAAAAAGAGAGGTTGGAAATTGGTGGGTGAGGGCAACTTATATATGCCACCATTAGGTGTGCTTTAGGTGCTACTGACACCTCAGCAAGGGGTATAACATTGGCTGTCATCTCAAGTGGACATGATTGGTTGTGCATTTCATTCTTCAAGCTGGAGGTACAATAGTATCTTCTTCACAATGCATTTGATGGTGAGCCTTTATACGCTCCACAAGTCGATGAAATGCTAGAGAAAATTCAGAAAGATACTGAAACAGCAAAGGCTATGGGGGTGTTGCAGAACATGACTACTCACCAAGCCTTTCATAAACAGGACACAAGGGGTAATGCCAAGGCATCCACCTCTGAGCACGGGGCAGATTTACAAAAGGCAACAACAAGTCTCTTACCCTCAACCTTCGTAGCCTCTGCTAGTAAGGTGGTAGAGGCTACAATAGAGGGAGTCTATAAAGGGAAATGGTGCCTCAACCAGCAAACATTGACTCCCTTCACATTAACTCCAATCAATGAACACCTGTCGGGCAGACTTCAGGGGTTCCTGCCAAATTAGGAGGATATCACTTCCAACGAGTGGGTACTCTCTATCATCGAGCACGGTTGCTGTCTTGAACTCACAGCAGATCCACCAAACAAGCCTCCTTGCAAACACACCCTCAGCCCACAACACTTACAACTTCTCAAGGAAGAGGTAAAAGTGCTCCTCGAAAAGAGGGCTATCAAACCAGTTCCAAAGCAACTCCAAAGAAAGACTGAACTTTCAGGCCAATCTTAGACCTCAACTGCTACATCCTGTTGACCATTTTCAAATGAACACACCATAGGATGCCATACCACTCTTAGTCATTCATAGCAGCTCCCTAATTAATGGATGTATACTTCCACATTCCCTTCCACCCAGCCCTCCGACGCTATCTGCTGTTCGTGGTAAATGGACGCCATTATCTATTCAAGGTTTTACCATTTGGGTCATGACAGGTTCAAGGGTATTCACTAATGCCTAGCAATAGTAGTCACCCATCTCAGGAGACAATGCCTTAATGCTGATCCTTACTGAGACAACAGGCTAACAAAGAGTCATGACAAGCCAAGTGTGTAAAATATTCCATCAATCTTGTTCACAAGTTAGGATTTACAATAAACATGATTAAATCCTACCTACCACCACTTCATGTCCAAACTTACCTCAGGATGATTCTCAGTTCAGTCATGGCCAAAGCATACCTCAATTCACAGAGGGTACAGAAATTCCAGAACTAAATGACTCTTTTTCAGCCACAACGTCACCTGCTAGTCAGGATGTAATGTGTCTCCTTGGCATGATGGTGTCCTGCATAGCCATTGCCCCACATGCCAGACAGAATATGCACACTTTACAGGAGTGTCTTACATCACAGTGTCCACAAGTGGGTGGCAAGTTAGAGGATCCAGTTGTGATTCATTTCAAGATTTATCAGTCTCTGCAGTGCTGGAACAGCAGCAATCTGTTGCATGACAGGCCTTTTTTGGGACCCCCCACCCCACCGCAGGTGGCCATCACTGTAGGAGCATCACTCACAGGCTGGGAGGCACACATGATGGACATGACAGCACTTGGGTTTGGACGGTTCAGCAAAAGACCTTCCACATCAACTTATTGAAACTACTAACAATAAAATTGGTGCTAAAATCTTTCAGCAAGGATATTCAGCACAAAGTAGTCCTCATAAAGAAAGACATGTCAGCCATGTATTATCTACAGAAGCCGGGAGGCACTCAGCCTCTTCAGCTTTCCCAGCTAACACAGAGCATATTGCATTGGGCAATTTACCGCTACATTCACCTCCTGGCAGAATATCTCCCAGGGTTGGGAAAACAACTTTGCCAACCTCCTAAGCAGGATGCAGCAACAGGTTCATGGGTGAGAACTCCAACCAAAAGTCCTACTTTCAACTTTGGGGAACAGCAGGCATGGATCTCTTCACTGTAGCTCAGGACACAAAATACCAACACTTTGCCTCCAGGTTTTATCACCCACAGTCCAAGGGAATTGCACTGTGTATGAATTGGTCAGGGATCTTTGCCTCCCCTTTTCCACCTCTCCCATTTTTACCATATATGGTGAGGAAGGTCAGGCAGACCTCTCTCGGTTTGATTGTGATAGCTCACATATGTGCAGGGCAGCAATGGTACACAACCTTACTAAAGCTGTCTGTAGTTCCTTGTGAGAATCTTCCCAACAGACAGAACCTTCTTGCATATAAACAAAGCAGAGTGAGACACCCAAATCTCAGACAGCTCATTTTTGCTCCTAGAGTTTGGTTCATAAAATGAACATTGAAATGTATGGACATCCTCAACGTGGCTGACAACCTGCCACTAAAGAGCATGTTATGCGGCTTAGTAGAGGAGATTTGTCCACTGCAGTGTAACAGGGCACATTGATCCCCAGAAGTCTACTGTTGTTGAAACATTCATGGAGAGACTAAAGAGGATAATACCTCCAAAGTCATCACCTGCTCCAGTTTGAAATTGTAATGTGGTACTGACCAGACTCATGGGTCTTCCTTTTGAATCTTACATTCCTGCCCACTTCATTTTTCCCCTAGAAAGCTGCTTTCTTGGTAGCAATTACTTCCTTGAGAACAATCAAGGAAATACATGCTCTGGAACAACCTTTCTTTCAGGTACACCAAGATATGGTAGTCCTTTAAACCAACCCTAAAGAATTGCCAAAAATAGTGTCCTCTTTTTACCTGAACCAAGCTATTGAGTTACTATGTTCTTTCCCATTCCAGACTCTCTATCAGAGAGAGCTCTTCCTACACTGGATGTAAATATAGCACTAATGTTTTACATTGATTGAGCTAAATATTTCTGTATAATACAACTGTTTGTTGCCTTCTCAAGACCGAGGAATGGGCAACCAGTATTTGAGCAGGTTTTGCTTGATGGATAGTTAACTGCACCCATACATGTTACATCAAGGCAAGGAGGAAATTACCAGTCCTTTCAAGACTGCACTCCACTAGAAACAAGCATTGGCAAAGCCAATAGGTCTCGCCTCTAGAAGAGCTATTGGCTTTTGCAATGTGTTTTGCCTTGTTGTACACCAGTGGGGCTGCTGTTCAGTATGGCTAAAAGTTAGTGGTGCAGAGTGTCAGAGTCAAGTGGGGGAGTGGAGTGTCGTAGATCTGGATAGAGGGGAATAGAGTTCAGTGGTTGAATGGCAGAGTATATAGTAGGGTGGAGTGAGGTGGAATAGGGTGGAGTGGGTTGCAGTGAATTGAGGTAGTGGGCTGATTGGATTGGACTAGTGTGGGTGGATTGGGGTGGATTGAATGGAGGGGGTGGATTGAAATGGGGTGAGGTGGATGGGAAAGGGGTGGATTTGATTGGATTTGGCTTGGTGGTTTGGATTGGAATGATGGGGTGGAATGGACTGGAATGGAGTGGGGTGGATTTGATTGGAGTAGGGTGAATTTCTAGGAGTGTATTAGAGCAGGATGAATTGGAGTGGGGTGGACTGAACTGGGATGGGGTGGGGTGAATTGGATTGGGATAGAGTAAGTGGATTGGAATAGAGTAGGTTTGTGATGGATTCAAGTGGGCTGGATTGGAGTGGGATGGATTCAAATGGGGTGTGGTGGATTGGGTTGGGGAGTGGGGTCTGCAGTGCAGTAAGATGGAGTGGATTGGATTGGGATGTGTTGATTTGCATAGTGGTGGATTGCATTGAGGTAAGGTGGTTTGGAATGCGGTGGGGTAGGTGAATTGGAGTGTGATGGACTGAAATGGGATGGGTTGAGTGGGATAGAGTGGGGTGGATCGAAGTAGGGTGGATCAAAGTGGGATGGATTGGATTGGAGTGGGGTGTAGTGGATTGAAGTGGGGTAGATTGGGTTGGGGTGGATTGGAGTGGGTTAGATTGCATTGAGGTGGGGTGGATTGAGTGCGGGGGATGGATTGGAGTGTGGTGGAGTGGATTGGTGTGAATTGGAGTGGGGTACAATTGAAGTGGGGTGGATTGTGGTGGGGTGGACTGAAGTGGGTGGATTGTATTGGGGTGGGGTCGGGTGGATTGCATTAAGGTGAGGTGGATTAGATTGAATTGGCGTTGGGTGGATGGGATTGGTGTGGGATGAGTTGGAGTAGGATGGAGTGGATTTGGGTGGATTGGTTTGGGGTGGATTGGGGTGGTTTGGAGTGGGGTGGTTTGGAGTGCGTGGATTGGGGTAGAGTGGAGTAGATCATAGTGCAGTGGTTGGATTGAGTGGGGTGGATTAGACAGTGTGGATTGAGATGGGGTGGATTGGGTGTGCTGGATTGGGGTGGATTGAATAGGGGAGGGTGGATTGGATAGGGGTGGGGTTGATTGGGTTGGGGTGGATTGGAGTGAGGTGGAGTGGAGTGGGGTGTTTTTGATTGGATCGTGTTGGATTGGGCTGAAGTGGATTGGAGTGGGGTGAATTGGAATGGACTAGGGGGATTGGAGTGGGGTGGATTGGATTGGGGTGAATTGTTGGATTAAAGCCGACTTGATTAAGGTGGTTTGGAGTTGGGTGGATTGAACTGGAGTAGGGTTTATTAATGTTGACTGGATTGGACTAGAGTGGTGTGGATTAAAGTGGATTGTATTTGAGTGGGATGGACTGAGATGGTGTGAGTGGGCTGGATTGGAGTGAGGTGGATTGGGTTACAGTGGACTTGAATGGAGTGGATTGGATTGATTGTAGTGGGGTGGGTTGGATTGGAGTAGGGAGGGTTTGGGTGGAGTGGGTGGGTTGGACTGGAGTGGGGTTGGATGGATTGCAGTGGGGTGGGATGGATTGGGTTGGGTGAAGTGTACTGGATTTGGATGGGGTAGATTGGACTGGGCTGGATTGGGGTGGGTTGGATTGGATTGGTGTGTTGGGTGGATTGGATTGCTGTGGGGTAGATTGGATTGGTGTGGGTTGGACTGAATTGTAGGTGCATGGATTATGGTGTACTGGAGTGGGGTGAATGGGGATGGAGTGGGTGGATTGGATTGGAGTGGGGCAGATTGTTTTGCATTGGAAGGATTTGTTTGTGATTGGAGTGGGACAGGTTGGGGTGTAGCAGATTGTTTTGGATTAAAGTGAGACAGAAATAATGGGGCAGATTGAAATGTATTGGAGTGGGGCAGATTGGAGTGTGGCGGTTTTGGTAGCTTGTTTTTTAATTGAAGTGGCGAAGATTGTTTTGGATTGGAGTGGGACAGCTTGTTTTGGATTGGAGTGGGGCAGGTTGTTTTGGATTGGAATGGGGCAGGTTGTTTTGGATTGGAGTGGGGCAGGTTGTTTTGGATTGGAGTGGGGCAGGTTGTTTTGGATTGGAGGAGGGCAGATTGTTTTGGATTGGAGGAGGGCAGATTGTTTTGGATTGGAGGAGGGCAGATTGTTTTGGATTGGAGGAGGGCAGATTGTTTTGGATTTGAGGAGGGCAGATTGTTTTGGATTGGAGGAGGGCAGATTGTTTTGGATTTGAGGAGGGCAGATTGTTTTGGATTTGAGGAGGGCAGATTGTTGAGGCAGATTCTTTTGGATTGGGGTGGGCAGATTGTTTTAGATTGGAATAGGGCAGATTGGAATGGGACAGATTGTTTTGGATTGGAATGGGGCAGATTGGAGTGGGACAGATTGTTTTGGATTGGAATGGGGCAGATAGTTTATGGATTGGAGTGGGCAGATTGTTTTGGATTGGAGTGGGGCAGTTTGTTTTGGATTGGAGTGGGGTAGATGGGAGTGGGGCAAATTGTTTTGGATTAGAGTGGGGTGAATTGAAGTGGGGCAGATTAGATTGGGGTGGGTTGGATTGGATTGGGGTGGGTGGATTGGTGTGTACTGCACGATTATGTTTTAATGCATTATTTCAGAAATTACACATAATAAAGAACCAATGTCTCTTTGCAATATTTCGAAGAAGATAATCGTCATCTCTTCAGAAAAGCGCCCACAAGCAAAACAAAAGGAACATAAGTGGAAAGTGAGAAAAGATGACTTGGCAAAATAAAAGAAATGTAGCTATAAAAAATACAACTTTACAATTATTTTTGTCCTGCTGGGCACTTCTTTCCCATTAACAAACCTTCTGTTTGCAGGGCCCTAGAAAATAACGTAGAAAATATAAATAACAAAATAGTACCTCGATCACTTCTAGAACAGTAGACGGCACTGATTAAGTTGAATCAGTAAGTGCTTGGTCAGTGCTCCACAGAGGGGACAGAAACGATGCAAGGCCTTCAGTGACGACTTACGAGGCTGTAAAGAAGAATGTCATACAAGCCAATAAATGGTGAGTAACAGGCGGGCTCCAAGCCCTTCACTGTACACAACAGAGTCTCGCACTCCAACAGGTATGTGCTAGACAGACTGTACTCAGATCTTTATTCCAATCATTTGCACATCAAATGGCTAGTCAGCGCTAGGGGAAAACTGCTTTACAGTCTATGCAGAGCATATGTATCTACATTCATACATGCTACGAATGGATTATGTTGCTTATTCTGCAAGCATTTATTCATAGTGTGTAGTGCTGTAGATTCACATGTGCCCATCCCCACCCCGGAAACCTTGGTTGTTTCAGATGCTGTCATTTCCTGTATAGTACATATATTGTTTTTTAACACTTAACAATGCATGGTCATCATTGTGTACTATTTCTACCTCCACTAATATGCACCTGATGTGCAAAATACAATCTAACAATGGAGCCGATTACCATACAATGACTTGTGACTTGAAAGACTTCTTTGGAGAAAAACAGGTTGCAACTGTACAAGCCTGCCACTAGATGGCAGGAGTATACAACACATGTGAATCTAAAGTACTACAATCTACCAATAGATTGCAACAGGATAAGTAACATAATCTTTCTATATAGATTATGATTGTGTATTGTTGCAGTAGATGTTGTGGTAGAAATAATAAGGCATACATTTTGTAAACAGGCAAAAATTCATTAGAAGGTTGTTTGTTGCTGAAGAGAACACCCACTCCTAAACATTTCTTGACAAATATGATAATTTTGTCTGGAGTTTGTCTGGCCTTGCTGATTTTATTGTCTATAAAGTGTGTATGCAAGGATCTCGATCAATATCACGAATTGATTTAATATTCTGAAAGGGATCAACATGTGGTGCATTCCCAAAACTGTAGAAATGTTTTCTGAAATTATATCTTGAATCTGTGTGTGAGATAAAGAAAAACAATTCCTTCTCCTTGTTCATTCTAGGATCCATATTGTACCTTTTCTCTGTGCACTTTTGTTCCCCTACATTTTGATGAATTGCTAATGGGGCCATAAGCTTTAGCATTCCTTTTGTAGGCACTTTCTAGGCAACTAACTCATCTGACATCAACTGAGAAGGGAGGGAGGGATCCTACAAACATACAGGAAGGACACCGATTTTCACCTACAGAAGTGGTAGAAGAAGTGGTAGAAAGGAATGAATAGTGGGCAGTGCTAATTTTCCAGCTCTGATGGTACAAAATTAAGATGTCTCTTAAGTTATACCCTTAAGGTATCTAAGACATGGGCATCGGAAGACAGAAGTTTAGAAGCTGCCTAAATTTAAACCCACTTAGGCCCTCATTATGAGTCGCATGATAAATGGACCGGATTTTCCCTATAGCTAGAGTTACCAATACTGGGGGTACTGGTAACTTCGGCTGTGGGGAAATTTGTCCCATGACAGATTGGAGCCCGATGGTTCATTAGGAAATGAGTAATTACAAGGGTAGTTTTTAATTTCGGGTCCATTTACCCACGTAACTGCTAATTTCACAGACATTGCAGATGATTTAAGCGTGAAATAAAATATATCTGCAGTTCTTCAGAGGATCTCGTAATTTTGATGGAGCCAGTAACTTCTGCCTCCAGCCCCATCGGAATGAAGAGGCCACAATGAAAGCCTTATGTTTTTTTCTTTTCTCCTGCTGTAGTTTGGGTAGAGGTTTCATATACAACTTCTTCGTGTGTAAAACCAACAGAAGATACATAAAGTCATTTTTATAAGTCCTGCTATTGCCAAGACTGCTTAGCACATGCCTGCCTGCTGACAAAGTCCTGCTAAACCAAGAACCGCAAATACGTGAGGAATTTGAGCTATCGGCTTCAGTTTCATGACAACAGTTCCCAGGACAGATTAGACCTGAAAAGTGTACTCTGGAAAGCGAGTGGGAAACCTGCATGAAAGGCTTCTGTTTCAAGAATTAAAAGTCCTGCTGTAGTTGAGAACTGAAATGCCCTTCCGGCATAAAGGAACCCTTTCAGAAAGAAATGTGTGTATTCAATGCCACGTGCTGCAGTCCAAAGACAAAAGAAAATAAAGCACAGTTTGATTTACTTAGTGATTCAAGCTCCACCAGGTGAACATACTGAATAGGGTATTCTTCCTGCTGAATGATGGAGAGGGGAGGGTGGGCTTAACGTCCACGATGAAAGCGATTGAAAGACGTTTGAAGTGAAGACGTCTCTCTTCTCAGTTGTTTATCCCAGTGTGATATACCTCAGGAGGCTGAACACTTCAATTAAGTAACAACTGGGACAAGGACCCTGAACGGACAAATAACATGCAGTAACTACTGCAACAATTCATTGTATAACGAGTGAGTATTAAGAGAAAGATAGTGATACAATTGACAAGTAAGTGGTCTCAGCATCAGAAAACAAAATGCTGTTAGGCATGGAGGAAGGGCATAAATGAAAACCAAGAAGCATACATTTACTGATTTTTGATCAAGCATAGGAGGTCGATACTCATGGGGTTTTAAATTTCTGCGAATAGGGATCCAGTTTCCCCCCGAGGAGCCATTTAATGTGAATTCATTTAGAATGTTTATAGGAAGGTGTGGTGATATTTTTTCTTTATACACATAGGGCCGGATTGCGAGTGTGGTGGTCCTTGGACCACCACACTCGTGGTGGCCGTCGGACCGCCGCTGTCGTCAACTGCCACATTACGAGGTTGGCGGGCTGACGGCGAGTGCAGGTCGCATTCAGCCAGGGCGGCACTACACGCAGCGCTGCTCTGCTGATTACGACCTTGTTCTCCGCCAGCCTTTTTTTTATTGCGGTTTCACTGCCATGAAAAGGCTGGCGGAGAACAGGTGCAAGGGGCCACCAGGTGGCTTCTGCACTGCACAGGGCATAGGCAGTGCTGGGGTCCCCCTGGCCAGCACTCTTGTAATGTGCACTGTCTGCTGTGCAGACAGTGCTCATTAAGAGGGTATTGGTGGCCCCTGAGGGAGGCAGCATTGCTGCCGGCTCGATTACAAGCCGGCGACAATGCTGTGGCCACTTTCTTGGTGGGCTGACGGGCAGAAACCTTGGTTTCTGCCCATCAACCCAGCAAGGAAGTTGTAATGAGGCCGGCGGTGAGGTAACCAGTAAGTCGGCACCCTCCCCGTTGGAAGTTCGGCCGCCGAACTCGTAATCAGCCCCATGGTGGCTCATTCCCTCTGCCTCACTGTCCTGATTAGCAATTGCACACTCAGTAAATTCTAAACTTTGTGGTTTTTGTTATGTCAAAATGCAAAGTAAAGTCCAAACCTCATAAAAAGTACATAGATTGATTCATTCCTAAAGATTACATATTTTGTCCTGAAAAAGGAAACTTTCATAACCATCTTTCGTTTGATGTACATACTACCAGCTCTCATAATAGGACAGCAGTGAGTTTGAGCTGCCTAGATCTGGGGTCAGATTTAATTTAATAGGACCAATTCTTTTTTTTAAACTGCATATCATTTGTTTTCTTCAAGCAATAAAATTAGCTTGTTCATAGATATTCTTAGTAAGCAGCAGGCCATAATAATGAGAGTTAATTCTTCTAGGCCATTACAGTAGCATAGGTACAGTTTGAGTCCTATTAAGATAGGAAACATCTTTACAGCACATACTATGGATACAACAACAACTTTAAATACAATTGCTACCTTCATAATATACATGTTACGTCTCTCAGACAACTTGAGTAAGCTTTTACTTACTCCTTCGATTTTTTATTTTCTGCTCTCTCCTAGTCCTTGGAGTTCTGTCCTTGCACCCAAATCTTATTAAAATTTCTGTGGCATCCTATGCCTCATCACTTGTCCTTTCCACTGCCATGCACCAATCCATATTACTGCATGTTTGAGTTCTATATATTGAGGTTTCCTAAAGAGTTGTTTAATTGAAGATGAGCAAAAGCTTTGATCTCATTGTTATTCCATACCTCGTCAAGTGTTGGTAATCCTGTTTCATCATAAACTTTGAACTTCCCAAGACTATTCAACTTGACAGTCTAGTTTTAGTCCATAATGGTGTTCGAAGGGTAAATTGTCCTTTCCATCCTATGTCTCTTTTGCTCTTCTACCAAATATTTATTAAATGTATTCAATTTAAATTTATTAAGTATTTATTCGATTTATTGTAACTGTTATTATATGGTGTCCCGAGTTCCCCCCCATGTAACACACCTATATAACCCTTTCTGCCTATTACATACGTAGGCTGAGTGCAGGCTTGTTTAATGGTGTGAATGCCCACTCATTTTCCACTAGACGTTGTGTAGCCTTATAGTATGTATTTTTCTACAGAATAGACAGTTATTCTGGTAGTACTATCCTTCACAAATGAGGGATTGCACTAGGTAATCCAGTTTTGTAAAGAAAGTGTAACTCACCCCGAACATGAGGGCGGGAGCTTTTTGAAATTTCTTGAGTTCCTCAATCCTAGAAATTTAAAAAGCTCCCTTTTTATTGTCAGTGGCATACATATATGTGTTGTGGGAACCAGCCATTCTTAGGGCATAGAAGTGGCATCATCCATTTTAGAAACCAAAGTATCTTCCATAATTATTGAAAAATTACCTGAATCTTTCTGTTAATTCACCAGGATTTGGTATGTATTCTATGATGTCATCTGCATAAAGCGATGTTTGCTCATCCCACTCACCCACTCTTTAAACAGGGCATCTAGTATCCATTCTGCAAGGGGTTCTAACACCATAGCTAATCAGATGTGGGATAGAAGATTAGTGTCTGTTCCCCCTTCACATTGTACATCTCTTAGAGTGATTGCCACTGACTCTTTGACTAGCCAAAGCTGTGTAGCATTGCAGACTGGTCCAAGACAAAAGTATGGTGCAAGCCCCCAGTGATTCAATGGAATCGAAGACCTTCTTTGGATTCATTGATGCTATGGCTATTAGTTTCATAACCTTCTTGGCATAAGATAAATTGCAGTGTAATCTACTCTAATTGACTCTAGTAGACCTGCTAGTTATGAGTCCTGATTAATCTCTGTGAACCACAGTGTCTACCACCATGATCAGTATATTTGCCAGTACCTTTGCAAGAATTTTAGACTCACTGTTTTATAGGAAAATGGGACAGTATGTTTTGCCCTGTTCGTTCAACTGAACAATAGAAGTTGCCAGTAGGTTCACCAGCATCATGCTCACCTTTCTTAATTCTGCGATCATTTTCAATAGTGTTTTGGTGCAATAATTGCATGTTTTTTCTAGAATTTAATTGGTATACTATTGAGAACTGGTGTTTCACTTGAATGGAGTTGGGTGATCATGGTGTATGCTTTTGTAGGGTTATGTCTCTTTTAAGTTTTATTCACTGTTCTTTGCTCTTCAATCAGTCTTGAAGTTAGATATAAAGTTCTGCAGGACTGCTGTCTCACACTTCATTTGTTTACTCTAATCTTTTTATTGAGGTTTTCTGTATTTTGTGCATACAGTAGTGCCACAATACAAATAATAAACAACTTTCCTTGAAAGTAAGTAAACCACAATCTGGTTCCTTCTTTAGTCACCTTGAAGATTTGTAAGTGTACTTATACCTTTATCTGCACTAAAGGCATAAGGTGCCTTCAATCTCATTGTCTTTTTTTTACTATTCACTCAAGTTAATTAAATAATCGCACTTCGTTTTAGTTGCATAAACATTTTCATGTAATATGCAAATGCCTCAGTAACTACTTGGTTACATGTTGTGCATTTATGTCCATCATTATTGCACTATTCTCACTATTAGTTTTGCAGCTTTGAATACTGTTTCATATAAACATTGCTGTGAGCTGAGGTATTGGTCCTTAACATCATTCATTGGGAAAACATGATACTCTGCTCTTTTTGCCTGTAGGAGTCTATTTTGTTAATTCAGTATCTAGCGTCTCCATTTTAGGTTTTATGCATCTTTTGTTCTTTAGGGTAAAGTGGATATTTGGCAACTTCTTAATATAGTTAAAATGTATTCTAGACAGGCAGGTGGGCCAACACAAAAGTGTGTTACCGTTTAGCAGCAGATATCTATGTAGCACAAGTAGGCAGTGATAAAACTGAAGGTGAATGACAGGATTAGGTTTTTGCCCCTTCCTTAAAGAGAGCATATACTCAATTAACTCAGACATTTATAATAATTTTGAAATTTCTTGGACATTATGAACGAAGCTATGGTCTGTTGCTCCAAACCCTCCTTTACTTGCTCCAAGCACAGAGAGAAGCAAAGTAATATTAAGAGAGGTTATCATCATTGGTATGCCCAGAATGTAGAACTACTAAATTAGCTTTCAGAGCCAGTTTGGGGCTTTAGAGATATTAGGATTGATAGAAGCAAGATCTATTCATGAAATTGTCTGTTGATTGTTAGTAGAAGTGAAACCCTTCACTCTATACATAGTCGTTTTAGCTTTGACTAAGGTAAACTGTGCTGAGACTACTGACCCAGACTGGGTCCAGCTGACTTATATCAACATGAGTCAGTAACATGGTCAGGGTGTTGTTCTAAGTAATTGATATGTTTAAATATCATATCAATCTACACATATTGACTACAGCATTAACTAACAACATATCATCAAGGTAAGTGGATGTTGAGCTAAGAGTAGTAAATATATACCTCCCTATATTTACTTGCCTTGAAAATATGTTGATAGTAGATACATGGGCAGGTCAACATTGTGAACCTGGATATTGTGACATACAACGCCTGCTCTGTATTTACTCTCCGAGTGGCAAATGCTGTGTTAAGAGTAGGACAAATCCAGTTGTATTGAAAATCAGAACACATAAAATGGGGGTCACCTGCAATCCATGGCATCTATTGCCCCATTTCCCTCACTTATGCATTTGAAAATAACGTTAGAAAATGTGTACTTGGAAGATTGTCTTTATTCATGTAAGCTTCTGAATGACCCCTTGGAAGGTTCAAGAGAGGTACCAGCCCAGTTGACCAGAACTTTCATTTGTCGTCTATCTCTGGTTGAAATAAGTTGACCTCAAAAAGTGTCATTTTTACTTGGCCTTCTTAAATTTAAAGACTTAATTTGGTGACGTCAATAGGAAAAACTGTTTAAAGCCTTTTGGAGGAGGAATCCAGCAGCATTCCGGAAGAAATAAGATTATTGCACAAGAACAAACCAGCCGAGAGCTGTTTGGTCCTGAGTGACAAACTGACAGTTAACATTGCAGTGCAAAAGGGAGTAGGACCGGTTTGTTTATTGGCACCAGTCCTCTTTAACCTGTTTATAACTAGCCACTGCAAAAGGATTCAAGGAAATAGAAGCGGACATGTAGTGTTGTGGCACACCCTCCCGCTCGTAATTCTTCTCCTAGATGTATATCATGCAGTGGTGTGTACCTACATAGTGGTGTTTGATACATTTTGCAAAGAGAAGAAACTGCTTGTTATATCCCAAAAAGCAAATATTTTGGTTGTAGGGAAAAACTACAGTAGATGATTGCTTTTGATAATGTAGATATTTACCTTTCCAGCACAGCAAATTGAAGAATGAGATAGGTAAACAAAAATCAAGAATCACATTGATTCCATTTTAGCTATTGATTTGTTCACTGAAAAAATTGGTGTTCTGCTGTTTCCACTGCATTAACTGCTAACAATGCGAAGTTAATTATCCATCTTGTAAGGTACTGTGTTGTGCGGAGCTAGCACAGTTGATGAATTACAGTTAGCGGAAAACCACTGCTTTAAGCAGTTACTCGCTCGGCAATGTCAACCCCAAATCTTTTGTTATTCACAACATCGAAGATTGCACAACAGTCTGTGCTTAATGTGTAAATAAAAACGTGCTGCTGCCCAAATCCTTCCCCTGAAACACAACGCTGCTGCAATTAAATGTGCGAGCACAGAATACTGAGGCAGCGTTTTCCTGAAGCCATCACGGGCCTCGTCAATCCATTTACCGCTACTCCCTGTCCCTTCAACTCACTCTTGCAGCTTTCAGCTTTCTCCCATTGTGACGCTTTTTTGTTTTTCTCTTCCTCCATCTTTCCCACATGTGTCTTTTGCTTGTAGTAAATACTTGAGACAGAAAAATAAGTGCCGGCCCTCAAAAATAAGTGTTGGTGCCCCACACCGGAAACCACCGGCTCAAATTAAGGACTGACAGCAGCACATTCATTGTCATATTGTATTTGATTCAGGAATAATCCAGACTGAGTAATAGGAATGCACCAAGGACTCTTCGTGGAGCAATTAAGTATAGATTCGTCTGCAGTCCTACCATGTTTCGATGCCTTTAAGGGTTTACATTACTCTCTAGGCATCCAATGTTTTGGGCATACACCTGATGGCATCAAAAAATCAAATGGCCTAATTGTAAGCTTCACGTTTTGGGACTGAATTGAGGTGAAAAACTATAAAACTTGAAGTCAAAGAAATCTAGTTGTATAGAGAGTTGAAATTGACACCAAACCAGAAACCATATTTTGACTGTATTATTCCCCTCATGTGATATATGTCCATGTCAGATTATGATACTCTGGTTTTGGGCAGTTACTATGAAATAAAGGCAGAAGTGTGCCCAACAGGTGTGCCTTGAATTAATGTTTAGTGTGGAATATGTGCACATTATTTTGGGTTATTTCATCCCATGTATTAGTCTGCCGGAACAAAGGGGGTTCTGCCTGCAGTAAGAGAACATAGTGTAAGAAGAGACTTAGAAATTGTGAATTTATACTTGACTATTCTTCTGTGGCAATCCTTTTAGGAGTACAGCGTATAGATAAACCAAATGGAAATTACAGTGTATGTTTCTGTAATAATGCTAGTTCTGTTAGACCGGAGAGACGTTCATACAAATCATAACCGAAATGTAGGTAATAAGCAAGGCACTGTTTATCATTTTGTCTCCAGATATCCCTTGCATTGAATCATTGACAAACTAAAATTGGAAAATGTACTTTTGCCTTTTAATGAACGCTTTAGTCTCGAGCATGGTTCGGTTTTGGAAGAAGACGTGGTGCCATTCAATCTGGTTCTAATTTGTTCAGTCTTCTAGATGGAATGAAATGTGCAATTGGTGCTATTGTAATGAGTCGTGGTTTTGCTGTTTTTATGGACTTATTTAAATCTGAAATAAAAATGTCATGTGTAATTATTGTGTTAAGCCTATGTGTGGACTGATTCTGCTGCAGTTCCTAGTTTATCTTCATTTTTTTGTCACAACCATCAAACCTGGCCCTCATCTATTGCTCACATCTCACAAGCTCTGGCTAAGCTCACCAGACCAGAGAGCTCTGTCAAAGGTGTAAGCAGCTCCCCTTTTAAGGCTGGGGAAGGACTCTGTTAGAATACTGTATTGTGCTCAGCTGTTCGTGCCTTCACTTATAACCAAAGGCAGGAGCACCAGACTGACTTTGATCCAAGTTATTCTGTACATTTTTGGGCTCTTCGGTGGCTAGGCAGTGGCTTAAAACATCGCCATTTCTAGACTTAACTTCAGTGTTCACATTCATAACAGTGCTGTAGGAGTTCTATTGACTTGCACATAAGGATGGTGGTGGGAGGGAGCGCCCAACTATATTTTGGCTGTGGTAGTGATTTGACTCTATTCACTAAGGTAGGTGTCTTCGTATAGAGCTGTCTAACTAGACTGCCTCTGTAATGAACAGACTGGATAGTATAGAGAGGATGCATTTAGGAAGTTAATCTGCATTTCCTTAACAGGCCACTTCCGACCTTAGACCCTCCTACCTACCACGTCCACTATTTCCCAACTTTGCCTAACAAGCTGCCCCAGTTACAAGGTCAAGAGGCTTCCATTGGTAGCGAATGTGGTGCGACCAAGGGCCTCTGTGGTTTGGCTTATCGCAATAATCCATTTATAAATTCAGTTGCTGTCTTTTTTTTTTTTTTTTTTTTTTTTTTTTTTTTTTAGAGTTTTTAATATGAGCAATAAAGTGACACGATTTCCTGCATGTTTACAATGAAGGAAATTTAATGCCTGTTTACTGTATGTGAATTTCAGAGTATAAAACGTCATCATATATCTAACTATTGCTCTGCATTTGTGTCCATTGTATCATTCCATTATATTATTGATGAGATGCTGTTCCAGTAGGGCTTGTCCCTTAACCCCTTAGCTGCTGCCCCCGCCCCCCAGTGCTGAGCTCTTTTTTGACTATTTGGGGTAGTTCGCACTTAGGCCTTCATAACATTTTGTCCACATAAGCTATCCACAGGCAGACTTGAATCAGAAAACCACATTATTCAACAAAATTTTTGGCATTTTACTAGAACATATCTCATTTTTACTATTTTTTGTGCTTTTAGCCTCCTTCCAGTTAGTGACAGAATTGGGTGAGAAACCAATGCTGGATCCCGGACAGCTAAACATTTCTGAAAAATAGACAACATTCTGAATTCAGCTAGGTGTCATTTGTGTAGGTCCTACAAGGGTTTCCTACAGAAAAAAATAGCTGAAATAAAAAAATATTGACATTTAGGTGAAAAAAGAGCC
Organism: Pleurodeles waltl; assembly: GCF_031143425.1. NCBI lineage: Eukaryota > Metazoa > Chordata > Amphibia > Caudata > Salamandridae > Pleurodeles > Pleurodeles waltl. The sequence goes on along the minus strand of NC_090451.1, from coordinate 502,661,170 downwards.
ATTTCTTTCCACGTTTTACTCTGTAACCTTTTCCTGCGATGTCAGATTTTCAAAAGCAATACCTCGTTACATCTGCTGGAATCTTCTAGTTGCAGGGATATATAGGTTAATCAAGAACCCTAGGTACCCAGAGCCAATAAACGAGCTACACCTTGCACTGGGTTTCATTGTATACCGGGTATACAGCTATTCATTTGGTGAAATATAAAGAGTTAAAAATGGGTATCAAGGAAACTTTGGAATTTCCAAAATGGGCACAAGATAAGGTGTTGAAAAGCAGTGGGTATTTGCACATTTCTGAATTCGGGTGTCCCCATACTAGCATATGAATTATAGGGCATTTCTCAAATACACTTTTTTATTACACACGGTCTTAGATTTGAAAGGAGAAAATGTAGAGAAAGACATTGGGCAGTAACACTTGTTCTTCTATTCTGTGTTCCCCCGTGTTCCCCCATGTCGCCTGATAAAAATGGTACCACACTTGTGTGGGTAGGCCTAGTGCCCATGACAGGAAACGCCCCAAAAAGCAACATGGACACACCACATTTTTACATTGAAATCTGATGTGTTTTTGGCAAAGTTCCTAGCTTTGGATTTTGTCCTCTAGCTCAGCCGGCACCTAGGGAAACATAGCAAACCTATACATTTAAGGAAAGTGGACACCTAGGGGAATCCATAATGGAGTGATTTGTGGGGCTATCTCAAGGTTCTATTACCCAGAATCCTTTGCAAAACTCAAACTTTGGCAAAAAACACTTTTTCCTCAAATTTCAGTGATAGAATCTTCTGGAATCTAAGAGGAGCCACACATTTCACTCCACCCATCATTCCCCCAAGTCTCCTGATAAAAATGGTACCTCACTTGTCTGGATAGGCCTAGTGCCCGCTACAGGACCAAAACACAACGTGGACACATCACATTTTCCAAAAGAAAACTGTCCTGTTTTTTGCAAAGTGCCTAGCTGTGGATTTGGCCTCTAGCTTGGCCGGCAGCTAGGGAAACCTACCAAACCTGTGCATTTATTTAACCTAGACACCTAGGGGAATCCAGGATGGTGTGCCTTGTGGGGCTCTCACCAGGTTTAGTTACCCAGATCCCTTTGCAAACCTCAAAATTTAGCAAAAATACACTTTTTACTCACATTTCGGTGATAGAATGTTCTAGAATCTGAGAGGAGCCACACATTTCCTTCCACCCAGCACTCCCCCAAGTCTCCCGATACAAATGCTACCTCACTTGTGTGTGTAGGCCTAGTGCCCGCAACAGGAAATGCTCCAAAATGCAACATGGACACATCACATTTTCTCAAAGAAAACTGACATGTTTTTTGCAAAGTGCCTAGCTGTGGATTTTGGCCTCTAGCTCATCCGGCACCTATAGCAAACCTATAAATTTTTTAAAACTAGACACCTAGAGGATTTCAGAATGGGGTGGCTTGTGGGTCTCTCACCAGGTTCTGTTACCCAGAATCCTTTGCAAAACTCAAAGGGCCAGATGTATCAAAGCTTTTTGCATTCGCAAACGGTGCGAATGCCCGCTTGCGAAATACAAAAAGCCATTTCAGAATGTATCAAAGGCATTCTGAATGCAATAGCGATTCCTTAAAATTGCGACCCTGTTTAGAGAGTCGCAGATTGCGACTCTCTAAATAAGAAATCGCAAATAAGGAATCCTTATTTGCGATTTCTAAAGCATATGTAACAAGCAATTCCTTAATGCGAATTGGGCATTAAGGAATCGCTATTTACCACCAAGTTGAACTTGGTGGTAACCATGTGCAAATTTTAAAAATGCATTTTTAAAATGTACATGTAAAGCACACATGCCATTTTGGCATGTGTGCACCTTACATGTTGTAAATATATATTTTGGGGTGCAGCAGAGGGGGCCTAAGGCCCCCAGCACCCTGGACTTTGCATTTACCAAAAATTGCGAATTCCAGTTAGGAATTCGCAATTTTGGAAATGCAAACAATTCGCAAATATGGGCCTACAGGCCCATAGGTGCGAATGGGGGCCGGTATCGCAATTTGCGATTCGGTAATAGCATTTGCGATTTTTAAGAAATCGCTATTACCGAATCGCAAATGTGATACATCGCATTTTGCGAATCAGAAATAGCGATTTCTTAAAAATCGCTATTTCTGACTTGCAAAATGCATTCTTGATACATCTGCCCCAAAATTTGGCAAAAAAACAAAACACTTTTCCCTCATATTTCGGTGATGGAAAGTTCTGGAATCTGAGGGGAGCCACAAACATCCTTCTACTCAGCATTACTCCTGGTCTCCTGATAAAAATGGTACCTCACTTGTGTGGGTTGGCTAGTGCCAGCAACAGAAATGGATCACACCAGGGTCAATGGTAGTCCTTGCATGAGGGCTACTGTTAACCCTGGAGTGATCCATTCCTGATGCAGACACTAGGCACAGGCACACAAGTGGGGTTGTGTTTTTAGAGAAACACTGGGTGGTAGGAATTTTGTGGATCCCTGCACATTCATGTAGTTTCTGTGATGTAAAAAAGCAAGATAAAATAGTGGTTTTAATCAACTTTTCACATTTGCAGAGTATTCTGGGTAAGAAAACTTTGTGAAATCCAAACATGCCACACTTCCCTGGACTGCCTCGGGTGTCTAGTTTCAGAAATGTCTGAGTTTGGTAGATTTCCCTATATGGCCGCCGAGCCCAGGACCAAATACTCAGGTGACTGTCTTACAAAACAAGGCTGTTTTCATGTCTCAAAAAAAAACAAAAGTACACAGTTCCAGACAATAGAATCTGTACAGATGCATACAGTGAACAACAGAGCCTATGAGTCTGCTCTTTTTAGAACAAGAGCCCTCACTCACCAATTGGTGACATGCTTCATCATCGGGCTTTTGCTCCTCGTCAGGCCAGCACTGTAATGCCTGATGGGCCCCTCGTGGGGGCTCTTTGCCAGAGATCTTTTGAGTGTAGAAAATGCCGGTTGCTGAGTGCTAGTATGTGGGATTGGTATATGAAGGTGTGAAGATAAAAATGGCTAGAGGTCTGAAAACATGTATGTTAAAGTGAATCCACCAGTCACACTGGTTGGTTTTAGCACCTCCAGAAATTATGGTTTCAAAGCATGAATACCTATCAAAGTATCTGAATATTGAAACCAAGCCTTCTGAAGGTGGGCCATAAAGCCACGTCCAGGCACCAACCTCTTTATGGTCCACGCCATTCACACACTACAAACAACCCTTTCATACAGCCAGCCACAGGCCCAATCCAACCAATCACTGCACTCACATTAACTTACCGCTGCCAGGCATATGCCCATCACATTCATACGCCAGAGGATGGTATAAGTTTGACTACATTTTACCACGAAACCGCCTCCTTTTTCCTGAACATTACCGAAGGCATGCGTAACAAACCTTTACCAATGACTCCTATGACAGCCACCCGAGGCTCAGGAAGACCTGTTTTTCACGCGCCTTTAGTGCAATCACTGTGCTAAATCCAACTCCTTCCAGTTTGTGAATGCAGGTTGGGGGAGTCCGAGTATACCGTACAAAGCGATTCCTCGAACGGAGTGAGCATATCTACCTTTGAAACTAAGGGAGACATGCTGGGGAATTATTGCGATGTTCCCTGAAGAGAAGGTCATAGGCTATAAAAAAAGGGTAGTGTTTGGCACACAGGGGAGTCTGTGAGAACGTAGCATATGTCCAAGCCAATATTATGTGCAGTGCTTTGACTGTAATGCACTTATCATGCAACAAACTGAACATCTACTAAGTTCTGATGGAGGATGAACATGAAAAGCAGGTCAAACACTGACCCATACATGTCATTGTCCTTCAATGCTGGGATGGCACCAATGGGTTTGAATCCATACGTGTAGATGATGTACATCTGTACTACCTTTACTATCTGCCTTCTGCCTGTGCAATATCCCTGTGAAGGCACACCTACCATAAGCTTTCCTTACCCATTCATGTCTCTGTTCTCATCAGAGCCCTGACTAATCCTGTATAATTGCAAAGTGGACTTACACTAGTTTGTGGATGCAAGTTGGGGGTGTCCGAGTATGCCTTGGGTGGCCTATTCCTCGAAATGAGCAAGCATATCTACTGTTGAAACTATGGTAGCCATGCTGGTGAAGAAATCTTAAGGTCTCTAAAGTAAAAAGTAAATTAAATATCCTGTGGGACTCATTCACCAACACTTCTACTTTTGCTTTTAAAGTGAAGCTACAAATTGAGTTTGCACACTTTCAAACAAGTGGAAATGTTGGTGAATACAGGGAGTGCAGAATTATTAGGCAAGTTGTATTTTTGAGGATTAATTTTATTATTGAACAACAACCATGTTCTCAATGAACCCAAAAAACTCATTAATATCAAAGCTGAATATTTATTTTTGGAAGTAGTTTTTAGTTTGTTTTTAGTTTTAGCTATGTTAGGGGGATATCTGTGTGTGCAGGTGACTATTACTGTGCATAATTATTAGGCAACTTAACAAAAAACAAATATATACCCATTTCAATTATTTATTATTACCAGTGAAACCAATATAACATCTCAACATTCACAAATATACATTTCTGACATTCAAAAACAAAAAAAAAACAAATCAGTGACCAATATAGCCACCTTTCTTTGCAAGGACACTCAAAAGCCTGCCATCCATGGATTCTGTCAGTGTTTTGATCTGTTCACCATCAACATTGCGTGCAGCAGCAACCACAGCCTCCCAGTCACTGTTCAGAGAGGTGTACTGTTTTCCCTCCTTGTAAATCTCACATTTGATGATGGACCACAGGTTCTCAATGGGGTTCAGATCAGGTGAACAAGGAGGCCATGTCATTAGATTTCCTTCTTTTATACCCTTTCTTGCCAGCCACGCTGTGGAGTACTTGGACGCGTGTGATGGAGCATTGTCCTGCATGAAAATCATGTTTTTCTTGAAGGATGCAGACTTCTTCCTGTACCACTGCTTGAAGAAGGTGTCTACCAGGAACTGGCAGTAGGACTGGGAGTTGAGCTTGACTCCATCCTCAACCCGAAAAGGCCCCACAAGCTCATCTTTGATGATACCAGCCCAAACCAGTACTCCACCTCCACCTTGCTGGCGTCTTGAGTCGGACTGGAGCTCTCTGCCCTTTACCAATCCAGCCACGGGCCCATCCATCTGGCCCATCAAGACTCACTCTCATTTCATCAGTCCATAAAACCTTAGAAAATCAGTCTTGAGATATTTCTTGGCCCAGTCTTGACGTTTCAGCTTGTGTGTCTTGTTCAGTGGTGGTCGTCTTTCAGCCTTTCTTACCTTGGCCATGTCTCTGAGTATTGCACACCTTGTGCTTTTGGGCACTCCAGTGATGTTGCAGCTCTGAAATATGGCCAAACTGGTGGCAAGTGGCATCGTGGCAGCTGCACGCTTGACTTTTCTCAGTTCATGGGCAGTTATTTTGCGCCTTAGTTTTTCCACACGCTTCTTGCGACCCTGTTGACTATTTTGAATGAAACGCTTGATTGTTCGATGATCACGCTTCAGAAGCTTTGCAATTTTAAGAGTGCTGCATCCCTCTGCAAGATATCTCACTATTTTTGACTTTTCTGAGCCTGTCAAGTCCTTCTTTTGACCCATTTTGCCAAAGGAAATGAAGTTGCCTAATAATTATGCACACCTGATATAGGGTGTTGATGTCATTAGACCACACCCCTTCTCATTACAGAGATGCACATCACCTAATATGCTTAATTGGTAGTAGGCTTTCGAGCCTATACAGCTTGGAGTAAGACAACATGCATAAAGGGGATGATGTGGTCAAAATACTCATTTGCCTAATAATTCTGCACTCCCTGTATGTCCGACAGGACATTTGTTTGACTTATTACACTTACTCTGGTTCTCGTTGGCAATCATGGTGGTCCTTGTGTAGCATACATAAGTTCCCTAACAAGCACTTCAAAATTCAGTCATGCTTTTAACATTCTGCCACACAGGGTACTCCGTGACAATGTGGCATATGTTCTGTCCACTAGTAAGTGCAGTATGGGGACTATAATGCACGTTAATTGAACAGAACACCTACTGAGCAGGCCATAAGGAAGTCCATGATTTCCTGAAGTAGATGAAGTAAAATTCTGTGGCTGCTTGCCTAACAAAGCAGTGGCCCATTGACGTTCGGTATCCATGCACAGCCACTGAAAGGATTACCCAACAGCAGCTCCACCTCAGTCGATTTCCCAGAACTTTGCTTTAGTATGATACTACGTAAGGCAAGTAGGGACACAGAGGCCTGGTTGAGATGGGCACTGGGGACAGTAATACCGACTCTCCTACAGCTTTTCATGCTTCGAGCCCACTTTACAGCGATGACATGGACAATCCTTTTTTGATGTTTTAGGAATGTGATCAGCAAAGTGTTGCTCCTATAGCTTTGCCACATCCTCCAGAACATATGAGGTGGAGGCTACAGCTGCTACTGTAACAGCAGTGAGGCTTTCAATTACAGACAACTAGAAGTCAAGGAAAGTTATGAGTCTTCCTGTGGTTGTCAGACGTAAACAACATACGCATTGTGTGTTGCCATCTGGATCAGGTGGGTAAACAGTTTCTTGTACCAAGTGTGAGTTTTACGACACGCATTGTATGGTTGAAGAACCTGGTCGTTCCATGTACTTATTGTAATCAAGTATACAGATGGGCTTGTAGACTTCAGCCATCTGACCGCAAACCGTGATGGGGAAGTGCTCTCATTATGAATTGTAGTGAGCACGTATACATCACGCCTATCCAAGAACTTGACTGCGAGCAGTTAGTTGGAACGCAGTGCAGTACTCTTGGATTTCTGGAGCTTCTTGCAAACAAGGTCCTACAGGAATCTTTTACAGTTACAACGAACTGTACCGCAGGCCACAGTGACAGCTTTGTAGAGATCACTGAACAGCTCTACTCCTATTTAGACATTGTCCACATGATCCTGTCTCAGAGCTATCCTCCATAACCTGAGTTAGGGCTTGAGCAGTAGTCATCCAACGAGACGCCATCTCTGCTAATGGCTAAACTGTCCCTCTAAAGTACTAGCCTATGTAGAAGGCAGATTGAGCCACAAAATTGCTTGTGGGTGGGTGTGTGTGATGTGTCCAATAGTAAATGTCATCACCTTACCTTTGCTTCTTCTCCGATTCAGCAGATTCTCTGAAGGCACTGAAAAAAACAAAAAAGACACAGTATTACTTCACCTTACCACATACCCATCCTCACAGCCTTTAGTGCTGGCACCCAGTGCGACAGTCATGTTGGTGCTCTGCCTCCCATGACCTCCTCTTCTAATTCCCTCAGTACCACCCAGCATAAGTCTCCCTCATATCTCTATAATCCCCCTTGCTCATACATTTCATTTGTTTTAAAGCGCAGGTAACGCTTGGCTTCACTAATCCACTCAGCTAAATACATATACATGTATATCCTTGCAGCAGGCATATGAACCATCTGCGCTACTTTATGGCATCAAAACTGCCACTAGACAAAATACAGATCTATTTCTATCTCTCTCTCATATATATATATATATATATATATATATATATATATAGATGTCTCTTGTTATATATATATATATATATATATATATATATATATATATATATATATATATATATATATAGAGAGAGAGAGAGAGAGAGAGAGAGAGAGAGACACTGACTCTCTACATCACTTTTTTTTTTTTTATAAATACATGTGTGATTTTCCTGGGGATGATCGTGGCAAAGCACACATGTATAAGGAAATAAAAAAGAGAATAGCCCCATAATTATTATTATTTTTTAAATATTCTTTGGGGAAGGGGGCGCGATTGCCGCCCCCCCCCCCCCCAGGGAAAAGTATTGCCACAAAATTACCCCCAGGGGTCGGCCCGTGCACGAATGGCCGACCCTGCCATTTTTCTTTTTTTTTAATACACGTATTTCATTGTCTGGGGGGCGCGATCGCCCCCCCAGAAGAACCCCAACTTATCTTTGGATTTATTTATGCCCCCATGGGGGGGGGGTGGCATTTACACGGGGGTCGATTTCCCCCCCGACCCCCCCCCCCCCCCCCTCTTCCAAAAAACAAGATCCCTGGTGACTAGGGGCGTTTCCTGGCCATGGACCGCAGCCGAGGTGTGATCCATGGCCAGAAAACGGTTCCAGGAAGGCATTGATGGAAAGGGGAGCCTCTCCCCTTTCCATCGATGCCTCCTCGGCATCTGCGGAGGCCGTTATGGCCTTTTTTCCCCCACCTGAGTAGGAAGAGGACACTTACCTGCTGCTCCGGTGGGGAAAAATGTGACATCACACGCCTCGCAACGTGCTGACGTCACAGAGGAGTGGGCGGGAAGAGACACGGAAGTTGTACATTTTTTTGTTGTTTTTAAAAACCCTCCCTGGTGTCGGCCACTGGTCTTGACCCGCACCAGGGAGTTAACATATAAGATTATTTTTGTTTTCAACATAATTATTTTGATATTTTGAGTTCATTAAAGGTTCAGCATGGACTTTCACATATCGTTGTCATATATAGTCTGATTCCAGCCCCTTTGAGTTATGCCTATCTTGATTCAGTGCACAAAATGTTCCTGATAGTATTAATGTGTTATTGACATGTTTAATATGTTAAAGTTATCTTGGTAGCAGTGATAGCACACATTTGCCAGTGCCCTGCATGAGTCCCATTATAAGTGTCCTAGTGCCAGTGCTCCTATGTCACTGTACCTCCTCAATGACCCTATGTAGTGTTGGTGTTCCTGTGGTAGTTAACCACTAACAGAGTTAATGCCCATTTATCGGTTCCGCTGTGACATGGTTGGTTCCTCTGTGAAAGTTTGTGTCAGGCAGGATCCACTGTGTCAGTGTGGTAGATTTAGGGCCTGATTTAGATCTCAGCGGATGGAATACTCTGTCACAAACGTGACAAATATCTTGTCTGCCATATTACAATCACCATAGGATATAATTGGATTGTAATACAGCGGACAGGATATCAGTCACGTTTGTGATGGAATATTACCCTCCACCAAGGTCTAAATCAGGCCCTTAGTGTCCCACAGGAAGCTATTGTTTGATTTTGACCTATTTATACTATCCTGATTCCACTTTGAAGCAGTAATGGTATAAGAGAAAAGATGGATGAGCAGTCGAGCCAGTATAAAAAATAGAGCACACTGCCCTAGTCTTCACTCCGGCACAAGTTTAACTTGGAGCATTTGGTGCAGACTGGGACATTGCAGCCTATTATACTGAATGCACTGTTCCCAGTGCAGGCTCGAACTGACGTCTGCACCGGGGACAGTGCATTAGTGAAAGATGGACTGGCTGCTTGAAACCGGCAGCCTGTTTTTCACTGTGTAGCACCAACCAGCCTGAAGTTCAAAGTTGGACAGAGATCCCCTTGCAGACTGTTGCAGTGGGTGACTTCCCCTGCCTGTCTCGGAATATCTGGGGTCCATGGAATCCCCTTCCCAACTGGGACCCACTGGGTGCACAGTGACTGTGTGCCACATTAATGTGGCACGCAGTAAGTCCTGAGGACTTCTTCACCTCTGCAGCTGTGTGTGTAATATAGCGTGGGCACAGAGGCAAAGTGTCTCCTTGCCATCCCTCTCTTTTTCCCCTCCCTGATGCCTTCCTGTGTCTGTTTTGGTTAACATTGGGGATCTGGGGAAAGTGATAGAGGCACTAGGATTGACTCTGGCTTAAAACCGGCCTCCGGGGATCTAGTCCATCGGGGAAATGCAGGTGCAATAAAAGGGCTATCTGGCCCCGCTGGATTTCAGTTCAGCCGTGACATTTGACACACCCTTTAGTTTGTCCTTCATCATTCGTACTCAGAGGGTGCTGAGGCCCTCACGACCAGGAGGAAGAGGTAGATCTCAATGGAACCTTAGGAGTTTTTTAAACTTCAGCCATGCTGCGCAGCAGTTGCACTCCTATGCGATATGGCTAAAAACATTGACAAAGCCAAGAACTTGCTTTGCCAATGATTGTTATAGGGTTGTATTACCAAAGTAGACTTCCATGAGTTGCATGGGATTCCATGGGAACAAAATGAATACATTTCTTCTTCACTACAGTCCTCCTGAAGCTTGCGTTGCAGTCTCTTGCCCATTGTAGGCCATTTTCCATGATCACCCATCTACAGTCATCCAGTCGAGCTGCACATACCCATAGTCAGGAGGAAAAAGTAGATCGCGGCATCAATGTGACCTCTGCACCTCCCACTTTACACGGGATCAAGTAGACTACCGTGGTCTCCTATCTAAGATCTTCGCCTCCTCCAGACAAAGTAAGTTTCAAACTTTGGCCGGAAATGTGAGGTCAGCTGAAGATCATTCCTTTCATCGCTGAAGCAGATTTAAAAACAAAACTTCAGACAGTGCGCCACTAACTCCTCCATTCCAACCACAAAATACCAGTACCTTAATTCCTCGTGTGGCTTCTCTCCACTAGTACCCTCTTACTAACACTTAACGAAGCCTTAAGAGTACTCTGGAACCCCGTTATAACGCTTTAACAAACTAGCTGTGTTGCAGTGCAGCATGGATAAAAACATTGTCAAAACCAATAACTAATAAAACTTATAACGCAAGTACACTCATCTACAATCATCCAATCAAGCTGCACATAAACATATTAGAGGTTTCTAGTATATCCGTTAGGTACGTGCAGTGAGTTGGATCTCCGAAAACGTGTTCCCCCAGTTGTGGTAAAGAGTTACACAATTTGTACAGAGAAAATTGTACACCACGTATTTGCTGTCTGTTGTGAACCTTCTTCGCCGAAATGGATACGTCTGAAAAGAGAGCAGTAATTCCTAATATCTTCGATCACGATACTTAATGACTAGTATAATATTAAAGGAAATACTTGTAACTTATGTTCTTTTTATCACGAGGATGCTCATTCTGACATTTTAGAAACCAACGAGCAGGCATTAAAGCTCCGTAAACTGTTTTGTACGATGCCCACTGGTAATTTTTCTACGATTTTGTCATGCAGGTGTCCATTCTCATTGGTGAGCCGTTTTTCACCACAAGCCTCTTGCCTTGGCACAATCTCTACTTCTGGTATGCAAGGACTGCAGTAGAAGGTCACCTAAACAACAACGCCACTATCCTTCCTCAGTCTGCCTCACTCCACGTGGTGATTGTGGAGTTCAAGGTGAGCCATCTGCTGTCAGGGGAAGGGAATTAAGGACATTCGATAAGGGAATGCTTGGTGTCCTCGGGACGGGGTTTTGGGGATGGGGTGCGTGTGTCGACCTTTGTGTGTCAGAACTATAATGAACGAATCACAATAGAGCTAAAGACCCACCGCGTATAGTTGTTTTTTGTTATTTCTGATGAGACTTCCAGGAAATGATTCATATTATTCACTGCTAATCTGTCTCTTACAAACGTTTACTTCTTGTTACCTCCCACATCTCCCTCTCAAACAACCCTGCCTCGTTACAAGAGGCTACCTCCTAGGTCTTTGCCATAGCCAACCTTGTTGGTAACCCGGCAAGCTGTGGTGTGACTGGAAGCTGGTTCAAAGCCGGGCAATTGAAGCGTAGAACACATATAGCACACGTCGTAGTCGTCCATGTTTCCCTTGTCTGTGTGAATTCCCACCGTTGCCACCTTCCTTTTTTGTCAAATGGTGTGGAGCAGAACCTGCCTACTTTTATACTAATCGATTTCCTACACAAATACCCACCAAAATAGCAATATTTTTTTGGACTTCTGATTCTTCTTTATCTTTCAACTTGAGTAGATTTGTTTTTATTATAAATTATGTTACAGCGCTCTGGCTTTAAGTCATACATGTCCTGCCATTAGCAGCCCCTGATCCATAATACCTCTCTCTTTTGTATTGAGGACAGTCATCCAGTTAATACATTTTATCTAATGTCACCTTCTTCAGAGATCCCTCATGAACTGCCTGGCGAGTTATGGTGCAAAGATGGTGCTTGAGATTATGGATTTCATGATTATTATGTCAGGGACTATACAGACCCGCTGTTTCTGTCGAGTCTCAGGCACTCTTCCCACCAGTGATATTCCAATGTACCCTATCCAGGGACCCTTCTCATCCCATATGGAGGTCATGTTCACCAACCCAGTGCCAGTGGTGTGAGTAACTCCTAGTAAGATGAAAGCATTGCGGCATATAAACATTTTTACCACCAGTGTTGGGCAGTGTGCTTCATTTTAATCTGGTTGTTAGTCGAGGAACTTTTCCTTCCACAGCACAATCCAATAACCAATTCTGATATTCTGCCCTGCTCCATCTGTTTCAGACACATAACTAACTCCTCTCAAAAGAATGCCCTTTAGTCCACGGTTATAGTGAGTGTGATGGACTCCTCCCTACTATTATTCAACTGAAGCACATTGATTTTCAGGAGCTAATCTATGTGTATATAGATCTCTTTTCAGACTAGTACAAGGTGGCTGCCAGGAATTTCTCCACTTGGATTCAGTTAAAGAGCAAGTGGCTAAAAGGTTGCCACTGAGCACTAGCAAAGAATATTAACCATTTTCCTGCTCCTGACTTTACATATTTCTTTCGTCACCTGACAGAGATGTAGTTGTAGTTGGACATATGATACTTACCTTTAAGACATTGGAGGTTACAAGTACTAACATATTCTCCTATAGCCAGTGGGACGTCAAGACTTCTGACAGCATGAAGCATCCACTTACTCGTCAGGCCTAGGCATGAAGTACGTGGAACTTAGTCTGGCTAAGATGATGCATAAATATTTTGAGCGATTGACTTCATGTGATGTAAAGTTTCTTATAAGAAAGACTTTTTTTGGGTGGTCATAACATTGGTCAGTGACTTGAAAGTGCTTTGCTGTGCAGAGCATTTTGTGGTTTTCTGTAATGACAAGGTGGTTTGGAGGACTTGCTGCACCTTTTTTCCCCAAAGTATTCTCAGAAGTTCTTTTAAATGAGTTCATTCTCCTTTCATCTAATGCTTGTCTTCCGTCCTCCTCAGCCGAGCGGCCATTACTCAGTCTTGATGTACGTTGTACATTATGGTTTCATCTTGACAGAGTGAAGGAGCTGCTTTCTTCTGGCCAGTTGTCTGACCTGCTGCTTAGCCCATCATTCATATATTGATTGTGTTATCCATCACCCCTCCCTAAACTGTACTTTATCCCAACCACCATCTGGTGTGCTTGCTCTTTAGCAAGAGTATGGCAGGATCTTTGGCACTGGCAGGGTGTCTGTTTGCAGAGCACCAGGTGGGTTACTCTACACGCATTATCCCAAATATGTGCTATTAATTCCTCTTCCTGGAGTAATGCAAAATTTGACCAGGTCTTGCTTGCACAGGTCCAGGCAATATGGTGCCTTTTCCTCCTCCATTTATATTTTGCTGGAGAAGGGTCCCACGCCGCAGGAGAAGCACGCAGAGGGCCGTGCGTCACAGGGAAGAGTGCTGCGGACAGGGGCTACACGGAGCCTGAAGATCCCATTGAGGAGATGCCAACAAGCCTTGGTAGCTGCAAGAGATGCAACTGTTCTGCGTGGGAAGGGAAGGGCTTACCTCCACCAAAGTTGGACAGCTGGTAGAGAGAATCAAGAGGACTACTCCAGACCACCACCCGTGATGCAGGTTCCAAGTAGCTCAGAATGAGAGGAGATCCACGCAGCTGGTCGTGGTTGCAGTTAGTGCCTGCGGATGCAGGGGAGTGACTTCTTCACTCCAAGGGAGATTCCTTCTTCCTTCTCATGTAGGCTGAAGACTAGCCGCTCTCAGAGAATGCACAGCCGGGGACATGTTGCAGAAGTTGGAAGGTGCCCTTGAAACAATGTTGCAAGCAGAGTCTTCGTCGTGGATGCAGATTGTCGGTTCCTGGAGGGTCCAGTCGCTGTTCCAGTGGCTAGAAGTCGAAGTAGCGGTTGCAGAGGAGTCCTGCTGGAATCTTGCTAGCTGAATGTGCGGACCTTCCCATGAGGGAGACCATAAATAGCCCTGAAAGGGGGATTGGTCACCTAGCCAGGTGACCACCTACCAGGAGGGGGCTTTGACATCACCTACCTGACCTGGCCGCTCAGATGCTCCCAGAGGCCTCTGCCCACCCTGGATTCGAGATGGTAGAATGAAGGGACCCTCTGGAGGAGCTCTGGGCACCACCCCTGGGGTGGTGATGGACAGGGGAGTGGTCACTCCTCTCTACATTGTCCAGTTTCGTATCAGAGCAGGGACTGAAGGTCCCTGAACTGGTGCAGACTGGTTTATGCAAGGAGGGCACCAAATGTGCCCTTCGATTGGCTTGGGAGGCTACCCATCCCAAACCATGAAACACCATTTTCCAAAGGGTGAGGGTGTTATCCCCCTCTCCCAAAGGAAATCCTTTGCTCTGCCTTCCTGGGCTTGAGCTAATCAAGCAGCAGGAAGGCAGAAACTTGTCTGAGGGTTGGCAGCAGCTTGGTTGCCCGAAAAACCCCAGAAGGCTGGTAGGAGCAATACTGGGGTTCCTTTAAGGACCCCCCAGAATGCATGGAATCATACAACCAATACTGGCAACAGTACTGAGGTATGATTTTGACATTTTTTTATACCAAACATGCTTCGGAGTTACCATTATGTAGCTGGTCATAGTTAGTGATCTATATCCAGTACACACGTAAAATAGTGTCCGTGCACTCACAAAGTCCATGAAAATTGAGCTGGAGGTCGTGGGGCCTACCATAGGGGTGACTTACAGTGACCTGGTGCAGTGACCTGTAGTGAAAAGGGTGCATACACCCTTTCACCCAGGCTGCCACGACAGGCCTGCAGAGAGGTTTTGCATGGACTCCCATGGGTGGTATAATACATGCTGAAACCCGTGGGAGAACCCTGGTGCCCCAATGCCCTCGGTACTTGTGTACCATATAGTAGGGACTTACAAGGGGGCACCAGTATACCAAATGTGGGGTGTGTTAGGTCCAAGTAACCAAGTTTAAAGGGATAGAGCATAGTCACTGGGGTTGTGGTTAGCAGGATCCTAGTGAACACAGTCAAAACATACTGACAACAGGCAAAAAGTGGGGGTTACCATGCCAGAAAGAGGGTACTTTCCTACAACTTGCATATTGAACCATAGTTTCCTTGCTGCCAGGCTTAAAGTATCTTTCTGCCTCTAACATCATCATCAGAAAACCTTATTTCTGATGTATACTTCTACCTGCAGTTTCCTTACCTCTTGAATCTCACCTTGTCCCTGACTAAATCTGGAAAGGTTGATATGACTCTTCTGAACTGGCAGGTGGTGCTTCGGCTCAGAGTGCCTTCCTGATAAAGCAATGTGTAGCACCACTTTAGTGTTCGGATGCCTGTTACATTTTTCCACGTCTTCAAATACAGAACCATTTTAATGGAGCTGCTCTCCATAAAATGTTGTTTCAAAAATGCACCTTGCAGTGTTTTTAGATCTATGTTCCTAAAGAAGCCAGGCTTTCTGAGATGTCATTCCTGCCACCCTTGACGTTTCTCTTCATTCTCCAATGCTGCCTGCCCTGGGAGTTTGGACCCTATGCATGCCTCCAGTTCTTCTCCACATCGTGGCTTCTTGCCTTTGATGATTGCCATGAACTGGTAGGTCTCTTTTTTCATGTGTAGTGTCCTCAACTCCAGACTTGAGACAGCTCCCTGTCAGATTCTGGTTACAAGATAGGTATAAATGGGTGGCTTTGCTCCCGAGGAAATATCTCTGATTCAGGTTTAGGATGCACCAAACATAGGACTGGTCTTAATAACTTTGGAACTATGTACTGCTTTGATGGACATGAGCCCTGGTGCCTATGCC
The DNA here is from genome assembly GCF_031143425.1 of Pleurodeles waltl. Classification (NCBI taxonomy): domain Eukaryota; kingdom Metazoa; phylum Chordata; class Amphibia; order Caudata; family Salamandridae; genus Pleurodeles; species Pleurodeles waltl. Next base: position 502,645,358 of record NC_090451.1, on the reverse strand, counting down.
CGGCTCTCTTCTGCACCCATTACTTTACGTGAAAGGTGACAACTGTCTCCTTAAGACAGTTCCAGTTAGGAGAAAAAAGCCACAAAGTCTTGTAGGTGTTGATTGAGTATGAAAGTTAGTAATGAAGAGAGTAGCCAGCCACCAAACTCCACCTTGCATGAGGAAGGATAAAAGAGCAAGGCAAAGTATACATAAGTAGAATCCAGTAGAAAGGTTCAAAAGTCAGGAGCTAAAATGGTGACAGAGAAGATGCATGGAATTAAAATAAGGGAACAAAATCATTGATACACATTCTTCTCTTTGAAATGTCGCCTTATATATGTTGCTAACAGGAAGTGACATCACAGGCAAAGGTCCTGTCACATCTTGGATTAACCTTGGTTAATCCTTTGGGAAAATCGCTATGTTGGAGAAGGCATATTATAAGTCTTGTCCACACCACTTTTCTATGAATTATGACAAGCGCATTGTCAGTGAAGAAGCCCATGTTTGATTATTTCAACCAGTTCTGCGTTCTGCAATCCCACTGCTGCATTCACGCCCAGGCAGCCCACAGGTCACCCCTCTGTTTTCTACTGGTTCATAAATGATAGATACATTCTTTATTGGGATACACAAAGTATCCATAAAGGCACAGTAAAATACATAAAAACATAGTATATACATAACAAGTCCAAAACATAAAAACAACTAATAAAAGGGACATCCAGAACCTTAGGTGCAGCAATCTCTAACGAACATCCTAATCAGTGGTATAAACGTATTCAGTGTGCATTGCGCTGCGGGCGCATACAGCCGTTCTTAGAAATGCGCCTACGTGAGTGATTACTTCGTCCTCCGCGAGTTGGAGCAGGAAGTTAGATGCTACCCTAAGATTGCTGATGTTACGCTTTTAATGAGCGGAGTTAAAAAGTGCATAGTATACATAGTGCAATAATGTAAAGTGCAATATGGTCTGGCCAGATCTCCTGTCACAGGGGCATAGCAATAGACCAAGACTAGGTTGAAAAACCACACAAAAGCAAAGCAGATATTTTATTGTGCCAGCCCTGAAGCGAAACAGTAGACTATGTGCCCAACGTCCTGACGCTCTGATAAGATACCTTGTAGGAGGACTGTCTATTAATGTATTTAGATAAGCTGTCAAACTTTTTCTCTCCCTCTCTGCAGTCATTCTTTCAGTATGAGCGTGGTTGTATAGTGCTTTCTGTACATGTTTTTTTTTATATTGGTGGTAGCATCAGGATCAGTAAAGGCATACTGTAGGTTAGCCCTTCAAAAATTTGACTCAACACCAGCTAACCATGGAATCGCATAGCCCTTATCACACATGAGGCAGTCCCTAATAAAATCTCTAGTGAGACTTGCCTCCTTGTTCTTCCAGATTGCAAGACACAGTAAGGGAGGGTGCGATTTAATTTAGTCTTCTATATAGTTTGTTGCCCTGTTCTGTATGGCAAATTACATGAAAGAATGAAATAGAGGCCCCCGAACATCTTTCTACAGAACCTGTTTCCTTTAGTCTGAACGATGTCACATCTAGAGGTACCCCACAGCTCCGCACTATAGGTTGCTAACGGGTACATTGTGTTTGTATATTTGGAACACCGGCATAAGAGCTCCGCCTCCTTGGGGCTGGGATAAAGTGAATAATGTGCCAATAGTTCTGGTCAATTTGCTCCTACAATGAGCAATATGTGAAGCCCATGACCCATTTTTTGCAAATGTCAGCCCCTGATACGAAAAAGTGCTAATGCATATAAGGGAATTATTACCAACAGTAAGGGCGGTCACCTTTTGTTTATTAGGGCTGCAGGCCATGATATCGGATTCGGTGAAGTTGGTTTGCAAGTCTAGTGCACCCATAAATTCTAGAAAAGCGTGTGCTAGAAGGCCCAGGGCTTTTTCGGCTTCATCCGCATACAAGAGAGAAGGGAGGGGCAAACCGTTAACTTTAGAAACATCTTGGGTAATGGAAGTTAAAAAAGGGTGAAGCTTATTATTATACAAAATAAGTAGCAGCAGAGCTAAACCACACTCCCCAAAAAACTCCTATGTCTGCAGAGACGTTCCCATCAGCACTGATTCTGACTCTTGCCTTCATACCCCTGAGCAAATAAGCGAAGAGGTGCACCAGTGCTTCGTCCATTCTATAAGCGAGGAGGTTTGTCCATAATTTTGATTGGTTGACGCGGTCAAACACTGAAGTCAGGTCCATAAATACCAAATATGCATGAGATTTTTTGGCTGCAGTATATTTTCCAATAACTAGATTCAGATTCAAACATTGCTCAACTGTCTTGATCCATTTTTCTGAGCCCATAAAGACAGGGATACAAAATGGACTCCTTCTCTGCCCACTCTTTAATTTTATTATACCACACCCTGCCTAAGACCTTTACTGTTGTATCAATTAGAGATATAGGTCTATAGATCCCAGGTGGGAACCATCACCTTCCTTGAAGATTGGTTCTATAATGGAAGTTGTCCATGAACTAGATAGGGGTCAATGGGCAAAATTATTAAAAACATTTGTTAATAATGGGGCCCTTAAGTTGGGGTTACACTTTGTAAGTTCACTTTGGCAGGCTGTCAAGGCTGGGAGCCTTGCCACTAATGCTCGGTGTAGGGAGTTGACTCTGTATATACTATATCAAAAAGAGATATAGGGCCAGATGTACGAAGGCATTAGCGCCTCACAAACAGCTAAAAACGCCGTTTGACAAGCGCTAATGCCCTCACGCGATGCAGAAACACATTTTGCGAGTCGGAACCGACTCGCAAAATGTGTCTCCGACTCACAAATAGGAAGGGGTGTTCACTTCCTATTTGCGACTCGCACCACGATGTAAGTTGACTTGCGACCGCGAAAGCGGTCGCAAATCAACTCGCAGTTACCATCCACTTGAAGTTGATGGTAACTCATTCGCAAACGGGAAGGGGTCCCCATGGGACCCCTTCCCCTTTGTGAATGCGCACAAAATTATTTTTTCAGAGCAGGCAGTGGTCCCACGGACCACTGCCTACTCTGGAAAAAAAACGAAACAAAAGGTTTCGGTATTTTTTTCTATTTGCAGCTCGTTTTCCTTTAAGGAAAAAGGGCTGCAAGGAGAAAAAAACAAAACTGCTTTATTTAAAACCAGTCACGGACATGGTGGTCTGCTGTCTCCAGCAGGCCACCATCCCCGTGAGTGCCTAGACTCGCTATGGGGTCGCAAACTGCGACCCACCTCATAAATATTTATGAGGTGGGTCTTTGCGACCCCATAGCGAGTCGCAGAAGGTGTCTGAGACACCTTTCTGCATTGCAATTTGCGAGTTGCAAATTGCGAGTCGGAAGGACTCGCAATTTGCAACTCGCAAATTGCTTTCTACCTACATCTGGCCCATAGTGTGCACAGAGTCCAGGGATTCCCCAGAGGCTTAACAGAGGCTAATGTAGATAATACTACTGCTCTCTTTCGTTAGTGGTAGTGTGGTCGAGCAGTTAGGCTTATCAGAGGGTAGTGCAAAGCATTTGTTGTACACAATAGAAGAAGCACAGTTCTCAATGACTTAACTCCAGACCAATGGTTTTTATATAGCAAAAATAAATTTTCTTAATTTATTTCCAGAATCACAAGATTCAAGTTGCAGGTAACTACTTCAATAGATTCGTATTTCACACATATATCAATAATACTTTGAAATCGATAAGTTGTACAGTTTTTTAAAAATTGCCAGTTATCTTTTTTAAAAGTTGACAGTGCAATTTTCAGAAACAGTTCCTGGGGGGAAGAAAAGTTAGTACGATTTTCCAGGTAGGTACTTGACTTACAGTTCCAGCCTCCGGGGGTTAGGAAGTCCACAGGTTGGGGTTCAAGTTAACCCCAAACACCCACCACTAGTAACACGGGGCCAGCAGGTTGCAGAGTTCAAAGTTGAGGCAAATTTAACATGGGCTCCTATGGAGACTGGGGGCTCTCGGTTTCAGATCTGTTGGCAGGTAAGTACCTGTGTCTTCTGAGGCAGACCTCAAGGGTTTAGAGGAGCACTGGGGGACCACAAATAGGCACCCAACACACACCTTCAGTGGCACAGGGGCGGACGGGTGCAGGGTGCAAACAGAGCATTGGGCTCCCATTGCTTTTCTATGAGGGGACCCCGGGTCGTTTAGATGTTGCAGGCGGTGTCCATGGGGTCGGTTCGGGAAAACCACAGGCTGGGCAAGTAGCAGGGCCGCCTGCTGAATGTTGCTGCACCAGTGGTCGGGTTCTTCAAGGCCTGGGGGCTGCGGGTGCAGGGTTCCTTTAGGAATCGGATATCTTTGTCCGGAGCTTTAGCAATCAGGGGGGTCCTCTGGCTTCACACTGCAGGCGTTGCGGTGAGGAGCAGGAGAGGTCAACCCAGGGTGGGCACTTGCTTGGAATCACCTGGGGATCCTCTCTAGCCAGTTGGGCCACCTGGACACGGGCCATGGGCGTCTGGTGCAGAGTGGTCAGGATTCACGGATCCAAGGTTGTCCTGGAATCCTTTGGTGTAGTTTCTCAGGAGTTCTTGGTCCTTTGGGGTGCAGGGCAGTCCCCTGGAGCTTGGCAGAGGTCGGTGGTCCCACATGATGCGTCGCTGTTCTTGTGCACGTTCTTTGAAGAAGGAGACAGGCTAGTAGAAGTCCTTCTTCTTTCTTCTCAGGTCACGAGGAATCTGATGACTTAGTTTCAGGGGAGCTCCTAAATCCTGGATTTATGGGCATTACAGGGGTCTGAGGGCAGTAGCCAATGGCTACTGTCCCTGAGGGTCTCTACACCCTTCTTGTGGTCACTCCCTTTGGGGAGGGGGCCACAAACCTAACCCTTTGGTCCCTGTCCTCCAAACCAAGATGGAGGATTCTGCAGGGAGGGGGTCACCTCAGCTTTGGACACCTTACGGGTAGTCCTAGCTTGGGTGGTCACTCCTCCATGTTTTTCCTAATTTTCCCCCCGACCTGCTGCCAAAAGTGGGGCTTTGTCTAGGGGTGGGCAACTCCACTAGCTGTGGGTGCCCTGGGGCAGTGTAACAAGAGGCTTGAGAAATTGAGGCTCACCGCCGGGTGTTACAGTTCCTGCAGGGGGGAGGTGTGAGGCACCTCCACCGAGGACAGGCTTTGTTTCTGGCCACAGAGAGCACAAAGGCTCTCACCCATGGGGTCAGAAACTCGTCTGTATGTGGCAGGCTGGCACAGACCAGTCAGTCCTGCACTAGCAGTTTGGCTAACATACAGGGGGCATCTCTAAGATGCCCTCTGTGTGCATTTTTCAATAAATCCCACACTGGCTTCAGTGTAAGTGTATTGTGCTGTGAAGTTTGATACCAAACTTCCCAGTATTCAGTGAAGCCATTATGGAGCTGTGGAGTTCGTAATGACAAATTCCCAGACCATATACTCAGTATGGCTACAATGCACTTACAATGTCTAAGAATGGACTTAGACATTGTAGGGGCATATTGCTCATGCAGCTTTGCCGTCACCTGTGGTATAGTGCACCCTGCCTTAGTGCTGTAAGGCCTGCTAGAGGGGTGACTTACCTGTGCCACAGGCAGTGGTTGGTGGGCATGGCACCCTGAGAGGGGTGCCATGTCGACTTTGCCTTTTTCTCCTCACCAGCACACACAAGCTGCAAAGGCAGTGTGCATGTGCTTGGTGAGGGGGTCCCCCAGGGTGGTATAATACATGCTGCAGCCCTTGGTGACCTTCCCTGGTCCCAGGGCCCTTGGTACCATGGGTACCTTTTACAAGGACCTTAACTGTGTGCCATGGGTGTGCCAATTGAGGGCTGGAGTCCCCGTGGCCTCTCAGAGGTTTGGCAAGGGGGCCACACGCACCCCCTCCCGTAAACAACAAACTTTATGCCCCCACCCCCAGACCAGGCCCACCGGGGGAGATATTTTTTAAAAAGATGCACAGGAGCCTGCGCCTGGTAAAAGCAATTTTACCATGAATTTGGGAATCCTCCATGAATTTGCAGCAAAAAAATTGTTTTTGGCCCCAGCCCTAAGGGGTCAGTTAATCCCGACCCCTTATGTCTTTTTCCGGAACTGAGTCTTGAGCCCTAAGATGGCTGCCTCCACTTCCTGGTTGTTGTGGTGGCAGCCAATCATATCTCAGCTTGAGATCTTTCCAATCCTCAGGGACCCCACATCCCTAGCTATACAATTTTTCTGAGCATTAATGGCTCAAAATCTACTGAACGGATTTAACCAAATCACAAAAAGCACTTTTTGTAGACCAAGATCCAGCTTTCTGCCAAATGTTGTGGTCTGGGCTGTAGCTGTGCCTAAAGTGAATGGGGAAAACACTTTTTTGGGACCACCCCTATCCACCTCTTTCTCTTGGCCCCTGCTTGTTGGATCACCTGAAACTTTCTATACGCAAACTAGTCAGAAAGTAGCATTTATTTGGAAAGTTTCATGCAGATTTGTGAAACGGTGCTAAAGTTGACTAGCAACACAATAACAATATTTTCCTATGGAAACATAATCCTAACTATAACTGCGCAGTGGTGAGTGCCACTGGGTAAGTTTTGAATAAAGAAAAAAGACCCAGTGGTAGTTCCACTGGGTAGTTGTAGTTCGGACCACGTTTCCATAGGAAAACATTTTTATTTGCTTATAACATTGCTACTGTTTGACAAAGCTTTGACCACATTACCCCCTCACGTAGGTCTCTCAACTCGGTCCTTTTCGAACCCAGACCTCAGCTGAAAATTGCTTGCCTCACTCAGAAAGCCTTGCACTACGGTGAACCTGGCAGAAAAGATTTGATTCACAGGGAGCACTCGCTCTCTCAGAAGTGAGAATTCCCTAAGGCTACAACCTTCCAGTTGTGGAAAAAGAAAAACCTTCACCCTCTCTTTTTCAGGTCGGACTCCGAGGATATGGAACTCTCTCCCACCTAAGGTTCGTCAAACCCATCAACTCACACTTTCGAAAAAGAGGTGAAAGGGATCCTAATAAACAGATTACTCACACAATGTATTGGTTAGCCTGACTCCAAGGGCCCATTACAACACTACAACTACTAGTAGGTCATAGATACCTCCTTTCCCTGTAGAATTGCCTACAAACACTGGTCACCTGGGACCGGATCATCTCTGTCCCCTAGAAAACCATCTTAGAAGAATGACTTAGTGCTTCATAACTGAATTGCGGTTACTAATAGTGATTCGTCATATTATAGTTTGTTTATGTATTAAGTTTTATGTCCAATGTTTTATGTTAAGTGTTTTTATGTTCGGGTTTTCTTTCTGTTCCAATTTGTCTACAGCGCTCTGATACTCCTAGGTCATGTTCATGCTTTATAAAACTCTTAAAATAAAATAAATAAAAATAATAAGATACAATTATTCCGATCATTTGTATTGAACATTGCAATGTGTGATTCTATATGAAATACATTTAACTATAATTATTTGTGACATTTTGACAAAGACAACAGGTTTGCTTCATTTATGTTAATATGCTGACCCCTTCATAGATCCAGTAAGCTAACTTATTCGATTTTGGTGTTCTGACCCTTTGACGGAATCAGTAGGCTTACCTTAGTTACAATGACACCCTGTATATTCTAACATCACACAGCCATGTGCGCCTGTGGGTTTTTGGCTCTGTGCCTGGCCTCAGGCGAGGCCCTGCGACCAACCTCATGTCGGGGCCATGCTCTGAGGGGGGAGGGGGTGAGGGGTGGGGGGGAGGTGCAGGCCCTACGCCCAATTCCACACTGTGCACGGCCTATGAACATGTACAGCAGAGAATTGGTGCCCATGGGGTGTTAGTGCCCCCAGGGGTCTGGGCGCCAAGCCTGGCTGCAGACCAGTCCCTGCGCCCAACCACACGTCAATAGACATCTTATTCACATTTTAAAAAAATAGAAAAAGGTTAAAAGGATACCATAATGAGGTGAAGAGGTCAGTAAAGAGTACTGTTTTAAGCAAACAAAACCACTGAAATTCACCAGTTAGAGTTACCTCAAGTAACTATAATTCATGCCCTCACTAACCATAATTGACACCCTCACCACGCACTACTAATTTTTTCACACATGACATCACTGATGACATTCTATGATATCATTGATAACAGTGCAGCATCTGAAATGACATAATTGATGACAACCTATTGCAACCTTTAATAATTTTCGGCCTACCAGAAGATGGGGAAAGATGGGGATACTGCTGGCCAAGAGAGAAAATTGTCGGTATTGGGTGTCTGTATCCCCCCTCACATAAATACTGGCTAAATTAGCTCTTTCGAGTAGCAAAAATGGACATGTTAGTGGGCGATTCAAGAGATAAGAAAGAAACAATATGGTCACCATTGATGGAATGGCGGAGATCTTAAGGGTAAATTGTCAACTGTTTTGGGCTACTAGGTCTGTGTCCAGTGATTAATCACCACTCTACTCTCCTCTACTGGCGGCAGGTTTCTGCTCCAGGGTACAAGTGAGAGAGATTCTGGCGTCCTGGCATCAGCCACCTCCACATATGAGATGGTGTACCGGAATATAGAATGGAGTGGGCATAGAATCCGAGGTGTATGAGGACCAAAAAAAAACTCGTGCATGGCAGGGTGTGAGTTGCAGTTACTTTAGGGTAGGAATTATAGTTACTTGATATAACTAGTGAATTTCAGTGGTTTTGTTGGTTTAAAAACAGTATGGGCCTCATTACGACCCTGGCGGGTGGTATGCTGGCGGTAACACCGCGAACAGGCTGGTGGTGTACCACCAGCATATTATGACTGTGGCGCATTAGCCACGGCCATACTTCCGGCCCCTCCAACATACCGCCAGCCTGGTGGTCATAATCCCCAACCGCCAGCCTGTCCATGGTGGTAAACACCGCCATGGAATGGCTGGCGGTAAGGGGGACTCTGGGTGCCACTGGGGGCCCCTGCACTGCCCATGCACTTGGCATGGACAGTGCAGGGGCCCCCAGGCACAGCCCCGTCGCGCATTTCACTGCCCAAATTTCGGGCAGTGAAATGCTCGACGGGTGCTGCTGCACCCGCTGCACATCAACATTGCAGCCGGTTCTATTATGAGCCGGCTGCAATGTTGATGTGACTTTTCCGCAGGGCCAGCGGACGGAAGCACTGTTACCGTCCGCTGGCCCAGCGGAAAAGTACGTACCATATATAATTCATTATTATTAAAATCTTTTGGAGTATTGAACACCCATGTAGCTTTATAATTTAAATTCATAGTATGATTCCCCTTGTCCATGCAATTAATTGATATTGCGTCTAAAAATTGTGTTTTGACTACACTGCATTGTCCATTAATTTCTTATAGGACAATTGTAAATTTTGCTGCAGTAGGCTATCTTTATTGTATTTTAGTGCGATTAATGTATTATTCCTGCTGTCAATCGTGGTGTAATTCATCTACAAGAAAAACATTAAAATCATTCTTCTTGACAAAAACCCTTTATGCTCAGGTTCTTACTGCAGCATAACAGTACTTCACAAACCCACCACCAATATACATATAAATCACTATTTAAACCACTGAGGTTAATTGGTATCAAGTTTCAGTATGTGCCTAGATTGTTATTGTCTCAAAACTCTCTTAGTATCTTCCCTCAGTGCTATGTGGGATGTAGTCAGTCACACCATACCTTAACAATTTCTGAATTCTACTGTGTTTCTGAAAGAGACTTGCGACTGTAATTATGACGCTTGTGAATGTTGTAATTTCCTTTTGTGGACTGTTAAGATTTGTGCTCCAGATATATCTTTTGTGGTATTGGCATGTCAAAATATAGACTACATGTTCACTTTTACAATTATGTGTTCACTTCAGTGATCTCTTTTTGCTCAAAAATAGTGTAACAATTGATTGAATCATCTCACAATGTTTGCAAGCCTTACACTTACTATATATGTATGTATATATGTGTACATTTACAGAAACGTACAGAAAAATAAATTAGTGCAATGGCTAACAAAGAATGTTTTTTATACTTACATATATATGAATATAGCAGGGGCGGCTCCTCCGTGACGGAGGAGCGTCATCCCTCACCCCGCCAACTCCTCCCTATTTATCCCCCCTCACCAGCAGCAGCAGCTGCAAAACGTTTATATTAAAAACATAATAAACGCTGTTTATTATGTTTTTACTATAAAAGTGGGCAGGGCCACGGGTGTGACTGGGACAGAGGGGGAGTGCACATCACTCCCTCAGTGCGCATGTATGTTTGGCCAGCCATCTCAGGCCAGCCAAACATACTGCAGCAGCATGAAAGCAGTGGTGTGATCGGACACAGGGCAGGCTGGCAGCCTGTGCCTGCAACAAAAGAGCTGAGCGGATGGAGCAGCACAGAAAAAAGGTGGGTTTTACTTTTTTTTATTGTTATTTTTTTGGGGGTCCCTCCCGTCTGATTCTGATCCTCGTCATCCAGGCTTCCTCTTCATCTGCCGCATTTCCATCCGCCCCTCTGGATTGGGAAGAGAAAAGACTGGATCAGCTTGGGAAGAAGATGTTTTCTTCCTCCAGTCTGACATTGCGGTCTGTGAACACCACATGCCTTTTGGGCTGCTACACTCATTCCTTATGGGATACGGTCACGCAAGTGCTGCCGCTGGTTCCGGAGGAGGCCCGGGCCATTATCTCCCAAGCTATTGCTGGTGGGAGGGATGCAGCCAATTTCACAATATGTTGTGGGCTGGACATAACCGACTCTCTGGGCAGATCGGTTGCGTTGACGGTGGCCTTACGCTGCCACACCCGGTTGAGGATGTCTGGCTTTTCGGGGGATGTCCAACAGTTTCTCATGGACATGCCGTTCGATGACACCCGTCTCTTCGGAGACAAAGTGGATTCCGGGCTCGTGCGATTCAAGGAGTCCTGGGCTTCGGCTCGGTCCTTTAGCCTCACAGCAGCCACTCGCCCAGCACAGTCTGCTTTTCGCCCCTTTGGTGTTCACGGTAGGGGCTCCCTCATGCATCCTTTCCATGCCAGCTGCTGAGAATGCTGCACAGCCTCTATGTGGTCGCGGGCACGGAATCCCACAGGCTCCTGGGTCAGGGAGCCAGTGGTCTGCCCAGGCCATCCTTGCCATCTCTGCAGCCTCCAAACCCTCTTAGTCACAACATCCCCGACAAGTTGGAGGCAGGATCCGCCATCACCTGCCCCACTGGGAATCTATCAAGACGGACAGGTGGGTTTTGCAAATAGTCAGAAGGGGCTGCTCCCTCCCATTCGAGATTACCCCTCGCCCATGCCACCATCCTATGACCGCTTAGCAGAGGATCATTTGGCACTTCTCCAAGAGGAAGTCGTGGCTCTCTAGGCCAAGGGAGCCATAGAGATGGTCCCGGTACCAGAAGTAGGTTGTGGTTGTTATTCCCACCACTTTATGGTGCCAAAAAGGACAAGGGCCTTTGCCCTATTGTAGACCAACATGCTTTCAAACTCTTCCTCAGGAAGGAGAAGTTCAAAATGCTCACCCTGGCTCAGGTCCTGTCTGCCTTGGACCCTGGAGACTGGATGGTAGCATTGGACTTGCAGGACGCCTACTTCCATATACCAGTCCTGCCTGCCCACAGACATTACTTGCAAATTGTGGTAGGTCACGAGCACTTTCAATTTACCGTGCTCCCCTTCGGCCTTACCAGTGCCCCTCATGTGTATTCATGAAAGTGATGGCGGGGGTCTTGCTCATCTGCGCAGGTTAGGGGTTTCAGTCTTCCCCTACCTTGACGACTGGCTGTTGAAGGCGAGCATGCCCCAGAGTGTTGTCTCCCACCTTCAGACTACACAAACCTTCTGCATTCGCTTGAGGTCACTATATACATACCTGAGTCACACCTGACCCCCCCTCTCAAATGCTCCCCTTCATCTGAGCTGTTCTGGACACACTGCAGTTTCGGGCTTATTCTCCCAAAATGCGAGTCCAGGATTTTCATGCTATAATATTGATGTTTTAGCCTCTATCCTGGATTTCAGTGAGAATGACTCTGAGAATTGAAGAAGATGAGCTATGGGGTATTCCCCAATCCAAAGAGACTGTCTCTTCCTCTATTTCTCGTGTCGCAATGCAGATGGCCACTTTATGCTTAAAATTTGGGCTAAGAGAATGCAATGGTCGCACAAGATCCAATTCCAACCGTGCTTCCACCTTTAAGCGAGGGCTTTCCTCTAGTACCATTGACTATCTCTTGGTGTATATTAGACTATGGACAAGTACCTTAGATATGGAAATAATATTCCGCCATGATAGCGATCATAATCCCTTCTGCCTTACCTTAACTAATCATGTATTTGCAAGAGCCCAGCATCTAGAGACCACTGATGTTCCGACTCCCCGGTTGAATCTTAGACAAACCCGTGTCAGCTGGCCAAAGGTGATATCAAACCGTACTCGATCAGGGAAATCTACTTATCGTTTCTAGAATTTTTCTCTAGTTTTGGGGAACAAGAGGCTGTTATTATTCCAATCATGGCTATTCACACAGAAACGGTAGGTACCCTTCAGGGTATCTTTTATAAGGAATCATCTTCTAGGCAGACACCCGACAATATTTCAAGTAGGGAATGGTGTAACAAGGATTGTGTTTGTGCAAGATCCAATTTAAAAGTAGCTTTAAAAAATCACTCACAGGGGAAGATTAGGAACGCCAGACTCAGGAATATTAGGTCTCTGGAACGAGCAAAAAAAAAAGCTGGGGACATGAGATTTGGCAGAGGTTGTTGGAAGCAGTTAAGAACCGAGATGATGGTTCGTTCTGGAGGTTGTTGGCTTGTAGATCAAGAGGGGGCAATGATAATATAAGCATGTACATTGAGCCTGAAAGATGGGTGACTTATTTTTCTCAGGTATATGCTTCCCCTGTTCAACAGGACCCTGTAGATATTAGGTGCGTTGACTACAGAGCTTCTGATAACCGTTCAGCGGAGGACATTGTTTTTACAATAGATGAAAGAACAGCAGCCATCAATTCCATGAGACTAGCGAAAGCCCCTGGCCCTGACAAGATACCGGGGGACCTGTTTAAATCTGAACCCATCATATGGGCATGGTACATAAATACACTTTCAAATGCTATAGCAGCAGGTAGTCCCATCCCAGACTCGTGGCATGGTACAGAAATCATTCCTATACATAAGAAAGGTGATGTGGGTTCGCCAGCTAATTATCGGCCAATCAGCCTTATTGATAACCTGCATAGGATCTTTGCTAAGCAAGTCTTAGACCGGCTCACGGAATGGTTCCAGGATAACCAGGTTTTATCCCCTCTTCAGGCTGGCTTTCGCCCACAAATTAGTACCATTGACCAAGTTTTTAGGCTTTCATTGCTATTTTGGAAATATGTCACCTTAGCCAAGCAAAAAGTGTACGGTGCTTTTGTAGATTTAAGATCTGCTCTCGACCTTGTTCCAAGAGAGAAGCTATGGGAAGTCTTGAACAAAATTGGTACCCCCAGGAAACCTAGTGCACTTAATCCAAAGGCTGCATGAGAATACATATGCACGATTAAGGTGGGGTAGCCAGGGGGAACTTACTGATAGAATAGACATTAGACGAGGGGTACGCCAGGGTTGCATCCTTGCCCCAACTCTTTTCACCCTGTTTATCAACGAGGCGGTGCAAGTCGTATCTGATTGCCGTAATGACGCGCCCTCCTTGAACGATCAAAAAATACCAATCTTATTATTTGCTGAAGACTCCTTTTTGATTTCCAAAACTCATATGGGTCTTCAAGTCCTAATGGACAGGTTTAGCTCATTCTGTGTCGACTACGGATTGGAGCTTAATCATAATAAAACCAAACTTATGACCTGGGGTTGTGGTAATACTAAGAGATATACCATCTTTCACAACGGGATCCCCCTAAGTAAGGTATGTTCCATTGATTACCTGGGGGTAAGAATCAGCAATAATATGCATTGGGAGGCTCAGATTGATAAAAGCATAGCCCTTCTATCGCACAGAGCTGGGACCATTTTGCGTTTTCACAAATCCACCACAGAGAGAGCGGTCTCTCCAGCCAATAATATCTATTTGGCGAAAGCCCAGGGTGCTGTGGTTTATGGGCCAGAAATTTGGGGATTTTTTACTGTAAGTAAACTCTCCGTGGGGGAAAATAGGTTTATAAGATCGCTTCTGGCATGTCCTCGGATACACCTTTGATCCCAATGTTTTGGGACCTTGGTCTTTCGCGTATCTCATATGTAATTGTCCTAAGACCCCTGCTTTTCTGGGTACGCATCTGGACTACTCCTGAACTAATTGTATACAAGGAGTCCCTCCAAGATATTCTAGATAGACCCAATGCACTTTCTATTCCTTGGCTTAAGCATATCTCAAATTGGCTTCGTATTTTGGGTCTTAAAAACTTTTGGAGTCAACCTTACAATCTAAGGAGGGACCACAAGAAACACTTGAAAACAGTGTATTGGACTTATGTCAGGGAAAATTACCTTCTACATATGTCACATGGCAGATTGACATCCCAATTTCTTGATCTCAAGTGGTATCCTCGTCTTGAACCATTTATGGATTCAATTTCTGACCCGCTAAGCAAAAGTTTATATATCCAGTTTAGGTATGGATGCTTACATCTTAAATCTTTTAACAGCACGTGGAGTTCTGCTACAACAACTGATTTATGTCCCAGCTGTAATTGCACTCCAGAATCCGTAGTACATTTTATGTTTATATGCCCCACATATAGGATTGCACGGCGGAAGTGGCTACGCCCAATTTGTAGGAATATGGACATGAGACATTGCAAAGATGCCTCCATTTCCTTGTTCTGTGCGGTCAGCAAGTTCCTTGCGGCCGCATGGTATATACGCACACATTATCTAAAAAACTATAATGACTAGTTCTAAGTTTTATAGTTTTAATTATTTATTTTTGACTAATATATGTTTTTTAAGATTACTGTGATTGTTCACCAGCTGTTAATGAGACTGCTAAGAGAAATGGGCTTTCAGGGGGGTAAATACAATTTGCGGGGAAGTATGCTTATGATTTTAAGTATTTATGCTATTATTCTCCTCCTAAGTTATTTCTGATAGCATGATAGTTGTGTCCTCTCTTCTTGAAATTGATTTTATTTCTGTATTTTTATGATGTTATTGCTTTGATGGTTGAATATAACCGAATAAAGCTGTGTATGATGATGACTCTGAGGCTGCTGGGCCTCACGGCATCTTGCTAGTGATAGATGCTAGATGGCATATGCGTGCTCTGCAAAGGGACCTGAAGATCCAGTGGGCGTAGCATCAGGGGAACCACTCCAACATTGTCCAGATCTCGGAGGGAACTACGCCACATCTGCAGTGGTGGCTTTCGAATTGGGATTGGGTCAACTGCACACCCCTCTTCCTTCCCCATCCAGATCTTACAGTAGTAACAGATGCGACTCTCTTGGGATGGGGGGGCCGCCACATGGGAGAGTCAGAGATCAGAGGTCTCTGGCTGAGTCTGGACTCCACCTGCATTTTTGGAGCTCCGAGGGATCAAGCTTACATTGAAAGCATTCCTTCCCTCTCTCAAAGGGAAAGTGGTGCAGGTCTTCAGAGACAACACCACTGCCATGTGGTACTGCAACAAGCAGGACGGAGTTGGGTAGTGGACCCTTTGTCAAGAGGCTCTGTGCCTCTGGACGTGGCTGGAACATCAGGGCATAACCCTGGTGGTTCTACATCAGGCGGGCTCTTTGAACACCAGAGCAGACGTACTCAGCCGTCGATGCATAGTCGATCACGATTGGCGTCTCCATCCAGAGGTGGAGCAGTTCTCTTTCAGAAGTGGGGAGAGCCTTGGTTAGATCTGTTTGCCTCTGTAGAGAACGCGCAATGTCAGCTGTTTTGCACGTTGAGGTTTCCAAGGTGGCACTTGCTCTGCGATGCATCTCATCTCGAGTGAACTGAGGCCTCCATTACGCCTTCCCGCCAATACCACTTCTGCCCAGAGTGTTGAAGAAGATCAAGAATGACTGGACCCAAGGAATCCTTGTGGCTCTGGACTGAGCACAAAAAGTGTAGTATTCCGAGCTCTTGAGTGTGGCCATAGATCCTCCGATCAGACTCCTCCTTCAGGAGGATCTTCCATCGCAGCAGCAGGGGTCAGTTCTCCACCCGAACCTGTCAAGTATCCGCCTTCTTGCGTGTACATTGAGCGGCGGCAGCTGGCAACTTTCAACCTTCTGCCCGAAGTCAGTAACGTTATCTTGGCGGCCAGGCAGCCCTCCACTAAAACGGTATACTCCTGTTCTTGGCACAAATTTGCGCATGGTGTACCAACAAGTCTGTTGATCCCCTTTCTGAACCTCTGTCTGGGGGTCTACTGTTAATCCTCTATCTCTCTCTTGCCCTGCAGCGCTCTGCTTTGGGCACCCTTAAAGGCTACTTATCTGCCATTTTTGCCTTTCTCAGATTACTGGATCAATCTTCTTTGTTCAAGTCTCCTACTGTTGGGAGGTTCCTTTAGGGATTCACCCATTTGTACCCACCTACCCTGTTTATAATGCCCCAGTTGGATTTGAACCTGGTCCTTACCTTATATGTGCCCCTTTTGAGCCACTCCATAATTGTCCCTTGCTACTCATACAATAAAAACTGCTTTTCTGATTGCCATCACCTCTGCTCACAGAGTGAGTGAGCTTCAAGCTCTTTCTTCAAAGCCACCCTTTTTATCTGTCCATACTGACAAAGTGGTGCTTCGTACTAGGGCCTCCTTTCTTCCCAAAGTTGTTACGCCTTTTCATGTAGGCCAGTACATTACTTTGCCTACTTTGTATGTATCCCCACATCCCTCTCATGAAGAGGAGACATCAACCGTCTGGATCCGGAAGGAGCGTTGGTGTTCTACCTCAGTCGTACCAAAGATTTCTGGGTGGACAATCAACTCCTTGAAGGATATGTGGGTATTCTAAGGTAATGAATCTGCAACTAGAAGATGCTATCAGATGAACAAGTTACTTACCTTTGGTAACGATTTATCTGGTAAAGACATATTCTAGTTGTAGATTCCTTACCGACCCGCCCATCCTCCCTGCTCTGCAAACTGATTTCTAGGGACAGGGATTCCCTTTTTCAGGGCCCTAGTTCTGGTGCACCATTCTCAGTGTTCTTCATGGCTCCGTGCTACTGGTGTGGAAAGTTGTGAAAATGAAGTGACGTCAGCACATCAAGATGGCGCCTATATATAACTGCAAAGTCATCACGGCGACCATGATGCCAACGACTGATGCAGAGTCTACCAACGCCACCTGATGGCACACAACGGTACTACTCAATTAAAAATCTCCAGATCCAGTCTGACGCCTAGGGGAAATTCTAAGGTAAGGAATCTGCAACTAGAATATGTCTCTACCAGATAAATCGTTACCAAAGGTAAGTAACTTGTTTGACAAGGGGTGGAGTGTGAGGTAGTTTTGGTTGCAGGTAGTTAGAACTGAGTGAAATCAAACATGAGTTCCGTGAGAAGTCTTTGACCTGCTGCAGGACTTGGGACCATTGTTTGTACATTAATGGAATGCAGCGGTCCCTTGGCTTATTATTCAGTTTCTATCCCTGTCCCAGGAGAGCTGCATACAGGGCTATGATGGCTTTACCTGTAGCCCCATATGTCCACATGGTGTGAAGGAGGAGCGTGGTCGCAAGCCCCATCCTTTCCTGACCCCAAGTCAAGGGCAGTGCATGAGAGAGAGCCCCGTAAGTCAAGAACTGCCCGGTTGGTATGTGAAATACCGCACAGATCTCAGGGATGGTGCGGAGCACACTGTCTGCATAGAAGTCCCCAGTGCAAGCCACCCCCACTTGTTTCCAGCGAGGCACAGTGTGAAGTCCTGTAGAGCCAGCAGCTGCCATATCGGTATTGGGGCTAGCATGGAGGTATGTATTTGTTGCTTCCAGCTACGTATGGCTTCAGTCATCTGTGGTGTCTTTCCAAGTGGACTAGGGATTGAGAGCCAGGTATACGTGGGAGTTCCCTGACGGGAAGCCCGTGATCGCAGATCTATCACTGCATGTGGCTGATCCAAGCCTTTGTAAAGGCCATTGTAATTGAGCAGTGGCAAAGTATAATTCGAAGTT
Source organism: Pleurodeles waltl (assembly GCF_031143425.1). Lineage (NCBI taxonomy): Eukaryota > Metazoa > Chordata > Amphibia > Caudata > Salamandridae > Pleurodeles > Pleurodeles waltl. The sequence goes on along the minus strand of NC_090451.1, from coordinate 502,627,291 downwards.
GGGAGCACCAAGCTCACCATCCAATAGGGGGTTGTATAGTTTATCTAATGCTACTCTGCACTGACCTTTGCCCCAAATCAGTTCCATTAGTGGTGACCTCAATTCATTGAAGAAGCATGAGGAGCGCACAAATGGAAGAGCTGCAAAATAGTACAGTAACCATGGCAGTAACATCATCTTTGAGCTGGCCACCCGGCCCATTGATGATGAGGAGAGAGACGTCCAAAATGGCAGTGAACCCTGCACCGAGACATGGGCCTTAGATATATTTCCCTCTTATACCCAGTTATTTAAAAGTATCATCTTGCCTTTGGATGTGTGCCCCAGGGAGGTCGCCTCTCTCAGGCTCAGGAATGGGGCAGAGGGGGAACAAGTAGGACTTTCTTCCATTTGCCTTTTCGACCTTACATTGCCCCGAACTCCTCCAGCAGTCCATCACCCCTGGCAGCGGGGATTCCAAGTTTCGCAGACAGATCAGTACATCGTCCGCATACAGCAAAAGTACATGGCTAACACCCTGCATGCTGCTTCTCTATTCCTCAGCTTGCATGCGCAGCCGCCTTGCCAGCGGCTCTATAACCAGGGCGAAAAGTTAAGGAGACCATGGGCAGCCCTATTTGGTGCTCCTGCCAATATCTAAACTGTCAGAGATGCACTGACCAGTCTTGACTCTAACGCTGGGGCCCCCGTAGAGGGTTTTAAGCCACCCCAAATATCCTGGTCCAATCTGCATTGCCTCATGTGTTGTGAACAGATAGTCCCATCCTAAAGTACTGAAGGCTTTCTCAGCTTCGAGCGACACCGCCACTGGAACACCAGCGGCGTGCAGATCATTCCGAAGTAGGCAACGTACATTGATAAAAGTGCTTTGGCCTGGTATGAAGCCATTTTGATCTTCATGCACTAGAGTGCTGAAAGTAATCTATTTGCCAGTACTTTCCCTGCAATTTTACAATCCAGATTGAGCATCAAGGGTGGCCTATATGATCTCACATGCAGGGGGTCTTGTCTGGCTTTGGGAGGACCACTTTGAGGGCTTCGTAGAACAAGGCAGGGAAGTGCCCAGCTTTGTGCACCACAGTGTAAACCTCCATGAGCTTTGACATCAGGCTAGTACTATAAGCAGAATAAAGCTTTCTTGGGAGTGAGCCAGTATCTAATCTCCGCATCATGATTCTGGGGCGAGCATGTCCCCACCTCATTGAAAGCAAGAGCAGGCAGTGGTCCGAGAGCGTGCATAAAAGATATTTTATGTTGGAGATCGCAAGAATGAGAGGGGCACTACACAGAAACAGGTCAATGTGGGTGGGGTATACCATGGACTGGTGAGTAGCAGACGTGCTCACGCTCTTCTGGCTGTTGGAGGCACCAGGAGTCCCAGACCCCATAGTGGGCCAGCCATCCACTCATGTGGTCAGTTGTTCTGCGGCAGGCTGCCTCTGTCGGGGGCAGGTGAAGTGATCTCTGTCCACATTTAGGATGCAGTCGAAGTTTCCACCCCAAATGGTAAGAATGTGGGGGTTGCACAGCAGGCCTAGTATGGTCCTGTCCATAAATGTTGGATGACCTGCATTGGCGGCATAGACAACCACCATCCCCAGGGGTCTGCCATATAGTTGTCCCTCAAAAGCAATGTACCTATTGTCTGGGCCACTCAGGTCAGCATCTAAAACAAAGGGGACTCCTGGAGTGACTCAATGTAAGCCAAGGTCATGGTGCCATATATCTGGCCCTTCCACTTTGTGTGTGATTTGTGTAGTTCCAACGTGGTCAGGTGTGTCTCATTGAGCTACGCCACTTGTAAGTGCCACTGCTCGAGTTATGTGTGGACATGGTAGGGCTTAGCCAGGGTGGCTGTACTCCTCACATTTCAGGTCAAGAAATTACATTCAGGGGTCACGTGTGTTAAGTGCAGCCATATCAAGTCAATCAATCAAAACAGGATTTCTTTAGCGCATGGCCATCCTAGCCAGGCTTCCCAGCGCTCATTGAACACCAACTGCCTGGTCATAGATTGACCTGCTCGTGCACCATAGATCAAAGAGATGGGTTTTAAGAAGTTTTCTGAACATGAGTTCGGACTGCTGTTTCTGAGTAGGAGTGGGGACATTGTTCCAAATCCCAGGTGCCAAAAATGCAAAGGATTGGCCTGACATCTCGCTCTTTTGACCTTGGGTACTAACAGCAGACGCTGGGAGCCTCTCCTAAGGAATCTTCTTGGCACATAGGCAGACAGTAGAGTCTTAATAATGGCCAGACCTCTTCCTTGAGTGGTTCGGAGCAATACACATAGCCTTAAAACAGATCCTTTTTTTTCCACTAGTAACCAATGGATAGCTTTTAGGGCTTGTCGAGGAGATGGGTGCTTAGGGATCTTATACAGAATTCTTGCTACTGCATTCTGGACTATTTAGAGACGATTTATCACATACTCTGGGCTACCCAGATATAGACAGTTCCCTTAGTGTAAACACGAATTGATTAGACCCTGCACCACAATTCTCCTTGTTGTGAGCAGTAGCGTATGTAGACATTTTCTTAGGGATCCAAAGATCCCAAAACAGGAGCCCGCAATTTTTTTGGCTAGAGTTTCCAAAGTTAATTTTTCATCTATCTAGAACCTTAAGCTCTTAATCGCTGGGGCAGGGTTGGGGGGTTCTCCCAATTGCCATCCACTTAATTTGTCATTTCCAAACACAATGACCTCCGTTTTATTGCCATTAAGTCTGAGATCTAGGACTTCCTTGAGACAAGCATTAAGCAGGGGGGAAACTCAACTAATCTCTGGGGTGAGAGCCATGATAATTTGAGTGTCATCCGCATATGACACCCAGGCTAGGCCATGGGTTTGTACAGTTTCTGCTAGCGGGCAAACATATAAATTAAATAACTCTAGGGCTCAAGGATAAACCTTAAGGCACCCCATGATGTAATGAGTGAATAGAGAAGCAGGAGCCTTTGCTTATCTGGAAGTTTCTGCCATCTAAAAATGATTCCAGCCACCTAAGCTCCCTATATCCTCCATTCTCTGAAGAAGGAGAGGGTGTGGCACCGTATTAAAGGCGGCACTAAGAGCCAGCATTATCATAGCAGCTGCATCTCCTCAACCTAAAATTTCCCAAATTGCCTCAGTTGTTGTAAATGGCGTTGCTCTGTACTGCTGCCCTCTCTAAAGCCAGTCTGAGTGATGTACAGAATTCCTTGGGCTTCTATGAAAGTGGTAAGATGCTTGTTTACATGCTTTTCCGAAACCTTTTATAAATGGTAGCAAGGAAATGGGTCTGTAGTTTTCTGCCATAAGAGGGTTAGCATCCGTTTTTTTATTTTATTTATTGTTTTTTTTTAAAGGTTTTATTATTGCTAGTTTCCATGCTTGAGGAATACAGCAGGCTAGTAACGAATCGTTAAGGTTTTCCATCAGTCAAAAACTTCCCGCCTCTCACTAAAATATCGGGGAGGGAACAGGGTCCAGTGGGGAACCTGATATAACCGATTTTATTATATTTTCTACCTCCTCATGACTCATCAATGGAAGCTCTGATAAAACGGGCCAGAGGAACTGCAAGGGAGGTGCATCAGATCTTTAACTATTTTGAATAGTTCCCGGGAAGCGTTCGGGGCTAACCTATTTTCTCCTCAAAGTGAATAATACTGGTTTCATTTATCCCTCTTTTATATTTTTTAAGGCTGGGCTATAAATGATTTTACTCTCACCATTATAGTCTTTCCTCCACTCTCGCTCCCTTTTTTTGTTTCCTTTTTTTTGTTTCCTTTTTTAACAAAGTTAATTCTGTATGTACCCGTATGTACCAGGGAGCTCTACCCTTTGTCAAATTTGGTTTTATCATTTTGCAGGGGATTCTTAATTGTAATGAGTTAGATAACCAGTTTTTAAAACTCCTGTATCTTTCCCCTGTATCACCCTCAAAGGTTGGAAGTGTCTCGGAGAGCACAGCTTGCCACTCTTTTTCATCCAGTTTAGACCAAAGGTGCTTGATCTTTAAAATAGACGGCTTTCTTCCTGCCGATTGCAGAATTATCAGATAAATGGGGACTAGGTAGTGATCAAACCACAAAATGGGAGTTGGGGCATCAGTTACTAATTCATTCAAATTAGTAAAAACAGATTCTAGAAGGTGCCCCTTAATGTGTATGGGTGGGGTCAACAATTTGTCGAATTGTATAGCTTCCAGGTCATCTAAGAGTCCTTTTTACTGATGTATTTTCTTTTTTGCTCTGTATGTAAACTTAAGTCTCCTAATAAAGTAAAGTTAGCTTTCTGCACACTACATTTTGAAAGAAGTTCATGTAAGGCTGCCACAAATTGAAAGAGGCCCCGGGAGAGCGGTATAATGTCATTCCTGAGAAAGTGAAGGTGGAAGTGAACTCCACAGAGAACAGGAGGGATTCACAGACTGCTACCTCTGTGGTTAGCCATATATTCCTTCTTAAGAATTATCGCAACGTCCACCCCGCCCCCCCCCCTCCCCAATTCTGTCTTCCCTGTTTCTGTAGGCCATTGTGTAAAAATGTGAGACCGTCATCACTATGTCAGGTATGGACTCATTATTTAATTAGGCTTCTGGAAGAAACACCACATCTGGTTTCCTCTCCGAGAAGAATGAAGAACTCTGTACTGTGTTTTGGGAGAGACCTACAGTTTAGTAGGTACATCTGTTTGACCTGGATGGGGTCTCGTTCTTTTACCACTCTGTCCTTCAATCAATCAATAGTTTATTCGGTCCTAATTTGGACCATTTGAATAGTTGGTAGTGATCATACATACAAAAAGATAGAAGCCATGAACCATCACTTAGTAAAAAAACATTTGGCAGTTAATACAGAAAGAAAAAAATTCATAAAATTAGATAAACGGTTTCATAAATAATTAAAACAAAGCTCTCTAAATAATCTCTGTATCTTACCCTATGCAAGAGGCTAAGTGCTAAAATAGTGCTAACCAATTGTTAAAAGCATGAAAATCATTCTAAAACAGGTTTATATATAAAATAAGACATAAAAACTACATATAGTAGCTCCAATTGGCAAAGGCTAGGAGTCAACCAGTGGAAAATAATGCCATAAGTTAATCAGTTCCATTAAATAGGATGATCGAATAGATTGCAACTTGCGGTTTTTAAAATTATATATGCTGAGGAACTATGAGTCACTTCAATTGGGGTAACCCACTGGCCATCATGCGCGGGGCTACATTCTTTCATCGTCGATAGGTCATACTAATCGTTTTATTTGAAATCCCAGATTAATATAGCAGGGTGCTAGTTCGCTAACTTCTAGACCGTTCTTCGACCGATGGGTTCAAATCTGTAGTAGTCCTACTGCGGATTTTCCATGCTGCTGCCAAATATTTGGAAACCGAACTCACTATCAGCATGGAAGTGTCATATTTGCATATTCTATATACACTGTTTCGGTTTTGTGATGGCAGTGTTTTACACAGAGGGATAATCCACTTCCCACGAGGGCATTTGTACAGAGGACAGAAAAATAGGACATGCTCAGAGGTTTCCTTGCATAGATGACAGTTTATGCATTTGTCAGATAGAGAACTATTGGTTGGCCAGCAAGCTGTGAAGCTGTTGACTGCCAATGTTCCGTATCTGAACTGAAGTAATAAGGAACGAGCACGGGCTGGCATAGGGAGATCCAGGAAGCTTTCAGGCAGAGGTTCATGCTTAACCAGCAGAAACTCTGCTGTCAACCGACCCAACCCAATTGAGCTGAGGGATTCCTCATGGATCTTTTCCCAATAGCGGTCTTTGATCAGGCGTTTTGCATTGCCAGGGATCATCTCGGGATTCTCCCAATACTGGGCTAAGTTCAGTTTAACCCAAGCCGCCCTCCTCTCCCTAAGCCACCGTACTTTTTCCCATCCATAGCAAGGTGGCAATAGTTCTTTGACTGCTAATCTGAAGGGTTCGAGTTCCTCCGTTTTCCATAATCTGACCCAGTACAGAAGTGGTCTTAGGTATGCTGTGTCCTTAATGCTATTTAGACCCAGGTCCAGTTTTAGGGAGAGCATCGGCGTGCCCTTCCCCAGTCTGGATATGCGTCTAAGGAAATTATTTTCTTTGGTTTGAAGAGTGTCCATTTGTCTATGGAATCCCCAAAGTTCCGCTCCATATAGGGCTGCGGCACGAATTTGGGCTTTGTAGATTTCAGAGATGAGGGTCAGAGGAGGACTTGTTGCAGTGCTAGCCTTACGTCCTATCACTCCACATCTTTGGCTAATTGTTAGTGCCCCTTTCCTTATAGCTGGGTCCCAGCTGCCCTTATCAGATAGTCTAATACCCAAATAGTCGTATTCCATTACCCTCTCCAGATGAATTGAATCCATCCTAATGTTTGCTCTAAGCTTCTTATTCGGAGCACTGTAGATCATGAGTTTAGTTTTCTTAAGATTTATGTCTAACCCGTAGTCTCTGCAGAAAACACCGAACTGGTTGACCAGACTCTGAATTCCCATGGATGATTTAGACAGAAGGATAGTGTCATCTGCATAAAGTAGGCATGGTACTTTGGTCCCGGACAGTTTAGGGGAATCATTAGTGCAGTTTGCTAAATACTTAATACAATTATTTATGTATAGAAGAAAAAGGGTGGGGGCCAAAACACACCCCTGCCTGACTCCCCTCTCAATAGCCACTGCTTTTGTTAGGTCACCTTTCTTGCCACTCCTGATTTGAGCATAAGTATTCTCGTGTAGTCGGATAATGAGTTTCAGGAGGCCATGTGGGACACCCATATTAGCTAGTGTCAGCCATAGCTGATTTCTGGGGACCAGATCAAACGCGGCTCTAAGGTCAATAAAAACTACGAAAAGGTTACCTCCGCCTACTTCTACAGTCTTCCATTTTAATGTTAAGAATCTTAGCACCTGATCTATGGTACTAACTGCGGGCCTAAACCCTGCTTGCAAATCAGAAATGGCGTTAGTTTCCAGAATCCATTCTTCTAAACGAGACAAAATTTGCTTAGCAAAATGTTTTTGGAAGTTGTCAAGTAAGGAGATTGGACGGTAGTTAACAGGGTTAGAGGGGTTACCTTTCTTAAAGATGGGAACTATCTCTGCTCCCATCCAGGAGCTCGGGACAGGTGCTCCTGCAGTTACCGCATTGGAAATGAGGTTCAGATATGGGGCCCATATATCTGGGTTTGTTTTGTATAAATCGCCTGGTATTTTATCAAGGCCGGGGCCCTTTCCCCATTTCAGTGAAGCGATTGCAGCCTTGGTTTCTTCCAGGGTAAATTCAATTTTGGGACTCTCAGTAATCATGGTATGGGTCAGTTCCCTAGAAGTAACACCAGTAATCCCAGAATATAATCGGGAAAAGTGATCTGTCCACTCTACAGGGAGTATTGAGGCACCAGGCGAACAATTAGGGTCTTCGCTGGCATCAGCCACTATTTTCCAAAATTTCGAGGTGTCGTTTATTTTAGCAGACTCCAAGAGGGAAACCCATCTAGATTCATCCCATGTCCTACGGGCTCTACTTTGTTCCTGTCTATACTCTTTCCTGGCTTCCCTTATATGGTCTGATTGGCCTCCTCTTAAAGCTCTCAGGAGTTTGTGTTGTGCTTCCCTACATGCGGCATTGAACCACCTTGCGTTACACTTCTTTTTAACTTCTTTTGCAGACTCTTTAGTGAAAAGATTTTTTAGAGAGTTAAAAAATTGCGTGTGTGCTGCTATAAGCACACCGCTATCTTCTATAGGCTGAGATATACGATCCATATGATCAGCCAACTGCCTGAACACAGATGCCAAGGTGGCTGTGTCGGTGCTCAGGGATTCCCATCTAACATTCCGTCTATTGTTGGTCAATGCTAGCGGTTGTTCGTGGGTCTTGGAGCAAGAGACTTCAAGTAGCGGGAATAGGTTCCTAAGAAATAAAATCAATGGTTCGTGGTCACTTTCCTCATGTTCTACAATGTTCATGTCGACCATATAGCCCCATAGGCGGATATCAAGCAAAATATAGTCTATCTGGCTCTTCTGTGTCCCGCGCCTGAATGTATGGTGAAGATTGGGATCCGAGCGGGAACGCCCGTTGCAAGCCCGCAAGCCATGTGCCAGTGTAATATCCACAACCTGGTGTGTTAATCTATTTGTTTTTGGTCTTTTGCTAGATACCAGATGAGGGATACCCCAGTAGGCGTCTTCATCTTTATATAATTCCTGGGCCAGCGAGTAGGGTTCAAAAGTGATGTTAAAATCTCCAGCAATAAGAATAAAGTGAGAAGGTGATTTACAAGAAAGAAAGCTATCCAAAATAGTCAGTGTGTCGGACTCATATTTGCTACCCAGGCTCCTGTTATAAATATTAATTATTAGAAGTGGTTTCTCGCTGAGGGATGGTATTGATAACCCCATTAAATCAGGGCAGCCTAAGTCGATTATTTCAATCCGACATTTGAAGGAACAACTGAGCCATATAAGCAGCCCACCTGAGGGTCTCCCTGAATTCACCTTAGTTGCTGGGACCCAGTAACTTTTGTAGCCAATTCTGTATTTGGGCTCCAGAGCCCATGTTTCTTGGAAAAGGCATATTTTATGTTTGTCTATGAATTTGCCCCCTTCAGGGTTGTTCATTTTATTCTCCAACCCTGCAATATTCCAACTAAGGATGGTATCTAGGCCGTCTATTTTGTCTTGGGGAGCTTCAACCGCAGGGTTCTCTCTTGCAAATGGGATACCGTGGGGAAGTTTTATACCCTTTTCAGTTGTGTCTATACCAGACGTATTTGGATTTCCCACTACAGTATTTCCCAGAGTATTTCTTGTCCCGTCTAGATCGGGGGATGACGTGAGCAGTTCGGGTGTCTGAAGTAGTGGTGGATATCCAAGTTTACTGAGGTCTACTAAATCTATGGCTAAGTTAGTCTCCATCGCCTCGCGCTCTTTATTTGCATAAAATAATATATACCACTCTGTCCTTCTTTCCCGGTGGAGTGCAGTGCTCCACCTTCCAATGACAGTTTGTACAGGAGAGTCTAAATAAGGGAGCACTACCCCACGGTTATTATCCACCTGACTCTTAATCTGATACAGTCCTGCGGAGGTATACGTTATAGGCATTTTGAAAAATTTAGCAAAGTGTCTAGACCCTGGCCCCACCCTGATGTGGACAGGTGCATACGAGCGGTGGATTAGAAATGAATGAGCAGCTGGCAAATCTACTCAGTGTGAGGTTGCCCTGGGTATAACTGCCTTCTTTTCTGCCCCAGTATCTTCCCTACCATAGGTCGCACAAGGGATAATCAAGTCAGCTAGCAGTGGGAACCCCATTCCCCAGGCAACAGAGTAAACAATAACAAAATAAACATTCCCGCACCTCTCCCCCCACCAGGAGAAAAGATACCCTATCTTCTGCCCTAAGAAAAGTAAACAAGTCAAAATTTTAAACATCAATATTCGCTAGCCCGTTATGGTAAGCTGGGGGCGTGGGCACCAAAAAAGCATAGCACTTGGTGCACCATGTCATCAGTGGAAGTTCCATCGCTCCACACCTATTCTCCCAATCCCGCCACCGCCTATTAATCAAAGCCTACCTGTGCTTTGCAGACTATCAGCTTAATGTTTTATAGAGAAAACATGGCTAGGTCACAAGTCATCAGGTATGCGAGGCGTGATAGATGGTCCTCGGGTAATGTCGCTGGTAGAGATCCAATGTTCCATCAGAGTCCGAGGTGTTGTCAGACGGTCTTTCAGATAACAGGGCCTCAACGGGAATGCAGAGATACTGCAGAACCCCCTCAACCACACAACCGTAATCTCGGGCCACTTGTTCCAAGGACAGAGAGGGGAGAGGCTTGCGTGGTCGTCGCCATCGCTACCTCATTGTGAGGCAGTCCTTGGGTTTTGGGTCAGAGTCGGTTTCTTTGTTAGGCCCTTTGCATGCAGCCAGGACCAAGTGTCTTCAGGAGTCTGAAAAAAATAGGTTTGGTCCCCGTCTGTACTACATAGTTTGGCAGGGAACATCAAAGCATATGGAAGCCCCCAGGTGCGCTGATCAGTCTTCACTGCTGCATGAGGAATGTCTGCGTTGCACTTTGTGGTGTAGTCAGGGTAGGCTGTGATTTCGAAGTTCTCGAAGCACGAGGAACCTTTGTAGGAAAAAGCTGGAGGACAAGGTCTCTATCCCTGTAGTTAAGTACCAGGGCGATCACCGGGTGGTGCGGTCATGCCCCCGGCAATGTGTCTCTGCCAGGCCGATGGTGGGCACGCTCGATAGAAAAGAAGTTTGGTATCCTACCGACTAGCACTGTCGCTGACTGCCACTGCTTGAGGAAGAGAGTTCCATATTGCGCTTTCCAGTAATTCTACGAATAGCACATTGTTATGCTGAGAACAGCTGTCTGTGTCCTTCGCTCTGTGTTGCAAGGATACAATGTCCACCTTCATCGCCTTAACCTGGGACTGCATATCCTGCACCGTGGGCTGTATACTTGTCAGAGAGGATTTAGTGTCATCTCCCCCGACCCCCCCCTTACTAACTTGCGGTGGTCGGCATGGAGTAGTCTGACATCCAGGGACACCAAGTCAATCTTGGATTCTCATGCAGCCTTGGTATCGAATATAGCCTGCAGGATGTGCTCAAAGTGTGTGGAATTACAGTCCAGGTTAGCTTCTAGGTGTTGCAGTGTGCCCTCCTTTTCTGCTGATTCATCATTTGGGGCTTGACATTGCCCTCCTATTGGGGCGGGGGTCTTGTTTACCTTAGGTTTCACCATGATGGGTCACTGTTGTGGAATCTAAGCACTACACTGTTGACTCTCACTATGGTGCAAGAGGGAGTCACTTAGGTTTCCCCAGAGGCAGCAGGACCCCATCTAGGGCTTTCAAGGCACTTGAATATGTAGCGCCACCATGAAAGGCATTGGGCCAGCAGCAGGTGGAAGGCTTAGCATTTCCAGTCCCTCCAAAGAGAAATAGGCCACAAGTTAGAGGCCCCTTCTCTACAAGTTTGGGGCCAGCGTTTCAGGAGCAGTGGGTTGGTTAAATCCAGCAGCTGAGCACCCTGAGTCCAGCCATTCCGGGGACTTCTGCATTAATACAGAGTTTAAGGGGGGATCCCGCCCAATGCCAGGGGAGAAGTCTGTTGCGAGTCAGTGCTTGGGCCCTCTCAAACAGTTGACTGTTTTAATGAGCTTCCAAGGGGGAATCCAGTGGGCGACTCACCCATTGTTAGTGGTTGGCCCTGGTAGGACTTGTCACTGCCCGCTGCAGCATCTCCGTGCAGGCCTCCGATCCCCAGTGGTGCCCCAGAAGGCCTTTTCTGTCTGCACGTGGCCCCTCCTGGCTGTTATTCCCGGCCGTCCTCAGGCCCGCGGCCCCGTCTTCGGCACAACTACCCCCACGGGGGCTGTGGAACATGCTTCCTTTTTGCTGGGGCTACACCCCAAATAGGTTTATTCCGGTCTGGGCCGCTCCTCATTTATGCGGTCTGCTGCTTCAGATCTGTGTCCCCACCATGCACCAGGTCCACGGAGACCGTTCACCCCACTCTCGGGCACACTCCTTGTGAGGGAGGTGAGTTAAGTTGATTCACTGCCTCCGTTCTCCACAGCACTTTTGGATCTGCACCTCAGCTGTGGTCTGGTGCCGGCCCTCGCAGCTTCTCAGGTAGGTCGGCGCGGGGGTCCTTCGACCCATTAGTGGCACAGCAGCGTTGGGCATCGTCAGGAGGTGAGGTGGGGGAGCCAGGCACCCCCACTTGTACAGATGATGGTCCCGGGGACCAGGATAGTGACGAATAGGGCCGGGCTCCCGCGGAGTTTAGGCAAGGACATCTGTCTCGGACGCCATCTTGTCCACACTCCCGCTAGATGCCTAGGCTTGATGACTCCTAGGATTTGTGTTTCCCAAGGAGTGGTGTCTACATATATCGGATGGTGGGAATTCAAATCATTAAGAAATGTCACACTCTGTGCTTTGTATTTCTAGTGCCTTCCTATGAGGAAAGGTAGTCTAGGAGAAACAATTGAAGACACTTTTTTTTCCCAAACCATTCACAATGCCAGTCTTCGAGGAGCAGTTTCAATATGCGGCTGCCATGTGTACACCGTCGATATTAGCAATTCTTTCCAGGTTGTACTTGCATTCATAGCATTGCTGTAATGGATGATTCCATTAATTCTTACTGTAATCCTGCTAATCCTTGCCATGTGCTATTTCTAGTACACTGGCAATGTTCTTTCCCATGTCCGTCCAGCTCACCCTGTCACAAGGACACGGTCTTACTTGTCCTGCCGTTTTATTTCAGAGAACAGTGTGTTTTGGAGGCTACAGTTTTGATAGCCCTCGATTAACCATCACTGCAACAGTCACCAAAAGCCTCGTTAAATGGGCACCAGGCACTCGTTAACAATCTCATTACTGTAAAAGCGCTTCTTCTGGAGGCTCTTGCTTCATAGAGCCTTTTTGCTGAATATTGACCTTGCAGTTTTTCTGTTTCAGTGCTTTGGATGGCAGTCAGTTTAAGTTAGTTTATTTTCGGTATATCTGTACAACCTACAAAAATGAAACAACGCAATAAAACGAATTGGAAGATAGAAAATATGTTTAATGAATATGGCCAGTATCACAGTACGATAAAAACGAGTTGGCAAATTATTTATTTTTTCTTTAATGCCACAGAATTTGGGGGCAATGGCGGAAAGCAGCGGGGAATTGACCATCAACCAGAAAGATTAGTACTACAAGTTAGAAAACTGCGTTAATCGAAACAGTAAAACTGAAAAGTAAAAGTGCACAGTCGATTTTCACCAGAAATGATGGATGTGACCCCTGAGAAGCGATTTTATAGGGCGGAACGCATTGGGTGTTCTTTACATTACACTATTGTATTATTCTTCATTTGCAATTAACTCCGAGCTTAAGAATATGAATCATTAAGGCAGCATTTATGTTTAATCATTGGTTACTAATGACTTGCGATGGAGAATAAAAAAAGAATATTCTAAAAACAGACAGTGCATGTGACATCTCATTGAAGCCACTAAGAAAAGCACACGTTAAACAGCTGAAAACACAGAGGGTGTTAATGAGCAAATGTAGGGGTTAGAGAAGGCACCAGGATGTTATTGTCCTATTTACAGATGAAGTAAAGCCCAGGTCGACGTGGTGTTCAGGTGAACTTTAGATAAGCAGAAAACCATGTTTCTGCACGTTTCTCGGTGCTGATTCAGTCCTAGCATGTGGTCTCCGTGATGGTATCTTAGAGTTCAGTATCATCCTTCCTTCGGGAGATCTGAAGCAGATGTGTTCTCCTGCTGAAAGTCTACCTGTTCTAGGCTGGTAGGGGACCTTCCCAGCTTGGGGACAGTGAAGGACTTCATTGGTAAGCCGCAGCACCTTCCATGCCTTTCAACTCTTCACATTCTCAAAGCAGTAATGAAATCTACACATTGTAAGCTTCAGCCAGAGGTTACCCTGGATTTCACATTTTGTGTCCCTCACACAAATTCTCAGGAGTACATTCCTCAGCAGTCATAAATTCCCTGCCATACTCTGCTGCTCTGTGTTTAAATCTGTAGACACCTGACAGAGGCAGGTTTTGATTAACTATGCATTCACCCTACTAAATGAAAATTGGGCCCTGCTTGTCTTCAAGGTGAAAAAACAAAACATACTCGGCCTAATAGGTATTAGCGGAGAAAGGGGTTTGGCGATCAATACCCTGAATCAGTATTCCTCGTAGAAACATCTACCGCTCATGCCCCTCCCAGGAAAGGCCCCAGGACCTGCATCTGCTACCCTGTCCATAGGCTGGTGATACCTGCACAAGAATCCCTCCTCATTATAGTTCATAACTCATTTCCATGGTCCTGCAATTTTTCCATAAAGTTTCTGGTCAGGTCCAACTGGGTAAACAAATTTCTTCCTGCGAAAGCCTACTCTTAACTGAGCTTGGTATTCCACCCATGCCACTATGTCCTTCACCCCACAGTCAGTTTTCTGAAATTGTCTCTTCCAACATAATTTTTCAATACTGAGGACGGGAGAAAGAGCCTGCCAGAGCCCATTGTCACCTTACCATGTTTAATCCAGGTTGCACTACTCTGTCTGTATCTGTCATCTCAGCATCCACAACGGTAGCCGGTACAGTACCTCCTATGTCTCTGTTGTTTCCCTAAGATTTATTAGGCAATTTATTGACACCATTTTAAAACAGAATCACCATGTCCAGTTCCATGTCAACCCTTTCATTCAGTACCTTGCATATCTCCTCCTTCAGCTTCTCATTCTGTATCAGTTTAGGGACCCCTAATAATCCCAGCTCGTGTCCCCTCCATAGGTTGTCCAGTCGTTACATTAAATTTGAAGACCCCCAGTTCTCAAATCGCAGTGGTGGATCATCCATCCTTTCCTTCCACTCAGTGTAGCTTTCTCACCATGGAACCTTGCTATACCTCCAGACCCATCATTCTGTTTGCTAGACCTTCCATCTTGTCCTTCTCTTCCTTAAAGCTCTCTGTATGTTAGCCATTGTCTTTGCAGCTTTTAAACCCATATCATTCATGGTTCGTTGAAGAGTTTGGCCACCCAGAGTGACCTCTGTCCTAACCTCCCGCTGTTTAGTTCTTTATTGGTGCTGCACTATAGTACTAGTATTAAAGTTTGAGCTCTCATCCTACAAGGCAGTTATCTAGTGGGTTGCCATTGTCTATGCGTTTACCTGTGCACCTTAGCACACCACTTTTATCAGACTGGGTACAGCACATAAGAGGCTCCTCTGACTCAGCTGCTAAATTAGTTTATTCTCCAAACCACATTATACTTGGGTGTCTCTGACCTCTCTTCACATGCTGTAACAGCAGAAGACCCCTGGGGAAGCGTCCACCCGTGATGGATCGGGCCCCATTCTGGAGCTTCCGATGAACGCTGCCATTTTGGCCACTGTTGGGTCTCACCCCAGTGCAGTAATTTTTAATTTGTTTTGTGACGTCAGGAGAATATCTTCCTCTACATCCCATAAAATAAGATCTTCGCATACTTAATTTGCATCTTACTATTCACAGTATTAGCATTAAAGTTAAGTGTACAATTTGGGTTTGAAAAAACAGACTTATATGTGGAAATGCACTTGTATGTCTTTGTAGGCATTCTGCAAAGGTACTGTTTTGAAAGTGTTCACTACATTCACATGGGCTATCTTCTGGCCCATCCTTGGCTATGCACATGTTACCACCTGAAACCCTAAACTTTTAACTGAATAAAATATACCAGTCTAGTACACTCTAGGTAATGTTAAGGTCATTATGTGGTGGCTGTAAAGACTATATAGCAGATTATGTTCCATAAATCGTTATCTCCTACTAGTAACATTTCTTGTAAAAATATAGGTGGATTGGGCTATCAGTTTATTATAGAGGGCAAGAAAAGAAAATGTATATCCACTTTCCAGCTGTTTCTGCTGTGTACATTTGAACATTGCATGGTAATAAATTAAAATAAATAGCTTATGAAATGAGCAGTAAAATACCAGGTTTCGTAGAGTAGCGTAGCATGGAAGGCATAGGCAAGCACGGGAGATGAGCTTCCTATCCCCAGATTTTGGTAGTAAAGTGCATCTAAAGTCAGGGCACAGTGGGCCGTCTTAGAACCGCGGGTCCCTGTTGTCACTTCTTCTTCTGGACTAATAACAACTACTCCCCTAGTCTCTCACATGCTAATCCTGTCCTGGTAGGATTTTGCCTAGAGGCTGAAGCATGTGGAAGCCCTATTTCTACTGCTTTTTTAGTTTGACTTGAGTAATTTTTGTACATTTTAATCTCCGATCTCTGCCTCATTGGCCACAGTTTGTGCTGTACGTGTCCACCACGTCTGATCCCTTAGTGAGAGGCCGTGGGGTGGTGAAGACAAACAGGGGATAGGGAATGCCTCGTGAGACTGCCCTGATCTGCCTGTTAGGGCCTTTAAATGACAGCTGTACACAGGAGTGGTGTTCCTGCGACACATGGGGCGATATTTGTCCTTACTGATTCTAAGCATGCAGTACTATGGAATGCCAATGTAACAAAGAAACAAATGGAGTGGGGGGGGGGGGACAGTTAGGCAGAACTAATAAGGGGGAGGTGTTTAACAAGCAAAAGGACAGTTAGTAGAAAATCCCAAAACATGACAAATCAGGGATATCTTCAAGGGTTGCCTTTCGTAGAATCAGACCTGCTAAGATTAACCTACCAGTACCAAGAACGTGCAAGTAGGAAGGGAAGCGTAAAATAAATTAAAATAATACAAATGTTACGAAGATCGAAGTCTCTACTGCAATAACCTTACATTGAATCAAGCATGCCTGAGTTAAAGTGCCAGTGCAAGGAAAGTAAAAAGAAAACAGTTAAAAACGATGCAGAACATGCGAAAGACGAGATCTTTCTTTGATCGCCTTTCGCTAGTAAGTCAAGCCCTTGCTCATTGTAGGCAGGACAGGGCCTGCAAGAGTCAGGCTCTCTTTTGTAGTTGCCTTTCATTGGGTCAAACTTGCTGGGGTCAAAGTTAAACTAAGTAAAGTTCTTGAAACAGGTAAAGGCAGTGCAAGTGGTCAGGAATCAGGGCCTCTGGCATGTTGCACTTGCCCAAAGGCAACTACTGAAGAGTCAAAGTGCCAGTGCTTGGGAGGAGCAAGAGACAATGAAAGCGATGCAAGGCAAACAAGCGTCAGTGTCTCTTTAGTTGTTGCCTGTCTACAGGTCTAACATACCAGCGTCAGGGTGCCAGTACACGGGAAATGCAAACTAGGGACATAAGGTCCTTTAGAAAAGTTCCTCAGGTGAGTTGAGCACCATCTTTATGTAACTTCTCTGCAGTGATGATAAATTTTACCAGTCAGATAAATGTTTGTACGCTCCGCCCTTGCAAACATAAAAGCAAGACTTGACATGTTCTCATTCCATTAGCAATAAGGAGATTGTGTAGAAGCTTTCTGAGTGGGGATTACAAAGAGGGCATATTAATAGTATATGCAAAAAAGATTCTTCTGATCCCAGATATAGCGTGCAAGACTGCGTGCCTAGCTCCGGTGCCCAAGGTGGCAACGTGTCCTTTGTAGGTAGTAGGATGAACCTTGGTACTAAAAATCTGGATTTATAGTAACCATTCATTGTTTCAAGAAAGTAATATTATGGAGATGCCGATTTATATGTTTTACTGTATAGCAACGCATGTACACGCTTTAGAAGCGTTCCTTATCTTGCACCCAGGATAGTAAGGTTTGTTTGTTTATCGTGATCTTAAAAGCAAGTGTTCTTCCCAGAGGTTTTGCGAGGCCCATGCCACTAAGGCCCCACTGCTTACCTGGGCCCAGTCATTCGTTTGCTTGTTGTCCGTAATCTCCTTCCTTAGTAGTGCTTTCAGTGTGTTTGGAAGGGGCCGTCTTAAAGATGACAGATACATAAGAAGAGTACTTTGCTATACTAGCCCCTTCTCTTTTAACCAGAATTCTAAGCAAATTTGTGATTGTGACATGTTCTGTGGGAGGTGAAACATGAGACTGAAGTCTTTACCCTGTGCATTGTTCAAAAATAAGCTTAGCTTTTCCGTGAAGGCTACCGATCCATAAGATAATGCTGGGATTGGTTTCTCTTTAAGTCCTGCCAAAATTGGTTTCCAAGTTGGCATAAGGGAGTTCACTGTGCACTTTTTGGAAGGTAACAATAAGTGAAGCAAAGGGGGGTTTTAAGGTATTTAGATGAAGCCTGGGAGAGTGGTGCTCATGAAACCAGAACCCTAAGTATTTATATTTTAAGCTCCTTTCTGTTGGGTTGCCTCCTAGGTATCGTTTTCCCTTATTTTGCGGCCATTCCCAAAGATGACTATTTTAGTTTTGTCTAAATTCACTGTCATCAGGTTTGTTGCGCTGTAGACAGCCAGTGTGTCCAACAAGTGTTTCAGGCGAATAAGAGATAGATTCATGAGGACTATGTCGTCTGTGTACTGTAGTGACATCAGCAGTTGTCCCAATTTTGGGGGCTGTGTCTGCACCTCATCCAGTGCTTTACTCAGATCCGAGATTAAAAGATTGAACAATATTGGCGCAAGTACACACCCTTATCTTAGGCCATGCCTGGTTGAGTCTGATGTTGTTAGGCCGTTGTTCAAACCCAGGCTGATCTTTGCCCACATTTCAGAGTACAAGAGCTGTAATGCATGCACAAGAGTGTCCTGCATGTCCCATGATTATAGTTTTTGCCACATCAAGTTCTTATCTGCATGGCCAGTTATACAACAAACAACTATTATTTAACACTATTTAGTAAAAATATCAATATATTTTGTATTGATAAAGTTAATACAATATCAACGTGTACAAAGACAAGTGAGAAAAATAGTGCATTTTGTGATCACACATAGGTAGTATGTCATGAAAAAAAGATGTATGCGCTCAGGACCTGAAAACCAGCCTAGAACAATTAAAGGTAACATCAAACTTTTGGGATTTAACATGACTTAAATGTATAGCAGCCGGGATACTTGATGTTTCAACCCATAAATAATTTAAGGGTCATCATCATGACTAGAGGTTTAGGGCAAGAGCACTTAGGGAAGGAGGATGAATTAAACCAGTTTAGTGATCTAGAGCATAATTACTAAACTGCCCACTAGATGATCACAAGCATGTATAGCTAGCCCTGGATCAAAGGTAAGTCAAAGCAAGTAAAAAAAAAAAAAAAAAAAAAAAAAAAAAAAGTAAGCACTAAAGTAAATCAATTGGGTGGGTTTCTTTGTAGCTTGAAAGAAACCATTTGGTGCAGGGAGGAACGCCAATATATTGGTGTCCTTTAGGAATGAAGAACGAAAAAGTTGGAGCACATTGATAGTTTGGCGTACCACACTGAATGGTGCCGTTCAAGCAAAAAATAAAATCACCCAAGCAATTAATTTCGGTGCCAACCTATCTAAGACATCCCTTTGAGTGAGGATCAAACTTTGGCCAATTATTATATATGTGGGCGGCACTGCATTGCATAAGAAAAATGTGGCCAGGTCCACTTTTCGTCTGGGCATTCAGCCCAGTTGAGCAGTATGCAATGCAGGTTTCTGAAGTGACAATTTGAAAGTGGTGGGATGCTTTGTTAAAATTATTGACTTTATGAAAGGTTGCATTTAATTGTTTCAATGCAAGTCTTTGAGGTATCGATGAAGACAGTGCATGCTGTTGCGAGACATATTGATAGGTTGCAGTAGGCTTTGAGCCCGCCCATTGTTTACCAGTGAGTGGCCTCATTGTTACTCCATTTGATTCTTAGGTCAGCTTCCCTGGGCTTTCCTTCCTCTGCTTGTGTTTCTTCCCTCCCCTGGAGAATGGTGTCCTACTGTTGCTCCTGCTTCTGGCTAAGCAGTCTGTGAGAGTGCAGGTTTTCAAGGTGTCTCCATTGTGTACTCCCCCGTGTTCCGCTTTTTCATCCTCTCTTAGTTGCCATTCTTGTTTCTTTCCCTCCCACCTTCTCTTGCTGTTCTTACTTCCCCACCCCCCCCCCTTGTCCATTTGCTCCCCGAGCCCTTCCCGCACACCCTTCATTGTATGTTTTCTTTTCCATCTCCGCCCGCCCTCCGTTGTCTGTGTGCTTCTTCAGCCGGCCCGAACATATCCTGCATTCCTATTCTCTCCACCCATTCTCCGTCACTCGTGTGCTCCAGCATTACCTCCCTGCCTTCCTCACTTCTCTGTGTGCTCCAACAGTCTCCCTGCCCACCGTCACTTCTCTGTGTGCTCCACCAGGCTCCCTGCCCACCCTCACTTCTCTGTGTGCTTCACCGGGCTCCCTGCCCACCGTCACTTCTCTGTGTGCTCCAACAGTCTCCCTGCCCACCGTCACTTCTCTGTGTGCTCCACCGGGCTCCCTGCCCACCCTCACTTCTCTGTGTGCTCCACCAGGATCCCTGCCCACCCGCACTTATGTGTGTGCTCCAACAGACTCCCTGCCCACCCTCACTTCTCTGTGTGCTCCACCTGGCTTCCTGCCCACCCTCACTTCTCTATTGCTCCACCTGGCTCCCTGCCCACCCTCCCTTCTCTGTGTGATCCACCAGGCTTCCTGCCCACCCTCCCTTCTCTGTGTGATC
This sequence comes from Pleurodeles waltl, assembly GCF_031143425.1. NCBI lineage: Eukaryota > Metazoa > Chordata > Amphibia > Caudata > Salamandridae > Pleurodeles > Pleurodeles waltl. Next base: position 502,607,202 of record NC_090451.1, on the reverse strand, counting down.
CACCAGGCTTCCTGCCCACCCTCCCTTCTCTGTGTGATCCACCAGGCTTCCTGCCCACCCTCACTTCTCTGTGTGGTCCACCGGGGCTCCCTGCCCACCCTCACTTCTCTGTTGCTCCACCGAGCTCCCTGCCCACCCTCACTTCTCTGTGTGCTCAACCGGGCTCCCTGCCCACCCTCACTTCTCTGTGTGCTCCACCGGGCTCCCTGCCCACCCTCACTTCTCTGTGTGCTCCACTGGGCTCCCTGCCCACCCTCACTTCTCTGTGTGCTCCACCAGGCTCCCTGCCCACCCTCACTTCTCTGTTGCTCCACCAGGCTCCCTGCCCACCCTCACTTCTCTGTGTGCTCCACCGGGCTCCCTGCCCACCCTCACTTCTCTGTGTGCTTCACTGGGCTCCCTGCCCACCCTCACTTCTCTGTGTGCTTAACTGGGCTCCCTGCCCACCCTCACTTCTCTGTGTGCTCCACCAGGCTGCCCTGCCCTATTGTTGGTGTTTCATGTTCTGAATTGTGCCTTCAGGCCAGTAGTGGGCGGGGCGGACACTGGAAGTCCAAAATTATTATACGAACGCCAGTCTTAAAATATTTGGGGAAAGAGCAACTTTCCCCAAAATATTCCGGGAGGCTTATTTAATATTCCAACTCCAGTCCTGGGATATTTTTGGGAACGTTATACTTCTCCAAGTATTTTTTGAAATGATTGAAGTGTAGTCATTTAGAATAGTAGAGAGTGCCGCCCTAAGGGTGCAGCTCAGGGCAATAAACTGGAATACCGTCATGTCCACCCTTCGTTGTCCGTTTACAACCTGAGCCTCTTCCTTCAACCCTCTGTTGTCCGCGTACTGCCCCAGCTTCTCCTGCCCACCCCACCCCATCCTCCGTTTTCAGTTTGCTGCCTTAGAAACCCCCCCGCCCTCCGTTGTACACACATACTTATGCTCCCGTCTGTGTTCTTTCCCCCGAACACATCCTTGTTTCCCTCCTTCCATCCACGTTGCCTCGTCTCTCAACCCATTCCCCCGTTATTTATGTATTTATTTCAATAAAGAAAGCACATTAACGCTGCTCGCGTCATAGCCCTTTTTGTCATGCTGCACGCCAGCCGCAGTGCTGTACATTATGGTGAGAAATAATTTCCAAAGCCAGTGCTTGTTTAGTGTTGTATTGGTAGGTCAGCCCTCGTTGTTTTTTCTTGGTGACTTTAATTAAGATGTTAATTCCTCAACAATAAAGGTTTTGCTCAATCCTTCATACCACCCCTCTTGTACTGTGGACAGATGGTCATTTTCTTGCGCAGCTTCCGCTGCTGTCAGTCTGACAAATTCTCGAGCGCACTAAATTTGCATTTCCAAAGGGCCGAGGAATGCATTGTTACAAACCCCGATAAGTCTCTGTCAGCCTTAATTTACATTTCATGTTTATCATATTGAGAAGCAGCAAAAGTCCATTCATTCAATGGGCTGAAGTCACGTTCTTTACAATGCCGAAGAGTCAGGGCAATGCGGGATCTGAAATTGAAAAGCAGAACCCAGAACCCCGTTATCTCCGCGAGCAGTTATGTTTAATTCCACAAGAAATAAACTGGAGGGGACCGGAGAGGAGTGCTGTGGAGCGTGCCCTGTGCGGAGGGTTGTGCTGCAGCCCACGGTAACACCAGTATAGATGAATGTACTACTGCAAAGCATTGTTGGAAAGGCCTCAGCGCATGTGGCATGGCGCCGATCGGTGTCCCTTCATTCCCAGCGCCTCGTTCGTCGGTTTTTACTCGCTAACTACTCGGCGCTGTAGCTTCCGACCTACATGTCTGGTTCACCGAGTTCGCCATTAGCAATGTCCATACCGGGTCTGGCTGTGCATTATAGAAGGGGCGCGTGGACCTGTTTTGTACAGAAATGCATGTGTGAGAGATGTGTGTCTCTTTACCAGAACATTACTGTATCTTGGTGCTCCCCCAGGGCGCAGTGGTATTACAGCAGGGACCTCAGGCGCGTGTGCGGCCCCCATGCAAACCCAGTTGTAATTGTCGGTGATCTTGGGCTGGCTTACTGCAAGGACTGAAAACGCGCTTGAGCGGCCGCACTGGCTGATTTCCCGGTGTGCTAACGTTACACTTCTGGAGTTCTCACCCATGGTACATAACAAAATATAGAATAAATGTCTAATTTCTAACTGACTTGTAAACATCAAACAATGTTCCCCTTCCCTTTGAAGAATGCTGTTTTTGAGGGGTGGAAAGGCAAATATGGAGAGTCAGCGTAAGCAGCTGAATAATAAAATAATAATAATAATCTAAGAAGTTTTACCACAGGACTTCGGCAGTCTCAGTCGTTCCCCTTCATCGCGTTTCGCTGCATCAGTGTGTAACATTTCACCTGGTGGTCGGCCAAACCACTGTATGCACCGTGTCCGGGCCATGGCTTTCATCCTCCAGTTAAGTGAGAGGCCAGTACAGTGCACTGTTTCAAACTTGGTCACTTTGGCTATGCACATTGCTTTTTCCAACACCCCTGACTCCGTTAAGGTTTGTTAAAACCACACAGAATAGACGCTAAATATGCATTAGAGGGCCACATTGAAGTGTTCACTGCTTTAAAATGCAAACATCTATGTAATATAAATTACACTGACTGTATTTATGGTTGGGTCAGAGTTTCCATAAAGAAGTGTTTTTTTTTTTGTTTTTTTTTTTTGTTGCTGATAACCTTCTCACTATTTGATAATTCTGCTCAAAACTTTCCCGAAAAAAAATCATCCACCTCGGCTCCTTCATGGACAGGTTTGTGCCGATCTGTCAAGCGGGAACCAAGAAAAAGGGGCTGGGGACCCAACATTTTGATTTCCCTGTTAATTTCCTTAGGAAACAGCTCTCAGGTAATGAAAAAATGTCTTGAAGGAATTACGCCAAATTTTGCAAAAACTTAGAACTTTACTCCGAAAGAGTGTTTTTTGTGATTTGGTGTAAATCTGGTGTAGCCGTTTTTGAGAAGTTTGGCCCTCATTATGTCATTGGCGGTAATGACCGCCTACCGTCGCCGCGGCTACCTCCCATGCGCCATATTATGACCGTATCCGGAATTCCGCCAGAAGGCTGATGGAATTCTGGCTACGGTCATGGCGCCGGATGGCGGTAAGGTGGACCGCTGCAGACCGTATCATGACCCATGATACGGCCTGGCGGTGTTCTGCTGGCGGATGCTGCTGCTGGCAGCAGCCCCACATCCCATCTCCTGCCCGAGGACCCCCTGCAAGCAGGTAAGTCGGGTGCTCTGGCAGGGAAGGGGGGTTGGGGGTGTTGTGTGTGGGGGGTTGGGTGTATGTTTGTGTGTGCGTGCATGCGGGTGTGTGGCGTGTGGAATGCATGTGTGCATGAATGGGTGTAAGTGTGCATGTATGTTGTGTTGTGTGAATGCATGTTGTGTTGTGTGAATGCGTGGGTGCTTGTATGTATGTATGTCAGTGTGTGTTGATGTGTGAATGTATGTATGCATGTGTGGGTGAATGTGGGTATGAGTGTGTGTATGTGTGTGGATGTTGGTGCATGCCTGTGCGTGTATGTCGTGTGGGGGGGTAGTGAGGGGGAGGGTGGGGAAGGACTCTGGGAAGGGGGACAGAGGAGACCCTTAGTGTCAGGGAAGGAATTCCCTGGCACTGATAGTGCCTACCGCCATGGTTTTCGTGGCAGTAAGAAAGCCACGAAAGCCATGGCGGTAGGTGGGGTCATAATCCCGCGTGTGGGATAGAGACAGGCGCCTGGCTAGAGACTGAAGTCTCCAGCCCGGCGGCTGTTACCGCCCTGGCGGACGGAGTGGTACATTGGCGGTTTGGCTTGAGCCAAATTGCCAATGTCATATTTTGGGGAGAGGTACCGCCAGCCTGTTGGCAGTACCTTTCTCCAAAATACTGCCATCCGCCAGGGTTGTAATGAGGTCCTTAGTGTTTTTTAAAAGGGTCTCTGGTGAGCATGAAAGCGTTAAAACTGAGAAAAACGTATGTATATCTGGACGGTTGGTCCTGCAGGTCGGAAAAATTTGGGAAACAGGGCCTTCTGATGTGCCATGTGAGCTTTTTTTTTCCTGTTGCCCATTTTGGTACAACAGTAAAGTTACTGAGTGATTTAAAGAAAATGTGGTGGCTGCATTTACAGGACCTGGGGACTCGCTGCCTGTGCCCTGAAAAGTTTTTTTTTTAAAAAGGGATAAGTGGCGAGGTGGGGACAACCATGACTGACAAGCAACTGTTCATAAATGTTAATAAAAAGTCACCCTGCTAGTACAGCGGAATTCCAACGGGACCAAGTGCAGCCATCCCATGAAGTACCGCAGAAGCTGAGGTACGTGCTTCCGCCTCATGGGAGTGCAGAATTTCTGGAAGCACAGTACTTCTGCAGAACCCTGCATGGCTCTCCCATGCAGTAACATGGAAGTACCATGATGTGGAAATTTGTAGATGAGCTCCCTCGAAATGTTGGAGATTTTAGAAATTTGCTGTGTCCAGCATGTGGTTAAAGGTTATGTTTGTTATCACGTGATTGAAAGTAGAAAACTGTCCACAGTTGTAGCGTGTTGAATTACTTCAAGTCTACAAACCCTATAGGAAGCTGTCACAATGACCGGATTATGTCATCAGTTATGTCATTTGAGAAGTAATCAGAAATGTCATAAATTATGTTGTCTAACATGTCATGACTGATTTTATAAAATTAGGTCATAAGCATTGCATGACAGGGATGCAAGTTACAGTTGGCTCAGTAATCTATAACTGGTGAATTTCAGAGGTCTTTTTGTTTTTAAGCGTTTTTACATTATTTCAACACTTAAATATAACGTCATTTGAAACTTTTGTCCCCAAAGAATTTTTTAAACATAAGCAAGTGACAGCACAGTTTATATATATATATAACTTTAGCTCACAGCCTTGCCATGCATAGCTTTCTCATCAATCAATAATTTCAATGCAAGTGTTGTAGTGATACTATCAAGATGTCATGAGTGATGTAATATATGGGGTAAGTAGCAGTGCATGTCGAGGGGTGCACACTTTAGTTACCTTAGGGCATGAGTTATAGTTACTTGAGATAACTGTAAGTGGTGAATTTTAGTGGTTTTGTATGTTTGAAACATTATGTTTTCACTGGAAATTTCACCGAACTATAACAATATTTTAACCTTTGTTTTTTCCAGTGAATTTCTAGTTATTTTTTTAACACAACATTATCATACGTAAAGCCATCCCTCAGCTGCGCACGCCTTTTGGTCATGCGGGGTGATGGCACAGATAAATATTTTTAACAGTAATGTATGTACAGATGTAGGACTGCATATTGTTTTGTGGCCCTGTCCCCACCCTTTTTTCTAAATATTCCCCCAGGCTTAGTGTCTGAGTATCATAAATTGTATATACATTTTATAATGTAACCTTACACCCGACAAAAAACATTACCATGAGGTCTGGTATTTGTTGGATGCAATAAAAAGCACTTATTATGCGTTTTACCTTGAAAATTGGGTCTAAGGTGCGAATTGAAGTGCCTTACGCACCAAAATCATAAAATACTGCTGTTTCATGGGGTGTTTTTCCCATCATTAAATTGCAACAGGATTGGCCGGTAAAAATGTATTCCGCGGTGCAGACTTTACTGCACCATTTGTAAGTGTTACACCTGCTCAAATGGGGAACAGTACACATTTATAGTCAGGACTCGCGTGCATATGAGACTAAGGGCATGCCGGTATGTTAGAATGGCTTCGTGTTGGTCATTGCTGACAGCTATTTTACTCTTCCTCAGGACCTGTGGCGGATCCGGAGCCCCTGTGGTAGCTGTGAAGGGTTTGATGTAAGCATGATGGATGAAATGATTAAGGTAAGAGACAGGCAACCACCAAACTACCTTGCCAGAGCTTCCAGATAGTCCTAGCTACAGATAATGTTTGCCCCTATGTCGTGCACAAGGTTGTACAGACAACAAGCAATAAAATGTGGCTTTTCTATGGTGCATATATTTGAAACAATGTTGCTGTTTCGAGTTCACATTATACATAAGATTGTCTTTAAAGCAACAGGTTCACGTCTGTTCAAAAAATGCTAAAAACACAAGTTATTCTAAAGTAAGATGAGTCGTCAGAATGATGCTAAACGTAAGCGCAGCATTCCTTGACGTCAGTCGAGAGGACATGAACTGCTAAATATATATTTTATGAGTTGTCTCCGAAGCCTTCTTCCCTTTGTTTTTTCTGGGGTACTTCCATTTTCTTGACCTACGCATGGAGTATATGGCAGGGGATGTGTGGGCACTGCCAAGAACAGCTAGTGTTTTAATTGTAAATAAATAAAGGATAAACAGAAATACAAAAATGAGTGCAGGGGCACATAGGACCTATTTACGATTCTGATGGTCCTAGGACCGGCAGACTTGCGGTTGGACCCCCACCAATGTGGCGGTCCGGCCTCCACATTATGACCATTGTGAATGCGCCAGGGTCCGACTGCCGGCACTGCCACTTTTTTGCCAGTCGATGACCTGGTGGTGCTGGTGGTCTTGATCCGCCAGGGCAGTGCTATAAGCAGCGCTGCCCTGGGGATTACGAGTCCTCTCTCTGCCGGCTTTTACATGGCAGTTACACCGCCATGCAAAAGCTGGCGGAGAAGGGGTGCTGGAAGCCCCAAAGGGGCCCCTGCACTGCCCATGCACTTGGCATGGCCAGTGCAGGGGCCCCCATGGCCAGCCCTGTTGCGCTTTAGCGTGACGGGTGCTGGTGCACTCGACGCACTACAACATTGCCACCAGCTCTATTAAGAGCTGCTGTCAGTGTTGTGAGTTGCTTCCCACTGGGCTGGCGGGCAGAAACTCTGTTTCTGCCCACCAGCCCAGCGGGAAGCTCGTAATAGCCCTTGCGGTCAGATAAGCGCACTAGCGGTTTTCTGATCCCAGGGCTTCGGCGGACAGGCTTTTCTGTCCGCCAAAGTCGTAGTGAGGCCCATAGTCTCTTTTACAGACTCTGCTGCCAGGGGTGCCGAATCCTAAGGTTATCTAGTTCTTTTCCATCCCTGCTTCTCCCCTTTACACTGTTTAATATATTTCTTTTTCTGATTCTTTCTCCCTTTTATGCCTTTCTCTCCCTTGCTGTGGGTCAGAAGTTGTAGGAAGGTAGCCTCTTTCTAGCATTGTTACCCCCACTTTTGGCCTGTTTGTGAGTATATGCCAGAGTATTTTTACTGTCTCACTGGGATCCTGCTAGCCAGGACCCCAGTGCTCATAGTGAAAACCCTATTTGTCAGTGTGTTTTAAATGTCTTACTGGGACCGTGCTAGCCAGGACCCCAGTGCTCATAGTTTGTGGTCTGAATGTGTATACCTGTGTAGTGCCTAACTGTGTCACTGATGCTCTGCTAACCAGAACCTCAGTGCTTATGCTCTCTCTGCCTTTAAAATTGTCACTATAGGCTAGTGACCATTTTCACCAATTCTAATTGGCACACTGGAACACCCTTATAATTCCCTAGTATATGGTACCTAGGTACCCAGGTTATTGGGGTGCCAGGAGATCCCTTTGGGCTGCAGCATTTCTTTTGCCACCCATAGGGAGCTCAGACAAATCTTACACAGGACTGCCACTGCAGCCTGAGTGAAATAACGCACACGTTATTTCACAGCCATTTTACACTGCACTTAAGTAACTTATAAGTCACCTATGTCTAACCTTCACTTGCTGAAGATTAGGTGCAAAGTTACTAAGTGTGAGGGCACCCTTGCATTAGCAAAATTGCTCCCACATAGTTCGGGGCCATTTCCCTGGACCTTGTGAGTGTGGGGACACCATTACAGACGTGCACTACATATAGGTCAATACCTATATGTAGATTCACAATGGTAACTCCGAATATGGCCATGTAAGATGCCTAAGATCATGGAATTGCCCCCCCCCATGCCAAATCTGGTATTGGGGTGCCAATCCCATGCATCCCTGGGGCTCCACAATAGACCCTGTGTACTGCCAAGCCAGCTCTCTGGGGTTTTCTCTGCAGCTACCGCTGCTGCCGACCCACAGACAGGGTTCTGCCCTCCTGGAGTCTGGGCAGCCCAGTCCCAGGAAGGCAGAACAAAGAATTTCCTCTGAGAGAGGGTGTTACACCCTTTCCCTTCGGAAATAGGTGTTAAGGGATGGGGAGGAGTAGCCTCCCCCAGCCTCTGGAAATGATTTGAAGGGCACAGATGGTGCCCTCCTTGCATAAGCCAGTCTACATCTGTTCAGGGAACCCCCAGTCCCTGCTCTGGCGCGAAACTGGACAAAGGAAAGGGGAGTGACCGCTCCCTTGTCCATCACCACCCCAGGGGTGGTGCCCAGAGCTCCTCCAGTGTGTCCTAGACTTCTGCCATCTTGAATCCAGAGGTGTGAGGGCACTCTGGAGGCCTCTGAGTGGCCAGTACCAGAAGGTGACATCTGAGGCCCCTCTTGATAGGTGCTTACCTGACTACGTAGCCAATCCTCCTCTGAGGGCTAATTAGGGTCTCTCCAGTGGGCTTTTCCTCAGATAACGACTTGCGAGAATTCACCAGAGTTCCTCTGCACCTCTCTCTTCGACTTCTGCCAAGGATCGACCGGTGACTGCTCCAGGACGCCTGCAAAACTGCAACAAAGTAGCAAGAAGACTACAAGCGACATTGTAGCGCCTAATCCTGCTGGCTTGCTCAACTGTTTCCTGGTGGTGCATGCTTTGGGGGCTGCCTGCCTTCATCCTGCACTGGAAGCCACAAGAAAATCTCCTGTGGGTCAACGGAATCTTCCCCCTGCTCCAGGAGGCACCAAACTTCAGCGTCACCAGTACTCTGGGACCCCTCTCATCCTAACGAGCGTGGCCCCTTGAACACAGGTGGTGGACCCAAGTGACCCAGACTGTCCAGTGGTCCACTTGTCCAAATTTGGAGTAGGTAAGTCCTTGCCTCCTCTCTCCAGACAGTAATCCTGTGCACTGCGTGAACTGCAGCTGCTAGAGCTTCTGTGCACTTTTTCAAGGAATTCTTCGTGCACAGCCTAGCCCAGGTCCCCAGCACTCCGTCCTGCATTGCTCAACTCCCTGAGTTGACCTCCGGCTTCTTGGGACCCTCTTTTGTAGTGTTGAGATGACCGCTGTGCTCAGTCTTCTTGAACCCGTGTTGAAGGACTTCTGCAGGTGCTGCCTTCTTGTGCGTGGGTTCTCTGTGTTGCTGTGGGCCCCCTCTGTCTCCTCTCCCAGGTGGCAACATCCTGGTCCTTCCTGGGCCCGGGCAGCACCCTTTTTCTTTAACCGCAACCTTTGCAGCTAGCAAGGCTTGTTTGCAGTCTTTATCCAAAGAAACAACTCTGCATCCCCCAGCACTCCGTGGGACATCTTCTGCACCAAGGAGAGGTTCCTAGCACCTTTCGTTTTTGCAGAATCTTCAGCTTCTTCCATCCAGATGCAGCCATTTTGCACCTTCATCCGGGGTTTAGTGGGCTCCTGCCCCCCCCCTGGACACTTTCACAACTCTTGGACTTGGTCCCCTTCCCCTTCCTTTGAAGGTCCTCAGGTCCAGGAATCTGTCTTCAGTGCTTTGCAGTCTGTTGTGGTCTTTGCAGAATCCTCTATCACGAGTTTAGTGTGTTTCTGGGGAAGTAGTAGCACTTTATTCCTACTTTTCAGGGTCCTGTGGTGGGGTATCTTGGACACCCTTAGTGTTTTCTTGCACTCCCAGCGACCCTCTACACACTACACTAGCCTAGGGGTCCACTCGTGGTTCGCATTCCACTTTCTTAGTATATGGTTTGTGTTGCCCCTAGGCCGTTTTTATCCTATTGTATTCTACAGTGTTTGCTCTACTTTCTGATTATTTTCATTACCTGATTTTTGTTTGTGTGTATATTTTGTGTATTTTACTTACCTCCTATGGGAGTATATCCTCTGAGATGTTTTTGGCACATTGTCACTAAAATAAAGTACCTTCATTTTTAGTAACTCTGAGTATTGTCTTTCTTATGATATAGTACCTATATGATATAAGTTGCATGGTAGGAGCTTTGCATGTCTCCTAGTTCAGCCTAAGCTGTTTTGCTATAGCTATCTCTATCAGCCTAAGCTGCTATAACACTACTAATCTACTAATAAGGGATACCTGGACCTGGCACAAGGTGTAAGTACCATCAGGTACCCACTATAAGCCAGGCCAGCCTCCTACAGAAGTGTGATGATGAAAAATAAATTGTCGTTTGAACATAAGTGCTGGAGACCATTAACTGCGAACACCTGCACAAATTACGCACTGGTTTTATCTCTAAAGGATGAACCTTGATGCTTTTTATGACTAGCAGAGCCTTGCCATCATCAGTACAGAAAAGAAGCATTAGCAAAGTCAATAGGTCTCGCTATGCAAGAGCTAATGGCTTTGTTAAAGTGTTTGGCAATATTGTACACCAGTGTGGTTGCTGTTCAGCGTGGCTAAAAGTTAGTCGTGTAGAGCAAAGTGGCAAAGAGTGGAGAAGAGTGTTGTGTGGTGGCATAGAGTGGAGAGGAGTGTCTAGCAGTGTTGTAGGGTGGCGTGACTTTGATTAGAGTAGTGTGTTGTGAAATAGAGTGGAGCGCCGTAAAGTAGACTGTTGTATCATTGAGGGAAGTGCTGTCGAATATAGTGGAGTGTTGTAGATTAGAATGGTGTGGGTTCGTTTAAAGTGGTATCGAGTGGAGGGACACACTGTTGAGATGCATAAAGTGGAGTAAAGTGTTGTGGAGTCTTAACACAACGAGAGAGAGGATATGGAGGGGTGTTTACGTGGGTACCTAGTAGAGTTAAATTGCCCTGGACCCTCCGTGTATCCCGGACTTCAGGTCTTACTCGTGTGCTGAATGTGGTTATCAAGAGGTGAATTTCTCCTTACGGACTAGGTGTTCTCACACGCTATATAGTGTTATGCTTCATCATATGACCACTCAGCCCCATCTAGGTAGGATAGTACCACCTGGACGGACTCAACCTCGTTGTTAAAAGAACTTGGAGGGAGTGAAGAGATGAAGATTATCTGGATAGTAGTAGGATCCAGTTGTACTACAGAAAATTTAAAATCACCTAATCAGTCACCTGTGTCGTATTGCACCTTTATTCGCGGTGATGGTTGGTGAGATTAATAAACGGTGGGACGCTTTCAGAGACTCTATCCGTCTCGTCTCATCAGGAGAGCCGATAAGAGGGCACGCAATAACAACAGAGACCAGCTATTGGAACCTTCACGAGTGAGGCAAAAGACAGAGCAGGTCATCTGCGTCACTACTTTCTCAACCCCCTATCAAACAAAATCCAGAGAATGATAAGGGAAAGACTGGAAGATTCTTACGTCAGGTGGAGTCCCCTTTGATCAACCTTTACATACCTACAAGAGAGCAACCAACATATGCGACATGGTGGTCCACACATGACACCAGATGAAGATACCACCTAACAAACAAGCAACTTTATGGCAAATGGCCCTTCCTGCCCCCCCCCCCCCCCCCCCACCCAAATCAGGCCATCACCCATGCAGGAAATGTAGTGTTTGTCATTTTACGTGAAAAACAACTACCCTGGACCTAGGTCTGAAAACCCCTTGGGATTTGAAATCCCTCACAATTTGCAAAATTGTGATTTACATGATCCAATGTCTCTGTCGATTAAAGTGCATTGGGATGACAACAAGAAGAGTGGGAACCCGCATATGCGAACACAGAAGCACCATCCGCTGCAAACGCGATGCTACGAAACTTATCAGCCACTTCATCAGGAGCAACCACTCCCCATATGAATTGGAATGGATAGTACTAGACAAAAATAATCCAATGACAAACAACATGAACCAAAAGCTTCTATACTACGAACAAAGATGGGTCTGGAGAGTGCACAAAGATATCACAGGACTTAATGAAGACCATGGTATTTCATCATTAAATAAATATGAGGGTTCTACAACACTCTACTTTCTCTCTTCTCCTGACATTCTCCCCTTCTCTCTCCCGGTGGCTTTTCCCTTGTCCCCCTCCTTCTCCACCTTTCCTTTTCCCTTCTTCTTCTTTCATTTCTTCTTACCCCTCTCTTTCTCTTCCCCAGTTCTTATTTCCATTTCCCTATTTTGTTCCCCCCTCACAAACCCGCTCCCCCTTCCTATTTCTTCCCCTTTTCTTTCTTGAAACTTACCCCCACCACTTTTCCTCCTCCCACTCTTCTTCTTTTCCACCCTCCCTAACCCCCCCATCAGCTTCTCTTCCCCCCCCTTCACTGTGTTTTCCGCCCATTGCGGAGTCTACCGAAAACGCTGGGAGACATGTCACTACATTTCCCATGCTCCCTTAGGCTGGACGATGCCACGCCCTGCGCTCTCCTGCACATCGGCATAGACGCCGGACGGCAGGTTAATTACATTCCGGGCCTCGCAGACCGCGCTTCATTGATGGCCGGGGAGGGAGACGACTAGGTGCGCTAATGAGCATCACCCTTTGAAGCAGTAAGTCAATGCGGGCCTTTCCCCGCGTCCCGCCCCCGCACCCCACCTTCTGTGGCATCCCCGGGCGGCATCCTTGGACAGATCAGACCTTACCTTCTGATTTCGGTTATTCTCTATGTTTTATGTATTGTCTGCAAGCTCAGATTTATTTGGCACTTACCTCAGATAATTACCTTCTGACTTTTACTGCATTTTGGTATTTCTCTGTGTTTTAAGTATTGTCTTCAAAGCTCGGTCTTATCAGGCACTTACCTCATTGCTATTTACATCTTGCACTGTGAGGCCCATTTAAGAGGGGGCTTCACAGAAATTTGCCTTACTTTGCGGGCGCACTGGCATTTATTCAGCCTTCCTCCAGGCCCGCATGCTGCACTCCCCTCATTTGCGAATAATTTTCTCCTGCTTCTTGGTTTTGTGTTCACCACCGTTTCTGTCGACTTTCTCCTATATACAGTGTGTGACTACAAGGGGAAACTCCCCCTCCCCTAGACCAGGGGCGATTTGCCCTATATCGTCTGGGTAAGAGACAACTTTCTTTTTCTTCACCTAATCTGTCGACCTCAGTTCCACTTTACAGTTTTATCCAGTGTGACTGATTGCAGTTGTACTGCATGGTTAATTGCCTGTTTCAGCATTCATTTTCACTTTTTCGTGTGCAGTGGTTTGCTGTGTCTAGTTTCACGTACATGCAGTTTGTATGTTATATTTGAATATCCGTTCTTTTCCATCTACAGGCCCTCTTGGTTAAGTGATCCACAGGTAGGCTCTTCGTATTACTCTAATTTTGCCACCTTATACTGAGGTAGACCCTTTCCTTCTTTTCAGCATACAACTCGTTAGTGCATGAATCTAGGGATCCTAGGCCCTTACGAATGCCCCCAGACCTCCTTTGGCTTTAGCGGGCAGAAACATGTTGGCCAGTAAACTGTAGGTGACTCTTCTACTTATTACCCTCTAGAAGCGTCCCACCGTTTTTTAATCTCACCAACAATCACCGCAAATAAAGGTGCAATGCGACACAGGTGACTGGTTAGGTGATTTTAGATTTTCTGTAGTACAACTGGATCCCACTACTATCCAGATAATCTATCTTTGCACTCCCTCCAAGTTCTTTTTATGATGATGTTGAGTCCGTCCAACTGGTATTATCCTACCTTGATGGGGCTGGGTGGTCATATGATGAAGCATGACACTATATAGTGTGTGAGACCACTTAGTCCATAAGGAGAAATTCCCCTCCTGATGACCACATTCAGCACACAAATAATTCCCGAAGTCCGGGATACACAGAGTGTCCAGGGCAATTTAACTCTACTTGGTACCCACGTAAACACCCAATACTCCTTGTGTACTTGAGTGTTGTGGAGTGGCATAGAGTGTTGTAGACTGGGGTGGCATAAAGTGTTGTTGAGTGGCGTAAAGTGCAGTAGTGTAGAGTGGAGCAGCGTGTTGTGAAGTAGAGGGTTTCATGAAGTAGAGTGGGATGTCGTGTATTGGAGTGGTGTAGAGTGGAGAGGTGTAGAGTGGATGGACATTGAGTAGAGTGTTGTAGAGTGTGGTAGTACAGAGTATCATAGAGTGGGGTGGCATAAAATGGAGTTGGGTGGCGTGTAGTGGTGTAGCACGGAGTAGTGTGTCAGAGCATAGTGGAGAAAAGTGGCATGAAGTGGCATACAGGGAGTTGTGTAGCAAGGAGTGTTGTAGAGTGGAGGGGCATGGAGTTGAGTAGGGTGTTGTGGAGTGGCATAGATTGAAGTAGAGTGGATTGGAGTGTCGTAGAGTGACGTAGTGAGTCAGAGTATAGTGGTGTAGGGTAGGTTGGCATGGAGTGGAATGTCATAAAGTGGAGTGGTATAGAGTGGAGTAGAGAGGAGTAGCATAGAGTGGATTACATTGTTGTAGAGTGCAATAAAGTTTCATGTAGTGTATAGTGGCTTAGCGTGGAGGGGCGTACTGTGAAGGTGCATAGAGTGGAAGGGGCATATTGTGGAGTAAAATGTCACAGAGAAGAGGGGAGTAGAGTGTGGTAGAGAGAAGGGGTGTAGAGCTGAAGGGCATAAAGTGGGAGGAAAGTGTTGTATGGAGGAGTGGCATAGCTTAGAGTGGGGAAAAAAGTCATAGAGAGCAATGTCGTGGAGTGGAGTCGTAGAGTGAAATGGCATAGAGTGACCTAGAGTTCAGTGCATATAGTGGCGCAGAGTGTTATAGACTGTCGAAAAGTAGCACAGAGTGAAGTAGAGTGGAGCATAGAGTGTATTGGTTTTGAGTGGCGTAGAAAGGAGTAAAGTGTCATAGAATACAGTGTCATAGAGTTGCGTGGAATAGAGTGTCAGAGTAGAATGGCGTGGAGTAGAGTGTCATAAAATGTAGTGGACTGGGATAAAGTGAAGTGTCATAGAGTGGAGTGTCATATAGTGCCATAGAGAGTAGAATAAAGTGGAGTATGTATGGTAGTGCACAGCCATTACAGACATGTTTTCAATTAAAATGTCCTGTACGTTTGCACAGACATATAGTTTTAACAATAAAACTGTACAGCGCACAAATGATAATGTGTGGAAATAGCATCACCTTGTGTATTAATTTGTTTTGATCGTATTCAATTATTTGTTTCCAGCACCCTTCAGAATTACAGAAAATGTGATTTGTACTTTCCTAATTCTGATATATTTTGAAATATTTGCACAGCACATTATACAGACATTTAAATTGTGTTGTCTAGTAGAAAAAAACCTGTAGCAGGTCATTATAATAAGTTTGTAGAGAACACAGTCACAGGACGCTAGCAAAACCCAGAAACTGCAACAGTGGCAGGGAGAGCAAATGAAATAGTGGAGAAAAACGTACACAGAATCAAAGGGAAAAGGCCACCAAGCCAAAGGAAAAAGTAAACACCTGACTCCCTCCGAAGACAAAGCCTGAAATTTGACCTCTGTTTTTGAATGCACATCATATGTGATAAGAAAAGAACAAAATTTGAAAGGCCTATTTACAGAAAGTGAGCACTATAGAGAAATACAGTAAACATGCTATGGAATGGACTAAATCAAGCTGGGCAGCCTAAAACAAATACAGCCAGAAAATAGAAAGCAAGCAAATATGAGTTACAAACCAGAAATCCAATGGAAAGCAGTGGGCAGAATGCATTGCTAGGTCAGCTTTCCAAATGTCTTCAAGATGTCTTTAGCAAAGCAGGCTAGGCTTCAACTTAAATATCAGGACAGTTAGAGGCACACTGGTGTTAAGTAATAAAATACTTTGCTTAGCTTTGAGTTGGCTTGAACTGGAAACCCAGCACTCAATTTACAGCTCTGAGACTTTATTGCTGTAGCCTTTGAGAGACGGAGGGAGGGAGGGAGGGAGGGAGAGAGAGAGAGAGAGAGAGAGAGAGATTTTTCTGGCTTTATGTACAGATTGCTATAAGCACTTTTCAGAATTACGACTGCAAAAGTGTTGTGTCAAGCATGCTTAATATGAAGTAAACATATTCAGGTGTATCCTTGCAGAGCAGTGCTGGTCAGTTGCATCTCATAACTCTTCTCATGAGTCCTGTCACAGTTCAAGGGAGGATCACCCTGGCCCTTAATGGATGACTTGAGGTCAAAACAGACTCACCAATACACTTTACTTAAGGTGTTCACTTAATTCGCATTCCAACCCCCTTGAACAGATACAGCGGTGCAATACTGATTATTGTGTTGCTGCCACTGAGGAACGATGCCCACCCCACCTGAAGAGACAGCCAGAAATGGGTGATCTGTCCCTGCACTTTGATTGCATACCCAGCAGTGCCACCTCAGGGTCACCCGTCAGTGCCTCACAGGACCATGCCTGTTAAGTAGAGCCCTGTAAGTCCCCATCCAGTCAGTGTTACATTATTCAGGTTGGGACTTGAGATGTCACTGTAGTTTTGGTTGTAGAGTGTTGCTCAATTTCTCTACTTCCCCTTATAAATCCAAAAGCAGTACTAACTTGAGCTAAGGAGGTTATCAAATGAAGTAAGTGCAGTGGATGGGGTGGCGGCGGTACTTGACATTGGCAGTGCCATCGGGGCTGATGCAGGAATGCCGAGAGGTGCACATAAAGGCCATGCCTTTTGCGGATGCCATGCTGCTTCTGCTGCAGGAAGCAGACATAGAATCCTGTACATTTCTAATCGGTTTGCAGAATATTGTAGGTAAACAAGGACATACTGTTGTATTAAAAATGTGTCATACTGCACTTTACAATAATGAGAAGATCTATAGGAGCACAGTTTTTAATTACTGAAGCTGCGTTTATTTTTTCATCCCTTAGGTGTGGAAACAAGGAATTTTGCTGCTGGTCATGATACAGTATTTATTTTTTTGTTTGTATTATGTAGCTGTTTAGAGCAACTTGGGTTCTCCTCAGCACATGAGTGAGTATATGTGTCTTGCAGCTTACTCATTAGGTCTTATCCAGGACTATGACGTCCATAATTGCCCCGGTTATGATTTCACTTGTATTTTGCTCTCTACGTAGAATGTTAGCACTTTAGTTCTTTATTAAAACCCTGTTCTCTAGCCCCTTTTTCTGCACTGGTATGACTTTATTTTTCTGAAGTGACTGAAGTCATTTTAAAATCATAGTTTTATTTGGTGAATCTGTTTTTCTGCTGTCTACCGGTTGAGTCAATTTTTTTTATTTTTTATTTATTTTTTATTAAAACTGGGCGGTGTCGGACATTTGTTGTCAATTACCCGCCAATCCCCAGGATGCCCGATGCACACCTCGGAACCCCTTCTCTGCATTGTCGCAATCTTCTGATTCTTTTATTTTTTGCAGTTTTTGTTGAAGTTTCACTGAAGAAAACCATAAAATCAAAAGAAGACCACAGATTGGACAAATGACTGTGAGGGAACTGAAATAACAGTTTTTTTTCAAGGTGAAGACTTCACCACGCTGAGCCTAGAATGAACATCTGGGATGGAGCTTACCCCTTTTAGGTTCTGCCCGAAAAGCCACCACCAGTTTGCCCATAAGGACAACCTCAACGTTTGTATCCTTTGCTTGAGGAAAACCAGCAGCTAGACGGGTGTGATGTGTGTGCTGATTTCCTGCCCAAGACCTCAACCATGGGAGAAGCAGAGGATGGCACACTCCACCCTGATGCAGTTGCAGCAAAAACCCTTCCCGAGAGGCTTTGTGCTGTCTAGTGACAAAGAGAACCCTGAGGAGATGAGATGGTAAAAAGGGAGGGCATCAACATCAAGGAACTCTTTGAAACAGACAGGAAAAAATCACCCAAGACGACGTCAAAGGAGAGACGGGGGAGAAGCCTTTGGTAACACCACAGGAGCACAGTGAGACCAAGCTAAAACCTTTGGATTTGAAGTCCTTGAAATCTGCTGCTACATCAAAACCACTAGACAATCGAGAGAGCATAGACACAGAGAACCCCATGAGCTGCAGTCAAAAGTCCCTGTTCATAGTAAGCCATCAGAACCAGCCTCGACCCCTAAATAGATTCAAGACCTAGGGTGGGTAAAAAACCTCAAGTGAAGGATATTTCAGCTGCAACGACAAAGAAAGCTGCAATGCTCAATGCTGAGCAAAACATTCTTAATGTTGAAAAAATAAAACATGGACTCGAGGCCCAGATGGAAGTCCTCACAAGAAGAATGGAGGAATTTTAATTTCTTTAAAGCCCTGCCGGAGAGGGCCTACAAGGAAGAATACGAGAAGCTGGAGCCTTCTTTGACACAGGGGCCTGAAGCAGAGGAAGAGGAACTTCTCTGCAAAGAGGGGGAACAGTACTAGGAGGTGGTCTGTTTTAACAAGGCTATTTTCATGACTTCGGAGCAACGAAAGGTGAGTGGCAAGATCTAGAAAATGACTTTACCAAAGACAGGGTCGCATAAACCCATCCTTGTCTTCTCCCCTAGATGACATTGCAGTGTTTAACACCCTGGTCAAGAGGGCAGCAGACATCTATCGAGTCCATGTGCAAGAGCAGCACACTGTATCCTGTTTGCTCCTGGAGACTTTACTACCATATAAGAGGAAAAAACAATTTCCCAGCATCTTGGACACCCAAAGTTGAAAAGAAATGCGGACTTGGAAGAATTTCCTGGATTCACATGCAACCCTCCCACCTCCCCGGAAATTAGGAAGATTGCAAACAATACATAATGGCAGTGCGTAGAATGAAATAGATGCCACAACCACGGTATAAATCACCGGGGGAGGGGGGAAGAAACTAAACATCTTGGCCACACAGAATGGCAATCAGGGCATCCTTCTGAAGTCACAAGGAGAGGGATATGATACCAAACAATCAACACCGCATGAGTAAAAAAGAAAAAACAGACCACAAAGAGACCAGGTAACAAACTATCTTCAAGGCGGCACAAATGTAAAGCTTTTACCAACCACATTAAGGGATTTTTGAAAGGCAAGCCCAGGAGCCAGTGAAAGTGATGGGCGTGAGGTAGGTGTGGTTAAAGCCTACAGAAGAGATTGCAAGACATTGGAATCCAGCGATTGTGCACTGCTACGCTCAATCTAATGATTATTCTTATTCCAATTTGTAGCTCTTATTTTGATAGCACTACTTCCTGTCCCTCTCCTTTCTTTATTGTTACTCATTGGAAGGATGACTGTCATCTTTTTTAATTCAGGTTGCAGTCAGTGGAGAGATAGAGCTAACGAGTGTGAGAGTTGAAAGACACACTTCAAATGTAGGCGAAAGAAACTCCCAAGGTTGGAGTGCATCTTACCTTATTGTAGATATGGACAAAACAATAGTGGGCTGCACGTTGTTGACCTAGAATACCTCTGCATATGGTACTGTAGCGTGTTTGTTGCTCCACTTTTAGGTATTTTACAACGCTTTTTTCTTTTGTTTTCACCCACTTTGTAGTCCTCTTACATTTCACTTCATGGGTATCATTAGACATAGTACGGTTTATATAAAATCGTTGTTATACTGGGTTCAAGAGGATCTCTGAAGGGAACTATCAGAAGAAAATATTTCAGGAGAATACCTTGCAGTAGTTTTACAGGTGATTTTAAATGTTTTCAAGAAAACTGCAAGTAATGTTTTCAAGTGGTGAATATGCAGGTCATTGAACAACGCTTTGGCAGCAAGGAGGTGGTGTCATCTTCGTAAATAATTCTTGGGTCAACATTGAGCTCTAAGGTGAGGGGAGCCCCTCAGACATGGTAATAGTATTTGGGTGTGCAAAGCCAGGAGATCGCAGTGGCGGTTGCGAGGCTAATGGTGCACAGGGTATGTCACTCAGCCTGCATAACACAGCAGTACTGCTGGTCCCAGGTGACAGACTTTTCAAAGCTTTGGTCCTGCCTTCTGCTTCCATGGGTTTAGCTAGAAAACGCTTCAGTGGTGCCCAACCTGCCCAGCCTCCTTCGCTCTACAAGGACCACTTTGTCAGGCCGAGGACTACTTGTTCAGGCTGAGGGCCATTTCTTCAGGCTGAGAGCACATAATTCACTGCCTGGTGTCCTAAAAACATCTCTGGTGTTTTCACATGATTCACTAGAGGTGTTACAGGTGGCCATGAGGATACCCACAAGAAGTCTGAATGATCTTTAAAAATAAATATGTTCATGCACAATTGTAGGACGTTGCAGATGGGGTCTCCCTTCAAACCTCCTGGTGTTAGCTTGAGTGATACGTGGGCATCCTCAGTCTTCTGACTATTTGTTTACCATGACGGATAAACATGGAAAAGTTCCTGCCACTTAGTCTAGAGTCTCTAAGGTCAAGGAGTGTGCTGCTGCCCTCGTGGAACTTCAACCCATTTTAATAAAAGATGTGTATGAGATCTTAGCGTGTATGCATACCCTACTTCAGTAAAGCACCGTTTTAAGAATGCCATACTCTGTATACCTCACTTTAATAGAGCTTTGTATATGCTCATTTTCATATTGGGCTTACTTCCTTTTTCAAAAGGAACATTGTTTTCCAAATGTCACATTGTATATACACTCACGTTAATAAAACACTCTCTATTTTAAACTTCACTTTGTGCATACTCCACTTTAGTAAAGTAGCCATTCATCTAGTAATCTTTCCGTGCATGCACTTGCATCTTCAGCCATTTATCCATGCACTCATTAATTATGCATGCAACAGGCAATCAGCTGCAGCTCAGAGAGGGATTCAGAAAATGAATTACTTAATATATTGTCTTTCTTTTCTTTTTTCTTCAGCTCTCTCTAAACTTTAGGGAGTCCCAGGAAGCAGAGCCTCATCCATTGTGGGAATACCCCTGCAAATCACTCTCTGCGCCAAAGGAAGCAATGAGATTTGACTTCAGACAAACTGTGCCAGAACAAAGTATCAGTTCAGAGGGATCTATGAAGCTTGTAAGGTAAGCCATGTAAAACACGCTTCACTATACTTAAATGCACAGACATTCTTATGTTTATAGTGGTTTTGTGATATGTCTGTTTGAATTTCAATGATGAAAGCAACATTACTGATGCGACAAGTAGTTCAGGGCAGAATATTCATTTGTGAATAAAATAGTGAGTCTCAAATCCTTTCAACTTGAATATGAATCCTCCTCACCAGTGGATAGGAATGACACATGATAGTAATGCAAATGTTTGGTTTCCAAGTGCACTGGTGTGCTTGGCTTTGAAGTGAATGATGACCTGAAAAAGTTCAGCAAGAGTCTTGGGGTGTACAGGATGATTTGTGCATCTAATGGACCTCGGAAAGGTGCCACCAATCTGAGACTGTGCCTAGGCACTTCGGACTCAAGGCAGTTTGCCCTTGTTCGACGTCTCCCCATTTGGCTTGTGCAGTTGGGACTGGTAAATATCTGCACAGGCCCCCTTGAGCACCCAGTGCCACCCAGACAGCAGCTGTCCATCTGCAGATAGTACCGCACCAGTGCAACGTCCAGCTCCACAGGCACGGACGTCCAATTTTCAGCACAATATCGGGAAATAGCAGCAAATCCTCACATGACAATTGATGTTCTTTACAAGAGAAGTGTCATGATGCTGTGAACCCTCAGAACTAGGTTGAGGGGGACTCTTCAGAGAAGGTAACACCCTTTAGGTGTGCAGAGCCAGGATTTTGGCATTGCAGGTTATGGGGCTAATGGTGGACAGAGTATGTCACCAACCTACTTGCTTAGTGGCACTGCTGATCCCAGGTGACAGCATTTTCAAAGCTTTGGCCCTGCCTCCTGCTGCTGCTTCCCATCCTCCCTCGCTATATGAGGGCCACTTCTTCAGGCTGCGGGTGCATATTTCATAGCATGGTGGCTCTTAAAACACCTCTGGTTCTTTCCCATGGTTGGCACCATCAGCAGTGTCTCTATATCAAACACATCACATTTCACCGGCAATGTTAGAGGTGGCTGTGAGAATACCCACAAGAAGTGTGGCTGATCATTCAAAATAAATATGTTCACGCACAATTATAGGATGTTGCAGATGGGGGGGGTCTCTCTTTAAACCTCCTGGTGTTGGTTTGTGTGATACGTGGGCATCCTCGGTCATCTGACGAATTTGTTTACACTGAGACATGAACATGGGAAAGCTTAAGTTCCTGGCACGTAGGGGGTCATGGTTGCGGTCGGACCGCCACCAAAGTGGTGGTCCAGCTACGACATCATGACTGTGGCGGAGCCGCCATGGTCAAACCACCGCCAGCCTGCAGCCTGGCTGTCCCGGTGGTTGTAATAGAAAGGCTGGCGGAAAGGGGGGCCCCCATGCCCAGCCCCATCGTGCATTCCACTGCCCGAATTACGGGCAGTGGAATGCACAATGGGTGATGCTGCACCCACTGCACCGCACATTGCCGCCGGCTCCATTAGGAGCCGGCTGCAATGTTAAAGCCCTGTTGCCCGCTGGGCTGGTCGTCCCAGCGGGGAAGCCATAATAGGGCAGATGAGATTCAAGCCGCACAGGAGGCTTGATAGTGGGATGGCATTGGTGGGCTGCCTCCACCACCCGCCAATGTCATAATGAGGGCCTTAGTCTTTGAGTCTGTAGGGTCAAGGAGTGTGCTGCTGCCCTCATGGAACTTTACCCCTTGTTAATAAACCAATGCATACGAGAACTTACCATTTATACGTACCCTACATTATTAAGGCAGAGTTTTTTAGAATGTCATAGTATGTAAATCCCACTTTACTAGAACTTTGCATATAATCAATTTCATATTGGGTATTCTTCCTTTTTCAAAAGTAACACTGTATTCAGAATTTCACATTGTGTTTACCCTCACGTTAATAAAGCACTCTATATTTTAAGCGTCACTTTGTACATGCCGCTCTTTAATAAAGTAGCCATTCATCTAGTAATCTGTCCATATATGCAGTAGCATATTCAGCCATTTATTCCTGACTCTTGCTGACATTCACACACTCATATATCTGCACAATCACACACAAGCATGCCAGTGAATAAAAAAGCACCTTCACTTATAAAATAGGTGGGCCTGTTGGCTTTGTCAATGCTTGTTTCAGAGGGGAACGGGCGAGGATGCATTCTTTTAGGTTGAGGAGGATTGTCAGCCTAAGCCTGTACCAAGGAACATTTTATAAGTTGGGCAGAGCTGTTCTGTAAAACTATAGGCGTATTTTCTGGTCCCTGTCCTTGGTAGCATAGGTACCCAGAAGTCGCTAGAATGATAAAGATAATGTTACTTTTTTGTACAAAGGCCGAAATGAACTGCGAGCCTTCACCCCTGGATTATTGAGGATGTCTCTTTTTACATAAGACAGCTATTCAAGCAGTCTTCAGGGCTATTCATGTTTCACTCCCACATTCCACTTATAAAAAGCGTTATGCTTCGGGAGTCAGAAAGATGTGAATGGTCTTTGGGGACGATCAGGAGGCCTGCTTGAATGTGATTTTTTTACGTTTTGTACCTGCTCTAAGGGCTGAAGACCCGCATCTTATGAGAACAAAGGAGTCCGGTGAGGCAGTGCAATACTGGTAACTGAAGTGGTGGCGTATCATTAGCTACATCTTTTGAAAGAAAATATTGATGCTGTGAGGCTGGACAGAAGAGAAGACTGTCAGCAGGACACGCGTGACAGAGCTAATGGCTGTGTTTTTTCCGTAACGAATGGAAAGCAGTGTTAATCTCATACATGGTCCCTCATACATCTTTTATGTTTCGCTTCTTCTTTAACACTGCAGTCAGGTGGACTTGACAGTCCTACCTGTCTGCGACTGATGTCTGTAGGAACTTAGAAAATAAAGTTAATGTCAAGTTCATCGGCTTCTCTCTTTCCATTCTGCATACAGGAGGACTCACTGAGTTGGGGATGTATGTAGTATCCTGCCAGTGATGGCTCCTTTGTCTCTGAAGCCTCTGGCCTCTGGTGGTGTAATACTGGTCTCATGGGCGATGACGTTTGTAGCTGTTGTTACTTGATGGATCAGTGAGTTTATGGTTCTTTGTTTTTTGTTTGTTTTTTTGCTAAGGGCCTTGTACAGTGTTCCATAAGGTAAAGGTCGTACTCCTCTTTGCTCAAGGTTCTATCCCATTTGCACATATACGATTTATCCTCCAACATTTGTTTCTTTGTCCTTCAGTTTCAACTCTTGAAGTTCTGAAGGGTCCCCCGTTCAGTCAAGAGAACAAATTACTTTGACTCTAAAACAAGATATTCGTAATGTACGGTGGCCTAAACCCAGCTCTGCGCTGTTTTATGCATCTCAAAGTCTAATTCATTTTGCGGGCCTGCACGGTCTCTCTCTCTGTAGGCTGATGTCAAGGAATAAGCCACTCTAATTGCAACATGACTGGTGCCTCTGCACCATAGCTTGTTGGAGGGATGTGCAGTCGCACATGGTGAGAATTCTGTGATTGTGTTTGAGTGACATCTTCAGAATGTAAACAGGAGGAGCACAATGCGTTTGTGTGATGTGACTTTTTATGTACTACTTACAGAATAGTAACCTTTATGGTAAGTGGGTGGACTTTATCTGAAAGGGATATGCACAGAAGGAAAGATACCGCACACTCACCATGGCTAAACAGGACCTGAACCGCTTCTTGAAACGCAATTATTGACTGCAAGATCCAGGTACATCTGCCGTTGCCTTGGCAGGGTCTGCAATACATGGTCCACGCGCCTAGTGATATAGGTGCAGCACCACTAGTGCCACTCAGGTTGATGTTACCAGTGATGTGATTCTAGAATGTTTTCTTTTGTTAGCACGCCCTTGGCTTATCTATTTCATCATAGTAAGTGGTAGGACGCAGCTATAAGGTTGATAAATCTTTTGACTTGTTTAAATTATATTGATTCAGTAGAGCAAAACACAATAATAATCAAACGATGTAAAACATTAGAGAGTCAGTAAAGAACACACCATGACCCATTTGCCATGAATAACCACACCTTTTGGTATTGATTAAAATGTTTATTTCCCTATATTAACAATGCTAAGGTCCCGAAAAGTAATCTCAACACCAAATGGTACAAGTAAAGAAACATCACAGGCTGTCGGATTGGCCTGAAGAATCTTAGTTTAAACAAAGCAATAAGAATAATAACTTCAATAGTGAGCGAAAACACTCATTAATAGCAACAGTATTTGAGAAAGAGATATGTAATACATTTATTCAGCAAGCAAAATTATTATCCATTCATTGGCATGCGGAAACACCTCACTAACCTCAGATTAGCATTAGCATGTTGGGCTTCATGCAAACATTTTAGTAACACTAATTTAGAAAACATCTAGCTACGGTGCTATCAAAACAGCAGCAGTATTAGAACAGTAGCAGTTGGTACCTGGAAAATAAAAGACAAATAACAATGCACAGATTAAACCTAAGCTAAGGTAATTAGCAACCAGGTTATAACATCATCAGGAGGACAACAGCATCGGGACAGGAACAGGGAAAGGGGGATGGTTTAGATTTTGACTATAAGATTACTAAACCATCAGAGTATTAGTTAAGTATTGAACAGGCATAGTAAACTTAGAAAATAATAAAACACCAGAATGTCAGTAGACTGACTGGCAAAGCATGAAGTGTCAAAGTGACAGATCACTGCAAGTACACAAAGTGAAGTCTCTGGAAACCAGGAGAGAATGAGCTAATGATGAATGGCCCTCAAACATTAAATTAAACTTGCCAAACATTTTTCATTGGTTGAAAATATTATGCTAAGTAAGAACATCCAATTACAAAGACATTAGATATCAGAAATGCACTAAAAGTGATACAACAATTATTTGCAAGTTACTGGTTGGTTTCTGCTCCCTTTGCATAATTCAAACTTCTACTAAATGTAGCACTGCACATCCTCTTCCGATTGCGATCTGTGTATATATTGTTTTAGCACCTTCCAAATGCGCTGTTGCTCGACAGTAGTTACAAAGATTTGGAAACATTTTCTCTGCACCATTTCCTTGAGAAAAACACATGTGTTAGAAACATAGCTACAGACAAATAAGCAAATTCAATGAATGGAGTCTGTTAAACAACGGACATGAAAGCATACAAATGTATCAACAGTAAGAACACTGAGGCCCTCATTACAACCCTGGCGGTCGGTGTAAAAGTGGCGGTAATACCGCCAACAGGCAGGCGGCAAAAAAAATGGAATCACGACCGTGACAGAAACCGCCAACATAGACAGCCACTTTAAAACTCCGACCGCCATGGCGGTACAAACAAACAGTGCGTCGGTCACCGCCAACAGACAGGCGGAAGACAATGTACTGCCCACACTATTATGAGAGTCTAATCCGCCACCTTTTCCGGGGCGGAACCAACGCGAACAAAAACACGGCGGAAACAGGACTTGGAAGGGAAAACACTCACCTCTCAACACCCCACGAGGAACCAGGACGCCATGGAGCCAGAACTCCAAATACTCCGTGCAATGGTATTCCTGCTCCTCTACCAGGAGCAACAAAGACGGCGGCGACGACCACGGTGAGTACTGCACTTACAACACAGGGGAGGGGGGAGGGAAACGAGAGTGACACACACGCAGCACGCAACACCCCCACCCTCACTCACAACAACATACACACAAATACATGCTGCAACATTACATTTACACCCCCGCCACCCCCCTATCAAGAACGCAAGGACAAAAGGAAATGAGTTGAACGATTGTAATCATGAAAAAACGAGGAGTCAAAACTCGAAATACAGTATATGCAATTATGTACACCAACTACACAAGTCCGGATAGTGCACCAATAATTGTCCGTGGACCACTGGGCCCAAAATGCATGGGCGAGGCCCACACTCGGTACCAGACTTCAAACGGAGAGAACACTGCAGGGGCATCAGATCGAAATGAAACAGGCACCTCAGGGGGAAGGGAAGGGGGGGCACCTCAGCCGGATGAGTGCACAACGCCACTGCTCCACGGGGGGTGGCTCCATGCCCACTGCTTTATCCTGGGGAATGCAAAGCCACAGTATCTCAAGTCTTTCCAGTGGGTGGTTTGCCCACTGCTGCATCCTGGGGAGTGCAAAGCCACAGTCTCTCAAGTCTCTCCAGTGAGTGGTTTGCCCAATGCTGCATCCTGGGGAGTGCAAAGCCACAGTCTCTCCAGTGGGTGGTTTGCCCACTGCTGCATCCTGTGGAGTGCAAAGCCACAGTCTCTCAAGTCTCTCCAGTGGGTGGTTTGCCCACTACTGCATCCTGGGGAGTGCAAAGCCACAGTCTTCATCCTGCCAAGGACAGAGGTAGTGGATGCCTTTCTCCACTGGTTCTGGAGGGGGCTTTGTGCCCAGAGTGCTTCATCCTGCCAAGGACAGAGGTATTGGATGCCTTTCTCCACTGAAGGTGGTGCATCATGGAAGCTGCCCAGGCTCCTGGAACTGACCACCAGGCTCGGTCGACTGACCACTTGGGATAGCAGACATGTCTGCGGTGGTGCCATTGGCACAGGATGTTGCGCGGCCGCTGGCGGTGCTTGCGGCGGTGCTTGCGGCGGTGTCAGTAGCGGCGGTGCTGGCGGCGGTCTCTGTGGCATCGGTGCCGGCGGCGGACTCTGTGGTGGTGGTGCTGGTGGCGGACTCTGTGGCGGCGGTGCTGGTGGCGGGCTCTGTGGTGGCGGGCTCTGTGGAGGCGGTTCTGGTGGCGGGCTCAGTGACGGCGGTGCATGTGGCGGTCTTCTCCGCCGTACCGGTTGGCATCGACGTGGACAGAAGGTGTGATACTGGTCCCATAGTCGGTGCCACCATGCCCTCTCCTGACCTGCCCTTGATTTTCTGGCCCTTCCCCACCTTGGATGGTGGCGCAGCTGTCTTGCCACTATCCCCTTTTGTTTTCCCTGAGCCCTTGGTGGTAGGTGTTTTTGCCTTCTCCCTCCGGGTTGTGGGCAACTTTTTTACTTTCGCAGGTGGCGGAATGTTCTTGCCCTCGCTCCGTGGCACACTGGCTGCTCTGATGCTTGGCGCACTACAAAAGCCAGCTGTTGCTTGGACCACTGCGCCTGGTGATGTGGTGGCTGAGGTGCTGGGTTGGGACCTGGAAAGCCTGGCCCTAGGGGACGGACGGACAGGGGGTGGGGGGAGGTGTAGAGAAGAGGTCAATGTTAGCCAGGAAATTTATTTTACACACACTGGAATGGGTAGATGGAGTGGGTTTGAGAGTGGAGGAAGAGGTAGTGGTTGTAGGAGATGTACGATTGCTGAATTTGGGTGAAGGTGCATGGGCTGGAGGCTGTTGTGAGGTGGATGGCTGTTGGGTGGGTGTGTGCCTGCGTTTGTGCACTTTGGGAGGAGGGCTCACAGACACTGGTAGAGGACACAGGGGATGTGTGAATGGTAGTGGGGGTGGTGAGTGCACGTGAGCGGTGTGTGGTGATGGACGTGCTGGTGATGGAGGTAGTGGCTGAAGATGTAGTGCATGCAGGTGTGAGTGGAGACGGGGAGGGAGGAGGATGACGTGGAGGAGGGGGACACAGTGGAGGCAGTGGATGTTGGTATGTCTGCATGGAAATGCTGCTTGTGTGAGTGCTTGTGGGATGTGTGGTGCTTATGTTTGCCTGAGCCACCCTTGTGTGATGAGGTGTGTGCATGCTGGTCTGATAGTGTGCTTGGGATAGGCTGAGGTACAGGGGATTGGGTCTGGGTGGAGGAAGTTGGAGGGGGGAGGCTGGACACAGGGACAATGTCTGCCATCAGTGCTGAGGCCAGAGCCTGAAATGCTCTCTGATGGGCTGCCTGGCCAGAATGAATGCCCTCCAGGTATGCATTTGTTTGTTGCAAATGCCTCTCAACACCCTGGATGGCATTCAGAATGGTAGATTGTCCAACAGTGAGGGATCTCAGGAGGTCAATAGCCTCCTCACTGAGGGCAGCATTGCTGACTGGGGCAGGGCCTGAGGTGTCTGGGGCGAAGGAGATACCCACCCTCCTGAGTGAGCGGCCACGTGACACACACTGGGGGGCTGCTGGGAGGGCGCTGCTGGTAGGGGGGGTGGCGGCTGTACCTGTTGATGCGGGGGGCACAGAGGGGCCCGCCACCGCAAGGGAGCTCCCATCAGAGGAGGAGTCGCTGTAGCTGATGTCACCTCCTGTCCCCGCCTTGGAGCTCCCCTCGCCCTCTGTCACACTGGTGGCTTCAGACTCCGTTGTCTCTCCCTCCAGGGCCAAGTGGGATGCAGCTCCCTCTTGCTCCTGTGCCACTGCTCCTCCGCCTGATGATGCTATTGCACACAAGAACAGGGAGACCACAAAAAGGGTGGGGGAAGACAGAAGAAATACATGTTCAGTGCATGCAATACCACTACCGTTGGTGGACACTACAGACACAGCAGCCCTCTGCACTAAGCCATGCACTTAGAGTTTTAATCACATGCCCATGGGGTACAAGGCCTATGCCCGATTGCTGCACACATGGAAGTCACAGGAGCCTGACTAGGTGTAGATGGCTCTTACCACTGGTGGGGTTGGGGTGCCACATAGCCTGCCTCACAAAGGGTCCTTGCCTACAAAGCTCGCCCTGACCTAGGGTAACCCACTGCCCGGCTCCCCCACCCAGACACCTCGTAATGCACGCAGAGTCAGATGGATGTGCGGTACTCACCCCCTTTTGGCTGCTGTGATGCCCTCAAGCGCCCATCCAACTCCGGATACGCCACCGCCAGGATCCGGAACATCAACGGGGTCATGGTGCGACGGGCACCCCTCCCACGTTGGGAGGCCATCCCCAGCTGGGCCTCCGCTGTCTTCTTGCTCCAGCGGCGAATGTCCTCCCATCTTTTCTGGCAGTGGGTGCTCCGTCTGTGGTGGACCCCCTGGGTCCAGGCGTCCTTGGCGATGGCACGCCAAATATCCTTCTTCTGGTGGGCGCTGACCTAGAGAAATAGTTCAGGGGAAAAGGAAAAACTTTAACCGTCCGGAACGTCACAGTCATTGGCCCATGTTCCCACCCTTGCCCTGACGCACATACACTCACTGTCCGCACATGCAGGCCTCAGTCCCCCCCGTGTATCTTCCATCCACACCACTCCAAACAGGCATTGCACATGCAGCATGCTCACAGTGTACTCACCTGTTTGTCTGGAGGACCGAAGAGTAGCGTGTACTGGGGGAGGACCCCATCCACTAACTTCTCCAACTCCTCCGAAGTGAAGGCAGGGGCCCTTTCTCCAGACACATGAGCCATCGTCGCTTCCACACTAAGGTCACAGCAGCACTTGCAGTGTAGGTCCTCTCCTGTCGAAGGTCAGGTATCAAGTGAGTGAACAGACAGAAAATGGCGGTCACGTCCGCGGCGGTACGTACCGTCACCGCCGGCTTACATCGTCATTGGCTCCTGGGACCCATAGGGTCCAATGCTAACCAATGCAGGATTGCGCTGCGGTCTTCGACCGCCTACCGCAACGGTGTAGAACGCCAGCGCAGTTACCTCATATTCCCTTACAGGTCAGGCAGCCGCCATTTCAGGGGGCCACATGGCATTAATATTAACTGCGTCACACCTATCTAGGCCTTGCATACACACAGTAACAGGCACATTGCGGATTTACAAATGTTTGCAAATTACATTTAGTAATACCTCAGTGTTGGCTGACTCTCTGCTCGCTGTTCTCCTCCATAGGGCACGTCCGCTGGGGCAGGTGGTAAGATGGCGGCATCCTCCGGTGTACAGACCGCTGGTGGACCTGTCGACAATGGAAGAGAGACACGTAATAGTCACCTACAGACTTGATCGTGCAACAATCCATGAACTGTGTGCCCAGTAGGAGCCAGACCTGATGTCAGCAATCCGCCATCCCACAGGAATCCCCCCTCTTGTGCAGGTCCTGTCAGTACTCCATTTCCTGGCAAGTGGGTCTTTTCAAACAACAGTGGCCATTGCATCATTGATGTCCCAGCCTATGTTCTCAAACGTGTTGTCCAGAGTGTTGTCTGCTCTGCTTAAACACATGCGCAGCTACATCGTTTTCCCTCAGGTGGAGGATTTGCCTACAGTGAAAGGTGACTTCTGGTTACCCCAACCTGTCATGGCAACTGACCCCAGTGAGAAATCCCAGGACAAGGGCAGAGGAACTCTACAATGAGGCACATGGGCGACCTAGGAGAGTGATCGAAAGGACCTTCGGCCTCCTGAAGACCAGGTTCCGGTGCCTCCATATGACAGGTGGTTCTCTCGACTACTCACCAAAGAAGGTGTGCCAGATCATCGTGGCCTGCTGTAGTGCTGCACAACCTGGCTTTGCAACGACAGGTGCCTTTTCTGCAGGAGGATGGTCCAGAAGGAGGGCTTGTGGCAGCTGTGGAGCCTGTGGACTTTGCAGAAGAGAAGGCAGAAGAAGAGGATATCGACAACAGAAACAACGTTATCCAGCAATACTTCCAGTGAGACACAGGTAAGAAGATGTCACTGCCTCACACCTCTAATACAATTGTTAGACCTATCATATGTCTGTCACTTTCACCCAGTGTATGGACCTTGACTTGTCCCTTTGCCTTTCCATTTCACAGATGTGGGTCCCACTGTGTGACCTCTGCTATATTACCTCATGGACTAGAGCTGTGTTACATCGGTATGTTGACAATACAATCGACATTGCTATATTCCATAGTTATTGCAAATACACATTTGTTAAGGCACAGACTGACTCCAGCTTGTTTTGTGATTCAAGGGTGTTTATTTAAGTGCAAAATAGTGGAAGGGGTTGTAAAATGGACCGGGGTGATGGTGGATTATTGTCCATGGCAGAGTCCAGTCTATTTGTTTCACAGGTGCATTGTCCAAAGGGGCATAGGAAGTAGAGCTAGGGCAGTTGATGGATGGACAGGGTGACGAGGTGGGACAGAAGGATGACATTCAGGGGGGGGTCTCATTTCCTGGCGGGGGTCTTGGCATTGTTCTCTGTCTTTGTCCTGGATCTCAGGGACCGTTTGCGGGGTGGTTCTCATTCTGCAGGGGGGTGAGGTGCTGGTGTTGTGGTTCTGTGGCGGTGCCTCCTGTCCACTAGCGCTGGCGGAGGTGGTGGGCTGTTCATCATCCAGGCTAGTGTCAGGGGCCCCTTGTTGTGCCACAGTGTCCTTCCTGGTGTTCACAAGGTCCTTCAGCACCCCTACAATGGTGACCAGGGTGGTGTTGATGGACTTAAGTTCCTCCCTGATCCCCAGATACTGTTCCTCCTGCAGCCGCTGGGTCTCCTGGCCAGTACCGTTGCCATCGTCTCCTGGGAATGATGGTACGCTCCCATGATTTTGGAGAGGGCCTCGTGGAGAGTGGGTTCCCTGGGCCTGTCCTCCCCCTGTCGCACAGCAGTCCTCCCAGTTCCCCTGTTTTACTGTGCCTCTTTCCCCTGAACCGTGTGCCCACTGCCACTGCCCCCAGGACCCTGATTTTCTTGGGTTGGTGGGTTTGCCTGGGTTCCCTGTAGTGGTGGACACACTGCTGCTTGACGTGTCCTGGGGGCAGAGATGGGCCTGCTGGGTGGGAGCTGTGCTGGTGTTTCCTGAGGGGGGAGGCTCTGTGGTGGCTTGTGACAGTGTCAGGGGAACCGACTGTCCCGAGGTCCCAGATGGGCTGGGCTGGTCATCTTGATCCAGTTGAACAGAGATGCTGTCATCACTGTGGGCCCCTTCTGTGGGGGGAATGGACATGTCTGGAACCTCCTGTCCGGTGACGTTGGGTAGGGGTCCTGCAGGGGTGTAAAGGCATGATTATTGCATCTGTGTTTGCCATTGTGTGCAATGGGTGGGTGACTCTGTACTCCAGTGCTTGCATTCTTGTGTGGGACCTTGAGTGATAATTGGGTATCTGTAGTGGACATGCTTTGGTGATGGGTGTCCATGCTTTGGTGTTGCATGCAGGGCTTGGTGTTGGGATGTGTGGGTTGATATAGTGGGACATTTGTGAGGTGTTGGAGTGAAGGGGGTGAGGGTGAGGGTGGGGTATGTGATAGCATGCAGGTAGGGTGGGGGATGTAATAGTTAAGATTTGACTTACCAGAGTCCATTCCTCCTGCTACTCCTGCGAGGCCCTCAGGATGCAGTACAGCCAAGACCTGCTCCTCCCATGTTGTTAGTTGTGGGGGAGGAGGTGGGGGTCCGCCGCCAGTCCTCTGTATTGCAATGTGGTGTCTTGAGACCACGGAACGCACCTTTCCCCGTAGGTCATTCCACCTCTTCCTGATGTCATCCCTAGTTCTTGGATGCTGTCCCATTGTGTTGACCCTGTCTACGATTCTGTGCCATAGCTCAATCTTCCTAGCTATGGAGGTGTGTTGCACCTGTGATCCGAATAGCTGTGGCTCTACCCGGACGATTTCCTCCACCATGATCCTGAGCTCCTCCTCAGAGAACCTGGGGTGTCTTTGCGGTGCCACGGTGTGGTGTGGGTGATGTGTGAGGTGGTGTGTGTTGTGATGTGTGAGGGGATGTGTTTGTGTGTGTTGTATGAGGTGCGTGGATGTTGTGTGAGTGATGGTGTTGTGTGCCTGTGGATGCTAGTGTTGTTGATGGTGGTGTCTCTCTCTGGGCTTCTTTCTCAATTTTTGTCGTAGGGGTTTGTGGGTGATGTGGGTGTGTGTTTTATATTGTATTGAGTGTGTGGGAGTGGTGTGTGTATGTGTATCAGGTGTGTGTATTTGGAATTGTCCAACGTGGTTGTGTTTTGTAAGTGTGTGTATTTTGAGCGCAGCGGTGTGTACCGCCAATGGAATACCGCGGTTGAATGACCGCCGCGTGGATTCGTGGGTCGTGATAGTGTGGGCGTATTCCTGTTGGCGTTACAGTGGAGATTTTGTTATTGCCAGTTTATCACTGACCTTTGGTGTGGCGGACTTGTGTGGGTGTCTGTTTTTTGGCGGATTCCGGGCTGTGGGTCGTAATAGCTGTAGCGGTATTCCGCCACCGCCGCGGTGTGTTGGCGGTCTTCTGCACGGCGGTAAGCGGGGTTTACCGCCAATGTTGTAATGAGGGCCTGAGTGTTAGATAACTTTGCACTCTGGCCTTGTCTGCGTGAGGCCCAGCAGAAAACAAGAAATACTTATATTATTTCAGCATTTATTTTAGCAGAGAACATGTTGTTA
This sequence comes from Pleurodeles waltl, assembly GCF_031143425.1. Classification (NCBI taxonomy): domain Eukaryota; kingdom Metazoa; phylum Chordata; class Amphibia; order Caudata; family Salamandridae; genus Pleurodeles; species Pleurodeles waltl. The sequence continues at coordinate 502,573,222 of NC_090451.1, read as the reverse complement.
AAGAGACAGAATATTTTCTCATTACAATGTTAGTACTTTATTATAAAACGTGCAGGCCTTGTATTCGATGGTAGGCAATAAAAAAGGCACCATTTTCGTGTTAACATTGATTTTATATTTAAAGCATTTCACTCAATTAGTACATAAGTATGATTATGTAAAAGATTCACGCTATTTTTCGGCTCCTATAGTCCCTCCTCTGAAGACTTTTTATGTCATCACACTTACATCTAAAATAAATGTATTTATTTCATTGCACAGTTTTTTCGAAATTTTATTTCCCTCACGTTTTTATAAATTCTTTTTTCTTAGAGTTTTTCTATATAATCTTTCCAATTGAAATTCTACCCTCCTGTGATTCTTTTCATATTTTCTCCTTTTGATCACTTTAAACAATGTGCATATTCCCCATATTCCAATTAGCTAAATCAAAACAGTTGAAACCCCTTGTATTATTTTCATTACCATTCCTTTTCCCAAGTTGCCAATCCAGTTTCCCAAAGCAATCGTTCCTTTGCCAGCTTTTCCCCAAACAGTGTGCTCGGTTAGTTCTTTTAATTTAGTTTTATCTTTTGTTAAATTGTTAATCAAGCTTCTAACTGCTTTACTGTTGTCCTGTATGTAGGAACAACAATGATGCGACTTAGCAATTTACAAACTCCGCCCTCCTTTGCTAAGAGGATGTCTAAGGCAAGGCGGTTCTGAAGAGTCATAGATCTTACCGCAGCCATCTCGGTATCCAAAAGGATAATTGCACCTGAATAACTTGTCAGCATGTTATTCACAACTGTCGAGTTTTAATAGAATTCAGAACAACTCCCACTGACTGAATTATTGCTCCACATATGTCTCCAACAATGGTAGAAACTGATTCTTGCTTTTGTCTTTTTGGTTGTAATTCAGTCATTTTTAGGAAATTTACTCAGGTCATCAAGATGGTACATTTTGGGGAAAACTATTCCCAAATAACATGTGTCATTCCATCCTTTAGGAAGACGGTAATATGCATTTTTCCCTCAGATATAATATATACCGGGCACCTGTGGGCCTTGACAATTCAACATAAATGTCCATTTATACTCAAAACAAAAACACATGTCTGCATTCACTCGTTCCCACAAATATTTTATCTACCCTAGATTGTGGCCTGTATATACAAAGCTTTCCTACGTGTTGCGCATCTAAGGTTAGTCTCCCTTGTTAAATAATGTCAGTGTATGCGTAGTCAATCCCAGGACTACGTAGAACTAATCCCTTATCTATCTTGGCTTTGATTGCCCTTCTCCTATCTTCTGTGTATCTAAAAAAACTCATTTCTAAGGGTGAAAGTAAACAAGTTAAGTTGTTCCGGTGTGCCAAAGCTGTCTCAAATGTTAGTGTAGACTCAAAGAAATCCCTCATTATTACTGTGTTATTGTCATTAGCTATCGTATTAAGATCCCTAATGATAGATATAAAAGAAAACACTAATTCATATTTGGAGTAAAAATATTGTATATACTCCTGGTTATAGAATCGTGTTAATAAAAGACTACAACTTTTGCCATATGTTAAAGACAAACTGTGATAGGCAATTCCCTTCTCAACACAGGCTGGAATCTATGTGCAAACATAAAAATCTCTTGCATCTATTATATCAACATACTCACGCAATAAGCGATAGAAGACATTAGAATAAAGTTCTCCCTCTGTATGTAAGTATTTCTTATCTTTTTTAAATCTATCTATTGCTGAAAGAGTAGGCACTAATTCTGAAGATGTAGTTTCTATAGCTGCAATATGGTTGATTCCATTCTTATCAAAGACAATTGCACCCACAATCAATAACAAACAATCACACAAACAATCACCAAACCAATACCCATGTATTTACAGCATCTATTTTTAGTGTTCTGCTGGTTGTGGTTACCCATGGTCTGTAAAGAATCAGAAAATAAAAGCCAATACAAACAATATAGCTATGCAGCAAAAATCAAAATTTTAAAACAAAAACAAAACTTTTTCAAGTTTTCAAATGTTTAGTCTTCAAAGTCAAGCCCTCCTTATTTTTTTCCCAATAATATCCACAACTTCATTCACACTAGACCCTTTTGTCAAAACTCAGTAGAGTTGTCAAATTCAGTTAATCAGCTTGTCAAAACCAGGTTATCAAAGTCTTTCAGAATATTTTCAAAAGAGTCTCTTTCATTTAGTTTTCAAATGTACAATTTCCTCCCAACAAATCTTCATCAGTTTTCTTCAAGTGCCAAAGTATAGACCTGGAATGTCTCTAACTAAACAGAAATCAAAAAATTCTTCTTGTTATTCTTGGTTAGCTACACATGCCCAATCTAGACCTGAGTATCTTCGCTTGGCAACTCTTTTCCGTTTTAATCTTTGATCTTCACTGTATTCACCATCACTTAGATCTTCATTTCTAGAAGTATCGACTTCTTTCCTGAATTGGTGGCACCACGTTTGTCTTCTTTGTCTTTGAACTTGTTTCTGGCCATTTGTCACCGTTCAGAGATTTTCTGGTTAATGCTCTTTTTAATATTGGACACAAATTCTTCTCCTTCAACGTTCATTCAATCGATTCAGGAGGAGTCAAATCCTTTTGGCTCAGATCTGTCTCAACTCCTTTCCCGCTGGGGTCAGTCACTTGTTCAATCTGGTTTGTCAGACCATCCGCTTCTGAGGACACCCTCCTCTGAGCAGGTTTTCTCTGGACCAGTTCTCTCTCTTGTTCACTCTGGACCAGTGCTTTTACTGTTTCATTTGAGGACGTTGAGGACATTTCATCCTCCTCTTCCAGGAGTCCTTCCACTGTGTTTGTCACAGGAATGGGCAAATCAACTGGAGAATGTTCAGACTCTGACTCCAGCTTACTTGTTCTTCTGTCTTGTCCTGAAATATGTTTAGGTGGTTGTGATCTCAACAGCTCTTCTTGTTCCCTTGGTTTATTCACTTTCGGAGTGCGGCTTGCGTGGATCCAGTTAGGAAGTCCTGCACACTTCACAGCTGTGGTAGTAATTAATACTACTTGGAAAGGACCCTTCCGCCGAGGCTCCAAACACAATTTTCTCACATGTTTTCAGATCACAACCCAGTCACCCGCCTTCAGGTTGTGTCCTTGTTCTTGGGATGGTTGCAGTGTGGTAGCTTCCACCTGATGAGAGAAAGAGCGAAGCACATCAGCTAGGCCTTTGCAGTAGTCAAATACCATATCATCTGTAATGTTCACAAGAGCATTTGCAGGTACTGCTGGCAATCTCATGGCTCTTCCCATGAGTATTTTATGGGGCGACAGTCCTGTTTTCTTGTCAGGGGTGCTTTTTATTGACATTAGAACCAACTGCAAAGCATCTGGCCATTTCAGATTTGTGGATGCACACATTTTTTCCATCTTGACCTCAGAGTACCATTCATTTGTTCTACAAGTCCTGCAGGTCCTGGGTGGTAGCTACAATGAACCTTCTGCTCAATGTTTAAAGCTGAACATAGCAACATAATCACCTCATTGTTGAAGTGGCTTCCTCTATCTGAATCTAAAGAAACCGAAACATGGAATTAACTCTCTAAGCAGTAACTTTGCTACTGTGAGACTGTCATTTCTCCTCGTAGGGTAAGACTCAATCCAATAACTGAAAATGCACACAATCACCAACACATATTTCAACCCAGCACACGGAGGCATCTCAATGAAATCCATTTACATTCTGCTGGATGGTCCTCCAGCCGTGCTTATATGTCCCATGTTAACAACTAATCCTTTGCCCACTTCATCTGCTGTCAGATGATGCATCTGTGGAAAACTGCTTCGGCAACCTGTCTAAACTTTGGATTGAATCAGAATAGTTTAAACAATGTGACAATGGCACCTCTTCCCACATGAACTTGACTATGATAGTATCTGGCCATCTGAGTCAGTAGACTGTTGGGCAGTACTACCTTCCCTTCCCCCGATAACCAAATATCATTGTTTCTTTGGACACAGTTCATCTTAACTCACTCCCTGCGCTCCTCTTTTGGAACAATGTCTTGGAGGGTTTTCAACTCTTCTAAATTTTTCAATAATATGCATTACATAATTTGCATAGATCTCATCATTTTGAGGTAACAGTTCCCATTCTCCTTTGAAGGATATGCCATTCCATGCGCAAAACCTTACGGCTTGATCCGCATATGCATTTCCCAATGCCACATAATCTTGCCATCTCTGATGTGCACTACATTTTACCACAGCAATCTTTTCAGGCATTTGAATCGCTTGTAAAAACTCATGAATTCTTTCGCCATTTCTTATTGGTGAACAAGAAGAGGTCAGGAAACCTCTCTGTGACCACAATTGGCCAAAGCCATGCATAATGCTGAATCCATATTGACTGTCTGTGTAAATAGTGACTTTCAATTGAGTTGAAATGTGGCATGCTCTACTAAGAGCCACTAGTTCTGCCACCTGTGCAGAAAACACTCCTTGTAGCCATGAAGCTTCCAGAATGCCTTTGATGGTGCACACTGCATATCCTGCTCTTAATTTGCCCACATTATCTCTCAGGCAGGAACCATCAACAAAGATAATTTGGTCATTCTCTTCCAAAAAAGTATCTCTAATATCTGCTCTGGGTTTTGTGCATAACTCTGTAATTTCCAGACAATCGTATTCAGTATGATCCAATTTATCAAAGTTTGTTTCCTCATTTGGAAGTAAAGTTGCTGGGTTAAACATTGTACATCTCTTAATTGTAACATTTGGAGATCCCAAGATTGTTGTCTCATATCTGGTCAGCCTAGAGCTGGTCAGATATTGAGTTTTAGACCTGGTAAGCAAAATTTCAATTGACTGAGATACCATTATAATTAGGGGGCAACCCATCATTCTCGCTCTGAGCAAGGCTCTGCTCAATTGCTGCAATGGACCGCAATCAACCTGGTAAGGCTGCTGCGACCGGATCCAAAGAGGCTGAAAAATATGCCACCAGCGAATTTACACCACATTGAGTTTGAGTCAAGAGATACAAAGAACATGCATCATGTTCATGACAAAACAACAGAAAAGTTTTACTGTAGTCAGGCATACCTAAAGCCGGAGCTTGACACAAACTCTACAGGATCGGAAACATCTTTATGAGTCAATGTTTGTAAGGGCTTTGAACAAACTGAAAAATTCGGGATCCATTGGCAGCAATACTCCCAAAACCATCCTCACATCTTTCTGTGTAGTTGGTACTGGGGTTTGCAAAATAGTTGCGACTCTTTCTCTGGAAATTTTCCTAGATCCTTTCTCGATCAAATGACCCAAATATTTTACTACTTTCTGACAGTACTGCAATTTATCAGGGGACCCTTTATGTCCATTGTCTCTCAGGAAATTCAACAATGCAGTCGTATCATATTTACACCCCTCTTTTGTTTTGGACGCAATTAATAAATCATCGATGGTGACTCTGAGAACCCTTGTGGAATTCTACACCTACAGTAGAACTTGTTCAGGAATTTAAAACAAGAAAGATATCTGCTGTCCTCGTGAAAAGGCACAGAAAAGAACGCTTGACAAAGGGCCACCACAGTGAACCATTCAGCATCGCATGCTATCTGAAACATAATCACAGCTGGATTTGGCACAGCTGGGCAGCACTTAACCACTATGTCATTTATTTTTCTCAAGTCTTGCACAAGTCGAATTTTTCCTCAAGGTTTGCACAGACCCATTATTGGTGAATTACACGGGCTGCTAAATACTTCCTTTAAAATACCTTTCTCCACAAACTCTTCTGTCAATGGCTTCACACCCTCAATTGCATCTTTTGGCCATCGGGTATTGTGGAGTCTGTGGAAAAACCACGTTAGGCTTAACTGCAACTCTGTCTGGCTCTGCTTCTTTTATCAACCCAATATCCTTTCCTGAAAGATCCCAAACTTCAGTCTTAACAGTTTTCTGTAAACCCGGAGGAAGATCTTTCACTTCAAAAACTGAAAAGAAACTAATCAAAGGAACTTACTCATTTATTGGTTAATCAAAACTGATCAAAGGAAATTCTTCAGACACTGTCTCATTGTTAACAGTAAGTGTTGGGTCTTCTTCATCAACACTGTTTTTTTGAATTTCTATACCCTCATCTGAACAAATAATTGAGCATCTTGTTTTGCACAGTAAATCCCTTCCCAGTAAGGACAGAGGACTTGAATCACAAACCACAAACTTGTGCAAAACCTTAAAATTACCAGTTTTGACCAAAACTGGCTCAGTAATTGGATTCGTCAAATATGGATTAGCAACTCCCACAATCTGAATTGTTTTCCCTGCTAAGGGCAGATCTGGAACTTCTGCATATCTTACTGCCGAGCCTGTAGCTCCATTGTCAACCAAAAATGAGACTTGGCGAACATTCACCTTTCCTTTAACATAAGGACTTTTCTGATCCACTTCTAATGAAGCTGCCATCACACATTCCTCTTCATCCGAACTGTCAGACATCCAAACATTGTTTATTCCATCTTCACTGTGTAGTGGAAATTGGTGTACAGTATTATTATTCTGATTGACCCTCTGACCTCTGACCGGTGACTATCTGAGAAAGCATCACCTGCTGTTAATCCATAGGGGCTAGAGGTATCTGAATGTGCTGTCTAGGCATTTGTATTTGTTGTGCAGGCATCATCTGCACCTGTGACTGCATCTGCTGTAACTGGGGCACTCGTACTTGAAATGGCTGTACAGTTTGCATGAGCTGCATAGATTGGAAACCTTACATCGAATTTACATTATTCTGAAACTTTTGAATTTGACCTCTCATTCCTGGTCCTCTCAAATTTTAAATGAATTTACATAATTTGCTTGCTGAACCATACCTCCCTGATTAACCATTGGACACTGCCGTTTCCAATGCCTGATTCCCCCACAAGCGTGAGTAGGTAACATTCTCTTTCCTGTGGCTCTCCTTGTTAGCATTACTGCATTCAAATCCGGGCCATGAGTGACACTTCCCATACCACCACGACCTCTACCTCTGCCTCCATTCTGAAACATGCCTTGATTCTGAAACATGCTATTTCCTTGCTGCTGCTAAGGCTGAAAACTTCCCTGTCTGTGCAGCCTTGATCTTCAACACCGTCGCTTTCTCTTTAAACTTTTTCTGTTTCAATTCACTCTCATCACTACAGTATTTTGCATACTGCAGCATCTCATCCTTCAGCTTGCCAACAAATCAATTGGCTCCTAATCATCTGACTAATTTCTGGTCTGTGACCTTTAACAAACCTGAACACAAAGTGAACAATGTCTTTCGGCTCAATAGTTTCTGTACCACTGTAATGTTTAAATGCTTTTAGCAACCTCTCATAGTATACATAAATTGATTCTTTCGCTTCTTGAGCTGTTCTACCTATGCGCTGCCAATCAATGTTTTTGGGCAAAATTCTCGTTTTCAGAAACTCAATGACTTTATAGTAAGCTTTCATTACTTCAGGAGACGGTGACCTGTTGCTGAATCTCTTGGTGGCTCTCTTGTTGGCCAATCTACACTTCTCTTGCATTCAGACCATAAATCTGCTGGAACTTCTATCTCCATAGGGTGTTCAAATCCTCCCACAGGCATTTTTCAAGTTTCATAAACCTATCTGTCTGTTGGTACCATTGTACTGGTTCCTCTCTTAACCTGGGGTAATCATTTGTAAAGGACAAAATATAACTTCTGCTCCAGGGGACATTTACAACATTCCCGCCTGGAATTTCTCTCATTGATAAAACTTTCAATGCTTCCCTATTCTGCGGTGCTTCTGCAGAAAAAGTATCAGGACCTTTTTTCGGCTTGTCTCTTTTCTTCACCCATCTGCATTCCCATTTGTCTAATACTCGCCATATCTGGATGCTCTGAAGCAACTCTTTAAGGTGCATTTTCATCCCTGCAGACCACATGTGTTCAAAGTATTTTGCCTCAATATCTAACCTGTAACTTCTTCTCAAACGTTTCATTTTTTAAAGGTCTGTCCCGTGTTCATCTGCTATTTCTGCTAACTGTTGATGTATCTCACCTGCTTCTTTTGTAATATTCGGACACAAGTATCACAACTCTTCTTCAGTGTAGGACTCTAGCCTATTTACACCCATGGTTCCTTTAACAAGTTCACTCGCTTCCATTGAAAGCCTAGTGTAGTCAATATAATTCCGTCCACTAGCCTTTTCTAACCCCTCGGTTAATTGCTGAGCTATCAGACCCTGTAATAAGATGTTATTAGGCTGAGTACCAGGAAGCTGTTGTACAGTTAAACTCCGAGATTGGGGTGTCAGTAACCCGATGGTGCCAATTTGTGACCCTTTTTGTGACCCTGTTTCAGTAGTCATAGGAGCTCTAATAGGACTCGGGTATACTAACGACCCTGTCCCCTCAAAAGTCTGTCTCATCGGAGAAACTATTCTGGCATTATCATTATGTCCTTTTCCCATTTTCACCCACTCAGACTTTTGAATTAGGATTCCATGACCGTTTGTTCCATCATTTCCCTGTGCATACAATGGTATAATTGGACCAATATTAATAGGTACAGATACAGCATCTGAATTTGGTCTAGCAGTTACGTTTTGAGACTCCACTACCCCTGTATTCTGCATCTAAGGCAGTAACATCGGAGTTGGCTCTGTCTGAACTAACATTGGTTTCCGGTAAACCTGTCCTGACGGCATTATTAGATTACCTGTTACATTTACAATAGGCACATCTGGGTATGCCCTCGGAACACTAGGTTGTGGCAACTGTACAGTGTTAGTTTGAAGCTGCTTTGCATTGGTATTTGTATAGAAGGACTAATCTGTACTGAGCTCTGGTTCATGTTAGAATTAACCTGTACGGAACTCTCAGTCATGCTGTGGTTACTCTATACTGGACTCTGTATTATGTTAACCAGTGTGGGTGCAGTGGGATTCACACTAGTACTTGAACCTTCTTGTGCCACATATGTTGGTGTGGTGGACGATTTCTCAATAACTGTAAAATTAACTCATCATCTGAATCCTCATCAGGAGTTAGAGATGTCTTTACTTCCTTCGATTTCTGCTCTTCATCTGAAATTGAACTCCCTTTCGATTTCTTAGAAGCCCTCTTCGCTTCTTTCTCACTGTTTTCTGAAATTGCAGGAAACATTCTAATACCATGTAAGGTATCTAGTCTCCACTGTCTCTGGTCATTATCCCATCTAGCTTCGCTCCCTCCTTGTCCTGTGATTTTGAACCAATATTTTAACCAAAGGCATGCCTCAATACCTTTCTCTTTAATTACGATATATGCTGGAGTACCTTCTGGCAGACAGACTTCTCCTACCCTAACTGGAATATATTCATCTCCCCTACTAGCACTTTTTAAGCTTTGAAAAACTTCATTTTCATAAATTTATTTAAAAAATCAATAATCAGAAAGTGACTTTTAATCCCACAATCCTTTTCGTCTCCCATCTCGACAAATTGCGATTCACGGTTGTCCTCCAATCCGTGTGCAACCCTTCTTACTAACCAAACTATCCCAGCGCGGCAGAAAATGATGTCACACCTACACACAGCGGCTGACAAAGTCTTGCGGCTTGTCCTCCTAAACACAAAAACACTCCAAAACTAATGAATCATTTCTTTGCGAGCACTTCATCAAAACCAATAAAAAACAAATCTGTCTGTTTACTACAGGTAGAGGAAATCACAATCGCTTCTGGAACCTTGCTAATTTTCACTGACGACGTTCACTCTTGCAGCTATTCTCTCTCTTAGTTACCAGATTCGCAAGCAAAATTCGACCCGCAAAGTTTACTCTCAACTGATCAATGGATACTGCCCTGGTGCACAGAGGACTCGCCAAATCTCAGTCGAAAAGACCTTACACTCGACTTGACTCACAAACTCGACTTGCCAACCACGCCGTATTGGCCTACTAAACAGACAAATTACAACAAAAAAACAAGTGTCTCAATACACTTTTAATATACTCCGGAGTCTTAGACATACGCAGGATCCGTATACCAACAACCATGTGGACAATTTTTGAGCACCACACACACATGTGAAGTTCGCTGACTTCCCTACTCTCACACTTCGGAGTACGCAAACCCCTTCTACAACATCATTTGCAGTACGCAAACTACTTCTTCAACAACATTTGGAGTAAGCCAGCTCCCCTAAAATCTCACAACCAACTTCGTCACCTACGAATTAGCTAAAGCTGGGCAAGCAAATTATTCTACTTCTTTCAACCTGACAATAGAATGCTGAGAACACTCCCCATCAACATAGGCAAACTCCAAGGACCAGGGAAAGTCATCTCAGGCGTTTAGGAACACATCTTATCCAGTTTCTGCATCATTTAAAAAAAACAATAAATCCCAATCAAAAATCACTTAATCTATTCAATTTAAAGAGACATAACCATCAAATGCTGCTACCAAAACTGTTAGCGCACCCTTGGCTAATTTATTTCATCATAGTTAGAGGTAGGAGGCAGCTACAAGGTCGATTTATCTTCTGACTCGTTTAAATTATATTGATTGAGTGGAGCAAAACACAATAATAATCAAACAATGCAAAACATTAGAGAGTCAGTAAAGAACACACCATGGCCCATTTGGCCATGAATAACCACACCTTTTAGTATCAATTAAAATGTTTATTTCCCTATACTAAATGCTAAGGTCACGAAAATGAATGTCAACACCAAATGGTAAAAATAAAGAAAAATCACAGGCTATCGGACTGGCCAAAAGAATCTTAGTTTAATCAAAGCAATAAGAATAATGAATTCAATAGCGAAAACACTCATTAATAGCAGCAATATTTGAGAAAGAGATATGTTTTATTCAGCAAGCATAATTAATATCAGTTCATTGGCTTGAGGAAACACCTCACTAACCTCAGATTAGCATTAGCATTTTGGGCTTCATGCAACGGTTTTAGTAACACTAATTTAGAAAACATCTAGCTATGGGTCTATCAAAACAGCAGCAGTACTAAAACAGTAGCAGTTGGTACCTGGAAAACATAAGACAAATAATGCGCAAAATAAACATAGTTACCTAACCTAAGGTAATCGGCAACCAGGTTATAACTTCAAAAGGAGGACAACAGTGTCAGCATCAGGGCAGAAACAGGGAAAGGGGGACAGTTTAGATTTTGGACTATAAGATTACTAAACCATCAGAGGATTAGTTCAGTATTGAACAGGCATAGCAAACTCAGAAAATAATAAAACACCAGAATGTCAGTAGACTGACTGGCAAAGCATGAAGTGTCAAAGTGACAGATCACCGCAAGTACACAAAGTGAAGTCTCTGGAAACCAGGAAAGAATGATCTAATGATGAATGGCTCTCAAACATTAAATTACACTTGCTAAATATTTTCCATTGGTCGAAAATATAATGTGAAGTAAGAACATCCAATTACAAAGATATTAGATATCAGAAATGCACTAAAAGTGATACAGCAATTATTTGCAAGTCACTGGTTGGTTTCTCCTCCCTTTTCGTAATTAAAACCTATGCTAAATGTAGCACTGCACATCCTCTTCAGATTGCGATCTGTGGATCCATTGTTTTAGCACCTTCCGAATGCACTGTTGCTGGACAGTAGTTAAAAAGATATGGAAACATTTTCTCCGCACCATTTCCTCGAGAAATACACATGAGTTAGAAACATAACTACAGACAAATATGCAAATTCAATGAATGGAGTCTGTTAAACAGCGTCCGTGAAAGCATACAAATGTATCAACAGTAAGAACAATAAGTGTTAGATAACTTTGCACTGTGGCCTTGTCTGCTTGAGGCCCAGCAGAAAACAAGAAATACTCATATCATTTCAGCATTTATTTTAGCAGAGAACATGTTCTTCAAGAGACAGAATATTTTCTCATTACAATGTTAGTACTTTATTATAAAACATGTGATTTATTATAAAACATGTGCCGGGCTTGTATTTGATGGTGGGCAATACAAAAGGCACAATTTTCGTGTTAACATTGATTTCATAGTTAAAGCATTTCACACAATTAGTACTTAAGTATGATTATGTAAAAGATAATTATTCATACTATTTTTCAGCTCTCACACTTTCTTTGTGAAATGGTGAGACAGCAGAGGAGGAACAGTTTGCCCAGGGTGTGCTGGCAATGGACATTTATGGTTGTGAATTTGAAAGGCGATTCTGGGTGTTTTTATTTGAATGTGATTGAGTGTCGAGGATGGTCTTTAGGCATTAGTTGCGGATCAGTGGGTCTGTCAGGGGTCTGCTTGCTGTTGGTAAGAGAGACAGGTGTGACCTTTTCCCATTTCGAAATTAGCATTATGGTTTTACAGGACGTGTTTCATAGTTAATCTAATACCATAAAAACTCTTCCTGGCACCTTAACTTATCAACATATTTTGGACAACTGTGACTCAAATATACTGTTTTTGGATATCGCAGACATTTCAACATTGTTGGACTAAGACCCCAAGGTGGTAACAGTGAACTGCCCCATTGGCTGCAATGTCTTGTCATGCAATTACCAATATGACATAAATTACGATTTGTTATATTTTTCAGCGGCCCTGTAGCCAAAAACCCAATATTGCCCTTTTTGTGTCAGTATCTATTGCACTATCTCTGATGGTCCATAAACATGCTATTACCCCATTCCAAAATGCTCAGACCGGAGGAAGTCTGATGTGCTATGGAAAGGGTCAATTGTTGCCCATATCCCCTTACAGAGGTATCCATTAAGACCTCTCCAAATTTAAACAATTATGTGTGTGTATGATACACGGTGTGAGTTTTTAAGCTGTAATAGCCTAAGCCTAGAGTAAATCACCACTTCTCTCTGGCACATTTGTGCCTGATCCCAAAGTTGACTACCTATTTCTCCTCCATCTCCAATCCATCTGTAGGAAAGTACCCTCTTTTTGGCATGTTACATCCCCCCCCCCCCATTTCTGCCTGATGTCAGTGTGTTTGACTGTGTTAAAGGGATCCTGTTAACCAGAACCCCAGTGCTTATGCTCTCTCTCCTCTAAATGTTGTCACTGCATACTGGTAACCCAGTATTTCACCCAAAATTGGCATACTGGTCACCCCTTATAAGACCCTAGTATATGGAGCCTAGGTTCCCAGGGCATTAGGGTTCCAGGGGATCTCTAAGGGCTGCAGCATTTCTTTTGCCACCTATTGGGAGCCCATGAAAAGGCTTCTACAGGACTGCCATTGCAGCCTGCGTTAAATGGTGCATGCACCCTTTCACAGCCATTTACACTGCACCAGGTCACTTATAAGTCACCCATATACCAGGGCTTCCAACCCTGAAGGCTGGGTGCAGAGTACCTGTGTGTGAGTGCACCCCTGCACTAGCATAGGTGTCCCCACATCGTCCAGGACCATTTTTACTGACTTTGTGAGTGCAGGAACGCCATTTTACGTCTGCACTATACATAGGTCACTACCTATGTACAGCTTCACAATGGTAACTCCAAATATGGCCATGTTTGGTATCAAACATGTTGGAATCATACCCCAAGGCTTGTGCAAACAGCCCCAGCTGCTGCCACCTCACAAACAGGTTTCTGCCCTCCTGTTGCTTGAGCAGCTCAAGCCCAGGAAGGCAGAACAAAGGATTTCTTTTGGGAGAGGGATGTTACACCCTCTCCCTTGGAAATAGGTGTTAAAGGCATGGGAGGGGTAGCCTCCCAGAGCCTCTGGAAATGCTTTGAAGGGCACAGGTGGTGCCTTCCTTGCATAATCCAGTCTACACTGGTTCAGGGACCCCCAGTCCCTGCTCTGGCATGAAACTGGACAAAGGAAAGGGGAGTGACCACTCCCCTGACCATCACCACCCGAGGGGTGGTGCTCAGAGCCCCTCCAGAGTGTCCCTGGGTTTTGCCATCTTGTATTCCAAGTTGGCAGGGCACTCTGGGAGCATCTGAGTGGACAGTGCCAGCAGGTGACGTCAGAGCCCTCCCCTGATCGGTGCTTACCTGGGTAGCTGACCATTCCCCCTTTCAGGGCTATTTAGGGTCTCTCCTCTTGGTGTTTCCTCAGATTTGGATTGCAAGAATCCAGCAGGAATCCTCTGCATCCTTTACTTCACCTTCTTACCGAAGAAACTGCACTGGTCCCTCCAGGAACTCTACAACTGCAACAAAGAAGTAAAGACGACTTCTGCAACATAACATCTTCAGCTCCTGCCAGGAACTGCAACTGTTTCCTGGTCGTGCATCCTCAGAGGACAGCCATTCTTCAGCCTGCACCAGAAGAACGAAGGAATCTCCCTTGAAGTGAAGGAGTCACTTTCCGGCTTCAGCAGGCACCTCTCTGCAGTGACGACTGGTGGCTTGGGTCCCCTCTCCTGAAGAAGTGTGTGGATCCAGCAACACGGGTGGTGGACTGAAGTGGTCCCGATGGTCCTGAAGTCCAGCTGTCCAACTTTGGTGGCGGTAAGAGCTTGCCTCCCCACGCAAGACAGTACCCCCATGTACCGTGTGGTTTGCAGTTGCCAAGGCTTGTTGGCATCCTTCCATGAAGTTCTTCGTGCACCATGCAGCTCCGGCCCCCAGCACTCCTTCCTGCGATTCACAGCCTCCTGCATGGTTTTTGTTAGTAGTTTTGACTCGTCCATGTAATTAAGGGCCAGAAATACATTAGCCAGAAGTTGTACTGAGAAGATGGAGGCCACAAAATGACGTCCAAGTGCAGAGAGTTAAAGTGCTATGTTGAAGATGTTTTTGCTCAGTTTTCCAATTTTGTGGCCTTGACACCTCTGAGACCACCATCAATTCCCCAGAGGAGTATTAGACTCTGTTGAACAAAGAATGAACCTGAAATGCACCATCAATCAGTCAAGTCAATCACAGATTTGTAAAGCGCAGCTAATGACCCATAGGGTCTCAAGGCGATGTATGTAGGCGTGCTGCGCAGTCGAAGAGCCAGGTCTTGAGGTCCTTCCTGATCTGCTTCAGTGATGCGGTCTGTTTGAGCTTGAGGGGAAGTGTGTTCCATGTCCAGGCTGCTAGGTAAGAAAAGGATCTTCCTCCTGCTGTACTTTTACAGATCTTGGGGACAGCTGCAAGGGTGAGCTGCAAGGAACTGAGACTTCTGTTGGGTACGTAAGAAGGTGAGGCGGTGGTTGAGGTATGCTGGTCCTATGCTGTGCAGTGCCTTGAAGGTGTGAATCAGGCGTTTATATGTGATGCGCTTGTTGACTGTGAGCCAGTGTAGGTCTCTGAGGTGGGAGGAGATGCAGCTGTGACGGGGGTTGTCCAGGATGAGTCTGGCTGCTGCATTCTGGACTCTTTATAGTCTATATTGAAGTTTCTTGGTGGACCGGCATAGAGTGTGTTGCCGTAG
This sequence comes from Pleurodeles waltl, assembly GCF_031143425.1. Classification (NCBI taxonomy): domain Eukaryota; kingdom Metazoa; phylum Chordata; class Amphibia; order Caudata; family Salamandridae; genus Pleurodeles; species Pleurodeles waltl. The sequence continues at coordinate 502,557,895 of NC_090451.1, read as the reverse complement.
TCTGGTTTGCTGGTGATGAGTGCGTGGGTGACTGTCTTCCTTGTGTCGGGGGAAATCCATTTGAAGATCTTCCACAGGAGACAGAGGGTGTGGAAGCTTGATGAGGAGACAGCGTTAACTTGGCGGGTCATTGATAGAGAGGAATCCAGGACGATGCCCAGGTTGTGCGCATGGTCAGTGGGGTTTGGGGCCTTACCCAGAGCAGTGGGAAACCAGGAGTCGTTCCAGGCAGAAGGGGTGGAGCCGATCACAGAGATCTCTGTCTTGTCCGAGTTGAGCTTGAGGCAGCTGGCCTCCATCCAGGGGGTGACTGCTCTCATCGCGTTGTGGAAATTCCTCTTACCTTGCGTAGAGTCCTCGGACAGGGAGAGGATAAGCTGGGTGTCATCAGCGTTGAAGACTATGTTTAGCTTGTGTTGTTTGGTGATCTTAGCAAGCGGCGATGTAGACGTTAAAAGCGTTGGGGTGAGTGAGGATCGCAGCAAGTGTTTTTAGGTTCTGATGTGAACGGTGGTAGTCTGAACCTCTGTGTTCTTCCTTTGAGGAAGGACCTGATCCAGTTCAGGGCTTTGTCTCGAATGCCGGCGTTGTGCAGTCTGTCACAGAGAGTGGAGTGGGAGACGGTGTCAAATGCAGCGGAGAGTTCGAGGACGATGAGTGCGGCCGTGCCTCCGCGGTCCAGTATGAAGCGTATGTTGTCAGTGGCTGCTAGAGGGGTGGGTCTACTGCCCCATCACAAGCTATTGGGAGGCAGATGGTTAATACTGCACAGCTCCTAATTTGTAAAATAAATAAAAATAAAAAAAATGATAATATTAAATATAAATAAGTGCAGGGCTCAGTGTTTCTCTTAGAAACCCGCCTCCTGCACTACTGAAATCTGTGGGTGCTGAATGCTAAGGCTTCCAAGTCTTGTTTCCAACTCACACCTCTTTCTTCGACCACCCTCCACATCATGTCTCTTTAGCTCACTCATTGGATTATTTTTCACCCTTGCTTTCTCCTTTTGTGCTTTGTTTCTTATCTTTCACTTCCATCTTTCTGCCTTATGTTCCTTCTCTCTCTCGCTCTGGGGTCCAGTCTGATGATGCGAGGATGAAAAATAAGTCCTAGTTCACAAAACTTTGGGCTTCTGCTCACTACCTGCAACCAGCGGAGCAAATTTAGCAGTGTAGCCCGGTAATTAATATGTATAGGTCCAAGCCTTGCCTTTTTAGTGGCAACCCAGGGAGATTAGTTGTCAGATTCACTCATGGAAAAAAATTCAGTCCCTCATAACAGGATCTATCACTTCCCCTGCTTGTTTGCTGTTGGTATGTGATACTTGTGGTATGCGGGGTGTCCATGTGAAATGGGAATGGTGTCTTCCATATGTACAATGTGACTAAACACTTTAGAGCAGTTTAATTATTCCGGTTTCTTCAGTGGAATACACATTTAACCTACAATATGCCCAGTAACAACAGCCAGAGAACCCTTATTTCCATGCCATGCGCAAAGCAACCTTTGTTCTACATGGCCACCTACTGCCTGTAGTTAGATGTTTGAGTTTGGTATTGCAATCCACGTTCCACTGGCTATCTTCTGCCCCTTCCTCCCTCAAGCACAAAAATCCCAGAAAATGTCACCAGATATTCTCCCTGCTCTAAAGCTAGTGTTCGATTTAGAAAGTGACACTCGATCAGTTTGAACCCTTTCTGCCTGACACAGTAGCTGTACGAGAAACACCTTGCTACAGTAATGATACAATTTATTATGGTTGCTAGTCCCCACTTTGTGATTTTTAACATATGGTCATGCCCACCATTCTGCTCTGTTGGCCAGCTGCTGAAAACAACACCCTCAAACGTCCCCCACTATACTTCCTCTCGTTCCGCATTTGACCTTGCCACACTGACTTTTTACTCATTGCCAAATGTCTTTAAGTCAGCGTGGTGCCCTCAAGACTCTCATATTTCCCTCCTGGAGCTTGGTATATCATCACCCGCCCTGGGCAGAAGATGCTAAAGTAAATGATGCTAAAGATGGAATGTTTGAATTAATCTCAGCCACTTGTAATTACGCTTGACTGCATCCCAGGCCATCATTATTTTGCACACCATGCCACCTCAGATTGGACCCAGTTAAATGTAAATCAGTCTTGACCCTACTCCAATGGGAAAGGTCCAGCCCGAACTGCCAAGCCAGGTCCCCCCTGAACAAGAGTACAAAGAACCCAGGAACAGAAATAAATAAACTGATTGTATTAACTCTGTAACAATCTAAACATAAGAGCAAGAGTTATACAAGATCCAAAAACTAACAGTAATGGTGACGAGCGAGATAGGCATTGAAGCTGGTTACTGCTTAGGTTGCATTTGCACGGCTGTGGAAACCAGTATAGGCAACAGCTGATTCTGGAAGATGAGATCCTAATTGTGTCAACATCAGGCACAATCCACGAGATGGGCTAGACAAATTCAGCTGTGCGCAATTCTTGTGAAAACAGAGCAAAATGGCGGTCACAAACATGCCATGCTACCGCAGAAGAAACAGAAATCACTGTCAGTGATGTGTGTTAAAGGGGGCCCTCTGGAGTGTTTTTCTTAAATTCAGACAGTCCAGTGAATCAAAAGAAAAGACGTACCAAATATGCACAAAACAGTGCTGAGCGTTTGTGCTACTAAATATAGTGTATACAGATTGTTGTCGACATCTGTTTGGCATGGAAGGTCTGATTATGGAGAGAAAAACAGACCGGCGTTACTACTCATTGAGCCGGATAAGCTCGGTTGGCCGCACTTTAAAAGATTAATTTCTACGCGGTGTTAGTTCTGGACTCCCGGCTAGTTGTTTTGTGCTTTATGGATCATTCATAGTTTACTTCTGTATGTTGTACTCAGTGTTATGTTGTCACCGAATTTGTAACCTCCAAGGGGATCGATCCATCAACACCGTTTTGTGTGCAAAAAAATTGATACCAAAATTCCACCTTGTGGAGAACAAGGCATCTCAAGGCTTTCGTTACACTTGTCACATTTTTAACTTCGCATTGTGTTCCGAGCACCTAATTTAGTTAGATAGTCGAGGGCTATCTACTAGAGTCAGAGCTCCTCTGCATACTTGTTAATATTGCTTAAATCTTATTAGTGACATAGACTTTCTAGGCAATTCTTTATATTTCACTAATAAACACAAGATATAGAAATTCATTTCCAGGAATCTCCCCTCTATCGTAGGAGAGCCATAATTAAAATAGAGTGGCAGGTTTTTTCATTAGCTGACTTATTATAGCGGTGCACTGATTAATATTTCTGGTAAATAAGCAATTATAGATAAAAACAAATGAAAAAGGCAAATTTTGTGGAGGTTAGAAACCACTGCCGACAATCTTGCCGCCGTTCGCCGCCCCCCTCCCTCTTCATTCGTTTACAAGTTGCATCCCGCCTGACCTTTAAATGTGGAGCACAGTCACTGCCTGTTGCTTTGACCATCTCTGCTTGTATACCTGCCCCCCACCCCTTCCTGTCTGGTAAACAGGGTCAAGAACGCACTACCACGTCAGCTCACACCCTGAGACGAGAACTGCGGACTGAACCCTAAAGCACAACCACAAAATATTTCCCTACTTATTTTGGTTTTATGGAGCTGGTGACCGTTGCATTCCTTGCCCGTACTATGGCGCACAGCGACACCAATCCAGATTACCCGGGATTGTTTTATAAATCTAAACTTCTCTGCCGCGCTGATGTTGTACAAGAATATTCAGAAGGAGGGACAATTAGTACCTGGGTCTGGTCCCTTCATCTGTAACGTTAACATAAATGTCGTTGCTTTTTAAAAAGTTGTACCTGAGGGTGAAACTTTTTTTTTTTCGGAAGATCTATGTTACTTATGTTTTTTTATTCATTAACGTTAGACCTGAAAGCCTCAGGATGGTCATCTCCCAACCTTTTGCTTACCTCCCTCCACTTTTATGACACTGTTTTGCTGGTTTTTAGGAATCTGTGCACTCTACCACTGCTACCCAGTGTTAGTGCATATGCCCTCGCCCTCAAAACATGGAAACATTCGTTCATACCCAACAGGCATCTTTGATTTACTTATAAGTCCCTAGTAAAGTGCACTACCTGTGCCTAAGACTTGTAAATTAAATGCTACTAGTGGGCCTGCAGCACTGATTGTGCCATCCCCATAAGTAGCCCCTTATCCATGTCTCAGGCCTGCCATTGCAAGGCCTGTGTGTGCAGTTTCACTGCCACTTCGACTTGGCATTTAAAAGTACTTGCCAAGCCTTAAACTTCCCTTTTTCTACGTATGTCACCGCTAAGGTAGGCCCTAGGTAACCCATAGGACAGAGTGCTTCATAGGTAAAAGGCAGGACATGTACCCATGTTTTATATGCCCTGTTAGTGGAAAAACTCCTAAATTCGTTTTCCACTACTGTGAGGCCTGCTCCTTTCATAGACTATCATTAGGTCTGCCCACATATACTTTTTGAGTGGTAGATTCTGACCTGAAAGGGGTAACCAGGTCACATTTAGTATGGGCGGAATGGTAATAGAAAATCCTGCTTTTTGGTGAGGGTGGATTTTATATTACTATTTTAGAAATGCCACTTTTAGACAGTGAGCATTTCTCAGCACTTAAAAACCACCTGTGCCTTACAGCCTGTCTCCAATCAACATCTGAGCTGGCCGGGTTGACAGCTCAATTGTGCATTTCACCCAGACAAACACAGGACACTCAGTCACACCTGCACTCATCTACATATTGAATGGGTCTTCTTGGGCTGGAAGGGTGGAGGGCCTAACACTTACATTTCAAAGGCCAGTGGCCTGCCCTCACACAATGGACTGCCAAACCCCCTACCGGGACCCTGGCAAACAGGACTGCACTGAAAGGGGAACATGTGCACTTCAAAACCACTCTTTGAAGTCTCCCCCAGTTCAAATGCATTTTTTTGTATATAAACTGGGTCTCTGACCCCACCAACTCTGACACTTCTGGACCGGCACCTGAACTCTGTTTGAAGACCTGCCTGGCTGCCCAAAGGACTCTCTGGACTGCTTAGCTGCAAAGAACTGCTGCCCTGCTATTGTCCTGCTATGCTGGAAGGACTCTGCCTTCCCCCCAAATTGCTCTCTGGGGGCTTGGATTGAGCTTGCCTCCTGTTCTGGGGTCTCAGGGACTACAAAGTCCCCACTGCTAACTTTTTGCACGTACACAGACTTCAGTGACTTCAGAACGACTTCAGCGACGCCGCAGCCTTCTCCCGCTCCTTGGACCTCGCTGCACACAAAGCCGATGTTGCCACGACTCCGCTGACGTCACTCAGGGTCGTCGTAACACTGCGAAGTCGACACATCTCATGCTGACGGACCGGAACCAGCGACCCCGCCGGGTCACAAGGAATCAACACATTGCGGATGACAACGCATCATCTCCCCTGGCATCGATACGGAGCTGGCGCTGCACCTCCATCTGCCTTGTAGCACGGAACTGATGCCTCCCTACTAGGATGCCATAAGCGACTGACGACGCACCAACTCCACTGACACCTCTTTCTGACTCTGTGTGGCATCCTAGTTCTTTGTTTTCAAAAGGTACTGACCCTGGGGGTCCGTGTGACTCCGTGATTGGCACCAGTGGCGCCGGATTGTTGGGAACGACTCTGTCAACGCCGGCGTGATAGCTCCAGTTGGAGCTATTGTGTTTTCTAGGCTCTTTAGATGGATTTAATCTTTAAAAATTCATATGTTTGCTTCTGTACTTTGGATTTTCATCATTTCAACAGTATTTTGTTCAGATAAATATTCTCTATTTTTCTAAACATGTGTGCTGTCTGTTTGCAGTGTTTTCTCTGTGTTACTGTATGATTTATTGCACAAATACTTTACACATTGCCTTGTAAGTTAAGCCTGACTGCTAAGTGCCAAGCTACCAGAGGGTGGGTGCAGGATAATTTGGATGGTGTGTGACTTACCCTGACTAGGATTGTGGTTCCGACTTGGACAAGAGTGCATACCTCTGCCAACCAGAGACCCCCTTTCTAACAATTAATTATTGGGAAATTATTATAGTTAATGTCTGCCTATTGTGCTGAATTAACAAAGCATGGGGCATTCCTCATGAACAACGGAGGTGCACAAAAATAAAAGTTGCCGAGTGCGAACACCTGGTTATGGGCCATTGGATTTTATTCTGAGCAGATGTACTTGCAAGTGCAAAATACAATACAATATAATGCAAATGGCCCTGTGGCGGAAAAGCTATTCAGAATCTTTTCCCTGAGCCTCTAAAACTTGGTTTTTTGCCCACTTTCTGACCTACTTGTTGTTTTGGCTCTCAATCACGTCATCTTTTGAGAGACTGCTGGTCATCTCCTGCTGTTTATCCACCTGGTCTCCCCCAGCACTATGTTGAACTCTCTTCCCTCCTCTTTGAAAGCTCCCCAGGATCTGTCTTTTTGCCAGGGTTCTGGCCTCATCTTGCCAGCTGTTAGTGGTTTGCCTCTGCTCTCCCATCACCACGATCCTGCCCAGATTAACATGCACAGTGTTGTGAATGAACCAATATCCGCCTAGTAGAAAGTTGTAATTCTACAAGTTTATTAACGTGCTATCTCTGTGTTGAGAAAATTATTCTTAAACAAATTCTTGAAAACAGCGTTTCATTTAATTTATTTTTAATGTAGGTAATGTGCGAGTCTGTTACAGGCATTTTGCAGTAAAATGTGTTTATGCTCCATGCAACATCCATAAAATAGTTTGTTTTAGATCAAAACCGGACCTCACTTTTGGGAAATGGGAAGGTGCCACAGAGATTATTTTCCGTAATATTAGTGAGCTGCTGCTGGGTTACAATATTGAAAACAGGTCACTATACCTGAATATTAGATGTAAACACATCTAGAATTTGGACCGGTGAGCCTGTGCACTGTCAGTGACCTGGCCAAAGAGGCCATGAGAGAGCTGAAACTGGATCATAAAGTCAAGCGGTTCCGAACAGAGGCCCCCAAAATACGTTTAGTGCAGGGCCTATAAAATCTCTATATATATATATATATATATATATCTCTCTCTCTCTCCCTTTCCCTTTTTCTCCCTCCCTCCCTTTCCCTTTTTCTCCCTCCCTCCCTTTCCCTCTTTCTCCCTTTCCAAATTACTTTTCCATCTTCATTGGTTTGACGTTTTAGCTGATTGAAAGGGGAAGAAGCCATTTTTGCCTGCACCAGCACCTCCCAGCAGTTATTCCAATATGCAGGCTAAATTATTGCAATAGTCTTCTATAGAACTCCCACGCTATACCTTTTGATGGATACTTCTAACCACAGGTCTCTCACCTTGAGAATATCCCCAGATGTCAAACTGTGTCCAGTAATTCAAAAAGCTGTGCCCCTGTGCACCAACAGGGGGAGCTGAATGGCTCAACGCCAACTTCGTTCCACTTTAGAAATGTGGACAGATCCTCTTTTAAGCACCACCCAGGGACGCTGACTCCTGTTCCTTTCTTTTCGTGACTTCTAGACACAGGTCTGAAGCTCCGCTCCTTTTCTTCATACTTTGAAAAGATTTTTCTGGACATAAATTTTCTATTACATTTTCCAGTGTGCAAAGGAACATATCACACCCCAAGGCTACAAAGCTTAAATGTTTTAGGGACTGCTGCAAAAACAGATGTCTGTGACAGATTACCACAAGGTGGTTGGATTCAGTGGATGACTCCAAAGCCTAGGATGACTCTGCAGATGAATCTGAGAACATGCAGCAATGTTATGTGGGGCAAAACACAGCAAGACTCCATCCGTATCCCGGTCCTGGTTGGAGCAGAGTGTGTGGACCCATTTAAGTCCCAAGGTTGTTTCCAGGGGGGGGATCTTCTGTATGGTTGAAGTCTTCAGCTAAGTCCAAAAAGAAACACAAGAAGTTCAAGTGGGACTCTGCCCCTTCCTGACACTCTCAAACTCTACAGAAGGCAGAAGGGCATCAGTGTGCCTGAAGATCTCACTACCATTCCACTGAGGACCCATTCCCAGCCTTCGTCCTGATGCATCCAGTGTTTTGGGGTCTATTGGTGACGTTGCAGCACATCAAAGCATTTAGAAAGGCCTTGCTGGGCATCTTCAGCATGCTTCTGACTTCCTCTGGCGTGCCTCTGGGCCCCAAAGATCTGCAGAGGCCTCCAGTTTGGTTACCTACAGCTGATTCATCCTCAGTGCTGTATGTGCCCTTGAACCCGCTGCAAGTTCTGCACTAGCACTAGTGCTGACTTAGGGTTGGGCACCGAAATCTGCCTCTGTTGCTTAGATGTTAACGCTGGATGAGGATCTTCAACCTATCATGGTGGCCAACTTCAAGCTGAATATTTCTCGACTTATGCTGCTCCCCGTTCCCTCTGTGGCACTGTAAATACTCAAACCCTCTAACTCAGACACTAGACCTTTACCGCGCAGTTGTACACAGACAGTACAACAAGTCATTGGTTCAGACTTCAACCAGTGTGAGTCATATGTAGACAGCAATGTCAGTGATGGGTATGTGTTTGCCCCACCCCATAATGAAGACAGCTGGTACGTAGATCTGCAGTATGCTAGTGGATTAGATACCTCACCCGATACTTGGGTGGTTTCTCCTTTTCGACTTCCAATTGAGGAATCTACATCCTTTGCCAAAGTCATTAGGAGAGCTGTGTGGCTTTGACCTCCACCTCCCCACTATGCAGGTAAAAACAACTGCTGTTACTGAGAACCTTGAACTAGGACAGGCACCAACTGAATCTCTTCTGCCCCTTACAGAAGCCCTTATTGATACACATTTTGGCAAAACCATATTCTGGCCCTCTTGTCAATTGCCAGGCTGCACATCACTGTACACTCTGATTTGTTTTGACTCTGCATCTAACCCCTGAGAGTGTGATGGTATCGGAGTCCACTAGTAAAGTGAACACTAATACCTTTCCCACCAGCCCTCCGGACAGGGAATCCAAATGTATGAAGGCATTTGACAAGTGGATGTTTTCATCAGTCAGCCTGGCCATGAAGTTGGTCATTGCCACCTTTCTTTTTGATCACTACGCCCACGCACTTTGGGGAGAACTTACCAGGGGTTTCAGAACACTTACAAGCTGCCATGAGCCAAACCATCCAGGATGACTGGGATGCAGTTATATGTGTCATTAGATCAGAACTAGACCCCACCAATAGTATATGTAGGGCTAGAGAGACAAGCGTGTTATTTTACGTCACACATGGATGAGATCCACAGGTTTCACCAGGGATGTCCAGGCATTCCTAATGGACATGCACTTTGACAGTTCCTGCCTGTTCAGTGAAAAAAGTGAACCTAGCCCTTGAGCGTCACACTCTTTTGGCCTTTCAGCACCCCCCCAGCAGTCCCTTCAACAGTTTCTCCTTTTTCTGGGATATGCCAGGGGCTTGGCCTTTTGGCAGTGTCAGGACCTGCCAGCCACACAATAGGGCTCCCAGCTTTTTTGAAGTTGGGCTGTGGCTCTCACTGACAATGACCAGGCCATTGGGAGAATCGTATATTCTACTCCTCTGGCAACAGTTTCAAAATCCATTTAGTGCACCATTTGTGGCACATATTCATCCTGTAGGATACACGGTCAGCCACTTCCTTAAGATGTGACAGTGTATCACATCCAACAGGTGTGTCCTTAAAATTGCACATTGGGGTTGTGCCCTGCCGTTGCTGTTCGACCAGCTGCACCTGCTGCCTGCATGAGAACAGCTCTCAGAGGACCATCTGTCCATTTTACGCCAGACTGCACAGGCTATTTTGGCCAAAGGAACCATAAAGACGGTAACAGACACGGAAGTAGAAGCTGGATGCTATGCCTGCAACTTTCTTGTGCCGAAGAAGGACAGAGACCATCGTACTGTTTTGGATATCTGCAATCTCAATGCCTTTTTGTTAAAGGACAAGTTTAAGAAATTCACACTGGCCCTGGGTCTGCCTGCCCTGTGTCCCGGAGCCTGGTTGATGATGATGGGCATGCAGGATGCCTATTTTCACATCCCTGTCCAGCAGGCCCACATTGCTCATGTATATTATTCTTGATATAGTTGACCCGGTGCCCAGTCTTACCTGTGTCCATGTGTTGGTATTGAGCAATTGGATGGCTCTGAGGAGTGTTGGAGAGATTCCCCAGCTCAGAAGCTTATGCCAAAGGATGCTACTTTGTACTGTGTCAAAGGTGGAGGGAAAATTCACAAAACCTCTCTGTGTGGGCAAACTGAGTAAACCAGCATGCCCGGCAACAGACACAGTACTGATGACATGGAAACCTGTGTTACAGGAGTTTGGCTAGGGACAAAGACTCAGGCCTTGCACACCATTGTGGAAAGCTATAAGGTTACAACCAGTGACTGCACGGACAGTTTTCAGGGTTGGAACACAATAGGTATCTCTACATTGGCCGATGTTTGGGACGCCAGCAGAGTGGTCCCATTTGAATACCTCCAGTTAGAGTATAGGATGCCAGTCATTCAATGGTTACGATATAGATAGCTGAGACATGCACTTAATAGCAGTATAGCTAAAGAGGGTGAAACACAGGAGGGCTCTCCACTGGGACGGAGATTGTTAGATGGGCATGTACAAGAGAAATTAATATCCCTAACATATGGAACACTGATGCGGAATACACAGTTTGCTGACACGCCTTAAAGACCTATGGGATCATGATATAGAGGACATTGAAGAAGAGGACTGGCTGGAGGCGCGCTGGGGTTCCCCAGAGAAGTGGCCATTAAAGCCAGTTACCGGTTAATTCAACAAAAATTGCTTCACAGAACATATTACACCAGAATATTGCTCCACAAAATTGGAAGGGCCGGGGACACTGGCTGTCTTCAAAAATGTGGTAAAGACGATACATTTATCCATACATGGTGGCGTTACTTGGGTTTATGCCCTTTCTGGAACTATGTGCAATCCTCCCTAGTGGGAGCGGTGGGAACACCCCAGGTGGCATTACTGGGCATTTGGGGAAATTCTGACCTTACAAGATACCAGAAACTTCTTGTACATATGGGCTTTATGGTTGTTAAACGAGATATCGCCCAGAGTTGGGGAAGTGAGGCATCCCATCAACTGGGAAGAGTGAATGATTTGATGTAAAGCAATATAACAAAAATTCAACAGAGATACGGGCTGTGAAAAGAGGTTTGAAAAGATTTGGGGACACTAGGACCCATGAGGTGATGAATAGATAACACACCAACACGGGGCACAGAGTGGGCGAGAAGGCCACGGTGGTACAAGACTACGGGGGTGTGATCACATAGTCTCAGTGAAACTCACCGCAGACTGTTTCCAGAATAGCCTATCGAGAGATTGTAGTAGATTGTAACAGGAGAGGCCTTTGGGGAGGTGAGGGGAGTAAGGAAGTACCAGTTTTGGGGATCAAGTAATATTGGATCAAATGTAGTAGCGTGTGCCAAATGTTTATGTATGTATCACAGGTTCATGCTTAAAAAACAATATAATGCTATGTTTCTCCAAATAAAATGCAATAAAATAAAAACAAAACAATGTCAATGTATAGCTGTGGTTGAAGAACACATGCTTTTGAGTCTGCAATCAACTGAATAACATTGATAGAGCTCGGCACAAAAATAGAATACAAAAAAATCCACAAAGCAAAGGTGGATATTTTGAGAGCTAAGTCTGGCTTTGTCAATTAACAGGGTAAGCATTAGGATGTTTGTGATTGTCTCTGTGGTTTTGACAAACCCTGTTTGATTCACTGGGATCAGTGAGTTTTGCGTGCTCATTTGATTAATTTGGCCAACAAAATTTTAGGAAAATATTTTGCCTCTGTCTAACATAGCTATTACCTGGTAGTTTGTTGATAATGACTTTTTCCCTGTTTCATAAATCGGGCGATAATTGATTAATGCCAGCTGACAGGAATAGCCTGGTGAAGAAGGATGTAGTTGTAAAAGTGGCACAGGTGTTCAGCCCAGTATTGAGATTTCCTTAGAAAATGTCTGTGGTAGGCCATTAGGAATAGGGGATCCGTCGCTCTGCCCTGATTACTTCTATTATGTCCTCTGATAGGATGGGATCATGTGTTTTTTTTTTTACCACCAAGTTTGTAGGTTCGCATTCAGAGTTAGCCAATATTGTCTTACTGCTTCTGAGCATTTCCTGAAGATAAGCAATTGATGCTTCTTACAAGATGTTAGAGGATGCAGGAGAGGCCTATCTCCTGTAGAATGGTTCACCAGTCTCCAAAATTCTCTGGCATCCTTTCTTTTAGTAGCTGTTAGAAGCTTGTGCCGATACTGGTCTGTCTCCAACTTAGCTGACTCGCATGTTGCTTTTTAGGTCGAGCGTGCAAGTGCCCTGATGTGCTGTAATCTATCTGTGGGCTTTTAACCACGCCCACCGCATGCCAATCATTATCACTTGTTCATAGGCTTGCCTTTCAAAAATCATTTATCATCGGTATCTGCTTTACGGTTCCCCATCCTTAGGGCAGTTTTGTTACCGCTTTCCAGACTGACCCTGTTACATGGATAATTGCACGTTCACCGATACTTTAGACTGCAGACAAACTTCTTTTTCCTTTTGTGTCTCTCCTTCGCACTCATGATCATGGTGGCCATGGCACTTTAAATCGTCTTGTTTATGTCAACTGTTTTACTTCTCATTTTCAATTTATGTGGCAAGAAAAGTCCAGTTAGGAATTTACAACGCTAATAGCTCTAATTTGAGCAAATGGGAGACCTATTTCATTGCAAATGCTTGTTTCCATAGGGGTCTCACAGTGGATAAAGCAAACCTCATATGCAACATATGTTTTCTCCTAAGCCATTTGTAATGTCTCAGTGGTGTTTAAATTTGATTCTCATTTTCCTAATGTGTACCCCTTTTGAGCCAGTGCACAGTTGTCCATTACTCCTCCTGACCTTAAAAATTGTCTTTCTGGTTGCAATAACATCAGCACCTCAGATGGGAGCGAGCTTCAGGCCCTCTTGGACCAGCCATCTTATTCCTCCTTTTTTCAAGACACCTTTTCAAGACAGACAAGTCATCACCCTTGCAACCTTCTTTGCTCCACCCCTCCCTTGGACCCGAAGAGAGTGCTGATCTTTTACATCGATCATACCGAGGAATATAGGGTGGTGGATCAGCTGTTTGTGTGGATCTCTGGAGTAAAGAAGGGCAAGGCGGTTTAGAAACAGACCTCATGATAGATAATTCTCTGTATTAAGATCTGCTACACACTGGCTAAGTAGCAGCCTCCAGAAGGTCTGAATACTCATTCTGCTCGAGCTAAGGTTGCTACCAATGCGTTGGTGCGTGGCGTGCCTGTCCTGAATATCTGTCAGGCTACTTTGTGGGCATCAGTGTACACACTCGTGAAACATTATTGCATGGACAGTCATGTCTGTTGGCATGGACATTTTGTTTGTTCAGTTCCACAGGACCTTTTGACCTGAGCTAATCTACACACCCACTTTGACATCTGTTCACAAGGTGAGGAATATGTGGTTAGAAGTATCCCTCAGAAGAAGAAGTTATCTACCTTTGATAAAGCTCTTTCTGGTAGATACTGTATCTAACTTAGATTTCTCAGTGCTCTCCATCTATCTAGTCTGTCGAAGGTTCTCCTGTTCCATCTGAAAAGGTCCCAATATAGGAATCTGCACACTTTTCCTTCAAGTCTACTGATGGGCTCCGTATGTGAGGGCATTGATAATTTCCGAAAGAAAGTGATGTCAGTGTGCATAGTTATAGCCATCTCCATTTGTCACTTCTGTAGCGGAACAAATTCAGCAGGGAGCCGCACATCGCCACATATCATCGCACAGGAGCAATGCTTTTTGAGTTACCAGATTCAGGCTGGCACATGATGATATTCACAAGGTGAGGAATCTGTGGTAAGATAGAGTATCCACCATAAAGAACGTTACCAAAGGTATGTAACTTGGTACTTTCATTCATAGAAAAAGTTATTAATCTAACCCTCCAATATTCTACTCTTTCTTCGCTATATACATCCTACCTTCCTCATCGCATACAACGTGGGTCGCTGCAAGCAACAGAACTCAGTTTATTCTACGCATTGTGGTGTTCTGCATTATTTATGGCTTAATCCAACCAGCCATCTATATCTGTCACCTTGTCTTGATGAATCCCACCCATTCCATTCCTATGCGCTGCCCACCTTCACTTTCATGTTCTAAGCACATCCTTCTGTGCTCATTCTTACTTTTAATCTTTCAGTCTCATCAGCTGTCTTCATTGGACTGCACTGTCTCTAGACCTGAGGGTATAAGGACAGCGTTCAAGACTTCCAGACCCTAAATTGTTTTTTGTTTTTTTTGCTCAAAACATTGCACACAAAACAATCACAACACACACACATGAGAATTAATTTACCCCCACATTTAGTTTCTCCAACCACTAGATGGGGAAGCCCTACCTGGTGAACTGCATGCTTCCTCGGTGTGTCCGTAGTATGTCCTCCACTTACCCACTCCTTATCAAATTTTGAGGGACATCCCCGTCCTTCATACACCGCTTTCTCTGCCTCTATGCACCTCGTCATCCCCTCCTGCCGAAAAGCTTTAGTTGGTATTTGCACCTACCCCCACATTTTAGCCACATCTATTTTCACAATAATAAAGCCTAACATGCAGAGCAACAGTTGCTTACTAGGGATGTCATGTCATTTGTGATGCCAGTAATACTGGATGAGGCCTCCTTGGGATATCTATTTCCATTATGACTTCCAGTTCTTAAATAATTACCCACAGTATGCGCTCACCATTGGGCAGCTCCTAATGGTATATAGGAACGTCCTCTTTCCTGTGAAACTTCTCAGGCAGAACATTGACTTTGTAGACTTTTACTACTGTAGGTGAAGCTGGCTCTTTCTAAACTCCTATAAAGTTAAAGGTTTTTATCTCCTAGCTCATCTATTATGATTTGTTTTGTCTGTTGACGTCATCACACTCAACTTGTCACAACTGATGTCAGTTTATTTTCTCCTCTGCTTTGTTTATTTCTCTCCCCTTCTTGACTATCTGCACCCAATTCTACACGGTGGAATCTCTGGTGAACTCAGTCTCTTCTCTCCTCTTTGCCCCAGGTGTTCAATATAGATGTCTGTTCTTTACCCCCATTGAAGCCAAATTTCTTAGAAGCAATTGAAAGATACTTTTATATTTTGCTGCATCTGATAAAGACTTCTAGTCACAGATTCCTTACCTGTAAATTTCCCCTGGACGTCAGCTTGATCTGGAGAATTTTGTGAGCCGTATCCCTGCGTGCCGTTAGGTGGCGTCGATTGTGTCCATCATTGTCCGTGGCGGATATGACGTTGGGGGTCCTACATAGCTGCCACCCCTGCACGCTGACGTCAGTTCTTTTATTTTGCACGTCAGCTAGTCCTGATCCGAAGAGCGCTACCCTTCAGTCACTTTTTGACTGGACTTTTTTTACTTTTGTCAAAGATGTTTTTGAGTTTTCTACTTCTGGTGCATTGAGGATGTCATCGAGGAAGGTTGGGTTTAAGCATTGCGGATCATGTCACCAGGCAATGTCAGTGACGGATCTGCAACTTGTGTATCTTTTCTGCCTGGAGCGCGACCACAACCCAAAGTTGTGCTCCGAGTGTCAGGCCATGCATCTGAAGGCTTTGAAGTAGAGGTCTCTGAAGCTGATGGTGGCCCAAAGCGTAACTCCGCACAAGCCGAGGTCCTGGTCGAGAGGAAGCTCCCAGGAGCAGTTGCGGGATCCTCCATCATCGTCGTCCCACTCTAAGTGGGTAAGTAGAGGCACGAGAAGAAGAGCAAGAAGTTGAAGCGATCTTCGATTTCTCCACCTCCGTCAGCTGACAAGATGAGAGAGCAGTGGCGCTCTAGGCTTCGTTCCGAGAAACCTGCGCCTGGGCCGACTGCGTGCCTCCCTGAGTTTCTAGGAGCTGGAGCAACCCCTGCCCAACTTCGAGAATTTTATGAATCCATGCACTCCATTTTTGGGCAGCCCAACTCCGCTGGAGCGCCTTCAGGCCCTGCGGAGTTAGAAGGGGCCCCTCTGGATTCTGCACTGAGGGCTTTGGGTCAGTGCTGAGGGGCACCCATCGATCCAGTCCTGGATCTGGGCCAGCGCTGGTCATACCAACCTAACCTTCCCCCTCCTAATGCTCCCAGCGCCGGCCGTGCCTTTGGGCTGCCCCATCCCCATTCTTATTGCTGACTCTGATGGGCGTCATACAGCACCAACTCCGATGCCATCAGGAGGCTTGCCCCCTATGTTGGATCCTGAGCCCCTTTCTAATGGGCTAAGTTACGATGAGAAAAGGTTGGGGGTCACTAGTTCCTTTAGAATAACAGCTCCAAAACCCTATGATTGGCATACAGGCTTGGGTGAGGCCACCAAACTGGATACTGGCATGCTTTCTCCCTCTACTGTGGCTTTGGAGGAGGGAGCTTCCTATTCCATGGTGGTGAGAAGAGCAGCTGAGGTCTTGGACCTAAAGTTGCCTTCGGTGGCAGTCCAAACTAACCTCCTGACACAGGTGCATCAGCCTGGAGCTTCCACCTCAGAACCTCCTTCCAGTTGTAGGGAGGATTCCATTTCATCTCCCTCACTGGCGGTCCATAAAGTTGGACAGATGGTTTTTTTCAGATAATACAGAAGGCCTATTCCCTCTCCTTCCAGTCTTTCCCTCCCTCTATCCTTCCATTGAAAGAACGGCTGATGGAGGATCATTTAATTTTACTCCGCAAGGAAGTTAAGGCTCTCTTGGCCAAGGGAGCCATAAAAAGGGTCTCCGTGTCAGAAGTAGGCAGTGGTTGTTATTCCCGCTACTTTCTGATTCCAAAAAAAGAAGAAGGGTCTTCACACTATCTTGGATTTCAGGGACGTCAATCTCTTCCTCAAAAAGGAGAAATTCAAGATGCTCACTCCTGCTCAGGTCTTGTCTGCCCTAGACCAAGGAAACCTCATGTGAGCGTTGGGCTTGCAGGATGTGTATTTTCACATCCCCTTCCTGCCTGCCCCCACATCCCCTTCCTGCCTGCGGTTCAAGGTGGGCCACAAGCACTTTCAATTTACCATCCTTTGGTCTCACCAATGCCCCTCAGGTGTTCACCAAGGTGATGGCGGTGGTGGCAGCACATCTGCGCAGGTTAGGGATTTCAGTCTTCCCTACCTCAACAACTGGCTGTTGAAGTTTCGGACGCCCTGGGCTCTCGTCAGCCACTTTCAGGTAATGGCGAACCTCTTGCATTTGCTGGGGTTCACTACAAACGTGCCGAAGTCACACCTGACTCCCTCTCAGAAGCTCTCTTTCACCAGAGCCGTTCTGGACACAGTGCAGTTTCGGGCGTATCCTCCCGAGCAGCGAGTCCAGGATATTCAGGTTATGATACCGATGTTTCGGCCTCTATCCTGGATTTCGGTGAGACAGACTCTGAGGGTGTTGGGACTCATGGCCTTCTGCATCCTGTTAGTCAAGCATGCTAGATGGCATATGAGGGCTCTGCAGTAGGACCTGAAGTTCCAGTGGGCGCAGCATCAGGGAAATCTTACCGACACGGTTCAGATCTTGGAGGGAACTGCAAAAGACTTGCAGTGGTGGTTTGCGAACTCCGATTGGGTCAGAGGCAGACTCCTCTCCCTTCCACAGCCAGATCTCACATTAGTGACAAATGTGTCACTTCTGGGAAGGGAGAGGTAGAGATTAGAGGTATCTGGCCTCCAGTGGAATCCGGACTCTATATCAGTTTATTGGAGCGCCGGGAGATCCGACTGGCATTGAGAGCATTTTTTCCTGTTGTAAAAGGAACGTTAGTGCAGGTGTTCACAGACACCACCACTGAAATGTGGTACTGCAACAGGCAGGGCAGTGTGGGGTCGTGGACCCTTTGTCAAGTGGCTCTGCGTCTCTGGACATGGCTGGAACAGCAGGGCCATAACCCTGGTGGTTCAATACCTGGCTGGTTCTCCGAATGCCAGGACAGACTAACTCAGCTGTCGGTGCCTAGCGGATAATAAATGGTATCTCCACCTGGAGGTGGCGCCAGGACTCTTTCAGCAGTGGAGAGAGCCTTGGTTAGATCTTTTCACCTCTACAGAGAACGTGCAGTGTTAGCAGTATTGCACGTTGGAGTTTCCAAGACGGCAATTGCTTGGCGACGCTTTTCGACGCGAGTGGAGTTTAGGTCTCCTGTATGCCTTTCCCTCCATACCTCTTCTGTCCAGAAATCTGAGGAAGATCAAGAACGACCAGGCCCAAGTAATCCTGGTGGCTCCAGATTGGGCACAGAGAGTGTGGTATTCCGAGCCTCTCAAAATGAGCATCAATCCTCCAATCAGGGTGCCCCTTCAGGAGGATCTTCTGTCACAGCAGCAGGCGAAGGTTCTCCAGCCGAACCTGTCAACTCTGCATCTACATGCTTGGAGTTTGAGCAGCGACACTTGATGGCTTTTGACCTTCCTCCCGAAGTCTGTAAAGTTATTTTGGCAGCTAGACTTCCCTCCACTAAAACGGCATACGCCTGCCGTTGGAAACACTTTATGAATTGTTGTACAGAAAGGTCTATTGATCCTTTTTTTGCTTCTTTTTCTGATATCCTTCTCTTTATCATATCTCTTGCCCAGCAGGGTTCTTCCTTGGGTACTCTCAAGGGCTAACTTTCTGCCTCATTGGCATTCCTTCTGCTGCCTGGTCAGCCTTCACTTTTCAAATTTCACATTAAACATAGATTCCTCAAAGGGCTTGTGCATATGTTTCCCCCTACGCCCTTTGTTATGCCCCAATGGTCCTCACATTTCTTATGTGTGCTCCCTTTGAGCACTTGCATAACTATTGCCTGTGGCTGCTCACCATCAAGAATACCTTTGTAGTGGCAATAACATCTGCCAGAAGGGTGAGTGGGATGCAAGCTCTGGCATCAAAGTCACCATATCTCACTATCTATCCAGACAAGTTGGTACTCAGAACTCTTGCCTCTATCCTCCCCAATGGGTGACCGCATTTCATCTGGGTCAGAACATCACCCTGCCCACCTTTTATGCTCCACCGCATCCCTCTAAAGAAGAGGAGCGACTCCACCGGCTGGACCCAAAAAGAGCGTTGTTCTACCTTGACCGCACAAAAGAGTTCAGAGTAGATGACCAAATCTATATGGCGTATGAGGGAGCAAAGAAGGGTTGAGCAGTGCAGAAACAAACCATTTCACTCTGGGTTGTTCTCTGCATTAAGATCTGCTACACACTGGCCAAGAAGCAGCCTCCGGAGGGCTTGCGGGCTCCTTCTACCAAGGGCAAAGCTGCTACCACTGTGTTAGCTCAGGAGTTCCAGTCCTGGATATTTGTCAGGCGGCAATGTGGGCATCTTTGCACACGTTTGCAAAACATTACTGCCTGGACAATCAGGTACGGAGAGACTGACATTTTGCCCGTTCAGTCCTACAGGACTTTTTAGTGTAGTCGAGATATCCGCATCCCACCGCAAGATGATTATTGCTTGGGTATCTGTTCAAAGGTGTAAGGAATCTGAAGCTAGAAGACTCTATCAGATGAACAAGTTACTTTAGTAACGCAAAATCTGGTAGAGACTCTATCTAGCTGCAGATTCCTTACACCCACCTATGCCTCCTGCTCTCAGGATATGTCTAGTAGGGTTAGGGTTTATCCCTTGCAGGGACCTAATTTTGTTCAGACAAACTGTTGGTTCTGTCCATGACTGCGCTTCTGGCGTAGACGTTTGTGGATAAAAGAACTGATGTACACAGACGGCTCCACCAATGCTGATGACACCAAGTGGAGCTGAATGGCGGTGCGCGCAGGGTATTGCTCAGCAAAAGATTCTGTATTCTAAGCTGACGCCAGGGAATTCAAAGGTAACTAATCTGCAGCTAGAGTCTCTACCAGATAATGCGTTACCGAAGGTAAGTAACTTGTTCTTTAAGATTAATTAGGAGTACGCTTTGACACCAACCAAGGGTTCAGGACTTTGAGGACAGCACCTGAGAGGTCAAGACTCACTCCACCACAGGCCAGCAGCAGATTCCAGATAAGATCCACTTGGCACTGGTCAGCTGGAAAGGCAGAAAAAAGGCCCCTTGTAGCTTGTTGTGTCCCTGTAGCCCAAGCAGGAGGTCACACTTAGCAGGTCCAGTTGTCTTCTGTTCTTCCACATGTCCAGAAGTGATATTCGGAGGGTACTGTGGGTTTCCACATTTATGCCAAGTGCCAATCTTTGAGTGGGGGGAAACTCCTGGTCACTCCCGAACCAATGGGAGAAGAATTCCCAGGCATGGCCATACCCACTTTTGCAGCACTTCCTGCGTGTTTACTGCAAACAATGTTACACTATCCCTCTGTGCCCAAAACACGAATGGCAGAACTTTACTTTCCCGGTGCAGAGCTGCTGTGCCCAACCTAAAGGTGTGGCCAGGGAAATGAGCACCCCCCTCCTCTGCGATCACTGTGTTCTCTGGGTAGCTCCTCACCCGCTGGACCTGGTGCCTGGATGGCTATGGGGACAAAGGAGCAGGCAGTCCTGAGTGTTAGCTACATGTTCCTGTGACCGGGAAGTTCTTTTAAAGTTAATTAAGTTCCTGGGCACAGCCAAACGGTCAGCTTTCCAGAGAAAGAGAACACCTCCCTATTAAGTGAGCTATTCAGCTCGTGTTTGACAGTTGGAAGCTCATGCAATTGGACTATTTCAGGTTAAAGACCGGTAATGGATTTTTTTTTTTTTTTAGAAGTAGCTGTTCTAAAATCTGTATTTCAAATCTGACTTTCTCAATGTATTCAGTTTGTAGTAAATATTTTTAAAAAGTCCAAGAATGAACTCTAAGGCCCTCATTACAACCCTGGCAGTTGGTGATGAAGTGGCGGTAATACTGCCAACAGGCTGGCGGAAAAAAAATTGGATCACGACCATGGTGGAAACCGCCAACGCAGCCAGTCACTTTAACAGTCCAACCACCACGGCAGCAGCAACAAACACTGCGATGGGAACCGCCAACAGACAGGCGGAAGTCAATGTACCGCCCACACTATTACAAGGAACCAATCCGCCAGCTTTTCCAGGGCGGTACCAACGCCATCAAAAGCATGGTTGAAACAGTCTTTGGAACGGAAACCACTCACCTCACGACACCCAACGAGGAACCAGGACGCCATGGAGCCTGACTTACAGGTCCTGCCCATGTTGGTTTACCTCCTCATCTACCAGGAACATCAAAGGCGCCGGCGACGACTACGGTGAGTACTGCACCTAGCACACAGGGGAGGGGGGGAGGAAAAAGAGAGTGACGCACACACGCAACACCCCCACCCCCCACCCACAACAACATACACACAAACACATCCAGTTACATAACAGATACACCCCATCACCCCCTGGAAGAACGCAAGGACCAAATAAAATGAGTTTAACGAGTGTAATAATCGAAAATTCAGATAGGTCAAGATATCTTTAAAACATAAGTATATACAAATATTCACAGCAAGTACTAAAGTCCGTATACAGTCCCATTTAATGTCCGTGGACCAGTGGTCCCAAAAAGCATGGGCGAAGCCCACACATGACACTGCCTCAAAACGGAGAGAACACTGCACGGGCATCAGATCGAAAAAAACACAGGCACCTCAGGGGGAAGGGGAGGGGGGGGGGGACACCTTAGCCGGATGATGGGATGATGCCACTACTGCTTGAGGGGGCTCCATGCCCACTGTTTGCTCCTGGGGAGTGCAAAGCCACATTCTCTCAAGTGGGTGGTTTGCCCACTGCCTGGTCCTGGAGAGTGCAAAGTCACAGTCTCTCAAGTGGGTGGTTTGCTCACTGCCTAGTCCTAGGGAGTACTAAGTCACAGTCTCTCAAGTGGGTGGTTTGCCCACTGCCTGGTCCTGGGGAATGCAAAGCCACAGTCTCTCAAGTGGGTGGTTTGCCCACTGCCTGGTCCTGTGGAGTACAAAGCCACAGTCTCTCAAGTGGGTGGTTTGCCCACTGCCTGGTCCTGGGGAGTACAAAGCGACAGTCTCTCAAGTCGGTGACATGTTCCACTGGTTCTTGAGGGGGCTTTGTGCCCAGAGTGCTTCATCCTGACAAGGATAGGGTGAGTAGATGCCTTCTTCCACTGGTTCTGGAGGGGGCATGGTGCCCAGAGTGCTTCATCCTGCCAAGCACTGGGGGAGTGGATGCTGTTCTCCACTGGTTCTGGAGGGGGAATGGTGCCCAGTGATGCTGCACCAGCAGTGTGGCAGTTCCCATTCCCTCACATAGGAGTCTGAGCCACGAGATTTACCAGTAACAGGTAGCATGATACTCCATGAAGGCAGAGCCACACTCCTCTTTGCGACGACTAAGGCTGCAAACTGCTGGTAGTGCCAGGGCTGGTGGAGATGCCTCATGTAGTGTGTGCAGGGTCCAGGACGTCTCCTGCAGCCTCAGAAGCCTGCACACTGGGGATGCTGCAGATGTCCTGTAGGAAGTTGGCTCTATATGTACTATTTCATAGTAAGAAATAGCATGGGACTTTTAAAAATTTAGAAAAATAGCTAAAATTGCAAAAATCCGTTTCTAATGACAATTTTGGGAATTTAGTTGTGTGATCAGGTATTGGCTGAGTAGTCCAGCAAATGCAAAGTCTTGTACCCCACCGCTGATCCACCAATGTAGGAAGTTGGCTCTATATGTACTATTTCAAAGTAAGAAATAGCATGCACAGAGTCCAAGGGTTCCCCTTAGAGGTAAGATAGTGGCAAAAAGAGAGAATTGTAATGCTCTATTTTGTGGTAGTGTGGTCGATCAGTAGGCTTATCAGAGGGTAGTGTTAAGCATTTTTGTACACACACAGGCAATAAATGAGGGACACACACTCAAAGACTTACTCCAGGCCAATAGGTTTTTATATAGAAAAATATATTTTCTTAGTTTATTTTAAGAACCACAGGTTCAAGATTTACACACAATACTTTAAATGAAAGGTATTTCACTCTGGTATCTTAGGAACTTCGAATCATCACAATAGCATGTACAGTTTTGGCAAATATGGCAATAAGCTATTTTAAAATAGGACACAGTGCAAAATTCAACAGTTCCTGGGGGAGGTAAGTATTTGTTAGTTTCACAGGTAAGTAAAACACTTACAGGGTTCAAAGTTGGGTCCAAGGTAGCCCACCGTTGGGGGTTCAGGGCAACCACAAAGTTACCACACCAGCAGCTCAGGGCCAGTCAGGTGCAGAGGTCAAAGTGGTGCCCAAAACGCATAGGCTTCAATGGAGAAGGGGGTACCCCGGTTCCAGTCTGCCAGCAGGTAAGTACCCACGACTTCGGAGGGCAGACCAGGGGGGTTTTGTAGGGCACCCGGGTGGGGGGGACACAAGTCAGCACAAAAAGTACACCCTCAGCGGCACAGGGGCGGCCGGGTGCAGAGTGCAAACAGGCGTCTCGCTTTCAATAGGTTTCAATGGGAGACCCAGGGGTCTCTTCAGCGATGTAGGCTGGCAAAGGGGGGGGGGGCTCCTCGGGGTAGCCACCACCTGGGCTAGGGAGAGGGCCACCTGGGGGTCGCTCCTGCACTGGAGGTCGGATCCTTCAGGTCCTGGGGGCTGCGGGTGCAGTGTGTTTCCCAGGCATCGGGTTCTTTGAAGCAGGCAGTCGAGGTCAGGGGGAGCCTCTGGATTCCCTCTGCAGGCGTCGCTGTGGGGGGGGGGGGGGGTGGCTCAGGGGGGTCAACTCTGGCTACTCACAGGGTCGCAGTCGCGGGGGAGTCCTCCCTGTAGTGTTGGTTCTCCGCAGGTCGAGCCGGGGGGTGTCGGGTGCAGAGTGGAAAGTCTCACGCTTCCGGCGGGAAATGTGTGGTCTTTAAAAGTTGCTTCTTTGTTGCAAAGTTGCAGTCTTTGTGGAACAGGGCCGCTGTCCTCGGGAGTTCTTGGTCCTTTTAGATGCAGGGTAGTCCTCTGAGGCTTCAGAGGTCGCTGGACCCTGGGGGATGCGTTGCTGTTGCAGTTTTTCTTGAAGTGGGGAGACAGGCCGGTAGGGCTGGGGCCAAAGCAGTTGGTGTCTCCGTCTTCTCTGCAGGGCTTCAGGTCAGCAGTCCTTCTTCATCTTCAGGTGGCAGGAATCTATCTTGCTTGGTTCTGGGGGGCCCTAAATACTCAATTTAGAGGTGTGTTTAGGTCTGGGAGGTTAGTAGCCAATGGCTACTAGCCCTGAGGGTGGCTAAACCCTCTTTGTGCCTCCTCCCTGAGGGGAGGGGGGCACATCCCTAATCCTATTGGGGGAATCCTCCATCTGCAAGATGGAGGATTTCTAAAAGTCAGTCACCTCAGCTCAGGACACCTTAGGGGTTGTCCTGACTGGCCAGTGACTCCTCCTTGTTTTTCTCATTATCTCCTCCGGCCTTGCCGCCAAAAGTGGGGCCGTGGCCGGAGGGGGCGGGCATCTCCACTAGCTGGGATGCCCAGTGGCGCTGTAACAAAGGGGGTGAGCCTTTGAGGCTCACCGCCAGGTGTTACAGTTCCTGCAGGGGGAGGTGAGAAGCACCTCCACCCAGTACAGGCTTTGTTACTAGCCACAGAGTGACAAAGACACTCTCCCCATGAGGCCAGCAACATGTCTGGTGTGTGGCAGGCTGGCAAAACTAGTCAGCCCACACTGGAAGTCGGGTATGTTTTCAGGGGGCATCTCTAAGATGCCCTCTGGGTGTATTTCACAATAAAATGTACACTGGCATCAGTGTGCATTTATTGTGCTGAGAAGTTTGATACCAAACTTCCCAGTTTTCAGTGTAGCCATTATGGTGCTGTGAAGTTCGTGTATGACAGACTCCCAAACCATATACTCTTATGGCTACCCTGCACTTACATTGTCTAAGATTTTGCTAAGACACTGTAGGGGCATAGGGCTCATGCACCTATGCCCTCACCTGTGGTATAGTGCACCCTGCTTTAGGGCTGTAAGGCCTTCTAGAGGGGTGACTTATCTATGCCATAGGCAGTGTGAGGTTGGAATGGCACCCTGAGGGGAGTGCCATGTTGACTTAGTCATTTTCTCCCCACCAGCACACACAAGCTGGCAAGCAGTGTGTCTGTGCTGAGTGAGGGGTCCCCAGGCTGGCATAAGACATGCTGCAGCCCTTAGAGACCTTCCCTGGCATCAGGGCCCTTGGTACCAGGTGTACCAGTTACAAGGGACTTACCTGGATGCCAGGGTGTGCCAATTGTGGAGACAAAGGTACAGTTTTAGGGAAAGAACACTGGTGCTGGGGCCTGGTTAGCAGGCCTCAGCACACTTTCAAATCATAACTTGGCATCAGTAAAGGCAAAAAGTTAGGGGGTAACCATGCCAAGGAGGCATTTCCTTACATGTCCGCTGTAGTGGCACTGGCTGGGCACGTCGCGGGGCATGGGGCGGTGTCTGTGGCAGAGATGCTGCCAGTGATGCAGGTGTCTGCACTTGTGGAGGGAGACACCAGGCCGTCTCCTGCAGCCTCGGAAGGGTGCCCACTGGGGATGATGCTGGTGACTGTAGTAGAGGCAGCAGACGTGCAGGTGGCAGTGCAGATGGCGGTGCAGGTTGCGGCCGTTGCGGCGGTGGCCACCGCCATACAGGTTGCTGGTCTGTCTTGCAAAAGGGGTGACACTAGTCCCTTACCCGGAGGCTCCGTGCCCTGAGCTGACTTCCCTTTGCCCTTGTGTCCCTTCCCCACCTTGGAAGTCACTGCTGGGACCTTGGCACTAACCTCTTTGGTCCTGGAAAAGGCCTTGCTGGGTGGTTGGTGCGGCTTTCCTCTTCAGCAAGCTGACCCCTTCTTTACCTTGGCAGGTGGCAGAATAGGGTGGTCCTTGGCTTCACTAGGTGGCACACTGGCAGCCCTGATGGGTGCCGCCTTTGATGTTCCTGGACTTGCAGGGACCACACTGGACGAGGATTTGCTGGCTGAGGTGCTTGGCTGGGATCTAGACATCCTGGCCCCTAGGGGAAGGACGGGAGGGGGAGGTGTAGGGAAGAGGTCAATGGCAGCTAGGAAACGTTTTTTAGACACACTGGGACGGGACGATGGAGGGGATTTGGGAGTGGAAGAAGAGGTAGTGGTTGTAGGAGGTGTACGTCTGCTGAGTGTGGGTGAGGGTGCATGGGCTGGAGGCTGTTGTGAGGTGGATGGCTGTTGAGTGGGTGTGTGCCGGCGTTTGTGTACTTTGGGAGGAGGGCTCACAGACACACTGGGAGAGGACACAGAGGACGTGTGCATGGTTGTGGGGGTGGTGATTGCATGTGAGCGGTGTGTGGTGATGGGTGTGCTGGTGATGGAGGTAGTGGCTGAGGATGTCGTGCATGCAGGTGTGAGTGGAGACGAGACGGGTGGAGGATGTGAAGGAGGGGGACACAGTGGAGGCAGTGGATGTTGGTGTGTCTGCATGGGGATGGTGCTTGTTTGTATGAGTGCCTGTGGGATGTGTGGTGCTTATGTTTGCCATGTCCACTCTTGTGTGTTGATGTGTGTGCATGCTGGTCTGATGGTGTGTTTGGGATAGGCTGAGGTAGAGGGGATTGGGTCGGGGTAGTGGAGGTTGGAGAGGGGAGGCTGGACACAGGGACAATGGCTGCCATCAGTGCTGAGGCTAGAGCCTGAAATGCTCTCTGTTGGGCCGCTACGCCAGAATGAATGCCCTCCAGGTATGCATTTGTTTGCTGCAAATGCCTCTCAACACCCTGGATGGCATTCAAAAAGATTGACTGCCCAACAGTGAGGGATCTCAGGAGGTCAATAGCCTCCTCACTGAGGGCAGCAGGGCTAACTCGGGCAGGGCCTGAGGTGCCTGGGGCGAAGGAGTTACCCACCCTCCTGGGTGAGCGGGCACGGGAAACACTCTGAGGGGCTGCTGGGAGGGTGGTGCTGGTAGGGGGGGATGGCGTTTGTACCTGTTGTTGCGGTGGGCACAGATGTGCCCGCCACCGCAAGGGAGCTCCCATCAGAGGAGGAGTCGCTGTTGCTGGTATCCCCTCCTGTCCCCGGCGTGGAGCTGCCTTCGCCCTCCGTCCCACTGGTGCCTTCAGACTCTGTACATTCACCCTTCTGGGCCATGTGGGTTGCAGCTCCCTCCTGCGCTGGTGCCACTGCTCCTCCGCCAGATGATGCTAATGCACACAAGGACAGGGTGACAAAACAAAAAGGGGGGAAGACAGAGGAGACACATGGTCAATGCCTGCAACACCACTACCGTTGGCGGACACAACACACAGGGAGCAGCCTTATGCACTAGCCTATACACTAGCAGTTAGTGGGAAAAACACCTGCCCATGGGGGACTATGCCTAAGCCCATTTGCTCCATCCGTGGAACCCACAGGAGCCTGACTAGTTGTAGATGGCCACTACCACTATTGGGGTTGGAGTGCCACAGAGCCTGCCTAACAAGGGATCTACCCTAGCAAGTTCGGCCTGGCCTAGGGGAGCCCACAGCCCACATCCCACACCCAGACACCTCGTAGAGGGCGCAGAGTCAGCTGAATGAGACTGTACACACCCCCTTGTGGCTGCTGTGATGCCCTCAGGCGCCCATCCAACTCCAGGATCCGGAACATCAGAGGGGTCATGGTGCGACGGGCACCCCTTCCACATTGGGAGGCCATCCCCAACTGGGGCTCCGCCGTATTCTTTCTCAAGCGGCGCAGGTCCTCCCATCTCTTGCGGCAGTGGGTGCTCCGTCTATGATAGACCCCCAGGGTCCGCACTTCCATGGCGATGGCACACCAAATAACCTTCTTCTGGTGGGCGCTGACCTACCGGAAAGGTAAAGTAAGAATGGATTTTACTCCCCTGTCCGGTTCTTCTTACTCATTGGCCACAACTTCCCAAACATGCCCTGAAACACATACACTGACCATCCTCACATGCAGGCCACAGCCCCCCCCATGTATCTTCCATCCAGCCCACTCCATACATTAGTGTCCCATCCACCATGTTCACAGTGTACTCACCTGTTTGTCTGGAGGACC
Organism: Pleurodeles waltl; assembly: GCF_031143425.1. Lineage (NCBI taxonomy): Eukaryota > Metazoa > Chordata > Amphibia > Caudata > Salamandridae > Pleurodeles > Pleurodeles waltl. The sequence continues at coordinate 502,529,913 of NC_090451.1, read as the reverse complement.
GTAGAGGAGAGTGTACTGGTGGAGGACCCCATCCACCAGGTTGTCCAACTCCTCTGCGGTGAAGGCAGGGGCCGTTTCCCCAGACACTGTAGCCATTGTCGCTTCCAGACTCAGGTCACAGCAGCACTTGCAGTGTAGGTCCCATCCTGTTGAAGGTCAGGTATCAAGTGATTGCACAGATAGAAAATGGTGGTCACGTATGCGGCGGTGCATACCGTCACCGCCGGCGTACATCGTCATTGACTCCTGGAACCCATAAGGCCCAATGATAAGCAATGATGAATTGTGCAGCGGTCTTTGTCCGCCTACCGCGACGCTGCACAACGCCAGCGCAGCTACCTCATTTCCCCTTGTCCCTCCTTACAGGTCAGGCAGCCGCCATTTCAGGGGGACACATGGCAGGGCACCTAACTGCGTCACAACACTTTTGGGCAGGAATACAGATAGCGCAACACACCGATGAAATCACAATAGTGCAAAATACCCTTCGCAACCTATGTGGTAAATGACCCTCTGCTCACCATTCTCCTCCATAGGGCACATCCGCTGGGGCAGATGATGAGATGGCGTCATCCTCCGGTGTACAGACCCCTGGTGGACCTGTCGACAATGGAAGACAGGCACATCATTATCACCTACAGACTTGATCGTGCCACAATCCATGAACTGTGTGCCCAGTTGGAGCCTGACCCCTTCATATTTGCAGGTGACTCTGGTTACCCCAACCTGTCATGGCAACTGACCCCAGTGAGGAATCCCAGGGCAAGGGCAGAGGAACGCTACAATGAGGCACATGGGCGAACTAGGAGGATTATAGAGCGGACTTTCGGCCTCCTGAAGGCCAGGTTCCTGTGCCTCCATCTGACAGGTGGCTCCCTATACTACTCACCGAAGAAGGTGTGCCAGATAATCGTGGCATGCTACATGTTGCACAACCTGGCTTTGCGACGCCATATACCTTTTCTGCAGGAGGATGGGCCTGATGTTGGTCTTGTGGCAGCTGTAGAGCCTGTGGACAGTGAAGAAGAGGAGGCAGAAGAAGAAGATATTGACAACCGAAACAACATCATCATGCAATACTTCCAGTGAGACGCAGGTAAGAGACTGGCACTGCTCCTCTCATATCAGACTACTGTAGGACATTACATGAGTCTGCCTTGTTACCTCTGTGTACGGACCTGACAGTTCACTTTGGCTTTCCTTTTCATAGATCTGGGTACCACATTCTGCCTTCTGCTATGTTCACTGCTGCCCAAAAACTGTCATACTTTGGTATGTGCAAATGAACATTGCCATTGATATTTGTAAGAGAGGTTGTAATAACACATTTGTGAAAGTAGAGACTGACTCCACATTGTTTTGTGATTCAAGGGTGTTTATATAAGTGCTAATCAGTGGGGAGGGTTGTGCAATGGGCTGGGGTGATGGTGGAGGAATATCCATGGTAGAGTCCAGTCTCTTTGTATCACAGGTGCATTGTCCAAGGGGGCATAGGAAGTGGAGCAATGGCAGTTCAAGGTGGTCAGGGTGTCCTAGTGGGACAGAAGCGTGACAATCAGGAGAGTCTTATATCTTGGTGGGGGTCTTGGCAATGTTCTCTGTCTTGTGCCTGGATCGCAGGGACTGTTTGCGGGGTGGTTCTCCTTATGCAGGGGCTGGGGTGCTGGTGGCCTGTTGGTCCTGTGGCGGGACCTCCTGTTCACTAGCGCCAGCAGACATGGAGGGCTGTTCATCGTTCGGGCTAGTGTCAGGGGCCCTTTGGTGTGCCACTGTCTCCCTCATGGTGTTGGCCATGTCTGCCAGCACCCCTGCAATGGTGACCAGGGTGGTGTTAATGGACTTCAAGTCCTCCCTGATCCCCAAGTACTGTTCCTCCTGCAGCCGCTGGGTCTCCTGAAACTTTGCCAGTACCGTGCCCATGGTCTCCTGGGAATGGTGGTATGCTCCCATAATGCTGGAGAGTGCCTCGTGGAGAGTGGGTTCCCTGGGCCTGCCCTCCACCTGTCGCACAGTAGTCCTCCCAGCTTCCCTGTTGTCCTGTGCCTCTGTCCCCTGAACCGTGTGCCCACTACCACTGACCCCAGGTCCCTGATCGTCCTGGGTTAGTGGGTTTGCCTGGGGTCCCTGTAGTGGTGGACACACTGCTGATTGACGTGTCCTGAGGACATTGGCATGGGCCCGCTGGGTGGGTTCTGTGGTGGTGATTCCTGAGGGGGGAGGTTCAGTGGTGGTTTGGGACTGTGGCAGGGGAACCGACTGTCCAGAGGTCCCTTATGGGCTGGGCTGGTCATCTTGATCCAGACGTGCAGAGCTGCTGTCATCACTGTGGCCTCTTCTGTGGGGGAACTGGATATGGCTGGCACCTCCTGTCCGGTGACGTTGGGTAGGGGTCCTGTTGAGGTGTAAATGCATAGTTATTGTATCTGTGTGTCCCATCTTGTGCATTGGGTGAGTTTCCCTCTACTCCAGTGCTTGCATTATTGCCTTGGCCCTTGTGTGAGTGGTGATTTTGTGGCCTGGGTGAGTCTCTGTACTGGACATGCTTTGGTGATGGGTGTCCATGCAGGTCTGTAATGGATGTCCATGCATTGGTGTTACATGCAGGGCTTGGTATTGGGATGTTTGGGTTGTGATAGTGGGGAGTAAGGGTAAGGGTGGGGTATGTGATGGCATTCAGGTAGGGAGGGGGATATAGTAGTAAAGATTTGACTTACCAGAGTCCAGTCCTCCTGCTACTCCTGCGAGGCCCTCAGGATGCATGATCACCAAGACTCGCTCCTCCCATATTGTTAGTTGTGGGGGAGGAGGTGGGGGTCCACCGCCAGTCCTCTGTACGGCTACCTGGTGTCTGGATACCACGGAACGCACCTTCCCCCTTAGGTCATTCCACCTCTGATGTCATCCCGTGTTCTTGGATGCTGTCCCACTGAGTTGACCCTGTCGACAATTCTCGGCCATAGCTCTATCTTCCTTGCAATGGATGTCTGCTGCACCTGTGATCCGAATAGCTGTGGCTCTACCCGGATGATTTCCTCCACCATGACCCTGAGCAGCTCCTCAGAAAACCTGGGGTGCCTTTGAGGTGCCATAATGTGGTGTGGGTGATGTGTGAGGTGATGTTTGTTGCGATGTGTGATGTGATGTGTTTGGGTGTGTTCTTTGAGGTGCGTGGATGTTGTATGAGTGATGGTGTTGTGTGCCTCCGGATGCTGGTGTTGTCTTTGCTATTCTCTCTCTCTCTGCTTCTTCCAAAACTGTCGTCGTAAGGGGTTGTGGGTAGTGTGCGTGTGTGTTTTCTAATGGTGTGAGTGTGTGGGTGTGGTGTGTGTATGTGCATCAGGTGTGTGTATTTTGAATTGCCCAATGTGGTTGTGTTTTGTAAATGTGTGTGTATTTTGAGCGAGGCGGTGTGTACCGCCAATGGATTACCGCAGTTGAATGACCGCCGCGTTGATTCGTGGGTCGTGATAGTGTGGGCGTATTTCTGTTGGCGTGACGGTGTAGGTTTTGCTATTGCCAGTTTATCACTGACCTTTGGTGTGGCGGACTTGTGTGGGTGTCTGTATTGTGGTGGATTACGAGATGTGGGTCATAATACCTGTAGCGGATTTCCGCCGCGGCAACAGTATGTTGGCGCCCGTCAGCACGGCGGTAAGCGGGATTTACCGCCAGGGTTGTAATGATGGCCTAAGTGTTTTATAAGTAGAGATTACAGTATTAAATTCAATATTGTATCCCAGTGCTTCCTTTTGGCACAGCCAACCCGGCTCCAGTGAAAAAGGGTTTTTGGCCTTTTCACTACGGAGGACATGTTTAACATGAAACTTTTACATGTTCTTAAATACGTAAGGCTTAATCGGGGGTGACTTATTAATAGTTAAAAGGAGGGTTTAGGGATTTCAAAAAGGGATTAGTTTGACTGGTCGAATTTCCATTTAAAACCTGCACAGCTGTGTTACACCTTGTAGGCCTGCAGTCATGTTTGGCCATTACTGCAGTTGATAGCACAAAGTGTGCTGTACCCTTTATGTACCATATGATAGAAACTTATAGGTGAGTTAAATATGCCAGTTTGGGGACACAAATTAATCATCAGGTTGAAAGGTGGAGCACAGTTGCTTTACCTCTGGTTAGTGGGGTAAAGTGCTCAGACGTCTACAGCCAGCAAAAAAAGTCAAGGCAAAAATCTAGGAGTACGCCACGCAAGAGATGATCATTTCCAACAGAGAAAATTTTACCTGAATACAGGTTTATTCCCACCTAAAAAGAATTATACTTCAGTGCCAAGTCTGGTGGGCCATGACTTTACTGTGCCAAGATTTTTTGTAATCCTTTTTAAGTCTCTGATATGGACAGTTGTGGCTGTCCATGGGTAGACCTATTATTTCCAATACATAACATAAACTTAGAGTGGGCTTTGAGTCACTCCCTTCCTCATGATTGGTGGCTTTGTTGTCTACCTCAGTTGTATGGTTAGGATTCAGTGACTCTCCTCCCTAATCTTGTTTTTAGCCTATGCAGGTGCATTTTGTTCTCACAATGTTTGATTGGATGAGATGTATCATCCTCTGCATACCTAAGGGACTTTTTGGAGGGAATACGTTTTATTTCTCTCCACTCTTTTCCGTCTTTAACCCTGCCATCTGCGTCATCTCTTTTCACTACTTCACACCCCCTGATGCTTCCTACCCCTTTTCCAATCCCACTCTTCTTATCTCTGGCCCTATTATTTTTTGTTTATTTATTTTTTGTTTATTTCTGTGTCTACTTATCTTTTTTTTTTTTTACAAGAGCCCCACAGTTGCAAAGTGCAGTTAGGCAGTTTGATTCCCTTCGGCGCATAGCGTGCACTTCTTTTTGATTTTCTCTCACCTTTTAATTAAGCGTTCTAACTTGGGCATCCGCCATGTTAGAAAGGTAAATTAGACATTGCCTTCATGATTCCTGCTGCCTGTGCACGTCATGTCATAGCACCTACATGGGTTGCCATCTTGAAATGGGTCTACTTAAAAAAAAAAAAGCATGATTACAGGCCATGCATGTGCATGCACGTAACTGGGAAAAAAAGCATTGATAAAGCCAATAGCTCTACCATTTACACCCAAGACCTATTGGCTTTGCAAATGCTTGTTTTATTTTGTTTGTCTTTCTTGCATTTTTAAACTGTCTTCAGGTTACAGTAATGTAAAGCAAAGAGTACCATTTCTTTGTATCAATAAAGTCATATTTTCCAGTGATTTATATTAGAACTGAAAAGGGTTCTGTACCTGTTTATCTTCCTGCCAGGAAGTACCCACATTGTTCTGTTAAAACTCCATGTGATGGTTATATATTTTGTTTTTAAGTGACGCTTTATATTGCAAACAATTAGCTGTCATCTTTAGGCAGCAGCATATTCTCTTATTGTTTTTCTATTTGTAGGATATACATGCTATAAAAAATAAAAGTAATGTGGCAACTGTCCCAGCCTGCTAAAACTGGATCTATTGACTTTACCAGAGCCTTTTTGTATATTATAAATACATTTTGTGGCAGGGGCGTGGGGCCAAGGGCCAAAAGCCTATACTGTCCACTCTCGTCACTGCCCCGGTTCCAAAACTGTTGTCCTGTTGAGCTCTATTTGTAGGAAAACTTCTGTGTCTGTACTTTGTGTTTAATGATGAGCTTTATTGAATTTAGAGTTGGCACCTGTGCTGTTCCTTTTATACCTGAGATGGTGAAGCAGCTCTTTTATTGAGGGAAAAAGATATGGAGTCTAGAATATCTGGAAGGACTCAGTGTCCCACTTCACATGTTTTGAGGTTGATAGAAAACAGTAATTTGAGAACATATATGCTTCATGTTTCTATACTCATTGGGTTCATATATGTTACTAAATAGCAATTATTAACAGCCTGTTCAATGACGTCTCTCTACATTGGCGACAAGGACAAAAGAAAGGCAAATCTAAAGGAGAACATGGCAAGATGCTACAGTTTATTATGCAACTTGTCTAACAGCAACCAGTCTCCACCTGAGTGGTAGTGTGGCATGGAATGGTGCTTTCTAACCTGGTCATCGCGTATTATGAGCAATGGCATAACAAAGGTCCCTGCAGGGCGGAGGGGGAGGCCAAGCCTCAGGAACCCCTTTAGCACCAGTCACGGCTCGCTTCGCTCACAAGGGGTGGGGTGAATGTGGTGCGCGGGTGGTGGTGGTGGGAGGGGATAACATTTAATAGAAGAAATGTAAAAAAAAAAAAACGTACTTCTTCCGTTGCCGCCACGCAGCTCCTTTTTCCTAGTCGTTGCTGCAGGCACAGGCTCTCAGCCTGCCCTGCAGCCAATCCTGACACTGCTCTGAGCAGCGTTAGGATTGCCGTCTGGGAGCGCCAGACATACGACCAAACATACATGCGCACTGAGGGGAGTGCACAGCAATAATAAACATGGTTTGTTATCATTTTGTTAAAGGTTTTGCAGCTTCTGCTGCTGGCGGGGGGTGATGCTCCTTAGCCCTAAGGAGGAGCCTCCACTGCTCAGCACACTACACTATGCATGTGCGGCAGCCCCTGACTGGGTCCAGGGGGCCACTTCCAGGGACTTAAGAGGTGGGCCTTAAGTTTCGTTACTTCACTGATTATGAGTTGCAAGTGTTACAAATCAACTCTCAGCAGCAGGAGTGCATGTATTCTAGCGCATTGAAAGAAAACAGTTATCACGCAGCAAAGTAAATACAATGCACAAGCAACCAGTTAATAATCAAATTAGTGCCCAAATGCACGCACATGAGTGGGCTTCTAATACATGAGGAGATGGCAGTAGGAAACCCAACCATACAGTAAGTAAACAAATACCAAAAGTACCCCTTCTTTGTATTTTAAACGGCTTTTTTATAGTGTTTTCCAACACTTAAAACATTAATACAGCACGGCTTGTCTACTTATATGCTATCAGTTTTTCATACCCTTCTTTTGAATAATTTTGATGCTCATTAACTGGAACTTGTACCCATCAAGATGTTTGGGCAGATTAGGAAGGAGGTTGTACTGAGGTCGCCTTTTATGACTCACAAGGAAGTGGCTATGGATTTCAAACTGTCTATTTTCAATCAAGTATCGGAAAGCCATGATTTATATCTGTCAGAAACTCCTCTTCCCTCTTTTGTTACAGACAAAGTGATATGTCGGGGATCATTTCCTATTAAAGTCACACTTACTTTAGAGGAATACACAAGACAACAAGCGAAGATGCTATGTGATGTTCTCAATCCTATATTAGTTTCAGTTACGTTATTTGAGGGCCAAAATTATTCTCCTAAAATATTCATAGGAAAGAAAGCAAATAATACTCTTAAATTTCAGGTATCCTTTTAATGTTGAAACATTGACCGATTAAACCTAAATAATTTCCAGATAAAGAGTTGTGCAGCCATACCTAGGGATAATCATATTTCTCATCTCTGCTCCAAGTTTGCATTCATATGGTGGTGTAATGTCACTACAGTTGTTTCAGCTTGAGCTCTCTCTGCTGATGCTAATGAAACATATGTTGCACTTGGTACATATACCTTTTAGCAAGACCCTAGCTCCTTCCAATCTGCCCAGGAACTCAAGTTTTAGAAATCAATTTAAACTTTCAGGTCAAAAGCCTTTTTTCTATTGAAATCATCTTGTTTGTTGCTGTCCATCAAACAGGTGTGAAACTGTGAAGGATGGGAGTGACCAAAATCCATTTGAGTAGGAGCGTGACACATTTGATTCCTCATAGATAAGTTAGTATTTGAGGCTTTCTTCAGGCTCACACATTAGCCTTGTTGTTGCAGTGATATACAAGTGCCAGTGGTTTGTCCTCTGAAACGGGAAGGGTCGTGGCCCCTATGGGATGTCTTTCTGATCAGCAATTCAGGATTATGCTATATTATTTTGCCTTTCATCCATTAATATCCACAGTTCAACGTCCAGAGTGTTTTTGGTATAGCCTATCACTAGTTTATCGATGAAAAAATGTTATTTCCTGTCTACATGTTTGTGAGGCAATATGTTCTCCAGACTTTGATGTGACTTTAAATAATTCATTTGAGTGAATAAATATGCAACCTATGAACTAAGAACTTGCTTTTGCTCAAAATTCGTTTATTGATTGTCAAAGTGCCAAAACACATACACAATAAAGTCGGCATGGATCGTTTTTGTTACCAAATAGTGCTGCCAAAGAACAAAGAGCAATGCAGTGATCAGTAGCATATCATATAGTAATATGAAAAGCACTATAATGTCTAGCATATGCAACATTTAGAGCTGAGTAATGCATTGTACCACAATGCGAAGAGAAAAGGGGAAAGAAACAAAAAACAAGCTACAAAGACTTAAATAAAAAAACTACAGGTCATAGAGTCTGGCGATTGATTAATAGGCAGGGTCAGCATTGCATCAGTGTGTAAGCGGTATTGCTCAACATTTGAGCAGTGGCAGGTGCCATGTGTGAGGGTAAGGTGCATAGGATAGAATCAGTCAAATAGCTGGAATGTCGCAGTTTAGGTGGGTTAAGGCATGTGAACTCAATGTGCTTAAGATAATGTATCAGTGGGTGCCAAACACATTGGAAGGTGGCATCACTCCCAGTTAAATTGTGGGAGAGGCGTTTCATTGCTTAACCATTCCATTGCGCATTGAGGGAGGGGCATCTTTTTCCATGTTAATGCTACAAAATGCCGTGCCGCATGAAGTAAGTAGCTAATAATCTTCCATTTAGCGCGGGCCATAGCTTCTAGTGCCAGGGGTTGAATTCCTAGTATGACCATTAGATATGAGAAGGGAAGCGAGTAACCTATAATGGCCTTCATGTGGCCCAGGATCTCCTTCCAGTAAGTGGTAATAAGGACCTCCAGATATAACAAAAATCCCTGCATCGCTAGCAGAGAGGGAAGGTAGCAAGGTAAACGATGGAGAGGTGAGTCAGTGTGTAGTACCATTGAAGCATCAATTTATAATCCTTCTCCCTGGGTGAGATACTACAATAGGTTTTGAGTATGTCCTGCTACACTGTCTCCCATTGTTTAGGTGTAATGTTTTCCTGAGCGTGCCATGCAGATCGATAGGTGTGGTTGCGAATAGGTGTGGAATGTTGAAGCGTAGATGCTAAGTGCGAGATCTGAGACCCCATGTGCCATCGAATTCACGGACTAGCTTCTCAAAAGGAGTGTAGGCACAAGTAGTGCTACGGTTTACTGAGTGATATTGGACCAGGGATATAGGACCCTGTGCCATAATTGGCAATATTAGAGGCAGGCTGTCTCTGGGAACTGGTATTCTGACTTGCATTGGTCGAAGTACTTCATGGCACCCCCTACAAATAGGTCACAAATTTTTCTGCAATTGCCAGAACTGCAAATGCAGAAAGAGTGGGGGGTTTAATACGGGTATAAAGTCCAGGTTCTGAGCGATAGGCATATTCAGGGAGGGAAAGGTGGTAAGACATTTCTTTACCACCACTTTGCCCCAAATGTCCAGAACCATCGTGGTGGGAGTCACAATGTACCCGCTGCGTGGCCGGGCATGTTTGGGGAGCCAGGCCAGGTCCCACAGGGGCCGACAAGCCACTGCTTGATCCATGTGAAACCAGTGCCTCTCACTCTCCTGGACCACCCACTCAGAGATTTAGCGCAGGTGGGCCACCCAGTAATATCCAAGGAGATTGGGGCAGGCTAGACTGCCCCTATCTCGCAGTTGCATTAGCAAGGTGTTGGATATCTGTGGTTGCCTTCCATTCCAGATAAAGGCACAAATGTCCCTTTTTTGCAGGCGCAGTATGCCATCTTGTGGGTTTTAAAGTGGCCATGTTTGAAACAGATAGAGAACCCATTGGAGTACATTCATTTTTATAATGTTCGCGCACACCAGCCAAGACATATGAAGATGTTTCGCTCCTTGGATGGAGCGGTGAAGGTTCGGGCAGTTTGCCCAGGTCCATTATGTGAGCAGAGGGATAATATGAAGGTCCAGATACCCGATAGTGTCTTGTGACCATTGGAAAGGCGCTAAGTGTTGCGGTGCCGGTAGATCCTGTGTGGGAATGGTCAATTTGAGTGCAGATGATTTGGACATATTGATTTTAAAACCGGATACCAACTCATAAGCATGTAGGCAGGCTACCACCTCCAGGAGAGAGATCTTCAGCTGAGTGAGCGTGAGCAGAAGGTCATCAGCAAACATGCAGATTTTGTTAGTTAGCCCCCCAAAGGGTATACCCGTCACCACTTCTCTGCAGAGGATAGTAATAGAAAGGGGTCTGACTACTAGGGCAAATAATAGAGGTGAGAGTTGACATCCCTGTTTAAGTGTGCCATTAAGATGGTGACAGGGTCTGTAGTTTGTCTGTTCACCCGAACAGTGGCAGTGGGCACTACATATGAAGAATACAGTAGAGGGACTGGGAGATTTTAGATTGGTCCAGGGCACGTCTTCCTGAAAGTCAGATACAAAATAATTAGGTACACTGTTCCAAGAGGATCACCACAGGTCGAATAGGCACTTCTTTAAATAGAAGCAAAAACCCTCACACTCCCAATGGGTGTCATGCTTCATCATAGGGTCTGCTCCTCGTCGGGCTGGTGCTAAAATGCCCAACGGGCCCCTCTAGGGGGCTCTTTGCTGGAGGACTTTTAATAAGTGCCGTAGTCAACAGTAGGAGTAGACTCAAACCTATAAGGAGAAGTGAAGGGCTGGAAATGGTGTGTTGAAATTGACTCTAGGCCCTGCCGTTAAACAGTTTATCATCACTAAGGGGTCTGGGTTAAGATTAAAAACAAATGGGGAGATCAAGGAAATAATGTTCTTCCACTCAACCTAGAGAAAAAGAAGTAGGGAAAGGAAATGTATTCCTTTAACCCTCATTAGCGGCACTACATATGAAGCCATGATCTTGGAAATTATACCTCGGCCTAATCCTACTTTATGTAATACCACCATGAGGAAAGGCCAGTTGACTCTGTCATAGGCCTTTTCTGCGCCAAGCGAGAGAAGGCATGCTGTGATCTCATATCGGTTCGCTTTTTCAACCAGATGCACTGTGCTGCGAACATTGTCCATTCCCTGATTATGCTGGATAAAGTCCACCTGGTCTGGGTCTATGAGACCCAGGAGGTAGCATTCCAATCTTGTAGCTAATTTTTTGGTGAAAAGCTTAGCATCTGTATTAAGAAGCGCTATGGGGCCATAAGATGGGCAACAGGTCGGCTCCTTGTGCCATCGCATGTAAGCAATCATTACAGAGTGGGGTGCAACTCTGGCGTTTTAAACGGAGCCCTTGGTGAAAGGTGTTGGGGAAGTGTCTTTACCCAGATTGCGGAGATTATGGATAGTGTCAAATTTAGTGTCCTATACGGATGCTCCCGTTTGGTGTCTATCGGGACAGCACAATTTCACCTTGGTCCAGATGGGGCGTATGCCTGGTCTATGGGATCCTCTGGAGGGAGAGGTTTCTTGTTCTTCAGAGTCGTCTGCAAGGCCCAGTAGAATTGTCGCTTCAGTGAATGAGCGGATGCAGGTGAACAGACGAGCAAAGGAGTGACCCCATTGGTAACGTATTTCCAGCTCTCGCATCCTGTCGGTGATGGGCTTGAAGTCTTGTCACTTTCGCAGAGTGATGGATGAGAGGTCCTGGTAGAGTTGGATGGCATTCCCCTGGTATGTCAAATCAGCTTTGCCCCGGGTGACCTTAAGTATGGCTTCCTATTCCGTGAAAAAGTGTACTCTTGTCAGTATGTTCAGCACTGTGTCTGGGCAGCCTGGGGCAGAGGCCACCCTAGGGGCCCTATCAAGTGCCAGGGAGGAGGCTTTGTCATCTCCTCGGAGGGCTTGAAGAAGTTCTGCTGTAAAGGTCATGATATTGCTGCCCTCTGCACCGTGAGGCACCCCTCTGATATGGGTGTTGTTGCTGCGGTTTCCGTTTTCAAAGTCCTCCTGTTTCCTTTGTGGCTCGGTTTGATGTTCTTCAAGGATTTTCAACCGTTTCCACAACATCTCTTGATCCTTTGACCGGGCGAACACTGTACATTTAATGTCATTCACTCACTCCACCATCTCTGAGACATCTTGCCTTATGTCGCGGATACAGGCTTTAAATTCTGCTTTGAGTGAACCAGTGTCATCACGAATTTCTTGTAGAAAGTGATCCATGTATTCCCGTGTGATGACCATCTGCAGGGGAGTATTTGATTTTGGTGCCTGGGAGGGAGGCTGCATTTCAGAGTCTGTAGCAGAGACCTTGCTCCAGGGAAATGTCACTGGTTTGTCTTTTGCTGATTTAGAACAGAGCATAATGGTTGTGCAAGGTCGATCCACCCTGGGGGTGAGGTTTCTATGCTTCTGCTCTCTCCTATCAAGTGGGCCATTGCAGTCCAGAGGTACAATTGCTAGCGCAGTCTTAGAGGGGTGAAATGTCAGGTGAAAGCGCTGTGAGTGAGAGGAGTTGGCAATCAGTATTGGTGGGGGGACAGTCGAGGAGTGCATGAATCCAGTCTGACAGATTTTTGAACCATACAAAATCACACTATTGAAGCAAGCATGAGAAGTCCAACTGTTCTTGTAGCTAGGGCTGCAGCAAAAGCCATGAGAGGCTATGCCGCTTAGGGGCACTCTCACCCAACAGGTGTAGGATCGTTGCCACCAGTTACCCCTTATTGTATCAGAGAAATGGCCATACAAGGTCTTTAAGAGAGTGGAGCTGAAGTACTTTGCTTGTCACTCCCAGACACAGGGTAGCCAGATGAGCAAGGGACAACTTGTAGTGAGTGCAGAGAGGGACACAGGCAAGTCCCAGCACAGCTGTGGGCTGCTTATTATATCCCAGAAGTGTTGAAGTCAGGAGGGTGATGCCACAGAGTGTGCCCAGTAGGTCGGTTGTGAGGATTATTCTGGGAACAGATGTGCAAGAGTTGGCCTCAAGGATCTAGGCCTCGTGGGAGTTCTATAGTGTTGAGTGCTACGGCCGCCCTCTGTGGGAGTTAGGATCAGGGTTTTGACAGTGTAGTCTCTCAGGGAATTAAAACCCCTGAGGGCGCCCTGTTTATCCCCGATACATCTGAAGGAGTGCTGGTAAGGCAGATTGCCTGCGGAACAAAGTCAGGATGCCAGCACACTAAAACTAATTGATGCATGGGGAGCTGCTGGGCCTGCTCACCTTGTTATCTGTGCCGCTGCTGGTGAAATCTTTTTGAGTGAGTTGAAGGTGCCACTATTGAAGGCTGCTCGCCCAAAAGTAGATCGGATAACAGTCAGCAGTTCTTCAGCCCGCGTCAGTCTTCATGCAGTGAGCGGGCCGCTCAGTTTCTGCAGCGCGTCTCTCACCCCCAAGGCCTGCAGTCCACAGTGGAAAGAAGCTTGGGAGGCGCTAGGAGAGGCCACTTATCCAGGGATACTGAGCAGAGGCCGCCCGGGAACCTCCAAACACACAAAACGGGAGGGCCACCCCTGCATGAAGAGTCCAGCACACAGTCGCTGCACACATGCAGCTCTGCTCTTGGGTTCACGACCGGGCCCTCAAAAGCGCTGTCGGCACTGATCATCTCCTCTGGCACATCCCCCAGCACCCACACAAGACAGCAGAAGAGTGAGGGAAGCTGTCTCAGGTCGACTTGCAGGAGGGTCCTCCCTAGGTACCGAGGGCGGAAGGGGAGGTGAGATCTTGCTCCACTACTGTTGCTTTGGTGGCCCCCTGGGGCAAACACAAATGCACCGTCACAATAGGCAGGGCTGGATATTAGGCGATGTTGCAGTGTGCCTCCCAGGCTGGGCAAGATGGCAGTAGGTGTCTCTTTTGGCCGCGTCTGACCTCCACAGAATTATTGCTGGAGTTGCAGGAAGGGGAGCAACAAGTCACTTCCCCAGTCTCCAATAAAGTTCAGTAACACCTTGCTGTTTATTAACAGCCTCCTTCGCAACTCTGGAGCTCTCAATGGCACTGGAAGGCCTACGGGGAGCCTGAGAGCAGGCACTGCATGTCCTACTCCAATCCCGGCTAGGTCATTCCCTCAACTATGAACTTTTAATGAGAATTTAAGCTTATGGGTTTTCATGCTATCTTCTACAGTAATTTCGTCAGATACAACATGAGTAGTACAATTTGTACAATATTTGTAATAAAAAAATTAAAGAGCAAGATTAAAGCTGTAGTTGAGTAGATAAATAACTCAAAGTATGTGTGTCTTTACAGGAATGGAAAATGTCATGGAGCTGTTCTTTGGATGGAGTACCATCTGACAGAGGATATCACTGTCAGCACAGGGCTTCTGCAGACATCTGATGAACAGGTATTTCAAAATTACACAGACAAGGTCTAGGAGAATCTTATGTTGCTACATAATTCTGTAATATCAGCTAAGGGACTTGTTTTGATTGCCATAAAACTGCACATCTACGATCATGGAGTGGAAAAGGGGTTAGATACAATGGCTAGAGAAAGAGTCTAGTTAATTTCTGATGGAACAGAGAATGTATGAGTCTAGATACTGTTAAATTTATGTACTTTCCTTCAATTTTCTGCTCTTCAGGTTATCTAAGTTGAATAAGAATATCTGTACATTCATTGCGAGGACACGTTTTGAATTTATATTCAAATTGATTATGACAGAAATGACAAAATACTTTTGCCTTTATTTTTCATTCCGCAAGGAAAGGTAATACATCTGAAGTATGGCTAGGTACAGAGTGCAATATTAATTATACTTTAATCATGCTTGGGCTGGCAAAGAACCAGACCAGTTTTCTACTTGGGGTTCATAGACAAATATTGTTTTGACTTCCATATATGGAGTGCAAAAGTCTAATATATAATAATAGTGACAGGTGCTGTTGCGCTGAGAGTGCTTGGTACTTGAAAGGCATAACTTAGTTATATTTCAAGAGTTTAGTAAACAGGTTTATACAATCAATAGGCAATCAAAAGTTCCCCAGTTGTTGAAGATACTATAGTATATACTATACTGTATTCTGTAAAGACAATATTGTAGCTCTATTTGAACCTCTGATAATACTGGCGCATTGTCTGTGCATGACACACCCTTCCGCAGATGTCTTATATTTAGTCTCTGAAGTGCCCTTTTGTCCAATTGCTGAAAAATGACAAGGGTGGATGAAGCAAAGAGGGTCACGTACCTTGCCAGTTCACATACTTGGAAGGTAGTCTACTTCAGAGTTGGATACATCTTTCTTGATGTATCCACCTTTGTGGCCTGGAAGGTTCACCATCTCCTTAACTGATAAGGTTGAAAAACTTAGAAATGCATCATTTTGGAATGAGTGGTTATATCTGAGATGGAGCAGGCGTAGATCTCCCTAAATTAACGAGAAACCAAGAAACTGTGAGAGGGAACTGACCAGTTCCACATTACATTTCAGTGTTCCTTTCACTTGCAACTTGGAAGATGTGTCTTCTGCATACATATTAATGTGAAATCATGAATTTTGAGCACGTTAGTAGCTTTAGTAGACTGGTAAAGCACCATGAAGCAAAGCAGAGGCCAAAAGAAAGAGCGCAGAAGTCCCATGTATCAATTGCCCAAATGAACTTCAGAAATTTTGATGGGTTGAGAAGTGAGGATTGCAGCAGTTCGTTATGCATCCTTTTGGTTCAGTTAAGCCAACTAGTCTCCCTAAGATTCCATTGAGATGAGCAGACTTCTGATGCTAGGATAGAAGATGGGAACCTTCCATGGCATTACTCAAGATTGAACTGATGTGGCTCAATCACTAGTATGAGATAAGGATTTCCCTTCTTTTTTTTTTTCTTTTTTTACTAGGAATAGATTTCTGATTAAACATCTTGGGAGCTGAAAGCATTATACAATGAAGCTATGTAATGCCAAGACTCTTACTTTTCTTCCTAATTTATGAGCTGTCCGTGTCTGCTGAAAACCAAAAGACTTGAACTCAAGCTAACAAAAAAACTGTTCAGCTGCCCTCCATCTTTTGAACCACACAGACATCACTCACAATCTGTCAACAATTTAAACAAAGAGGGGCATTCATTAAACCACTGGAGGCGCGAGAGCTAAGATATTTGCACATATGCAAAGGTGTAAGCAGTCCTTTTGGCTCCTCTTTATCCTCTGGATATCTGACCTTTTGCATTTGTCAAAAATAATAGCATGCATCTTCAGGTGCCCTTGGCTCCAGTTAAAGGTGTCCCTGCCTTGGAATTGTGTTCAGCTGGATAGAAACTCTTGATGGGAATAGTCCTCCGCTTCAATATTGCCCTTTGTCTAGTGTAGTGTAGGTACCAATAAAATCGAGCCATTTACTTGGCAAAAGGTTCGCTGAACATGAGTCCCTCTGCACTGGACACTGCCTTGAAAGATAGCAAGTTCACCTAATTTCAAGTTGATTTTTAGCAGTGTACCCTTCTGTCTCACAGAAGGGAAAGTGCAGTTGAAATTATCTAAATGTCATGTTGTCCTTTGGGTCCTATCAGTCAGGACATCTGGATCTATGTGTGTGCCAGAAGCATTGGTTACTGTCAATTCTCAGATCTTGTTATGGTGGTGTGGAGGGCTTGACATACGAGTAATTTATCCTAGAAAGCAAGCAATATCCTTTTCATAGCCTCCTATGAGGATTTATTTCTAATGTGCCTGGATTCTTCTTGTACACATCAGGCTTATGGCATTCAGTCTGAAAAATGTTACTCACTTATTAAACTGAAGGTAATATTTTGCCACATGTGAAAGAGGGACTAATTTCAAAGATCTGGGATTAGTCGTGTTCACTAGATTCAGCACAGGGTATTCAGCTCCTCTCTCATGCTGGAAGATTTACCGTGGACTTTCAAATTGCCTTTGTGCTGCCACTCCAGCACCGTGCCACTCCCTAGTTTTACAGAAGAATTCCACCAACTGTCAATGTCTCTGTCGTACCTAGAGTCAGTGATGTGACCATGGGCATTCACCTCCCTCGTATGTCCCATCCACACCTTCACCTTTACCCTTTTGATCCTCCTTTAGGTTGGAGGCCATGAGAGTGGAACATTGACTGCTCTTCAAAAAGCTTGGCAGAGTTTGAAAATACTCCCATTATAGATATATTCTGGTCTCTTGTGTGACCTAAAGCCTTTCCTTGAACCTTTAGTATCTGCCGCCAGTAGGGCTGCTCCTTCGGAAGGTTGTGCAAATTCTGGATCATGTGCAAACATGAGTTTGCATCTGAATCAGAATACTAACTACAACACTGACTTCACACGCTGTAGGTCTATAACATGTGATGTAAGTCGGGTAGAAACTGGAAAAATTGTGTGATAATACTGTGAAATCTGATTTTGCACACCGCAGAATGGTGAAAACATGCAGGGTCTTCCTTCTCCCTCTTTCTGACATCCAAAACTCAGGAGAATGCACATTTTACACACCCTGTCAATACAGCACCTCACAGTATTTGCTGGGTGCACAGCATCTTTGAGGGCCTTGATATGAATCTGGCGTACCATATTGCTAGTACCCAGAAGATTCTTGATAGTCAAATGGGCATTTAATCCCACCAGGTAGAAATGAACCGTAAGTCATTCAGATTGAAATGTGGTTCAGACTGTTATGACATTAACATATGACCCCAGAAGCAGACCTCTGCACTTTATCTGAGGCAGGGGCTTCTTACTTAGCTTTAAAGCAGTGAACCAACCTTTACATATGGTGGAGAATATCACCCAGGGAATAGTCAGAGTGGCCATCATATGATTGAATAGGAAGAGAAAGTATCAATGTCCACACTATATCAATCTGGATAGGAAAAGGGAAGGAGGAATAAGAAAGACCTCTTGGTTTGTGGCAAATCCTGCCAATCTACAACATTTTCTGGCCCAGTTTGTGGAACCCACACTCTCAGAATACTAATCCTCAGTTTTTCAACTACACAGTTAGCCTGTCCCATAACAATAATGAGGAGCATTATTGCTGCTTCTTCTGAGACTGATAAATATGAAGTTGAGGGTACCCACAATGAACCATGTGTTATTAATGTTGCAGGAAGGGGGGTCAAAGCACAATAAACAAGAGTCTGCACTGCCCGTTTGACTTAATCAGTTATCTACAGACCTCTTGATGTCTTCTCTAATACATTTCTTCAATTTAACCATTGTACAGAAAAATAATACATGAACATTAGAGGTTTGATATACATATAGATTTCTTTAAAGTGTCATATTTGCATCACTATATTTTAATTTGTGTGTTCCCTAATTCACATTAAAATAATACATATACACTTCACACTCACGCTCAACAAAACCTATTATTAAAACCATAAAGATACATCTGTCCAGGTCGAAAAATACATATGATCGCATGCAGCGATTATATTACAACGGGCAAAATATTGCCCCGAGCACTGCTGAGAAAGCTGTGAGGTCAGCATGCATTTCAATGCTACAGTTGTGATGAAAGGCACCTTCTTCAGGGACAAGGCAGATATACGTCAGGGTACAAGAGACATCTGCCTTCTGAAGATGCACTGAACATGCAGAGACTTTCTATCCTGCTATAATTCTTTTTCTAGCCACATCTTATATCTCATATCTATAACTACTGAATGAATACCGTTCCGCTAGGTCATTTTTGATGTATAACACCACATTTTTCAATGAATCACACAGCTTCTCCAAGTCGGTCACTCCATTTTCAACTTGGATCAAATTAGGAGGACTGATAACACCAATCTATACACATACATGAAATGCAGTGAGAATCCACACAAACTCACTCGAAGTAGAGGCGCAATAAAGCATTCTGTATCTGAGTTACTTTGACTAATTGTAAAATACGTATTATGAATATTATCCCTTTTCTGCTCTGGGTATTCCCCTGCTTGAGTTGTATGTGCAAGTCAATCAATCAAAAGTGAATACGTATAATATGGCGCACATTTAGTTTATGTTTTGAAATGTGACAATGAAACTTAAATTAATTTGCAGTATTTAATTTAATTAAACTCTGACTTCTTTATTTTACATTCGTTTGCTATCAAATGATAAGACTTTCAAGAAGGTTTGCAAATATGTGGCTCATTTATTTATGTTATTCAAGAGAACCCAGTCTCAAAAAATCAGAATATGACAAGAGCATCAGGCCACTCTTTGTTAATTGTGTATGCTAAGAATTTGTATCAGCAGTGAAATGGGGTTTTGAAACTGAGCACAGAGAGTGAAAGGGAGAGGGAAATCTTCAAGCCAGGCAACACTGGGACAGGTCATACAGAATCATAGCTCTATTCCCACCTGAAAGCTACCGGGACGGGAGGCACTTCGTTTTCGCTCGCTGACTTAGCGCTGTTGACCTTGTGAGCCAAGAGTAGCCGGCCTTGCTGTTTAATTAAACATAGGCTTTACTGTACAAACGGGCCTAGAGGTGTATGCCATCTCTGCATATTAAAATACGTTTTATTTTCTGCTGGGCCAGAGCTAGATTACGTTTTAGAAGTAGCAGTATAAGGGTAGGATTGCTATCAATTTTTATCAGCAATCATGTTTGAGTGGGCCCTCTTATTCCCGCTTTTAGTAAATGTTCCTGCTGACATTTTATTTGTCTTCATTGTGATTACAGTTCCTATTGTGTGCACTAGATTAGGTTTTTGATTTTTTTACCTTTAAAATGTATCTCCTGTGTTCTAATGTTTTTCAGTGTGTAAATCTGTAATGAAAGAGGGTTTGTGGTTCCACTAATTATCCTTCTAATGTCTCATGGGATTAATCATTACCTTGAACAAATCTCGGTCAAATAGTGCTCAATGGGTTGTGGTGTAGTTGCAAAACAAGTTTTCTAATTTGGGTTGGCGCATTGACTTAGTCCTTAGTGCCAGAGGGTCTAGAAAACTGACGTCCGTGTTCTTAAAAAAATCAAGGAAATGTATCATGCTGTGCAAACTGATTATATGACAGATATGCATTTTAGAATAAATCTGTTGATAATTCATTAACTCAAGGGTCTATTTCCGGTTAATTGTGCTTTTGCCGAGTGTCACAGGATCACCTGTGGAACCGTAAGCATTGCCTAGAAAACAGGATACTCCGCACACCTATTTCTTAAATGTGCATAGTCATATGGATGACATCATCGCACTGGTACCGTTATCACCTGGAGAGGTCATTGTGATTTGACAGGCCCGCACAGATGTTCAAAAGAATCTAAGAGTTGACGAATATGATCGCTCGAACATGAAGAGGAAGCAGCCACACTAAGCTGGAGTGCAATAGTCACTTTGCAAAGCTCCCTCTACTTGAAAGTAACTACTTAACAAACTGAGAAAGACTGGGTTTGAGTTGAGCGTTTCAACACCTGGTTCCGGTGCCTTAGAGTCTTGCCGTTTCAAGCGATACTTGTGGCAAGACACCATTGCCCCATTCTCACTGGCAGATGTACCATGTATGAGGCCACATGCCTGCTCACTTTGGGTGTGCCAAGATGACACTAACTTTAATGTATCAAATATTGTATAGAGGGGAAGAGCCATTCACTGATATGATGACACTGTATTAACATTTCTTACATCCCTAAGCTATGAAATTGAACCATATCTAATTCACTCTAAACTTCTAAAATAGAAACTGGGGGAAACGTTGCTTAATGTGTAGGGAGTACTGCTAAGAAAGATGACAAACAAGCATAGAAAGTGGTCATTGAATGATCACCATTTGCATGGGGCAGTGTTTCAAAGTAAAGCCTTTGGAAAAAGTAGTTTATTTTAAACTACTGTGAAAGAGAAGTACATTGAAAGAAACATAGTAGAAGTGCCGCCAGTCAGCCGGAGAATCTAGTTGAACACTGTGCCATGGCTGCTAATAACAGTACTGATAATAAGAGCCAAACCTGGGTTACAACCTTTCACCAGCAAGTTTCTGAGCATGTCCACAGACCCTTATCTGTTTTATGTGCAGAGGTGGAGTCAGGATCCACGTTGTTTGCATATTTTGAGTATTGATCTTTTAAACCAAATTTGCCTCTCCTGGAACTTTTCCTCAAATTTACAGGCCCGGTATGAATTCTGTCTGTGAGTTTCTCCTAAGTTTATGAGCAAAAGAGAGTTGTAGGGATTTGTTTGCCAGCAGACTGCTCTTTAGTCGGCATAACCTATGTAACTCAATGTGTTATTAAAATGATTAAATTCAGCGTATTCAAGTTATTTTTATCACATTATGAGCAGTATCCTGCAATACTCTTATTGTGATTTTAAAGATAATCAATAAAGAAAATTACCAAAAACAAACAATAACAGTTGTGCATGGGTGTAGAAGGATGAGCCCATTGGTGCAATAAAGGCAGCAGTCTTACGGTTCAACCACTGATGGAGCCAAACAGCAAGAACAGGCCTAGAAATGTTCCCTTTTATTAAGGTAAAATGCTTCTGTGGCAAAGTGTTATCGTTTACGAAACCCTGAAAATCTCTGTATGGTTCCTGAGTGTTCACAGGTGTAACTGGGAGGTGCAGTAAATGGTCTGATGCATATATTTAACCAAAGTGGAGTCTCAGTACTGATTAGAGGCTATGCCTTGGAAGTGCAGCAGTGTTTTCGATTGGGCAGAGAATTCTACATTAGCAAGAAGGAAGTCTAGATCGAAAACCTGTGAAGCTGGTTTGAGCTGAACCACTTCAGTCTTGTCTGACAAGTGTCTGCTCTCATTTAACTGCAGCCAAACTCAGGTCCTGAAACCCTCAGGGACTTGAGGAAAAAGAGACTCTCAGTCACAATAGCAAGCTGTATATGTTTTAGAACATGAAACTGACAAAACTGATGATAGGTGGCAATCATTTAGACTGAACGATGACCTTGGACAATGCGACACCACCAATGAGGTCACCGTCCGCTCTCCTATTCGATTCCAAGACCTCCACACATTTGAAAGCACTGGATTGAAGTCTAAGTAAGTAAGTTTATTGTCTGATTACTTAAAATCTTCACAATACATTCACACCAATCACTAGGAGTAAGAAAAAAAAGTTAGAAACACACAAAAGATAATCATTAAAAACCAAGCAAACTAAAATGCTGTGTTGTTAGGACTGGAACCATAAATACAAATTAATATTATTGTGGTCGTAGAGACCATACAAAATAAAATGCATTCAAAGGGCTAAGAAATGTGTGTGCAAACATAGTGTTGGAAGCTTTTGGTCGATTTCAAATGCAGTTCGACAAAATGTACGACTCATTAAAGTCATTCAATCTAAAGTGCATGAAGAAGTACAATCGTGGGCAACACCTCAAAAGTAGATCACCATTATTTGAATCATTAAGACCATACACGGCAAGGCACATTGGGGAGATAAAACTATGTGGACAATAATAACTGTTATATCAGCCTTGTCTTAAACCTCACATTGCCTCACAACTCCTCACAATTAATCTTATTACAGTGAAAAGGATCAATTCAAATTGAGATATTTGTTTGGGGTTTAAGCTGCGTTTGCAGTCCTGGTACTAGTAGATATCAGTCGCGGCTCGTGGGTGTAAAAAGGGGCGGGGTGGGGTGGGGCGCACGTGGGGGGAGCAGTGGAGTGGCGGGGGGGAGAAAATATTAATAACATTAAAAATAAATAAATAAACATACCTTTATGCCGTGCAGCGCCGTGCTCTGCTCCTCTGCTGACTGGAGACAGGCACAGGCTCCCAGCCTGGCCTGCGGCCAATCCTGCGGGGAGTGCCCAGCCCGGGTGCTCCCAGGCAGACTGGGAGCCTGTGCAGGCTCTCTCCAGCCCAGAAACTGTGTTGCTGGGCTGGAGAGAGCCCACTGTGCATGTGTGTTAGGCCGGCCAGAGACAGCCGGTCAAACACACATGCACTTTGAGGGGGAGTGCTGAGCACTCCCCCTCACACTCGTCACCCCGTGGTTCCGCCCCTTTACAAGGAAACAATAATAAAAAAACGCCCCTCCGCCCTCATGGAGGAGCCACCCCTGGTAGATATGGCAAATGCAGGTTGACAGAATTACTAAGGTGCAAAGTAAAGTGTAAAAAGGATATATATACAGTCTTAATAATGATGACTTTGGCAGCATTGTCTTTAGCCTAGTGCCGCAGATGTAATTCAACCTTGTTTGAGTCAATAAAGCTGTACAACGTAAGAGGTGTTAGAGGGATAAAGCTATCCATGAAGTGGTGAAGATTTTTGCAGCATATTCTTGAACATAATGCCACTCATTTATCATTATAGCAAAGAACTTAGAGATTCCTGCTAAGTCGATCTGAATCATGCACATGTAGACATAGTAGACAGCCTCCTTACATGATCTTATTCCTTGCTGCAAAAATATTGGTCTAAATAAGAGGCGCCTTTATGGCAACAATTCAGAACAGCAACATAATAAGTGGATCACTGACTGCTTGGCCTTGGTGCACAGTATACACTGCTGTGAGCTTGATGCTTGCATTTTCCAATGTGTTCTAAACTCACTAATAGGTAAGGTCAGGAGCCTGGTGTTCAAAATGTCCCCAAGGGCCTGCCTCCCCAGAGCAGCTATCAAGTATTGCTGCCATATCGGGACACATGTGAATTATATAAACCCAATGCACCCGAATCGGCATGGTCATGGATAGATCTTGTTCCTTTGGAAGAATCCTGCGTGGCTTCTTTAGGAGCCTTTTTTAATATTGGTGGGGTTACAATTTGCTCAATTAAGCTTTCCTCAGTAATATTTAAAGTTACGGCGCTATGAAAATAGCGGGCATAGGACTGGCTGTCAATAAAAATTATGGTAAGAGCTTGTTTCATTGATCCAGTATCAGCCCTCATTACATTATTGTAGTACTCAATAATGTCATTTTTACACTCCATATCCATAATTGAGAGTCCAAATTCTAGCCGGATCAATGTACTCCTTGCAAGTTTTGAGAGCCCAAAAATGATCCTGTATGAAGGATATGCAAGATGCTGATTTTCCAGGACCCGCAAGATGACCATAGCTTATTGTGGGCAATAGTGTGTCTCAAATTATAGTGCAAATCCCGCCCACAGCTGGGTTTTGTAGCTAGCGGTGTAGTTTAGTTAAGGAGGATGTTGTTTCTGGTTGATTTCACGCATGTTGCTCTTGCTTGAAGAGAGACTTTGCCAGAATCTGACAACCAGACTCCACGATAGTTATATTTAGTTGACGTGGCAGTGCTCATGTCATGTATCCAATGTTCCATATCAACTACTGTTTTTTTCACTTGTTGACCAAAGATAAGAAGTTGCTTTTTTAGGGTTGACCAATAATGAATTTGCAGTGTTATAGCTATGTAGGATATTCAGGGCCCTCCTCATTTGAACTCGTGCATGGTCCTGAATTACCCAATCATCAGCATACTATTTGATGGGCAGCTTGGGTGCTCCGAGCCTGGGGGGGCATACAGGTTCCCCATCATAGGTGCCAGGCCCAAGTCTGCTGTGTAGAGGTTCAACAATATTAATGCAAAAACGCATCCCTTCTTCAAGCCCTTGATTTTTGGAGTGTCATGAGATTGAGTTAGTTTAACCTAGATCCAGGTATCTGAGTATAGGGCATTTATGGCACCCAGTAGCTGCTTTGGGATGCCCAATGCAGCAAGTTTAGCCCATAATGTTTTTGGTCAATAGGGTCAAAGGCTATGCTAAAATCTATGAAGCATGCATATTACAATCTGGCTCCTTTGTTTATTGATCTATCAATCAGGTATGACAGGGCAATGCCATTATCTATTGTGAAGGCTTTAG
Organism: Pleurodeles waltl; assembly: GCF_031143425.1. NCBI lineage: Eukaryota > Metazoa > Chordata > Amphibia > Caudata > Salamandridae > Pleurodeles > Pleurodeles waltl. The sequence goes on along the minus strand of NC_090451.1, from coordinate 502,505,227 downwards.
AGCGGACGTGGTAATATGTTGTTAGTAATGACTCAGGCTTCTAACTCACACAAAAGCAGCTTGGCAAATGCTCTCTTCCACATCCAACAAGGCAATTGGTCTGTAATTTTCTGAAGCCATGTTTTCACCCTTTTTATAGATAGGATATAGGATTGAACCCCTCCAAGAATCTGCAGTGTTGGTGGTTATCAGGCAGGACTTGAAAAGAATGTGCAGGTGATGTGCCCAATATTCCACATCTTCCCTGAAATCACTGCCAGGCAGGCTGTTTGGCCCAGGGGCGCCATCCCCCTACATATGGTTTTAAGGATTTTGGCAATAGCTGCCTCTGTCACCATAATTTGCTCATCCGTGAGAGTCGCACTCAGACCGTCAAAGAATTCACACAAGGAACCTTCTGGTATCTTAGTATCAACGTAAAGATGATGTGCATGGGCTATCCAGTTTGAAGTCCATAGCAATTACCTGTCGGCACCACTGTATCTATTGAGATGACAAGTGCCCAATCCAGGCTGGGAGACTCAATTAAGATATTCACTTAGTTATGTTTAAGGGTGACAGATGCTTCTGAGAAGGGAAATATAGTGTGGGAGTAGTTGGGGGAAGGGGTTGTTTATGTTAACTCGAAGGTCAGCTTTTTTGTTATAGGGTTCTGTTTTGTTTGTGACAGTCTTATACAGGCCAATGTCCTTCTCACAGAGCACCACACTAATTCACTCCCCATGCAGAGCCCGCACTATGAAGCTGCGGGGGTCCAAATTCAAATAAGTCTAAATCCCCACTCCAATGGGCATGTTCACAGTCATATTGGGAATGTCAGCAGCCCTAAAGATCTTATCAAATGCACCATGGTCCTGAGATTTGCCAAAAGACGTATCCCAGCTGTTCTGCTGTTACAGGAGTCCTACTTGTTGGTGAACAAATGCCCTCTCTTAGCCTGCTTTGTATAGGATAGGGTGTACTACTCTGGGTACACAAGAGGGTCCTGGGGGCAGCAATTTTTTTTTTTCCACCAAACATTCCCTTATGTAGTCTCTTGAATATTACATGACTCCTGGGGTAAATATGTAGTGGTGGATGGTACACTGGAGGTGTACCTTTTCTCATTTGTGTGTTTACGTCCCACCACTCCTGTGTAATGATACTCTAGTAAAATTCTGGGACCTGATGTAGGAAAGGGCCCTTGTTTGCATGGTTACCTCCCCACCTTTTGCCAGATATTGATGCCAACTTGACCGAGAGTTTGCTGGGATCCCGCTAACCAGGCCCAAGCACAGTGTTTGTTCCCAAACACTGCACCATTGATTCCACAATCGGCACACCCCTGGCACACAGTTAAGTCCCTTGTAAAAGGTGCTACCCATGGTACCAGGGTCCCTGTGTCCACGGAAGGTCCCCAGTGGCTGCAGCATTAATTATGCCACCCTGGGGACCCGTCACCAAGCACATGTACATTGCCATTGCAATTTGTTTGTGCTGGTGGAGAGAAAAAGACAAGGTCGACATGGCATTCCCTCCCAGGGTGCCATTCCACCAACCACTGCCTGGGAATTGTACAATAAATATTTAACTGCAAGAAGGTTAGCTCTTGCTTTAAGAAATAATACTTGCTACCACTGCCTGAGACTATATCTCAGCGATGGCAAAATATAGAACCTAATAGGCCTGTTTACTTTTTACTTGTTCCTTCTATTAGGAAAAGGATCAATATTGCTGATAACCGCAAATAAAAAACATACTGGAATTATTGCATTAGATGCCCTTGAGCAATATAGGTGAGTGGTTCATTGCCCCACATATTTCATCAAGTTAAATAATTTAAATTTAAATTATCTTGGCAGGATTATAATAAATAAATATAATTCCCCTTGTCTCTAGGTGCTACTAATTCAGAGGAATCCCCAGTCCTGATGATGACCCATTTCTGATTGATGTCTTAATAAGGGTCAAAACTTCGACAAAAATGATCAATATGGATTACTGTAAAATAATATAGTGACTTCAAGACTCCTGGATTGAAAGAATCATTTTGAAGTTCACTGTTTGTTGTCATTTAACCACATTTCTGTATATATTGTACATAACACTAGCGCTTTATTTATTACAATATTCACTTTCACTGTGTTGTTACTTTTAGAGCACATAGAAATTAATTTTAAGTTTATTTACAAATACAAGAGGTCATATTGGATGTTGTTATAAAGAAATAAAATGCATACCAACTTAAAAATACGATATAGAATAGAATCATAATTTGTTTTACAGTGGGAGTCTAGGTTTATACTTCCCCCTTCTTAGCCAAAATTTGTATTTACTTATATTGAGTACATTGGCTGGGAGTTTGTCATTACGACCTCCACAGCTCCATAATGGCTTCACAGAATACTGGGAAGTTTAGTATCAAACTTCTCAGCACAATAAACCCACACTGATGCCAGTGTTGGATTTATTGAGAAATGCACTCAGAGGGCATCTTAGAGATCCCCCCTGTATGTTGACCAAACTACTAGTGCAGGACTAACCAGTCTGCGCCAGCCTGCCACTTTCAGACAAGTTTCTGACTGCATAGGGTGAGAGGCTTTATGCTATCTAGTGCCAGAAACAAAGCCTGCCCTGGGAGAAGGTGCTTTACACCTCCTGCCTGCAGGAACTGTAACACCTGGCGGTGAGCCTCAGAGGCTCATGCCTCTTGATAGTGGAGATGCCCCCCCTGACAAAGCCCCACTTTCTGTGGCGAGTCCAACAGGAAGATTAGGGAAAACAAGGAGGAGTGACCACCTCAGCTGGGACCACCCGTAAGGTGTCCTGAGCTGAGGTGACGCCTCCTTACAAAAATCCACTATCTTGGTTTGGAGGACAGGGACCAATAGGGTTAGATCTGTGTCCCCCTCCCCAAAGGGAGTGGAGACAGGAAGGGTGTAGCCACCCTTAGGGACAGTAGCCATTGGCTACTGCCCTCTGACCCCTGTAACGCCCCTAACACCAGATTTTAAGGGCTCCCCTGAACCTAGCTCGTCGGATTCCTGGCAACCTCACAAGAAGAAGAAGGACTGCTAAGCTGTCCCCCAGTAGAGAAGACTGAGACGCAAACTGTCTTGGCCCCAGCCCTACCGGGCTGTCTTCAGCCTCCAAAGCCCTGCTAAAAGAAGGCCACACATCCTGCAGGAACAGCGACCTCTGAAAAGCCTCCAGAGGACTGCCTGCATCACAAGGGACCAAAAACTCCCATGGACAGTGGCCCTGTCCAAGAAGAACTCCATCCAAGGACTCCAGAACCGCCTCGGATCCGTGAGTCCTATCCACTCTGCACCCAACTCCTACGGCCCGTGTCCATGTGGCCCAACCAACTAGATTCTGAGCAAGGGCCCATCCTGGGTTGAACCCTCCTGTCCAACACGATGATGCCTTTAGCCTGAATCGGAGGACCCACATGACCGTGACAGAACCGGACAAAGATACTCGTCACCAAAAGGTACTCTGCACCTGCAGCCCCCTGGCCTTGGGGAACCCGATCTCTGGTGCAGCAATGTCCAGCAGACAGCCCTCCTCCTTGTCTAACCTGTGGTTTTCCGGAACTGACCCCCTGGACCCAGCCTGCAGCATCTACGTGACCACAGGGTACCCCTATAGGAAAGCATCAGGAGCCCAATGCTGTGTTTCCACCCTGCAACCGTCCGCCCCTGCGCCTCTGAGGGTGTGTGTTTGGTGCTGACCTGTGACCCTCCCCCCCAGTGCTTCTCTAAGCCCCCCAGGGCTGCCCTCCAAAGATGCAGGTACTTACCAGCAAGTAGGCCTGATTTAGAGTACCCCCAGGCTCCATAGGAGCCCATTTTAAATCGCCCTCATCTTTGACCTCTGCAATCGGCCTGCCCCGTGTTGTTGGTGGTGTATGTTTGGGGTTAACTTGAACCTCGACCAGTGGCTTTCCTACCCCCCAGAGACTGGAACTGTAAGTCGTGTACTTACCTCAAAACTGTATTAACTTTTCTTCCCCCGTAGAACTGTTTCGGAAAATTGCAGTAAACTTTTAACACAGATTATTGCTATTTACTTGAAAACGTATAATTTGCCAATTTGAAACAAAGTAGTATTGATACATATGTTGGATACTTACTTGCAAATGTTCTTACCTGCAACTTAAATCTCGTGGTTCTAGAAATAAGGTAACACAATATATTTTTGTAATATAAAAACCATTGGCCTGGAGTTAGTCATTGAGTGTGTGCTTCATTTATTGCCTGTGCATTTACAACAAATGCTTTGCATTACCCTCTGATAAGGCTAACTGCTCGAACACACTACCACAAAACAGAGCCTTAGTTTTATATACTTTAGCCTCGTTTAGACCTCTGGGGAACCCTTGGTCTCTGTGCACACTATGGCCCTCATTCCGACTTCGGCGGGCACCGCCCGCCGGTCGGAAACCGCCGAAAGACCGCACCGCGGTCATAAGACCGCGGGGGTCATTTTGACTTTCCCGCTGGGCCGGCGGGCGATCGCCAGAAGATCGCCCGCCGGCCCAGCGGGAAAGCCCCTGCAACGAGGAAGCCGGCTCCGAATGGAGCCGGCGGAGTTGAAGGGGTGCGACGGGTGCAGTGGCACCCGTCGCAATTTTCACTGTCTGCAAAGCAGACAGTGAAAATCTGTAAGGGGCCCTGTTAGGGGGCCCCACGACACCCGTTCCCGCCATCCTGGTTCTGGCGGGAAGGGGGTCGGAATCCCGATGGCGGCGCTGCAAACCGTCGGGAAACCGCCGGTTCCCCTTTTCTGACCGCGGCTTTACCGCCGCGGTCAGAATAGCCCTGGAAGCACCAGCAGCCTGTTGGCGGTGCTTCCGCTGCCCTCCGCCCTGGCGGTCAGAGACCGCCAGGGTTGGAATGAGGGCCTATATCTCACTTTGATATAGTATACAGAGCCAGCTTCCTACACCGGATACTAGAGCAGCCCCCAGGCATTACTTTCATGGCGGGGAGTTTATTTATGTAGTAATGATGTAGTGGCCCCAGGAATGGACTCAATTGGGCCCCAGGACTCAGAGCGAGTTCAACGGGTGTTTTTCAGGAATGGATGGAGGGCATGGGATCTGCAGTGCCTGGAGAATGTGGAACCCCCATGCTCGCTGATACACCCACTCTTTAACGGCACACAAATCGTTATCACAGATCAACATTTTCCTGCTTCCAGCATTGGACCTGACCCATATGACAGGGGCTCACAACTCCTACCACTAATTCATTTTAGATCCCCGAGAGAAGGTGCCCATGCAATCTAGCACCTTAATGCTTGGCACCTCACAAGTGCACTCATCATAAAATACCTGACTAAGGAAATTAAACACTTCCTAGTGAACCATTAAGACTCCTTTCATTCTCTATGGTATGGGTTGCCGGTAGGCCACCCTATGCGGCATAGTGAGATCATACTTAAGGGGTAAAGAACAGGAGGCAGGACAATGGGTGGCCAACTTGAAGAAGGAAGTGACACAACTGGACTACCTTAATCAGAAACAACCCTCCGAATAGAAACAGAGCTGCCTTGTCATGGCCAGGGCGTCCCTCTGACAGCTGGTGCTTGACGAGGCCCATTGGGGCAACAAATTGAGTAAATTGCAGTACTTGCTGGCGCTTAGGGACACCACCCTCCAAATGGTCAATGCGGTGGTCAATGCCCAAGGGGACCATTTGTTTAAGGCAGCAGACATAGCAGGTATGTTTGCGGCATCTAATCGTATGCTGTACACGGCACATCTGTGGCCCACCTGAGAGGCTTCTCACCCACTCAATGAGGACCTGCCTTTCCCATCCTGCATTCAACTGAGCGTTGGGCACTTGAACAGTGTCTGCATGCCAAGTCAATCCAGCAGGACCTCCAGGAACGAAACAGAGGTAAAACAGAGTCCTGACAGTTACCTGAAGCAGTATTACTGACGATTTGCAGTGCTTCTAATACCGCCTCATTTCCATATGTACCAGGAAGCAATTGACAAGGAACAATTCCCTCCAGAATTGGATTTGGCCATCATAGTGGTGTTGCACAAACCTGGTCACCCCACAGACGGTTGTGAAGCATACCGGCTAATATCCTTAATCCATTCAGAGCTTAAGATCTACACCAGGGTATTGGCCAACAGGCTCCTCATCCTGCTACCATACTTAGGGGGTCATTTCAACTGGTACGGGACCGCCAGGGCTGAAATGACGGAAGCACCGCCAACAGGCTGGCGGTGCTTCCAGGGACATTACGACCGCCGTGGTTTGAACCGCCAGGAAAAGGCTGGCGGTACGGGGAGACGCGGGGCCCCTGGGGGCCCCTGCACTGCCCATGCCACTGGCATGTGCAGTGCAGGGGCCCCCTGACAGGGCCCTATGCGGCTTTTCACTGTCTGCTCTGCAGACAGTGAAAAGCGCGATGGGTGCAACTGCACCCGTCGCACGGCCGCAACACCGCCGGCTCCATTTGGAGCCGGCTCCCATGTTGCGGCCCACATCCCCGCTGGGCCGGCGGGCGGAAACTCTGTTTCCGCCCGCCGGCCCAGCGGGGATGTCAAAATGGGCACCGCACGGCGGTTACAACTTCGCCCGCCAATGTTGTAATGAGGCCCTTAGTCTACCCTAACTAAAGTCGATTTATGCCACGTCAGAGCACCAGACATTACATTCACAGGATGCAAATGTCAATGGCCCATCTACTGGTTGTACGAGGCCCAACTGCTCTAATGTTTATTGACTTTGGGAAGTCTTTCACCAGAACAGACTGGACCTTCATGAAGGGTGTTGGACCTTGGGCTGAGGTTCTGCTTCTATGTGAAGGTTCTATATTCAAACCCCAAGGCGCAGGTCCAAATCAACAGTACCCTCTCCGATCCCTTTTCAATTAGGTGAGTATCAGACAGGGATGCCCGCTTCCCCCCTCTTGTTTGAGTTGACTATGGAGCTGCTGGTAACATGGATCCAGTGCAGTGCCCAGATATGGGCTTTTGACTGAGGATTAGAATCGAATAGTACGTTATGCACATGATGTTCTCTTGTTTCTTGCACAACCATCCCTCACAGAGCCTAACCTCTTGCAAATGCTCCCTTTAAACAGCAGGTGAACTGCTCTAAGTCTCTACTGGTTTCACTGAGGGGCAAATTGAGTGTGGTGGATTGGCAGGTGCAATTCTTACCAATGATTAGACTTTCAGAACTTTGGGAGTGCATATTGCCCTAGAGTCAAGCTTAGCATGGAGCCTGAACTTGGCCCCTTTTGAGTCTAAACTATGGTTTGCCCTGTTGCATGGTCCAAAGTCCCTCTAAACATACTACGTAGGGTGACTTTATTAATACTAATTATGCTATCCTGAATCCCATACATGATCCAGAACTTCCTACACCCGATTCCCCAGGCCAGCTTCCAGAAAATGACAGCCAAAATCCACTCCTTCCTATGGATGAATAGGCCTGCCCGGGTGACATATGGTACCTGCATGCATTCCACCTACGATGGGGGGGTTGGGCTTGGCAGAGGTCCAATTATACTACTGAGCTGCACAATATGACCTATCTCACACCAGTACATCTCTAGTTTGCTAACAAACTGCCCAACCCAACACGTAATTGCCCTCAATATACAAAGGCCAACCTTTACCATGGTACATGGAACTGTCCCATTATTCAATAATACTGTCAAAGGGTGTTTGTGGAGACCTCTGCGGTGTTGGGAGAGGCTGTGGAGCCCTCCCCAAGAATACCTCTCCTTAATATTGTGGAGGATTATGTTGAGCAGAAGTGGGATTGCCCACTCCTTGGTATTAGGGCAGTACTAGCCAAGCAGGACATTTCCACATGCTGGTGCTCTTCCCGCTCTCCATGCCAGCGAGCTGGAGGACTGCACTGGACTGGTACATGAAACTTGAAGAGCCAATTTACAAGTCACGAGGATGCCTCAAAAAGCATGGAAAGGTATGGGGGATATAGATGGTGCATAATGTCCTAGACTGAAAAGTAATACAAAGTGCCTTAGTCTAAACATTTTTATATACTGTGATGCCGGTCTGTTATGTAATAGTAAAAGATGATAAAATTGAATACAATTTTCTTTAAGAAAAAGTTACAGAACCCATGATAACAATAAAGCAAACCAGCAATCATTGTAAAACAAGATTTGTAAAGTAGTCATTTGCCATTCTGCTTTAGCAAATAATGCAGACGTTTACAATGGTTCATTTTCAGAAAGTGTTTTAGGTTACGAGTCAGAACACCCTCACACAATAAAATCAACTCATTGAATACTGACCCTAAATATTCTGTGTGGTTATCAAGTCTAGACTCCCTCGTTGACACGTTTATTTTCATTCCCACCTATTCTTTATGATTAATATCTGTGTAGATGGCTCATCAAAGAGAGATACACAAAGCAGTCACAAGAATTGATTGAAGGGATAAGGTATACCCAAAGACATGTGATGGATACCTAAAAGATACTATAGCGATGCAGAAACATGTTGATACCACCCAAAGTATATACATCCAAATAGATTTTAACCTTGAGAAGCTTATGTGGCATTGAATGTAAACAAATAATTGAGAGTGGGCAACCTTTAGATCATTTTAAGTCCCTAAATTTCAAATTCGTACCTATGACACTATAACCCTTTAAGCAAACGTGTGAATGTTTTGAATATCCAGGGGCAGATCGTTGTTAGTGAGTTAATAGATTACAATCACTCAGCATCTCTTTTCAGATGAAAAGCTTGTTGATGAAATATTAAGAACAAGAGCCAGACATACACGTGACCCCAAAACTACAGTCGTCTTTTCCCCAAAATTGAAGATCACTGATTAAAAATATTACCTTCCTGGGTGCAATCAGGCCACGACTTAGAAGAAAATACCTAATGGTGGGAAGTAAGAAAGACAATAGGAATGTGGTACCCAAGTACTCACATCTTAGTCCTACAACTTTGAAGGCATTTTTGAACGTTAATAAGTGGACCACAGCAAGGGAAAGTGTTGCAAGGAAGGAACAGAGAAAGTTTGCAGAGGTGTCACCAAGATTTAGCTAAAAAGTATTTAAAAAAATCAAAACCTTCCAAAAGTCCTCATAAATGTATTCATTATTTGGTTGAGCAACCTACACATGCAACGTAATTGGACAGTACAAATGGTGTTAGTAAACCTTTATAGTAATCATGACAGATTTTCCGTTTAAGTCGTCTACATCCTTTAAAGATGCTTTACAAGGAACATTGTATTGAAATTTCAGTTTATTTGAACATTCTTCACAATTGTTTAATCCGCGCAAGACATTCTCCTGTTGTTTATGTTGTACTCTGTACGTGTGTATTCCTGACCTTTTTTAAAGCCGAGCCCGTCAAATGTTTTGTTCTTTGGAGCTTCGTTTACTGTCAGAAACAATATGCTGAAGGCGAAAGTACGACAGTTACAAAATGTAGCTTGAACCTTACTGCTATTTTACAGACCTATCTTTCTTTTACCTCGAATGTTTCCAGGGCCCTTTGTGATAGCAAAATCAATGTGCATTTTAGAATCAGAAATTAAAATGGTTGTCATGTAAGGACCATGATTTTTTAAAGGAAACCACCACCATGCTTTCTGCTCGCCTATTCTTTGTTCATAAAATAAGGAGAAGAGGATGATTAGCTCAGTAGTAACCCCGTATAAAATTGTATTTTGTGTAGCGTTTCTTGGGTTCCAGTGCCTTTCTTAAACAGTTATGCACGCATGCATGATCGTTTAAGGCGATTTTCATTGTAAAATTTTTAGTTACTGTCGTCTTCCATGGGGATTCAGCTAATAAAAAAAAACAGAAGAAAAATCGTCTTTGGTGGGAGGGCTAGTCGTGAAAAAATATAAGGTGGAAGTTACTATTTAAGTGTTAGTCTGGAAACATTTGTGTTGGACACTCTATTGATGACCATGGAGAGCTAATCAAATTTCAGAAGGTTTCTATGGTATTTTTTCTTCATAACCACCATCTGGAGCATCCACTGGTTGGATAATTGCTTTACAAAAATAATGAAATAATTAAATGAAGCAGCTCACTTTTTGTGTCCTCTCTCTAGGATTATTGCCAATGGAGTCCTCACCGCAAGCAGGCTGTTTATTTCTTCAATTCTGTTCTTGAGTCCGAAGTGGAACTGGCCTGCCCCAGCGAGATTGAATACTCGATTTGTTTTAATCCGAAGACTGGAGATATTGGCATGCAATTCAAATCGATGGTTTAAAAAACAAACTCAAATTTCATTGGTCCTTCTTTTTTTAAGTTAACAATGTGCATTTATGTCCAGTCACAGCGCTTTTCTTTTCTTTTTTTTTGGAAGGGGAATGAAGAGATCTGTATATTTATCGTACCTTTCAGATTTCAGGAATTTAGGTAATGTGCCTAGGTGTTTAGGTTCTGCGTTAATGCACCCCTTTTATATTCGATAAATACTTGTAGAAATGACACCCTTTAGGAAATCCCTCAAAACCATGCCACCTATACAGTTTATGAGCCAGAGTCGTTCCAATACTGTATTTGATAAAACAACTTAAGATTTATCCTGACAGATAGATGAATGGGCCTATCACGTTTTGTGACGTGTCTGCCTCACGCTATTTTATTTTTTTGCAGTGAGGTCATTATCTGTGTTGTTAATAATGGATGTAATTAGAAACCTTTCTCTCCTCTGTACGCTTGCGTTCATGTGTCTGCCATTCTAAAACGGTACCCTGTAAACTCTTTTCAGTGGTACACGCCCACGTTCTGTAATGAAGTCTATGTGTCTGTTCTTGCTTCCGGGGTTTTTCTCCTCACTTGCAGCCTGCTGTGTTGCCTGTTCTCTACAGAGAGCTGTGGCACACATCCAGCTTTCCATTCCTAGCGATTCTCGCAGGAGATTCACCTGATTGTAAAGTAGCAGAAAACAGGTTTAGGTTTTTGCTCCACTCATCCCCTAGCCCACAAAATGCTGATCTGAAAGGCTAATGCGGCTAAAACTAAAGCCACAAAGCAGTGCACCCTACTCACCAGAATAGTCTCTCTTTCTGACCTGAGAAAGGCCAGCCGTCTATGGAATTCAAAGGTTGAGACGGTTAGCAGCTACTATCAATGGCTGGCTCGGTACAGAAAACATATATTCAGGAAAACAAAGGGAGCATCCAGGGCCACCTTCAAACCAAGCCTAAAAGACACTTGGTCCAAAAGAATGTGACACTGTATTTCGAGCATCTACCAAGTGCTAAACTTTTGGCAGCCACTCGAAAATACTACACACAGTTTCAATTGCATAGATTAGTGCTAAGGTGGTTTACAAAAAATGGAAGAAGCATCGTTGTCACTCAATAGCAATGGTATCTCATCAGCTCGGCCCACCACCCTACATCTCGTCATAGGTGTCTTCAAATCAAAGTAAGTCACCGAGTAGTTCCAAGTTTCGAGAAGGTGCCTTATTAGCTGACATCTGAACAAACTGTCCATCTTCTGTGCTGCTTTATTACAGTTACATCTAGCCAGTGACATCCCTGACCATATAAAAAAATCTGCTGCAGAGTGAACTTCATATTACCTAAAAGGCTAATAAGGAAATAGTGAGATCAAGTGTTCATAAAAGTGCTTCATATTTAAAGCAGTCACGCAGATCTTTTAATGGGGGTTGTCACTTCACCTTAGTTTTGATAATTTGTCAGCTTTTCTCCCATTGCTTGGAACATTAAAACCATGTTTTCACGGGTAGTCGACATTATAGGATCAATTTCGCTTTTCACCCTGAATCAGACTCGGCTCATCTCACCAAGCTCCCGGATGGATGCTCCGGACTGTCAGATGTCCGAAAGCTATTTTTGGTGTGCCACAGATATTGGTGTTACTGGAACTTCGAAGCCAGGATTTTTAATCTTTGTACACAATTACATTAAAAAAGATGGGAGACCTCTGCCCTCGATCAATTATCTATAAAACTTAAAAGCACTGAGTGCAACATGTTAGGGATGCAGTTTTTCTTAGTAGACTTACAGAATGTTTACTTCTACATTCCTTTCAGTTTTCAGATTTTCAATAGAAGTGTGTGTTTGGTGGAGAGGGTGGCAGAAGTCAGCTTTAGCAGTACACCCCACCCTTCAGATTTATTTTGGCTCTAACATTTTGCCCGTAACCTTGGACGTAACTTTAGGTACACATATAAAACGAATCTGGGGTCTTCTACAAAGTAGGTGCTCTTCAGCCTTTGATTCATATACCTTCTTTAGGCTGGGATTCTTCACCAGCTCACCAAAATGTGTGATGTGCCCTTGTAAACCACTGATGAGGCTTTGTTGGTTATCTCTATAAGAATGCCCACACTTGAGTCTCTCCACTCGTCTTCCCTTCTGCTTCCCTTACCACAAGAGGTTTAAGGCCATCTCGGAAACAAAGGTCAGCTTTCAGGTTTCCAAGAGATACATTAGATGGGTTCCTGCATTTCACGTCCTAGCGTGTCAGTGGTTCCTCATGCCAGGCTGAGAAAAGGTCTGTTTAAACGGAGTCATGATTATACACACCAAAATGTATGGTATAATAGTTTCCTAAAACAAATAACTCGCATGTGTAAATACTCTTGAAAATATTGTATTCTTATCTGTTTTCCTCAAATGAATTATCGCAGAAACATTCATAACACTCAGGTATATTTACAAATTGCAGTATTATTGTACATATAGATTGTGGTCTGTATTATGCGGTAAGATGTTGTCTCTTCTGAGAAAGAGTGAATTCAATCAAGATCTCATATCAGAGGAGCCACATTTTGCAATCTGGGGGAAGAGATTTTTGATGTTAGCAGGTCTAGCATGAAATTCGTTTTGATGAATTTTGTCCTCAAATCTTCATATGGGTATCCCATTCAGAATTCATTTACTCATGCCTTCACCACCATCAGCTTCATAGAGAATAGTATTGGAGCAATTGCATCTTCCTTGTGATGCCTTGGCTTTAGTCTGAGGAAGGCACAGTGTTACATATCCACCTTTTAAGGATTCCTTATAGTGAAACCTTTGGAGTCGATTCTCTACCTAAGTATCACTGCATACACCCTGACCTTCTCCACCTGACGCCGTTTGTATGCTCCAGCATCTGACCTCCTCCATTCGTAAATGCTGCTTAAAGCAGATGAAACAAATTCAGGGACAAGAAGAGAGTACCACAGGGAATGAACACAGACAGGTAGCTATGTTCTGATATTCTTCCTCTTTGATTAATGCACAAAGTTTCACAGAAGCATTGAAAAAGGTCCAAAAACTTCCCAATTCTGATATATTGGTATTCGTGCATCATATACTGCAGTATGACAGTGGGCAGTTTGTACTGTCCTGATAGACATCTAGCCACAGATTCCTCACCTTTTGAATATTCCCCAGGTATCAGACTGGATCGTGAATTTTTGTTTCATAGTACTTCTGCGCGGCGGGAGGTGGCGCCGTACGACTTTGCGCTGACTCCTTTTTCTCCCAGAAGTGATGTGCGGGGCCTATAAAGGCGAAATTCCCATGTCCTGACATCAGTTCCTTTCTTTCTGTGTCACCAGACTCTGATCCAGAGCTTCTCTTGTATATCAGAGACCCTTCTTCTTCTTGTTTTCCTCAAAAATGTATCCAGTAGGCACGAGATGTAACCTCTTACCACAACTGGTTTGAAAGCCTGTAAGAACTGTCGCGAGAAGATGTCTGTGAGCGATCCCCACCAGGTTAACCTGTGGTGTCTGAGATCGGGCCCCGATTCTAAGACATGTGAGGACTAACGGGCCTTTGAACCCGAAGGCCGTCAGAAAATGCAAGGTGAAACTTTGTTTCCAAGCACAAGAAGACGCAGCGTCAGGACCGCTCCCAGTCCCTCTCCAAATCAAAGTTCGATCCTGACGATGCGTGTAGGCCCTGCCGACTATCTTGATCACGCGCTCAAAGTCAGCTGACTTGGGAGCTGGTCCTGGAGCTGGTCCTGCAGCTGGTTCTGGCACAACCCAAGTTTCGGGGGCCTTCAGCCATGCCGTGCCAGATCGAAGAATTCCATGAAGCTATGCTCTGGCTCTTCGACCTCTACCAACTCCCTCTTGTGAGCCTTCGGGCCCCATAGAGCCGAAAGGTACTCTGTTTGGCCGCCAACCACCAGGCTCGCTTTCAGCGCCAGTTGGACCCTCCAAGCTGCTTCTGTCCTTGGCTCCAGTTCCAACTTCGCCACCCACGCCTGCAATCATGTCAGGCCAAGGTATGTGGATACCGAAGGCTACCCCGTCGCCCGAAGAGGTGGCCTGATTGTTCTCTCCAACACTGATTTGCTGCTAGTTTGACTTTGACCGATGTCACGCCCGGATCCATCCGAGGTTCCTTTTTCTGGACTTGCATTACCTCAAGGCAGACAACATTCTTTGCATTCCTTTTTTGGAACTGACTCGAATAATGACTATTACCAGGGTGATGAGTTTGGTCAGCAAATGCCATGGAAAATTGGTATGAGGCTTAATGGAGGCTAGTGGACTTGACCCCAACTGATGACTTACTGGGAGGAGGTCACAAAATGGTAGCTGTCATCATTGCCAGGGAGGTCCCATGCTCACGGGCATTGTATATTGGGCTGGTTCCCTCACACCTCCTAAGCACAGGTCACCAGCAGATTCCAGGACCTGGCATTTTTTTTTGACAAAGAGGTAAATTACACAACACTGGAAGGCACCACGGGGTCCCTGCATAATCTCTTGGCGCAGGGAACTCAAAAGATGGGTTAGTAATGAAGGTGATGTGCTACTCATGATAGCCAGAAGAGGACTGCATCCATTAGAAGTGGCACAGGCCTAGGAAGCCCTGATGAACAGCTTAAAAGAACCATGGGAGTAATCCAAAGGATTGTCACCAGGGTTGTTAATGGCCCCAACCCCCTAATTGCACTGAGAATAGGTAACAGAGGTCTGATGTATACACTGCACTGCCTGCCGGTACTCCACCCTGCACCCAACCCTACCCCCCTACATGTTCCGTACTCCACTGCCCCTTTTCAGGAAAAGACACAGAAACCAGACCCTAGAAATTTCATCTGTATACACTGCAGGAGCAACTCATAGGGAATGGGAGGGGAGGAGGGTGTTGCAGTAAGTTTGAGAATATTCAGTTGATTTTATTGAAATGCATATGTTTGGCATGAGTGAAGCATTGCAAGAGTTTGATTTCAAGTATGATCACTAAACCTTCAATAAAATCATTTTTTTGTTGGTGAAAAAAGGAGGTTAGTGGACCGGATACTCCCCAGATACAGCCCTCTTCTCTCTCCTCCCGGCACAGCCACAGAAGAATCTGCCTCCTGTACTATGGATATGCACAGGGTGACAGAAGTCCTTGACCTCAAGCTCCCCACAACAGAGGTAAAAGCAACCAAATTGATTGAGGTCCTCCAGCCAGACTACACTGCTTCTGACCCTCTCTTACCTTTGAGGCCTTGACAGATACCCTCCTAGTGAAGTGGGTCAAGCCTTACTCTGGCCCTCCCGGTTAACAGATAAATTACCATGCGCCATCACCATGCTAAGGTCCACCTAGCCTCTTTGTTGCAGTATCCTTCTCCTGAGAGCCTCATGATGCAGGCCTCCACTAGTCAGACCATTCCCAACGGTTGTCCTACCACCCGAGAGGGAATTGAAGGGAGTGGAGACACTTGGGAAGCGCTTCTTCTCCTCCATCAGTTTGTCCCTGAGTTCCTTCAACTCCTCCTGTTTGATGGGCCATTACACTCATGCCCTCTAGGGCTCGGTGGTACAAGTCCTCCCTAGTATACTGGAAGGCCTTCGCCCTGTCCTTTTGCAGGCTCTTCAAGATGGTTGTTATGTGGCCAAGTTCATAATTTGATGTTGCTTGGACACTACTGACTTTGTTGGGCAACCTATGGACACTAGTGTTGCCATGCAGGGCTATGATTGACTAGGCTCTTGGGTGACGTACAGTCCTCTCTGGTGGACAAGCCCTTCGATGGTACTCACCTGTTTGGCAACAAGACTCACTCTGCCCTGTCCTGCCCCAGCAGGGAACCCAGCAGTTTTGCCAAAGAGGGCGAGTTGCACATTGCTCCCACAGCCACTGTCAGCGTGCCGCTTAGTCTAGCACCCCCACACAGCCCAGCCCACCAAATCTATTTAGTGTATCCTTACTTTGTCACAACCAGCCGGTGGGAGGCAGAATCCACCTATCCTACTTGTATTGACAAGCAATCACATCGGACATCCGGGTACTGCAGTTTGTCTGCAAAAGTTATGACTTACCTTAGCTTTGTCCTGGCTGCACCTTCCACTGTCCACCCAGTGACTGACGGAGGACCATCTCTCTATTTTGTGGCAGGAAGTGTAAGCCTTTTTGGCCAAAGGAGCTGTTGTGAAGGTGCCAGCACCAGAAATCATACATGGTTGTTATTCCCAATACTTTCTGGTGCCCAAGAAGGAAGGAGGTATTCTGCCTATTCTAGATCTGCACACTCTCAGCATCTAACTCCAGAACGAGATATTTAAATGCTCACCCTGGCCCCAGGTCTAGTGTGCTCTTGACCCTGGAGACTGGATGATGGCATTGGAGGCCTATTTTTCTATTCCCAAACTGCCAGCCCATTGGCTCCACCCCTGCGGTTCGTGCTGGGAGAGCAGCAATTTGAGTTCACTGTGCTCCTCTTTGATCTCACCAGCACCCTTCAAGTGTTCACGAAAGTGAGGAGTGCGGTGGTGGCAGCTCATCTTCACAGCTCTAGGCTGCCAATCTTTCCCCTACTTCTGTCATTGGCTGGTCATCAATCTCCGCCACATTAAGGCAAACTTCCTGTCATTTTTTAGGTTCACTATCAACATACTGAGGTCACACCTGATGCATTCTTAGACATGCCACTTCTTTGGAGTCCTTCTGGACTCTGTTTGGTTTTGTGCCAGTCTCCTGGGAAAGAGAGTCGAGGATATTCAGGCTATGATCCCAGTCTTTCAGCCTCGGTCCTAGATTTGAGTGAGAGCCTCGGATGTAGGCTGCTGGGACTGATGGCATCCTACATCCTGCTGGTCAAGCACACCAGGTGGCATAGGCAGGCTCTGCAGAGGGATCTGAAGTCTCAGTGTGCCCAACATAAAGGAGACCACTCCAATCACATCCAGATTTTGGAGAAGATTGTGAAAGGTCTGCAGTGGTAGCTACTGGACTTCAATTGGATCAGCAGCAGACCCCTCTCCCTTCCCCATCCAGAGCTGACAGTCGTGACTAATGTGTTGCTTCTGGGCTGGGGCAGATACCTGGGAGGGGTGGAGATCAGAGGCCCTTGGTCTCTGACGGAGTCCTGGCTCCCTATCAGTCTTCTGGAACTGACGGCCCTCCAGCTGGTGCTGAAAGCATTCCTCCCGTCCATCAAGGGGAGGCTGCTACAGGTGTTGCGGACAACATCTATGCCATGTGATACTGCAACAAACAGGGCAAGAGGGGGTCACAAACCCTCTTCCAGGAGGCTTTGTGCCTTTGGGAATGGCTGGACCGCCAAGGAGTCTTCTGGGTGCAAACCACTTGCTGGGCTCACTGGGTGTGAGGGCAGACAAACTTGGTCATCAGCGCCTGACGGATCATGAGTGGCAGTTATACCTTGAGGTGGCGCAAGGTCTCTTCTGTGAATGGAGAAGGAACCTTGGCTCAGTCTATTCGCCACTACTGTGAAAGCACTGTGTCAGTAATTCTGTTTGTTAGAGGTTCCAAGGCGCCTCTCATTTGTAGATGCGTTCCACCTCGAGTGGAACTGAGGATTCCAGCATACCTTTTAACCAACACCACTCCTGCCCCGAATTCTCAAGAAGATCAGGACCAGCTGGGCCCAAGTCATGTTAGTTGCTTTGGATTGGGCACAGAGCGCCTGGTATCCAGAACCCCTGAGGATTTGCCCTCTAATTAGGTTACCCCTTTGGGGATGATCTGTTGCCAGCCGATTTCCTTCGATTCTCCCATAAGTACTTGATGTAATTTTGGCAGCCAAACATTCCTCGACAAAGACACCTGTCGCTGGGACAAGTTTGTGGTTTGGTGGGGTGCACGCCAAACTGCCCCATCCAGGCCTAATTGTTTGATGTTTTGATATTTGTTCTATTGCTTGCCTGGTAAGGCCTTGCTTTGGTCAATGTTAAAGGTTATCTTTCTTCTCTTTTAGCCTTCTTTCGGTTGCCTGATCAGCATTTATTTTTTTAAATCACCTTTTGTAATGAGGTTTTTGTTTGCTTCCCCTTCTCTTTTTGTGATGCCCAAATGGAACCTCAGTCTTGTCCTTACATTTTTAATGTGGACTTTATTCGAGTCCTCCACAGTTGTCCCTTATGGCTTATCACCCTCAAAACAGTGTTCCTCATTGCCATCACCTAAGCACAGCGTGCGAGTGAGCTCCAGGTTCTGTGTGTTCACCCACCATCCAACGTCTTTTTCCCTGACGAGCAAGTTCAGCAAACTAGGGCATCTTTTCTTCCAGAAGTTATTAATCTGTTCCACATGAGTCAAACCATCACCCGCTGACATTCTGTGCTTCGCATCATCCCTCTAAGGAGGAGGAGAGACTTCATTACTTGGACCCCAAAAGAGCGCTCAGCTTCCACATTGATCGTACCAAAGACCAATGAGTGGGTGTTTCTGGGATTTGTCTGTGCAAAGAAAGGCAAGGCTGAGCGGAAGCATTATGCTAGATTGTGCTCTGCGTTAAGATCTGCTGTACTTTGCTTACTACTGCATTATCATGTGTAGTACCTGTCATAGACATCACCAGGCAGCTACGTGGATGCCCTTCCATACCCGCTCTGTCCTGCAGAACTATCTGGTTTGAGTCCATTCACAGCCCACCTCCCTTTAGGTACTACTTTGATATCTAATTAAAAGTTGAGGAATCTGCAATTAGAAGTCTCTATCAGAAAAACAAGATACTTACCTCTTAACGCTCTTTCTGGTAGAGACTGTATCTTGCTGCAGATTCCTCACTGTCCCGCCCATCCTCCATCTTTTGTGATGGGACTCTACCCATTAATAAGATCATAAATCTACGAAACTGCACACTGGTCTACCAAATTGCTTTTGAGACCTCATGTCTAGGGGCGCAGACAGTCCCGAAAGCAACTGGCGTAAGAGCAAAGGGAGGACGCATTTATGGGCCACACACTTTACTTGTGAAGGGATCCAGTCTGACGTCTAGGGAGTATTCAAAAGGTGAGGAATCTGCGGCTAGGTAAAGTCTCTACCAGAAAGACCTTTTGCCAAAGAGAAGTAACTTGTTCTTTTCGAGTATAGGATGAATTCATTCTATCTCTCTACTATTCATAAAATCTAAATCTGTCCTAGTCTGCATTGGCTTCGGTACCTAAACATGTTTCAAACATGGAGCTGATCTGCAGATGCAGAAGATTCGATTCAGGCTCAGTTGAAAGCATGTAGCAAAGTTTTTTTTATTGCGGACTGAAAATAAGATTAACAATCTTATTTGTTTCATTAATAATCTTATGATCTTTACAAGTCATGTAGCAGAAAAAGGCAACCACAGTAACTATTTCAATGCTGCCTGCCTTTGGCTTCCAACAGTACTCTGTATAATTCTTTTATGTCATCTCATAGTTGAAGTATTGTTTTGTTATAATAATGCAGACTTTTCTCATTGTCGTATCTTCTTATGTAATTTGCTCACAATCTTATTTGAACATTGCATTGAAATCATTTGTGGTTGTACAAATCTGTGGTCTTACGATTTGACATATTGATGGTAGCCATATGAGTGACATTACAGCCCTTCTGCACTTGAAATTCTTTTGTTGATTTTAGACTTCTGTTATAACTTGATTGACGTAAGACATTCATGCTGGTACCTCCCAGAGGTTGTATTGAATTATTCCTTTGAAACCTTTGGGTTAGAGTGATGGATGTAAGAGCATGAACGGTCACCTTTACAATGATTATGCTGTCTGTAGTCCACAAACTCACACATGCATCTTGCCAACACCCACCCTGTCTGTCCTGCATAACCAGATAATAATTATGACCTGACATCAATTGCTGGAACTGAGGACGGTGTGGAGGATGGGGCATGAAGGAAGACACGAAAATGTCCACTATCAAAATGTTTTTTTTGTAAAACTACAGCTTAAGAAGCAGTTTTCACTCCCAACACGGATGGCAATGTTTTTATCAACTTTATTGTAAGAGAGATCGTTTTCAGTAGGAGTACTCGAGTCACTGCAAGATCACTTACCATAAATGACACAATGAATTTATAAGTATATTTGCTTTGTCTAAGAATGTCATTCCTCTGAGTTACAGCCTGGATATTTCTAAAACCTTGTTGTTGGGTAATTTGTTTTAATACAATTTATTGTATTTATGTGTGTGTTTGTATACTATTGGCTTGTTTGTGAAGCTGCCAAGTCAAAATAGTGTGTTGTTACAAGCAACCAGACGTAAACAATCATTGTTTCTGTGAAATGTTGTAAAGTTGGGATGTGACATTTGTGTCTTGTAGCCATGAACAGTCGTCGTTGTAGGGGTCATTATGATGTATTGGCTACCAACAGCATTATGCTTTATATTAAGGTATAAGGACTACTTCAATAGAATGAAATCCTTGCCAGGTATTTGCACCAAATCACTGGCAGATACCGATAGTATTGTATGGCTATTTCTCAAAGACAATCCTCCATTAAGGCATGATGTCAAGTTAGTGTGATGAACTTCAGAACTTAGGAGTCTCATCACGATTTACTTAAATGTGGCAATTAGGATTTCTAGGCCCCTTAAAAACACAGGTGGACATTACAACCCTGGCGGACGGTGTTAAAGCGGCGGTAAGACCGCAAACAGGCCGGCGGTAAAAAAGGAAATTATGACCGTGGCGGAAACCGCCAACATAGACAGCCACTTTAACACTCCGACCGCCACGGCGGTACAGACAAGCAGCGCGGCGGTCACCGCCAACAGACAGGCGGAAGACAAAGTACCGCCCACAGTATTACAATAGGCCAATCCGCCACCTTTTCCGGGGCGGATTCACCGTGGATAAAAACAAGGTGGAAACAGACATTTCTATGGGAAAAAGCTCACCTGAACAAACTCCACGAGGAAGGAGGGCACCATGGAGCCGGAACTCCAAATACTCCCTGCGCTTGTCTACCTGCTCTTCTACGAACATCAGCAACGCCAGCGCCGAAGACAACGGTGAGTACTGCACCTACGACATAGGGGAGGGGGGAGGCAAAAGTCACGGACACACACATGCAACACCCCCATCCCCAACCCGACCCTCACCCACTACAACACACACACCAATGCATTTCCGAACATCACAGTAACAACCCCCAACCCCTCCGGAAGAATGCTAAGACAAAAGGAAATGAGTTCAACCATTGTAATGTATCAAAAAACAGTTAGCTCATATATACATCAATATATACACATTCCAAATATATACATCACGATTAGTAGTACAGGTATGCACATTTCAATGTCCGTGGACCACTGGGCCCAAAATGCATGGGCGAGGCCCACACATGATACCTGTCCTGGAACGGAGAGAACACTGCAGTGGCATCAGATAGAAATACAACAGGCACCTCAGGGGGAAGGGAAGAGGGGGCACCTCAGCCGGATGACTGCACCAAGCCAGATCCACGACGGGGCTCCATGCCCATTGATGTATCCTCTGGAGTGAAAATCCACAGTCTCTCAAGTCTCTACAGTGGGTGGGTTGCCCACTGTTTCATCCTGGGGAGTGCAAAGCCACAGTCTCCCAAGTGGATAACAGTCTCCACTGGTTCTGGAGGGGGACTGGTGCCCAGAGTGCTTCATCCTGCCAAGGACTGAGGTAGTGGATGCAAGTCTCCACTGGTTCTGGAGGGGGACTGGTGCCCAGAGTGCTTCATCCTGCCAAGGACTGAGGTAGTGGATGCAAGTCTCCACTGGTTCTGGAGGGGGACTGGTGCCCAGAGTGCTTCATCCTGCCAAAGATAGATGGAGTGGATGCATGTCTCCACTGGTTCTGGAGGGGGACTGGTGCCCAGAGTGCTTCATCCTGCCAAGGATAGATGGAGTGGATGCATGTCTCCACTGGTTCTGGAGGGGGACTGGTGCCCAGAGTGCTTCATCCTGCCAAGGACTGAGGTAGTGGATGCAAGCCTCCACTGATTCTGGAGGGGGACTGGTGCCCAGAGTGCTTCATCCTGCCAAGGATAGATGTAGTGGATGCAAGTCTCCACTGGTTCTGGAGGGGGACTGGTGCCCAGAGTGCTTCATCCTGCCAAGGATAGATGGAGTGGATGCATGTCTCCACTGGTTCTGGAGGGGGACTGGTGCCCAGAGTGCTTCATCCTGCCAAGGACTGAGGTAGTGGATGCAAGTCTCCACTGGTTCTGGAGGGGGACTGGTGCCCAGAGTGCTTCATCCTGCCAAGGACTGAGGTAGTGGATGCAAGTCTTCACTGGTTCTGGAGGGGGACTGGTGCCCAGAGTGCTTCATCCTGCCATGGATAGATGGAGTGGATGCAAGTCTCCACTGGTTCTGGAGGGGGACTGGTGCCCAGAGTGCTTCATCCTGCCAAGGACTGAGGTAGTGGATGCATGTCTCCACTGGTTCTGGAGGGGGACTGGTGCCCAGAGTGCTTCATCCTGCCAAGGATAGATGGAGTGGATGCAAGTCTCCACTGGTTCTGGAGGGGAACTGGTGCCCAGAGTGCTCCATCCTGCCAAGGATAGATGGAGTGGATGCATGTCTCCACTGGTTCTGGAGGGGGACTGGTGCCCAGAGTGCTTCATCCTGCCAAGGACTGAGGTAGTGGATGCAAGTCTCCACTGGTTCTGGAGGGGGACTGGTGCCCAGAGTGCTTCATCCTGCCAAGGATAGATGGAGTGGATGCAAGTCTCCACTGGTTCTGGAGGGGGACTGGTGCCCAGAGGGCTTCATCCTGCCAAGGATAGATGGAGTGGATGCATGTCTCCACTGGTTCTGGAGGGGGACTGGTGCCCAGAGTTCTTCATCCTGCCAAGGACTGAGGTAGTGGATGCAAGTCTCCACTGGTTCTGGAGGGGGACTGGTGCCCAGAGTGCTTCATCCTGCCAAGGACTGAGGTAGTGGATGCAAGTCTCCACTGGTTCTGGAGGGGGGACTGGTGCCCAGAGTGCTTCATCCTGCCAAGGATAGATGGAGTGGATGCATGTCTCCACTGGTTCTGGAGGAGGACTGGTGCCCAGAGTGCTTCATCCTGCCAAGGATAGATGGAGTGGATGCATGTCTCCATTGGTTCTGGAGGGGGACTGGTGCCCAGAGTGCTTCATCCTGCCAAGGACTGAGGTAGTGGATGCAAGCCTCCACTGATTCTGGAGGGGGACTGGTGCCCAGAGTGCTTCATCCTGCCAAGGATAGATGGAGTGGATGCAAGTCTCCACTGGTTCTGGAGGGGGACTGGTGCCCAGAGTGCTTCATCCTGCCAAGGATAGATGGAGTGGATGCATGTCTCCACTGGTTCTGGAGGGGGACTGGTGCCCAGAGTGCTTCATCCTGCCAAGGACTGAGGTAGTGGATGAAAGTCTCCACTGGTTCTGGAGGGGGACTGGTGCCCAGAGTGCTTCATCCTGCCAAGGACTGAGGTAGTGGATGCAAGTCTCCACTGGTTCTGGAGGGGGACTGGTGCCCAGAGTGCTTCATCCTGCCAAGGATAGATGGAGTGGATGCATGTCTCCACTGGTTCTGGAGGGGGACTGGTGCCCAGAGTGCTTCATCCTGCCAAGGACTGAGGTAGTGGATGCAAGCCTCCACTGATTCTGGAGGGGGACTGGTGCCCAGAGTGCTTCATCCTGCCAAGGATAGATGTAGTGGATGCAAGTCTCCACTGGTTCTGGAGGGGGACTGGTGCCCAGAGTGCTTCATCCTGCCAAGGATAGATGGAGTGGATGCATGTCTCCACTGGTTCTGGAGGGGGACTGGTGCCCAGAGTGCTTCATCCTGCCAAGGACTGAGGTAGTGGATGCAAGTCTCCACTGGTTCTGGAGGGGGACTGGTGCCCAGAGTGCTTCATCCTGCCAAGGACTGAGGTAGTGGATGCAAGTCTTCACTGGTTCTGGAGGGGGACTGGTGCCCAGAGTGCTTCATCCTGCCATGGATAGATGGAGTGGATGCAAGTCTCCACTGGTTCTGGAGGGGGACTGGTGCCCAGAGTGCTTCATCCTGCCAAGGACTGAGGTAGTGGATGCATGTCTCCACTGGTTCTGGAGGGGGACTGGTGCCCAGAGTGCTTCATCCTGCCAAGGATAGATGGAGTGGATGCAAGTCTCCACTGGTTCTGGAGGGGAACTGGTGCCCAGAGTGCTCCATCCTGCCAAGGATAGATGGAGTGGATGCATGTCTCCACTGGTTCTGGAGGGGGACTGGTGCCCAGAGTGCTTCATCCTGCCAAGGACTGAGGTAGTGGATGCAAGTCTCCACTGGTTCTGGAGGGGGACTGGTGCCCAGAGTGCTTCATCCTGCCAAGGATAGATGGAGTGGATGCAAGTCTCCACTGGTTCTGGAGGGGGACTGGTGCCCAGAGGGCTTCATCCTGCCAAGGATAGATGGAGTGGATGCATGTCTCCACTGGTTCTGGAGGGGGACTGGTGCCCAGAGTGCTTCATCCTGCCAAGGACTGAGGTAGTGGATGCAAGTCTCCACTGGTTCTGGAGGGGGACTGGTGCCCAGAGTGCTTCATCCTGCCAAGGACTGAGGTAGTGGATGCAAGTCTCCACTGGTTCTGGAGGGGGGACTGGTGCCCAGAGTGCTTCATCCTGCCAAGGATAGATGGAGTGGATGCATGTCTCCACTGGTTCTGGAGGAGGACTGGTGCCCAGAGTGCTTCATCCTGCCAAGGATAGATGGAGTGGATGCATGTCTCCATTGGTTCTGGAGGGGGACTGGTGCCCAGAGTGCTTCATCCTGCCAAGGACTGAGGTAGTGGATGCAAGCCTCCACTGATTCTGGAGGGGGACTGGTGCCCAGAGTGCTTCATCCTGCCAAGGATAGATGGAGTGGATGCAAGTCTCCACTGGTTCTGGAGGGGGACTGGTGCCCAGAGTGCTTCATCCTGCCAAGGATAGATGGAGTGGATGCATGTCTCCACTGGTTCTGGAGGGGGACTGGTGCCCAGAGTGCTTCATCCTGCCAAGGACTGAGGTAGTGGATGAAAGTCTCCACTGGTTCTGGAGGGGGACTGGTGCCCAGAGTGCTTCATCCTGCCAAGGAATGAGGTAGTGGATGCAAGTCTCCACTGGTTCTGGAGGGGGACTGGTGCCCAGAGTGCTTCATCCTGCCAAGGATAGATGGAGTGGATGCAAGTCTCCACTGGTTCTGGAGGGGGACTGGTGGTCATTACAACCCTGGCGGACGGTGTTAAAGCGGCGGTAAGACCGCAAACAGGCCGGCGGAAAAAAAGGAAATTATGACCGTGGCGGAAACCGCCAACATAGACAGCCACTTTAACACTCCGACCGCCACGGCGGTACAGACAAGCAGCGCGGCAGTCACCGCCAACAGACAGGCGGAAGACAAAGTACCGCCCACAGTATTACAATAGGCCAATCCGCCACCTTTTCCGGGGCGGATTCACCGTGGATAAAAACAAGGCGGAAACAGACATTTCTATGGGAAAAAGCTCACCTGAACAAACTCCACGTGGAAGGAGGGCACCATGGAGCCGGAACTCCAAATACTCCCTGCGCTTGTCTACCTGCTCTTCTACGAACATCAGCAACGCCAGCGCCGAAGACAACGGTGAGTACTGCACCTACGACATAGGGGAGGGGGGAGGCAAAAGTCACGGACACACACATGCACCCCCAACCCGACCCTCACCCACTACAACACACACACCAATGCATTTCCGAACATCACAGTAACAACCCCCAACCCCCCCGGAAGAATGCTAAGACAAAAGGAAATGAGTTCAACCATTGTAATGTATCAAAAAACAGTTAGCTCATATATACATCAATATATACACATTCCAAATATATACATCACGATTAGTAGTACAGGTATGCACATTTCAATGTCCGTGGACCACTGGGCCCAAAATGCATGGGCGAGGCCCACACATGATACCTGTCCTGGAACGGAGAGAACACTGCAGTGGCATCAGATAGAAATACAACAGGCACCTCAGGGGGAAGGGAAGAGGGGGCACCTCAGCCGGATGACTGCACCAAGCCAGATCCACGACGGGGCTCCATGCCCATTGATGTATCCTCAGGAGTGAAAAGCCACAGTCTCTCAAGTCTCTACAGTGGGTGGGTTGCCCACTGTTTCATCCTGGGGAGTGCAAAGCCACAGTCTCCCAAGTGGATAACAGTCTCCACTGGTTCTGGAGGGGGACTGGTACCCAGAGTGCTTCATCCTGCCAAGGACTGAGGTAGTGGATGGAAGTCGCCACTGGTTCTGGAGGGGGACTGGTGCCCAGAGTGCTTCATCCTGCCAAGGACTGAGGTAGTGGATGCAAGTCTCCACTGGTTCTGGAGGGTGACTGGTGCCCAGAGTGCTTCATCCTGCCAAGGATAGATGGAGTGGATGCATGTCTCCACTGGTTCTGGAGGGGGACTTGTGCCAAGAGTGCTTCATCCTGCCAAGGATAGATGGAGTGGATGCATGTCTCCACTGGTTCTGGAGGGGGACTGGTGCCCAGAGTGCTTCATCCTGCCAAGGACTGAGGTAGTGGATGCAAGCCTCCACTGATTCTGGAGGGGGACTGGTGCCCAGAGTGCTTCATCCTGCCAAGGATAGATGGAGTGGATGCAAGTCTCCACTGGTTCTGGAGGGGGACTGGTGCCCAGAGTGCTTCATCCTGCCAAGGATAGATGGAGTGGATGCATGTCTCCACTGGTTCTGGAGGGGGACTGGTGCCCAGAGTGCTTCATCCTGCCAAGGACTGAGGTAGTGGATGCAAGTCTCCACTGGTTCTGGAGGGGGACTGGTGCCCAGAGTGCTTCATCCTGCCAAGGACTGAGGTAGTGGATGCAAGTCTCCACTGGTTCTGGAGGGGGACTGGTGCCCAGAGTGCTTCATCCTGCCATGGATAGATGGAGTGGATGCAAGTCTCCACTGGTTCTGGAGGGGGACTGGTGCCCAGAGTGCTTCATCCTGCCAAGGACTGAGGTAGTGGATGCATGTCTCCACTGGTTCTGGAGGGGGACTGGTGCCCAGAGTGCTTCATCCTGCCAAGGATAGATGGAGTGGATGCAAGTCTCCACTGGTTCTGGAGGGGAACTGGTGCCCAGAGTGCTCCATCCTGCCAAGGATAGATGGAGTGGATGCATGTCTCCACTGGTTCTGGAGGGGGACTGGTGCCCAGAGTGCATCACTCACCCCGTGACGGTCCCTGTTGCGTCACTGCCCCTGCCGCTCATGGGCTAGCGGTGCTTGAGTTGGCGGTCTTAGCCCTGTTCAGCGGTGCTTGCCCTGTTCAGCGGTGCTTGCCATGGCGGTCTTTGCCCTGTTCAGCGGTCTTTGCCCTGTTCAGCGGTCTTTGCCCTGTTTAGCGGTGCTTGCCCAGTTCAGTGGTGCTTGCCCTGTTCAGCGGTGCTTGCCATGGCGGTCTTTGCCCTGTTCAGCGGTGCTTGCCATGGCGGTCTTTGCCCTGTTCGGCGGTGCTTGCCCTGTTCAGTGGTGCTTGCCCTGTTCAGCGGTGCTTGTCATGGCGGTCTTTGCCCTGTTCAGCGGTGCTTGCCATGGCGGTCCCTCATTGCCCAGCGGGGCTGTGGCTGCCGGGGCCCTCCTGGGCACTGACTCCGGCGGTGGTCTCCTGACCAGTGATGATAGTGCTGCCCTCCTGGGCACTGACTCTGGCGGTGGTCTCCTGACCAGTGACGATAGTGCTGCCCTCCTGGGCACTGACTCTTGCGGTGGTCTCCTGACCAGTGACGATAGTGCTGCCCTCCTGGGCACTGACTCTGGCGGTGGTCTCCTGACCAGTGACGATTGGGCTGGCGGTGGCGTCTTGGGCAGCGGGGAGGATGGCGGGCTTCTCCGCCGTGCTGCTCTTCCCAGACTTTGGAGACTTCTTCTGCCCCTTCACCACCTTGGGAGGAGTCACAGCTGACTCAACACTCCCCCCGGGACCCTTGTGGGCGGCTTTGCCGGCAAGTGTCTTCCCCCTCTCCCGTCGGGCCCTGTCCAACTTCTGGTGCTTCACAGGGGGTGGACTGGCAGTGCTTTGGCTCCGTGTCACACTGGCTGCCCTGGTGCCCGGTGCACTCCACAGACCTCGAACAGGCACCACTGGTACCGGAATCTTTTTGGCTGAGGTGCTACTATGGGACCTATGAATTGGAGGGGGCGGGGTGATGGGACAGAGGTCAAGGTTGCTCAGGAAAAGTCTCTGACGAACACTGGGACGGGTAGCTGGAGGGGGTCTGCGAGTGGAGGAAGAGGAGGTGGTTGTAGGAGGTGTAACTTTTGGTGATTTGCGTGCAGGTGCATGTTCTGGAGGCTGTCGTGAGGTGGATAGATGTTGGGTGGGTGGGTGTGTGCCCGCGTTTGTTTACTTTGGGAGGGGGCGTCACAGACACACTGGGAGAGGACACAGGGGATGTGTAAATGGTAGTGGGGGTGGTGAGTGCAGGTGAGCGGGGTGTGGTGCTGGGTGTTCTGGTGCCAGTCCTAGTGGCTGTTGTAGTAGTGCATGCAGGTGATAGTGTAGATGAGACTGGGAGGGAGGAGGGAGACGAGGAGGAGGGGGACACAGTGTAGGCAGTGGATGTTGCTGTGTCTGTATGTGGGTGATGCTTGTGTGAGTGCCTGTGGGATGTGTGGTGCCTATGTTTGCCTGAGCTGCCCTTGTGTGGTGAGGTGTGTGCAGGCTGGTCTGATGGTGTGCTTGGGATAGGTTGAGGTACAGGGGATTGGGTCTGGGTGGAGGAAGTTGGAGGGAGGAGGCTAGATACAGGGACAATGGCTGCCATCAGTGCTGAGGCCAGAGATTGCAGGGTTAGATGATGGGCAGCCTGACCAGAATGAATGCCCTCCAGGAATGCATTGGTGTGTTGCAACTCCCTTTCTACACCCTGGATGGCATTCACAATGGTAGACTGCCCAACAGTGAGTGACCTGAGGAGGTCAATGGCCTCCTCACTGAGGGCAGCAGGGGTGACAGGGGCTGAGGTGCCTGGGGCGAAGGTGATGCCCACCCTCCTGGGTGAGCGGGCACGGGGCGAATGCTGAGGGGCTGCTGGGGGGGGGGCAGTGCTGGTAGGGGGGGTGGCGGCTGTACCTGTAGAAGTGGGGGGCACAGATGGTGCCGCCACCACAAGGGAGCTCCCATCGGAGGACGAGTCCGTGTCGCTGTTTGCTGATCCGCTGACTGCCGTGGAGCTCCCCTCGCCCTCCTTCCCACTGGTGTATTCGGAGTCCGTGGTGTGGCCCTCCATGGCCATGTGGAACTCAGCCCCCTCGTGCTCCGGTGCCCCTGTACCTCCGCCTGATGATGCTGATGCACAAAAGAACAGGGAGAGCACAAAAAGGGGTGGGGAAACAGAAGAAAGACAGGTTGAGTGCATGGCTTACCGCTACCGTTGGCGGACAATACAGACACAGCTGCCCCCTGCACTACGCCGTGCTCTTGGCCTCTACAGATGCAGTTCCTGGGATATGGCCTACTTGCCTATGAGTGTCATCTGCCCACATAGATGACACAGGGGCATGTATACCTGTTTTTGGCACTCTACAGAGGTGGGGTGGAGTGGCACATTGCCTGCATTACGGAGGGGCCTAGCCTATGGAACTTGCCCCCTGGCCTGGGGAAACCCACAGCCCTTCTCCCCCACCCAGACCCCTCCACTGAGCGCAAAGTCATGAGAATGTGAGTGTACTCACCCCCTTGTGTCTGCTGTGATGCCCTCATGCGCCCATCCAACTCAGGGTAGGCCACCGCCAGGATCCGGAACATCAGGGGGGTCATGGTGCGACGGGCACCCCTCCCACGTTGGGAGGCCATCCCCAGCTGAGCCTCCGCCGTCTTCTTGCACCAGCGGCGAATGTCCTCCCATCTTTTACGGCAGTGGGTGCTCCGTCTCTGGTGGACCCCCAGGGTCCCAACTTCCTTGGCAATGGCACGCCAAATATCCTTCTTCTGGTGGGCGCTGACCTACATGAAATGTACAGGGGAAGAAGAGAAGTCATTAACAACTGCACCGTCGAAGTGAGTGGCCCACATCCCTACCCTTGCCATGTGGCACATGCATTCACAGTCCTTCATGCTCGCAGAACTCTGCCCCCTTCCTACTTACAACCAGCCCTCTCCACCCAGGCATAGCCCATACAACTTGCACCCTATGTACTCACCTGTTGGTCTGGAGGACCGTAGAGTAGCGTGTACTGGGGGAGGACCACATCCACGAGCTTCTCCAACTCCTGTGCAGTGAAGGCAGGGGCCCTTTCCCCAGACGCACGAGCCATTGTCTCTTCCAGACCGAGGTCACAGCAGCACTTGCAGTGTAGGTCCTCTCCTGTCGAAGATCAGGTATCGAGTGATTGAACAGATAGAAAATGGCGGTCACGTCCGTGGCGGTGACGTCCGCGGCGGTGCGTATCATCACCGCCAGCGCACATCGTCATTGGCTCCTGGGACCCATAGGGTCCAATATTAACCAATGCAGCATTGCGCCGCGGTCTTCGACCGCCTACCGCAACAGTGTACAACGCCAGCGCAGTTACCTCACATCCCATTGTCCCACTTTAGAGGTCAGGCATCCGCCATTTCAGGGACCCACATGGCTCCATTTACAACTGCGTCACACATACCTACGCCTAGACTCAACACACATACAGGAAGATTTTTGTATTTTGTGTCGTGTTCTGTGTAGCTGTGGGTACATACCTCAGAATTGCTTGACTCTGTGGTCGCTGTTGTCCTTCCTAGGCACCGTCAGCTGGGACATGTGAGGAGATGGCGGAATCCTCCGGTGTACCAACCGCTGGTGGACCTGTTGACAATGGAAGAGCGACATTTAATCATCACCTACAGGTTTAACCGTGCCACAATCCAGGAACTGTGTACCCAGTTGGAGCCAGATCTGATGTCACCAATCCGCCATCCCACAGGTATCCCCCCTCAAGTGCAGGTGCTGTCAGTACTTCATTTCCTAGCAAGTGGGTCATTTCAGACAACAGTGGCCATGGCATCAGGGATGTCCCAGTCTATGTTTTCTAACGTATTGTCCAGAGTGTTGTCTGCCCTGCTGAAACACGTGAGGAGCTACATCGTTTTCCCTCAGGTGGAGGATTTGGCTACAGTGAAAGGTGACTTCTATGCCCTGGGATATATCCCTAACATCATAGGTGCCATTGATGGGACCCATGCAGCTCTGGTCCCCCCGCAGGAGTGAACAGGTGTACAGGAACTGGAAGAGTTATCATTCAATGAATGTACAGATGGTATGTTTGGCAGACCAGTACATCTCGCAGGTAAATGCCATGTTCCCTGGCTCAGTGCATGACGCCTACATCCTGCGGAATAGCAGCATCCCTTATGTGATGGGTCAACTCCAGAGGCACCGTGTGTGGCTATTAGGGGACTCTGGTTACCCCAACCTGTCATGGCTATTGACCCCAGTGAGGAATCCCAGGACCAGGGCAGAGGAATGCTACAATGAGGCCCATGGGCGGACTAGGAGGGTCATCGAACGCACCTTCGGCCTCCTGAAGGCCAGGTTCAGGTGTCTGCATATGACAGGTGGTTCCCTATTCTACTCACCAAGGAAGGTGTGCCAGATCATCATCGCCTGCTGTATGCTTCACACTCTGGCCTTGCGACGCCACGTGCCTTTTCTGCTGGTCCAGATGACGGTGTTGTGGCAGCTGTGGAGCCTGTGGACAGTGATGAGGAGGAAGCAGAGGAAGAAGACATTGATAACAGGGACTCTGTCATACAGCAATATTTCCAGTGACACACAGGTGAGAACAATTTTTGTACTAATATATTTACTTTCACACTTCTACCTCTATCCTGTCTGTCAATTTGGAGCAGTATTTGCTAACTGAGTGGTACATTTCTATTATGGTTTCACAGGTGTGGTTACCAACGTGTGTCATCTGCTTGCATCCTTCATGGGCTTGTGATGTGTTACATAGGTATGTTGACATTACATTATCGAACGGATTTTGTCATTGTCATAGATAATACACATTTTCTAAATCACAGACTGACTCCAGATTGTTTTGTGGTTCAAGGGTGTTTATTGAAGTGCTAATTATTGGAGGGGGTGGCAAAATGGTGATGGGTGATGGTGGAGGAATGTCCATGGCAGAGTCCAGTCTATTAGTCTCACAGGTGCACTGCCCATATGGGCATAGGAAGTGGAGCTGGGGCAGTTCCAATCTGGACAGGGTAACAAGGTGGGACAATGGGATGTCAATCAGGGTGGTCTCATTTCTTGGCGGGGGTCTTGCCATCGTGCTCTGTCCTGTTCCTGGATCTCAGGGCCCGCTTGCGGGGTGGTTGTCCGTCTGCAGGGGGTGGGGTGCTGGTGTGGTGGTCCTGTGGCGGGGCGTCCTGTCCACTAGCGCCTGCAGAGGTGGTGGGCAGTTCATCGTCCAGGCTAGTGTCAGGGGCCCCTTGGAGTGCCACGGTGTCCCTCATGGTCTTCTGTATGTCCTTCAGCACCCCTAAGATGGTGCCCAGGGCAGAGCTGATGGTTCTGAGCTCCTCCCTGAACCCCAAATACTGTTCGTCCTGCATGCGCTGGGTCTCCTGAATCTTGGCCAGGACCGTAGCCATCGTCTCCTGGAAGTGGTGGTATGCTCCCATGATGGAGGGGAGGGCCTCGTGGAGAGTGGATTCCCTGGGCCTGTCCGCCCCCTGTCGCACAGCAGCCCTCCCAGTTCCCCTGTGTTCCTGTGCCTCCATCCCCTGGACCGTGTGCCCACTGCCACTGCCCCCAGGTCCCTGTTGTTGGGGTGGTGGGTTATCCTGGGTTCCCTGTAGTGGTGGACACACAGCTGATTGACGTGTCCTGGGTACGGAGGTATGGGCCCGCTGGGTGGGTGCTGTGCTGGTGTTACCAGAGGGTGGAAGGTCAGTGTTGGGCTGTGCCTGTGCGAAGGGAACCGACTGTCCCGAGGCCCACGATGGTCCGGGCTGGTCATCTGGATTCAGTTGGCCAGAGCTGCTGTCATCACTGTGGGCCTCTTCTGTGGGTGGGGTGGAGATGTCTGGACCCTCCTGTCTGGTGGCGTTGGGTAGTGGCCCTGCAGGGGTGTAAAGGCATGATTATTGCATCTGTGTGTGTCACGGTGTGCAATGGGTGGGTGACCGTGTACCCCAGTGCTAGCATTCCTGTGTGGGGGCTTGTGTGATGATGGTTGGGGGGTTGTTATGGGTATGTGCAGTGGGCATGCTTTAGTGATGGGTGTCCATGCTTTGTTGTGTCATGCAGGTCTTGGTGTTGGGATGTGTGGTTTGTGTTATTAGTACATTAGTGAGGAGTTGGAGTGATAGGGGAGGGGGTGAGGGTGGGGGTGTGTGATGGCATGCAGGTAGGGTGGGGGATATGATAGTTAAGATTAGACTTACCAGTGTCCATTCCTCCACAGACTCCTCCGAGGCCCTCTGAATGCATAATGGTCAAGACCTGCTCCTCCCATGTTGTTAGTTGTGGGGGAGGAGGTGGGGTCCGCCGCCAGTCCGCTGAATCGCGATGTTGTGCCAGGAGACCACTGAACGCACCTTCCCCCGTAGGTCGTTCCACCTCTTCCGGATGTCGTCCCGATTTCTTGGGTGCTGTCCCACTGCATTGACCCTGTCGACGATTCTCCGCCATAGCTCCATCTTCCTAGCTATAGAGGTGTGCTGCACCTGTGATCCAAATAGCTGTGGCTCTACCCTTACGATTTCCTCCACCATGACCCTGAGCTCCTCCTCCGAAAACATGAGTTGTCTTTGGCGTGCCATGGGGTGGTGTAGGTGATGTGTGTGGGGTGTATGTGGTGATGAGTGTGGTGATGTGTAGTGGTGTGTGGTATTTTGTGCGTGGATATTGTGTGGGTGATGGTGTTGTGGTGTGCCTCTGTGTGGTGGGGTTGCCTATTGCTGTGCTATCTCTCTGTCGCCTTTGTCTCTAATTTTTGGTCGTAGGGGTTTGTGGGTGTGTGTTTTATATTGTGTTTGGTGTGTGGGAGTGGTGTGTGTATGTGTATCAGGTGTGTGTATTTCAAATTGTCCAATGTGGCAGTGTTTTGGAGATGTGTGTGTATTTAGAGCGCGGCGGTGTGTACCGCCAATGGAATACCGCGGTTGAAAGACCGCCACGTGGATTCGTGGGTCGTGATAGCATGGGCGTGTTTCTGTTGGCGTGACGGTGGAGGTTTTGTTTTCGCCAGTTCATCACAGACCTTTGGTGTGGCGGACTTGTGTGGGTGTCTGAGTTTCGGCGGATTCCGAGATGTGTGTCATGATAACTGTGGCGGAATTCCGCGGCCGCTGCGGTGTATTGGCGGTCTTCTGCACGGCGGTAAGCGGCTTTTACCGCCAGGGTTGTAATGAGGGCCACAGTGTGCTAGATTAATCCTTTAAACATCTCTTGGTTTGAGTAGACACTGCATTATGTAGAATTTTATGTTTTGTGATCATAAACTTCTACCAATGATTGCACCTGTTTTCTCAGATCTGAGATTTACAGTATAGCTTGTGCACTTTGATTAAAAGTTAGGAGGATTCATTATATAGTGACCTTACCTAACGCAGTGTTACATAGTTGGCTCAAAACTGGATCTCAGCCATTTTCTTTACTCCCAGATTTCTTTTAATGTTTTAATGTGCAGACTCCTATTCTTTGGATAGTTCCTGTGCCGCTTTTATTTAAATTCTAACTTATTTTAGTTATTAAAACTGAGATAAGTTAAATTCCCTTCAACCATAGATTAAAAGCGTGGCTAATGGTCCTTTTGCTGATGTTGTAGTGGGGGGCTAACATACGTTATCAGTGGCTTGTCACTGATACGTTTGTCTTTTAAAATGGAACTTTAAACCTTAATAAAGTGTACCATGATGAAATGTCCATTTTGACTTATGAGATGCTTTCACGTTAGACTTAGCGTCTTGTTATATTTTAGATTCGATTATTTTGGATGTTTGTTTTCATGCTTAATTATTTCTAAAATTATGTGATCTGTTAACTAGAATATTTAAAGTAGACTGACTGTCAGCTGCAGGAGATATTCAAATTGATTACCCATATGTAACATTAAACAGCTTCTGATGCAGTATTTATTCTGTCTGTTTTTGTCTGGGTGTGCATAAAAACAGAGGGCATTAACTGTATTTCTCTGGCTAGTACTTATTCTCACAGCTCTGTGTTACTGAATGATGCTGCTCTTGTGTCTTTGTTGCAGAAGTTGCAAACAGATATTAAAGTGGAGAACAATGCACTTAGATCAGTTTATACAGGTCATTTGTTTTGAGGATGTTACTCTCTTGAAACCGCATATTTCAGTTTTTGAGCTCTAATCACTTTCCCATTGTTGGTGCCACCCATACACAGAAGGATACTGGAGTGTTTGTGCCCAAGAGGTGTTTTACCTCTATACACTTTTAATTAAAATCCTGTGTGCCCTTCTGAGCCCCTTCACTTTTAAAGTTGATGACCAATATTTGCGATTGTAAATTTTGAATAGGGGCTTGCTATAACAGATACTCTACGTGAACCTTCCCTGCAGGCGCAGACTGGACCACAACATTTTAAGCAGCAGCCGGTCACTGGTAACAGGTGTCACGTATAATATTGTGTGAAGATCTTTGAACACACTAGAAATTATATCAGATTTGTTATATAAGCAGTATGGTTGCTATTGATATACTTACCTTTTTTATGTGCCTTCATCAGCAAGTATACAGGAGCCCTGCCTGAATTTTGGTTGTATTTCAAAATTTGTTAAGGTTTCTTTCTCTCATCTGAACAGGATATCTCCTCCTGTATCTTCAGTCTTCTATCCAAGCAGATCCTGCCTAACAGTAATGATCCCCACTCCGGCTATCTCTAGTACCCAGGGA
Organism: Pleurodeles waltl; assembly: GCF_031143425.1. NCBI lineage: Eukaryota > Metazoa > Chordata > Amphibia > Caudata > Salamandridae > Pleurodeles > Pleurodeles waltl. The sequence goes on along the minus strand of NC_090451.1, from coordinate 502,469,206 downwards.
AGTCTCATGACACCTTGCCTTGTATTCTCTGAGACATGATGAACCTTTAGGCAGTCAGAGAGAGAATAGTGAAGTTGTTGAGTGTCTCCTTGTATCTATTTAAGTATGTACATTGTATACCACAAACCTAGCCTGTGCCCATCAAAGAAAAGTCAAACCTCAAACCTCCATACAGGAGGAAGCCTTGCTCCACTTATCATTCTCAGAGTTGCTCCCCATGTCACCACAACAAAAAAGAACATTGTTCTACATCTCCGTGTTCTTCTTGTGAATCAGCTCTGGTCGTGCACTTAAGTGATTAGGACTTTTTAGAAAAGCCATATCAGTAGCATTCAGTACTAAAAACCATCATGGTGAAAAACAGCCCTTCTGACTTTGCAGAGCTTTCTATGGTACTGACTTCAGTCTTGGTGTCATCTTCTCTCTCTGTTCCTTTGAAACTGCAAATAAAGCTACTCTCTTATTTTGTGCATGACCTTATCTCTAAGATCACAGCTTCATACCAGGAATTCAACTCTGAAGTTGAAACTGGTGGCACTTCCATAACAGACTTTCCTTCCTTCCATAGGCAGGATGGTGGAGAGTGCAGGCAAGCTCTTTCATCCTCCCCTCCTCTTTGTAAACTCTGTCAGAGAGAGACTTCTACTTGCAGATTCCTTACCTTAGAATTTCCCCCAGGCGTCGGACTGGATCTAGAGATTTTGCTTCGAGCAGTACCCTTGCACCATCTAGTGGCATCTGTTCACTCAGCGTCCCTTGTTGCCGTTGTGGTCGCCGTGATGATGTTGCAATCGTATATAGGCGCCACCCCAGCGCTCTCACATCCGTTCTTTTCTTTCTGCGTGCAGATCCGGAGAAGAGCTACCTTCAGTTGGTTTTTGACTGACTTTTTGACGTTTTGTCAAACGTTTTTGACGACCTGGTGTGTAAACACGTCATCACGTAAGACCGGATTCAAGTCCTGTGACTCCTGTCACCGCATGATGTCAGTGACGGATCTGCACGTCATATGCTTGTGGTGCCTGAAGTGCTACTATGACCCGAAATCGTGCTCCGAGTGCCGGGCCATGAACCCAAAGGCTTTTGAGGGAGCGGTTCCTAAAGCTCATTCCGGTCTGATGCTGGAATGCTTTCTTCCCTGTCAGAAATAGGGTCTCTAGTTGACAGTCAGTTCGCATCCTGTCCAAATAGGGACCCTCACTCTAATCAGGTTAAGGGAGATACCCAGCTTAGATAAACCCTGCTCTCCCCCTTGGTAGCTTGTCACTAGCAGTCAGGCCTATCTCAGAAGCAGTGTGTAAAGTATTTGCACATAACACACAGTAATACAGTGAAAACACAAAAAAAGGACACCACACCAGTTTTAGAAAAATAGCCAATATTTATCTGTGTAAAACAAGACCAAAACAAGAAAAATCCAACATACAGTAATAAAGATATGAATTTTGCCGGAATTAACTTAAAAATACAGATCCTTGAAGTCAGTAGCTCTGACTGGGGCCATCATGGCATCGTGAACAATGCAATGGCGTCGTGATCCTCGCGATGAGCTCTGGAGTGCAGCGTTGCTGGTGTCGGTTCTGGAGGTCAGTGCGGGTGTTGTCGGACCATTGAAGTCACACGTGTTGCAAATCAAACTTCGGGCTGATGACGAAGTCAGGAACACTGGCGTGGATAGCGTCAGGGCTGCAGTGCAAAGCGAGATGATGCGACGTACGGTGCCCACAGGTCACAGTGCAGGTAGAGGCTCGGTCACGGTGTCCTGCGGCATTGGTGAGACAAGGGCTGCGGTTTGAAGCAGGCAGTGCTGCGTGCGGTGTCTCCTGGTCACGGTGCAGGCATCGTCACTGCTGAAGCATTGTCGTTGGTAGGCCCAAGACAGCGGTGCGGCATGGGGAGGGGTCTGTGCAGTGCCCACAGTTAGCGGTGCAGACAAGGGCCTCTGTTGATGACACTGGAGTCGATGGCGCTGGTGTCCGTGGGCCGGGGCTACGTTGCGGGACGGGCGGTGTACCATGTACCTCACAAGCGGTGTCCACAGGCCACGGTGCAGGCAGCGGCGCCAGTGTCAGTGTGGAGGGTTGTCGTCAGGAATGCCAAGGCTGCGGTGTGAGAAGGCGATGCGGAGTGCGGTACCCACAGGTTACGGTGCAAGCAGTGGCTCGGTGACGGCGTCACGTGGCCGCGTCGGTGAGACCTGGGTTGCGGTGCAGCATGAGGCACGGCTCCGTGTGGCGTTGTCAGGTCACGGTGCAGTCAGCGGCGTCGTTGACGGCATCGCAGTGGTTTTTTTTCTTTTGCAGCACAAACCACACAGTTCCCAGTGCTGTAGGCAGATGAAATGAAGTCTTTGATATCCCTGAGACTTCCAACAGGAGGCAAGCTGTACTTCAAGCCCTTGGAGAAACTTCACAAGAAGGATACCCAGCAAAGTCCAGTCTTTGCCCTCTTAAAGGCAGAAGCAGCAACTGCATGCCAACCCAGCAAAGCACACACAGCAAAGTGGCAGTACTCCTCCTCCAGCTCTTCAACTCTTTTCCTTGGCAGAGGTTCCTCTTGTCCCAGAAAGATTCTAAAAGTGTGGGGTTTTCGGTCCACTACTTATACCCAGTTCTGCCTTTGAAGCAGGCAAACTTCAAAGCAAAGTCTCTGTTGTTGACAAGATCCTGCCTTGCCCAGGCCTGGCCCCACACACACTCCAGGGGGTCGGAGACTTAATTGTGGGATGACAGGCACAGCCCTTCCAGGTGTGTCAGCTACTCCCTCCCTACCCAAGCCCAGGAGACCTATCAGGATATGCAGGCTACACCCAGCTCCCTTTGTGTCAATGTCTAGAGGGAATTCACAACAGCCCAACTGTCAGTCTGACCAAGATGTGGAATACACAACCAGGCAGATGCACAGAATGGCTTAAGCCAGAAAATGCCCACTTTCTAAAAGTGACATTTTCAAACAGACAATTAAAAAACAACTTTACCAAAAAGTGTATTTTTAAATTGTGAGTTCAGAGACCCCAAACTCCAAATCTCTATCTGCTCCCAATGGAAAACTGCACATAAAAGATATTGAAAGACAGTCCCATGCTAACCTATGAGAGAGACAGGCCTTGCACTAGTGAAAATCAAATTTGGCGGTATTTCACCAGTACATATCCTACCTTCTAAATTCACTGCACCCTGCTATAGGTTACCTAGGGCATACCTTAGGAGTGACGCACATGTTGTAAAAAGGAAGGTTTAGTCTGGCAAGTGTATCCACTTGCCAGGTCGAATTGGCAGTTTAAAACTACACAAAAGACACTGCAGTGGCAGGTCAGAGACATGTTCAAAGGGCTACTCATGTGGGTGGCACAATCAGTGCTGCAGGCCCACTAGTGGAATTTGATTTACAGGCCCTGGGCACCTTTGGTGCACTTTACTTGGAACTTACCAGTAATTCAAATATGCCGATCATGGATAACCCAATCACCAATACAATTTACATAGGGAGAACTTGCACTTAAGCACTGAGCAGCAGTGGTAAAGTGCGCAGAGACAATAAACCAGCAAAAACAGATCTGTAAAAATGGGAGAAAGAAGGCAAAAAGTTTGGGGATAACCCTGCAAAAAGGGCCATTTTCAACATCCCCCTACCATGGCTACGGAGGAGGGAGCCTCATATTCAGTGGTGGTGAGAAGAGGGTCTGAGGTCCTGGGCCCTGCGCTGCCTTCGGTGGCTGTTGGGACTAACCTCCTGACTGAGGTGCTTCAGCCCTGGGCTTCTACATCTGAACCCCTTTTGCCCTTCAAAATGAAGCCAGCACTGATGTCCTACAGGGGACGTGATCTAAAGCCAGCACAGGGGCTCCTGTCAACAGGGCAATCGCCTGCATCCATAGGCCTGTGCCTGATGACCCCTTAATTCCTTGCCCAACATCCTACGCCTGATAGTTTAGTCATCCAGGCTACTTCCTCTTCTGGTGCATTCTTTTCCACACCCAGGATAGAGAATCAAAATGACTGGACCAACTTGGGAAGAAGTTATTCTCTTCCTCCAGTCCGGCCTTGCGGTCCGTGAACACTGCATGCCTTTTGGGCTGCTACTCCCATACTTTATGGGATACGGTCATGCATGTGCAGCCACAGGTTTTGGAGGAGGCCCGGGTCTTTCTCTCTCAAGCTGTTGCTGACGGGAGAGATGCAGCCAAGTTCACGATCCGTTGTGGGCTGAAGACGACTAACTCACTAGGCAGATCGGTTGCTTCGACGGTGCCTTTAAGGCGCCACACTTGGTTCAGTACATCTGGCTTTTCGGGGATGTCGGGCAAACACTTATGGACATGCCCTTTGAGATGGCACCCGTTTCTTCAAAGACAAAGTGGACTCAGAGGTCGAGCGCTTTAAGGAGTCCCGGGCTGCTGCTTGGTCCCTTGGCCTCACAGCTGCTCATTGCCCCCCTCAGTTCGCTTGTCACGCCCTTTCGTGGCTACAGAAGGGACACTCAACCGCATCTATTTCCCTCCGGCCACCGTGCTGCGCATACTGCCCAACCTCTGCGCAGACAAGGACCTGGGATCCAACATTCCAGTAGATCAGGGAGACAGCTGTCAGCTCAGTCCACCCCCCCTCATTCCCCAAGCTTCAGCCTCCAAACCTTCCTAGCCCATCGCTTCATCATGGACCAGTTGGAGGCATGATTCTCCATCACCTGCCCCAGTGGAAATCCATCACGATGGACAGGTGGGTTTTGCAAATTGTCCAAAGGGGCTAATCCCTCCCCTTTGAGTCTACCCCCTGTGGCCATGCCACCATCCTATGATCAGATAATGGAGGATCTCTTAGAGAGGGTCCTTGGGCCAGAAGTAAGTTGTGTTGTTTTTCCTGCTACTTTCTGTTGCCCAATGCCCTATGCTAGTCCTCCGGTCCCTCAATCTCTTCCTCTGAAAGGAGAAGTTCAAATCGCTTTCTCTGGCTCATGTCCTATCTGCCCTGAACCCGGGAGACTGGATGGTGGAGCTGGACTTGCAGGACGCCTACTTTTACATTCCCTTCCTGCCTGCCAACAGACATTACTTGCGGTTCGTGGTAGGTCACAAGCACTTACAGTTTACCATGCTCCCCTTTGGCCTTATGATCGCGCCTTAGGTGTTCACAAAAGCGATGCCGGTAGTCGAAGCTCATCTGCACTGCTTAGGGATTTCAGTCCTCCCCTACCTTGATGACTGGCTGTTAAAGGCAGGCTCACCCCAGGCTGTCATCTCCCATCGCCAGACTACGGCAGACCTCCTGTACTCGCTGGGATTCATTATAAACGTACCAAAGTTATACCTGCCTCCCTCTCAGACATTCCCTTTCATTGGAGTTGTTCTGGACACAGTACAGTTTCTGACCTATCCTACCGAGTAGCGAGACCAGGTTATTCAGGCTATGATACCGCTGTTTCAGCCTTTTTTCCTGGGGTTTGGTGAGAACGACTCTGAGACTGCTGGGCCTCATGACATCATGCATCCTGCTAGTCACACATGCCACATGACGTGTGGGCTCTGCAGTGGGTCTTGAAGTTCCAGTGGGCCCAGCATCAGGGAAATCTTTCCGACATGGTCCAGATCTCGGAGGTAACTGTGCAAGATCTGCAGTGGTGGCTTTCGAACCGCAATTGGGTCAAATGCAGATCCCTGTCCCTCTTCCTTCCCCAACCTGATCTGATGGTAGTGACAGATTTGTCAGTCCTGGGATGGGATGGCCACATGAGGGAGGCAGAGTTCAGATGTATCTGGTCTCCTGTGGAGTCCGGGCTTCACATCAATCTTCTGGAACTTAGGGCGATCAGGCTTGCATTTAAAGCATTCCTTTCCTCTCTCAATGGGAAAGTGGTGGAGTTGTTCATGGACAACATCACTGCCATGTGGTACTGCAACAAGCAGGGCGGGGTGGGGTCGTGGACCCTTTGTCAAGAGGCCCTGCAGCTCTGGACATGGCTGGAACATCAGGGAATATCCCTGGTAGTTCAACATCTGGCTCTCTGACGTGAAATGTTTTATAGTTCAGAAATAGGGTCCAGGAATGGGCAAAATTTTGGGATGGTAAAGAATGTTTAGGGTTCAGTAATGGGTAACAGTTAGAGTTGGTCAGGAGTTTCTGATGAATATTTCTAACTGCAGATTCCTCACCACTAGAATATTCACTAGGTGCCAGACTGGATCCTGAAGTTTTCACACCAATGCTCCCATGCACTTAGTTGACACCGTGTAACTCCGTATTGGCCTTATTCACCCTGGAAGTGGTGAGGGAGAAATTCATATGAGTCAGCCCTGAGTGCCAACATCAGTTCCTTTCTTTTTGTGTCTTCAAATGCAGATCCAGAGTGTCACTCCCCTGTTCGCTGGTTGACAAATCCTTTTACATTCTCTATTCCAGTGTTCAACTGAATGATATCTGCATCCAAAGCTACAGTTTACAACTGTGCTGCAACTGTTGGAACCCAGGGTCAGTGGTGGACCTGTCCCTGGTGCTTGGACTTTGGATATGACTCCAAGACATGCTAGGAATGTGCATTCTGCCCCCAAAGGCAATTCAGGACCTCAAAGCTGTATGTTGCTGAACACCATAAGAAGCTGTGAACCTCATGCAAGTCCTGCTCCATGTCAACGGCTTGGATCTGATCCTGCTCTTGAGGCCATTCCTGTGGCAAGTCTTCTCAGGCGAAGCTGCCAAGTAAGTCAATTGAAGAAGAAGCATAAAAAGTTGAAGCGAGGCTCCACACCATCCTGCCACACTCTGTGCAAAGAGAAGTTGAGATAGCTTCAAGGTGCCAGTTAATCTCGCCCCCAAGCCTCATTCAAGGAGTCGATTCAAGAACTATCCTCACTGCACCCCAAACCTCCTGGGTCGTCTGCTATGCCACAGTTCGTCGAGGTCTAAGGGACGCTGTGTAGCATATTGTTGTCAGTCTTCTGGATCCCACAGGCCTTCTTTCCCCACAGCTACTTAGAGATCTGTATCCTTAGTGGTCTTCATTTAAGATAGCCCTGGTGTCACTGCCCCTGGTGCTGTCTGAGCCCCTCAAGCCGCCTCGGATTCTGCAGTGACTCTGGAGCCAACTTCCACTCCTGCTTGAAGACCTGCGCCAGTTCCTTCTTCATCGACGCTAGTCTTTACCTGACCGAGGATACACAATAACACTCCAGCACATCTGCTTTTTGTACGTTCTGACTGAGACAAAAAATATCTCTAGAAAGATTTACCCCCACATTACAGTGACAACAGTGTATACATGGATTTGAAGGAGGCCAGAGGGCTTGAAGTTTCCCTTGATACTGGGTTGATTTAGCCCCTTGGACCCACAGTGGAGGGAGTGCTTCATTTCCCATTGTGATTAAATTAAGGCTGGTGCCTTAGACCTGCAGCTGCCTGCTGTTGAAGTCACAACAAATGTCCTTACTGATATTTTGCACCCTGGGCCAGCCTCATGTGAGCCCTTACTTCTGTTTTATGAAGCCTTGACTGACACCCTTATGAGCACTTGGGCTAAGGCTTGCTCTTGCCCACAAGAGAACAGGCAAGTGGTCACAGATCAGCACTTGGAGGCATGGATGTACCTGAGCAGCATCCTGCTTCTGAGAGTTTGATGTTCCAGGCCTCTATCAGCAAAGTAAATCATAAAGCATTCTCCATTATTTCTCCAGACAGGGAGACAAAAATGATTGAGGCATTTGGCAAGTGAATGGTCTCTTCGGTCAGTTTGGCAATATGGTCAGTCAGTGCAGTTTGTCTGTTAGGCCATGATACACATGCCCTCTGCAGCAAGATTTTGAGGAGTTTCAGACTTCTTTGGCTCAAGCCATTCAGGAAGGCGAGGATGGTACCAAGTTTGACTTTAGGGCTGGCGTTGATACTACAGATTATTTGGGGCAAGTGGTGGGCAGTAGTGTGGAGTTTCACTGACATGCATAGATGCGATCTACCAGCTTGCAGTTCAAGGTCAGTAAAGAGTATTTTAAGTTTGCTGTGCTCCCCTTCGGCGTTACCAGCGCATCTCTGGTGTTTATGAAAGATGGCGGTGGTCAGTGCTCATTTTAAGAGGTTAAGTTCAAGGACGTAGCTGTGGGTCGGTGTTCCCCCCCCACCCCCCCAAATAAATGTATTTTCTGGCAAATAGTTGGGTAAAGTTGCTTCGCCAGGAATGTTTACATAAACACAGACAAAAACACAGACACTCTCTCTGCTTTGAATGTCTTCAAAAATGTTGCTTAGTTTACAAAATATTGTGTTTTCTTTCACTTACTAACCCACATTTGTTTCCCTTTCCGCTGCCCCTTTAGCCCCTGTCATCTTCCCTGTTTGTCCTATTTATTGGAAAATCTGAAGCTCACCCCCCCCCTTCCATCTTACTGACCAAGCTATGCCCCTGGTTAGTTATACCAGTTTTCTCTAGATGGTTGGCTGTTGAAGGCGGGCTCAGTCGTAGAACACCCCAGCGATGGCAAACCTCCTCACATCGTTGGGAATATCGATCAACAAGCCGAACTTACACCTGACTCTATCTCAAAAGCTTCCTATTACAGGAGCTGTCTTGGACGGTGCAGTTTATGGCCTTTTCTCCATCGTATTGAGTCCAGGACGTTCAGGCTATGGGCTATGATTGTGATGTTTGGATGTCCTCATCTCCGTGAGAACAGCTATGAGACTTCTTGGCCTGTTGTCCTTGTGCATCCTGCTTCCCCACTTCTCCAAGTGGTATATGCAGGGTAAACAGTAGGATCTGAAGTCTCTGTGGGCCCAGTACCAAGGGACCTGGTGGACGTCATTTAAGTTTCCGCGAAGACTGCACAAGATTTGCAGTGATGGTTGCTGGACCTCTCCCTGACCAGCGGCAGACTTCTCTCCCTTCCCCCCCCTAGAGCTGACCAGTGACTGATGTGTCACTATTGGTTTGGGGATGTCATCTGGGAGAGGTGGAGATCAGAGGGCACTGGTCTCCGGCAGAAACCTGGCATTGCAGGCTTTCCTTCCATCCATCAGGGAATGACTGATGCAGGTTCTCACGGACAACACCACCTTCTTGTGGTTTGTAATAACTAGGATGGCGTGGTGTCCTGTGGCAAGAGGCACAGCGCCTCTAGTATTGGCTTGAACGTCAGGGTTTCCCCTAATTGTGAATCAGCTGGCGGGATTCTTAAACCCCCGGGGCGGACAAGCTGAACAGGCAATACTTAGTGAATCACGAATGGCGGTTGCAACCCAAGGTGGCGTAGTGTATCTTCCAACAGTGGGAAGGACCTTGTCTGGATCTTTTTTTCTGCGGTTGAGAATATGCAGTGTCAATACTTCTGCTGCTGGAGCATGGGACTCTAGTATGCCTTTATTCCACTGCCTTTCTCGCCCTGAGTTCTAAAGAAAATAAATAAAAATAAATCACGAACGACTGGGCCGAGGTCATTCTAGAAGGTCCAGATTGTGCCAGGACAGTGTGGTACCCAGAATGTCTGGGAATGAGCATTTGTCTCCTGATCAGGCTGCCGGCTCACAAGGATCTTCTGTTGCAGCAGCAGGGCAGGGTTCTGCACTCCAACCTGCATAATCCACACTTCCATGCATGGAGGCTGAGGCAACTGTTCACTGCTTTCGAGCTACCACATGAGGGTATGGATGTCATCTTCAGAGCAAGGAATCTTTCTACAAAGATCATTCATGCCGGGCACTGGAACAAATTTGTGGCTTAATGTGAAGTCTGCAACACTGATCCCTTACAAGCCAAACTGTCTGTTGTTTTATTGTTTGTTTTATCTTTGGCCCGGCAAAATCTTCCACTGGGTACTATTAAAGGTTGTTTGTCAAACCTTTCGGCCTTTTGGTATTTGACTGACCAAGTGTCCTTGTTTAAGTCACCTGTTGTGATGCAGTTTATTAAATGTTTAATACACTGGTTCCCTCCCAAACTGTTTCTGATGTAACTGTGGGATCTTAATTTGGTCCTGACGTTCTTCATGTGCACCCCCCCCCCCCACTCCAAGCCAATTCACAGCTTCTCATTGCGTCTACTGACTCTTGAAGCTGTCTTTTTGAGAGCTAACCCCTCCATCTTTCTCCGTGGTGTTCCACTACACAACTTTGCAGCCATCCACATAGTTGCCATCCCTGCCGCAGAAGCCACTGACGCTGTCACTGCCACCTTCGGCCCTGGACTTGGATCCATCTGCGCACCTCCTTCTGCTCATGAGACTGTAACTCAAAACAGGTCCAAAAGGGAGGCCTAAAGATTCTTCGGGGATGAAGAGTATAGGCACATGACCCATTACCTTTCTCTAGTATTGAATCTTTCATAGATTCACATGCCTGAACCTTCCTCGTCGTCATGGTGGGAGTCCCACGATAATTATAATAAGTAGTGATATACATAAGCATTGACATCCATAGGGGAACCAAGTGACATTGTTAACCAATTCACATTGTTTTACTAGAATTAAGCCTTAACCATTCTTAGCCAACAGGATCACCTTTGACAAGGTAGTCACCTGTTCCTTCGTTGATGGCCATCCTTTGGACTGGAATCTTTAAATCTCCAGCGGCAAGACCTACATTGCTTCCGCAAGTGGTTTGCAGAAAACAGACCCCTTCTTCATCGACGCAGCAAACGTGACCGCTCAAAAGCAGACAATTTTTATCTCAGTAGAACAACACTGGTAAAGACGCTTCCACATTTTTGGAAGAAGATAATTATTTTCAAGACAGACACCAATCAGTAATTCAACACTACAACTCTTTCCAGGAGCACTGCCCTTATGATGAGTTGTATGAAGAACACCATGTTTCACATAACAACACAATCTCCGTGCCTGTATCTTTGGTAACAGACTTACGTCATATGCTTAATGACTATAATAAGAGATTTCCTGAAGCAAATGCTCCAGTGCCACATACTCATGGGTGCTCTGATACACCTGGTACATCATCCCTTCCTAGAACTCCCGAAGGCCTCCGATCAGAAAAAGAAAGGCGTATTTTACCATCCATCACTATCAGGGTTGACTTCATTGAAAGTGACGTGGACAATACCTGGAGGAAGGGAAACTTCCTCAGGGTCCAGCAGGCTCTGGTCGGGAGTGGGATGACTATATTGCCTCTTCGTTTAGCCTGCTCTCTTCCACAGGATTTTGGAGGTTTCCATGAAGTCCTTGAACACGCATCCAAGGCAGTAGAGCACAGAGAATGTTTCCTTTTAAGATTTCAAGGATTCAGCGAGGAAATCATTTCTATCCATTCCCATCATGCAATTACATTTAGGAAGAAGGCTTGAAACTCATGAAAACCCCAGCGGCTGTCACAGTAGTTGTACCTTGACTAGATAAGAGGTATAAAGTTCCTGAAAATTAACCTCCCTGTCTGATAGTACATCCTCGCCCTGACTCTGTGGTCATGCAGTCACCCAAAGGAGATCCAGAAACCCTTCTGCCCTCTGTTCAGCACCATGGAACGAAGAAGAAAGATGGCTGGATAACATCCGCAAACGTTTTTTGGCTGTGGCAGCGATATCTATTAAAGCTTTTAAAAGCCATTTCAGGGCAATACAATAGACTGATGTGGTCGGACATATCGGCTTTCATTGACGTTTTGCCAGAAGACAAGAAGAAGGAAGCTAAAGAAATACTACAGGAAGGTGAAAGAGTTTCCTCAGAAATCATTAACACAGCTATGTATATATGCTCCACAGCTTTCAGTCAAATGGCCGTTGCAGCTGTGCTTTACTGGCAAGGATGGTTAACGGCAAAGTCCTTCCACCCGGATTGTCAGGCAAAAATTTTAGATATGCTTTTTGATTGAGACAGTCTATTTGGAAAGCATGTTGATGATGGCCTACAATCTATTAAAGTGGATAGGCACACTGCATGTTCTCTGGGGATTGTACAGTAATGCCATTTTTAGCCCTTACATGGAGGCAGGAGAGGCTAATTTATGCAGAGCGCCTCCCACCAAACTTATAGGTACCAACCCTGTTCCGGTAAGGATTTCTGCCCCATTCACTGCTTAACAGCAGTACAGAGCCTCCTCAGCTTCCACCTATTCACTGCAGCTGATGCGTAGTCATCCCCAGGAAGGAGGAGAATTCCAGGAAGCTACTAGACAGTGACAATTTACAGGCACTAATCACCTTGGAGGGTCATCAACAATACACAGGACAACACCTTTTCAAATTTTATGATCATTGGAGGAGAATCTCTTCTGACAAGTGGTTGTTAGATGTAATACAACAAGGTCACAACTTAGAATTTGTTCAAAAGCCTTCCAATTATCCTCTTTGCAAGAGGACTCATCAACATCTGACTTTGTATTTCCAATAGTGCAATAGAGAGGGCTCCTCTCATGCCTCACAAGGGCTTCTATCCAAATTTTTCCTAATCAAGAGAAAGTCTGGAAAATTGAGGCAATTTAAGGATCGGAGGCTTCTGAACAAATACATAAAGAAATATTGTTTCTGAATGCTTTGTTTACAAGACACTTGGCTGCTGCCAAATACGGGGGATCACATGACATCTCTCGACCTCCTAGACACGTACTTTCACATCTCCATAGATGTAAACCATTGGCAGTTTCTGAGGATCAAGGTGGCAGGGTGCCATTACCTATTCAAAGTACTCCCCTTTGGGCTGCGATCGGCTCCCAGGGTTTTCACAAATTGCATGGCTCCTGTGGCCGCATTCTTAAAAAGAAGCGGTTACCAGGGGTTTCCATACCTGGATTGACTGGCTTGTTAAACGAGAAAGTAGATCTCCCTTGGCCTGTCTGGCTGTTCAAAAATGTGTGTCTAATGTTGAACAGAGAAACTCTTCTCTAATACCATCCCAATCCCTTTGGTGTTCCTGGGAGCAGTTCTGTATGCAAAGGTTATCCAACTATTGAGAGAATTCAACATATATTGGAGATAACAGCTTCCCTTTCAAGAAAAGACTCCACTTCTGTTCGGACTTTCAAATCAATGTTGGGAATTTTTTTTTTTTGCATTACATTGATTCAAAATTATCGCCTGCACATGAGACCATTGCAGGAACAATGGAAACAAATCCAAGGTGCGCTGGAGGACAAGGTCAATATTACCCCAATTATGAAACTAACAATGTCATGGTGGGAAAAACAGGAAAATCTCTCTCTGGGCCCGTCATTAGTAACGATGCATCCCCATTTTGTAATGACAGCGAACACTTCCTTAGAAAGTTGGGGAGCTCATGTTCAAGAACTGGAAATTCATGAAAAATTGTCCTTTCGAGAGTCAAACATGCACAACAATCTTCTGGAGTTGAAGGCTGTTTCCTAGGCCTACAATCCTCTCTTTCCAGAACTTGCAGTTCATTTGTCTGGGTGAGGACAAACAATACCAAAATAAGTTCTATCTCGCCAAACAAGGGGAACCGAAATCGAAGATACTGTCCTCTCAAGCCCAGCAAACATGGAGGTAGTTACTTACCCACAACACCTCTTTACATGTGGCACAAGTCCCAGGGCTGGACAGTGAATGGACAGATTCTCTGAGCAGAACTGCAAAACAGATCACGAATGGGAAGTGAACCAGAAGCAGTTACTTCAGTTTTCCAACAGTGGGTAACCACAAATATGGATTTGTTTGCAACTCTTCACAACATGAAATGCATATATGCAAGCAGATTTCCTTAGACAAGGTCTTGGAAGGAATACCTTTCCAATAGCCTGGACAGGAATGTTCTCTTAAGCTTTTATGTCTTTTCCTCTCATTCCCAAAGTTATTCAGAAAATGAAGCAGAAACCAAGCTACCTCATTCTGATAGCTCTGTGAGAAAATACCTCTTTTGTCATGGTTGGACCCCACTTTTTGCCTGGTATTTGATGTAGTTTTAGAGTTGTTAGTGCCTAGGGCCCATGCTAACCAGGTCCCCTGGGTCAGATCTCTTTCCCAAAACTGTTGTGATGCATTGGCACAATTGGCAGCACCTATAGCTACCACTATAAGTCCCTAGTAAATGGTACTTAGATACCCATGACATGGAGTGCTAAGGGTAGGCCCCTGAGGGCAGCAGCACAGGCTGTGCCACCCTCAAGGGCCATGTACCCAGATACACCCAGCACTACCATCGCAAGCTGTGTGTCCTGGTGCAATCCTAAAAAGCAAACTTGACATAGCACACAGCCTGTGTGCCCTGTCCACTATACACTGCATGCAATATAGGTAAGTCACCCATCTGACAGGCCCTCCATCCCTAAGGCAGGGTGAACTGCACTGTATGTGTGGGCATAGATGCATGAGCAATATGCCCCTACTGTGTACTGTAACCTGGGACCTTGTAAGTGAACAGAGCAGCAATTTTAATTCATGTGCTGGACACTGGTCAGTATGAGTTTCACAGCTACATGGCTACTCTGAACCCTGGGTTGTTTGGTATCAAGCAACTCAGAATGACCAACCCAATCTAGTACCAGCATTGGATTTATTCTAAAATGTAATCGAGGGGCACCTTAGAGGTGCACCTTGCAAAAGCTAACTACCCTGGCATGGTTGCTGGCTGGTCACAATCAGCCTGCCACCACCAGGCAATATTCTGGAACCATGGGGTGAGAGATCCTGCTCTCTGGGTCCTAGAACAAAGCCCTTCCTAGGCAGAGGTGCTATCATACCTCCCCCCAGGAAAATGCACCACCCTGCTAGCAAGATTCAAAGGGCTTACCGCCCGTGAAACTTGACCCCCAATTCTGCTGCTAGCAGCAGATGGCTGCCCCTGTTTCAAACCCCCACCTTTAGAGGGAGCAAAGGTGGGAAAACACATAAATGAAAGGAGGAGTGGTCAGCTCCAGCTTGCACCACCCCAAAGTTGTTGCAGGCGAGGTGACCCCTCCATTTCATTTTCCTCCATCTTGCATTGAAGGAATATAGCCAATTGGGTTTAAGGAAGTGACCTCTGCCCACAGGAAGTGGTCACTTAGTGGGTGTAGCCACCCTAAAGTAGATGACCCAGTGGTCACTACTAGGTACTCCCCTAAACTCCCACTAAATACAGTATTTAGTGGGCACCACTAGACCAGAGATTCAGATTCCAAGGACAAAAGGAAGACCAGCAAAAAAGAAGGCCCAAGGCTCTTGAACTGAAGTCCTGCTGCACAAGAAAAAGGCACCAAACCCTGCTGGCTTCACCCAGGAATTGACAAGCAACGCTGAGGGGTTGCTCGGACATTAGAAGGACTCTACAAACCCCAGAGGACCTCCACACTTCTGAAAATCTCTGAATATCTCCCTCCAGAATTAAAGCATAACTCTCCTACAACAAAGACCTGAAGACCAGTGAAGTCCACCTTGCTGACTGGCTGCTGACCAGGGAACCGGACATCGCAGCCAGACCAAACTCCACCCGATGGACTGTGAGGACAAACCCTGCAAGTCTAGCAAAATTGGTGGCACTGCGACCTTCAGTGGTGAAACCATGCAATAGCCCCGGGCACTGGCCACCTAACAACGGACACTCAGAAGGACAGTCCACTCCAGACTGAAAAAGGACCAGGAGGAAGCCCCACTCAAGGGACTTCAGAAAATACCAGGATCTCCCACCAGAGTGCCCCTGCTGACCTGCAAGCAGCCCTCAACACGACCTACCTCCTGCTTCCAAGATGACCTTTGCACACAGCTTCTGGTTCACTGATTCACTCTGCACCCGGCCTCCCTGTGCCCTGCACTAAAGAACCAGCTGTGCCCGAAGGGTCCCCCTCCCCTTGCAAATTCGACACTCAAAGGGGACCAACCGGACTCACCTTGAAGTCCACCTGTGCAGTGCTTTCCAAGTGGTCCCACGCAGTGGCCTTGCACCAGCTCCAAAGACTTTCTGCAGCTGCTCCTGCCGAAACCGGGAGCTGCCCGAACCTTTGCAGCTGGTCCACAGGGCCCTCCGGCGACCTTGACCTACCTGCAAAAGGAGACATTGGTAAACACATTGCCTGATTTTATCTGAATTTTAAAACAATTACTTCATTGATTCCAATGGTGCGGAATTACGCACAGAACTGAGACATTTTCTAAACTTTAAGAATTCATAATTTAGAAAGTACTTACCTGATTTTGATGATCTTAGTCTTAAAATGTTTATAAAAATCGGAAGTATTTTTGTATATTGGTCTTGAGTTATTCTTGTGAGTGTGTGTCTTGCTTTATTGATACTGTGAGTACAACAAATGATTTGCACTTCTTCAAGATTAGCCTAGCTACTCAACCAAACTACCTTAAAAATTTGAGCATTAGGTGGTTTAGTTTTTACCTCTGTAAACCAACTTGTGGTTGTCCGGACTCTGCACAGTGTGCCTACCTTTGCACACTACATAGAGAACCAGCCTCATACAGCTCCTTTGTGGCCAATGCAGTATTGGTTAACAGAGCTTAGTCTCCTATCAGTGTGTCCACACATCCAGTTCAAACCTCTGGAGAATCTAATTTCCATGGACAAAGGTCAGATTCTCCATCTGGAAATAAAGTTGCTAAGTTAATCAGCTTGGCTACTCGCGACAATGAGTTTGGGTTGCTGACTCTTCCACAGGAATGTAAATCATATCTTGAGCAATCATGTACTACGCCTCGATTAAATACTACAGCGTAAAAGTGTAAGGCATCAAGCTATTTGTGTATCAATAACAACCTACATCCCTTTAAATCTTTGCCAAAACAGTTGTTGTCTTACCTTTTTCACCTAGCAAAGTCAGGCCTAGCACATACCGCAATTAAAGAACATTGAGCCTCATTTTTGAGATTCTGGAGAAATAGAGATGAAGACTCTTTATGGTCTAGTAGATTATTTTAAGAATTCATGAAAGGACTTTTCAGAGTTTTGTTTCCTATGAAACTTCCTCCCGGGTCCTGGCATTTAAATACAGTCCTTTCACAGCTTCTGAATGGTCCATTTGCATAGGGTTGAGTTAAAATATGTGTTGTGGAAAATGGCCCTTCTCTTGGCCCTCACTTCAGCAAGATGAATAAGCGATATTCAAGCTTTTACGGTGACAGAACCTTTCTCACAATTCAAGGATGATAGAGTGATATCGAGAACTAATCTCAAATTCATTCCGAAGGTCCCAACTTTGTTCCATTTGAATGAACCAATTGTGCTGTCAAATTTTTTTTTTAATCTTCACCTAGAGCTAAAAAGGGTTTACATTGTCTGGATGTCAGACAGTGTTTAAAATGTTATATAGACAGAACAAAGACTTTTAGAAGGTCTGACCCTCTTATATCATTTGCTCTGCCTAGAAAAGGCTATACTTTGTCAAAGAGCAGTATAGCTCATTGTGTTTTTGCAGCGATTACTTTTTGCCATGACAAAGCAGGAAGACCATTGTTAACAAAGGTTATGGCACATTCTATAAGAAAAGTGACTGCGTCCATGGCCCTGTTTGCTGGAGTGTCCCTACCGGACACTTGCAGAGCAGCAACATAGTCTAATGTCCAGACATTCACCAAGCATTATTGTTTGGACTCTTCAAGGAAGGCCGAAAGCGTGGTTGTGCAGGCAGTATTACGGAGCCTTTTTTCAGTAAGGTACAGAATTCTAGTTATAACCTACATGTCAGATTTTATAGTGTTTTGAAAAATGTTCATGTTTGAAACATTTAGAAATGTGTCTTTTTCTCTTGGTAGTTGGCTTTTTACATAATGTTTATTTCTTTATGAGAAAATGGTTTTGCCATTCCCACACACCTTTTTTCCTGTGGTACTGCTTACTACTCTGACTCAAGTATGTGAATCTATGAAAGATTCAATAATGGAGAAAAAAGGTTACTTACCTGTACACTGTGGTTCTCCAGTATTGGTTTCTTTCATAGATTTAGATGCTACCCTCTCACCTCTCCTTAGGGCTCTAATACGTTTACCTTTAACACTCATGCTTGAAATCTGAGCTATGATGGCTCTGTGGGGGGAAGAATGCTTCAATGTCTGGGCTCTGATTGGTTGAAGTTAGTTTCTTGTTAAATAATGTGAATTGGTTTACAATGTCACTTGGTTTCCATATTGCTGTCAATGCTTATGTTTAGCACTACTTGTTATAAATAGTGTGGGACTCCCATCATGGTGACGGGGAAGATTCGAGCATGTGCATCTATGAAAGATATCAATACTGGAGAACCACAGTGTACAAGTAAGTAACTTGTTTTGGTTTGGATCAGACTCTGATTCCTTTGAATCTTTATGCCTGCAGTGATGGTCGTTGGGGAGATAAAACCAGCTGGCAGGCCTCTCATGGGCCAGTGGTCTGGACACCTCCCTAGAGATAGAAATGGAGCTCTCTAACAGGGTCTTCTTCTCCAGAAGTGATGTCCGCCCACTCATTCCTTAAGAAAACTGTGACTGTGTTGGAGCTGCAGCTCCGTATGATGGATGTTAAAACCAATGTCTTGACCATGGTCAACCTTCCAGCCACACCAGTGTCGGAACCCCTGACGGCCCTCAACGAGGCATTGCTCAACTCAGTAATAGCAGCCTGAGAGAAACCCATTTCCGCACTGGCGGTCGATCAGCTGGTGGTACATCGTTGCTGTCCAGCACCAGAGGAGCCACCATTTGTCTCTGCCACCTGCCTCCAGAAAGCATGGTTATTTAAGCATCCTGCTCGTCTGGACAGTCGAGAGACACTTTCCCTTCCATCTCTGCAGACCGGGAGTCAACATGTTTGTAAGCATGTGGAAAAGATGTTTTCAACTGGCACCTTGGTGCACAAAACACTCAATGCCACCTGTCTCTTTGGTCATTACACCAATGATGATGGGGCACTGCCCAGATGTTTGCCCTCCAAGTCCCTGAGGACATGAGGCCACAGTCCCAGGAAGTATTGAAAGCTGGATAAAATGCATCTTGTCATAATATAAAATCTCACCTGGATACCACATATGACACGACATATGCCATTCATATCTCTAACTCTCTGCAGCGACATTCCTGATTCCGAACCTCCAGTTTCTCATTGGATGTGCAGGACTAGTTGATGGACTTCCCCTTCAACAGAGCACACCTGTTTGGGGACAAAGCTGACTCTGCTTTGGAACTCATCAAGATGAGCAAGACCATACCCCTGTCCTCGGGGCACACAATACGTATGCCAACTCAACTCTGTAGGGCCAGGGGAAGGAGAGAGATTTGTAGGGCAAACATTTGTTCTCTTCCTTACAGTGACCAAGCACCAAAAAACAAAAGTACCCTCATCAAAACAGCCCTAACTCCGGGCTTAACCATCCTGCAGTATTAGAGATTGCCTGTTATTGCAGGTGGATCAAATACCCTAGTGCAGTGGTTCCCAACCTGTGGTCCGGGGACCCAGGGAGGTCTGTGAAGCCTCCACAGAGGGTCCATGACTGCTTAGAAAATTAAATAATATTAACAGATTAAGTCTCGAGCTTTCAGTAATGACTCAGTGGGTGGTCCCTGGATTCCAAAAATGATTCAGTGGGGGTTCCCAAGTTCCAGGAATGATAAAGTGGGGGGTCCACAGAAGTCAAAAGGTTGAGAACCACTGTCCTAGCGTTCCACCGATGGGAACCAACAGGTATTTGTTTAAAAAGAACGGGTTGGCTTCACACACCCCTCCTGGGTGTCATGCTTCATCATCAGCCATTCTGCGCTTGCCAAAGCATTCTATGATGGAAGACGGGCCATCGTGAGCAGTCTGAGGGAAGGAATAGGGAGATTCAGAGGGATCCAATAAGAATCCCTGTCACCTACCAAAAGGATACTCTAATTTTATTGAATGTTGGTGAAGAGATGGTTAAAATATATTATAGGACATATGAGATCTATTGATGCCCCTCATGTCCTGCTTTGGTCCTGTCCTTGGGACTCCAAAAGCTTTTGCCTACCTGGGGCTATCGCCAGTTTCGATGTTTCAGAGTGTTCTCTAGAGTATTCACATTCTGACAACATAAGTGCTTTCTGACCCAGACTACCTAGCCCCATAATTCAACGTTCAAGCAATACAATGATAGAGCCCGAATTAAGGGATAGACAACCCTCCAGCAAGTCTAAATCTCATCCTCCTCTTCTTCCCTCTGACCACCAGAAAAGCAGGTCTAGTTTGCTCTTTAAGTCCACACAGAGCCTGTGAGAGGTTGGGTTGGGTTGCCTTTTCTCCTTCTTGCTAGCAGGAAGACCATTATCTCGCTCCAGTGGATCCTTCAGATCATAGAAGGGGGTCTAAGGTGGAACTTTGATTTACTGCGACTATCCCCTCATACCTTTCATTGCTCGAGTTCTGAGGAGAATTCACCAAGACCAAACCAAGGTCATTCTAATTGCGAGGGTTGCCCAAGGAGGATAGGGTATGCAGACCTTCGGTGCATCTCCCAATGTGCAACGCTCAAGCTATCATTCAGACTGGACCTTTTGGACAGTTGGGGAGGATGGTGCAATCTCCAAGGCCTCTGCTTTCATGCCTAGAGAGTGAGTGGGGACAGATAAGATCCTTTCGTCTGTCACTGGAATTGGTTGAAGTAATCATAATCTTATCAGATCCTTGTCCCTCCAGATAATATGTTTACTCTGGGCGATGGAACAACTTTGTTTGTCAGCATTCTTGTATCACCCACTCTAGTCTTCACTGTTTAACTTCTCTCTTGTGATGCTTTTTCTCAAGGAATTTAGGGCCAGATGTAGCAAAGGTTTTTACCCATTCTGTGTCTATGGGAAAAAGTGTTCGTACATATGGCCCTAACTAACTTGTACCATCCAACACCCTTTGTTGTGCCCCAGTGGGAACTTAAGCTTGTTTTGACATTTGTGATGAATTCTCCTTTTGAACGCCATCGCACAGTTGCAAATGTTAACCTTCAAAACAGTGTTTTTGGTGAAAATCACTTGAGCGAGACGGGTTGGTGAGTTACAGGCCTTAAGCTCCTGCCCGTCATTCACCTCCTTTTTAGTAGGGTTGAGCGCTGCATGCCGGTACTTCTGAAATCCGTGCTCCAAGCTGTGCGCGGAGTGGGTAGACTCCGATAACTCCACTGGCGGAGCGGAGTTTACAGTCCAAGCCTACTTTTTAGCTGACATGCGGTGTTGGAAACCAAGACGACTATCCTGCTTAAACTGGTGACTCTCTTTCACTTAGGCCAGCGCATCATCCTAATAACCTTCTTTCCCCCATCCCAACATAAGAAGGAAGGAGGAGGAGCCGCTTTATAGCCTGGTCAGCTCTTACTTAAACCGTTCTAAGGACGTATGACTGCATGACCAGCTCTCTAAGGAGGGCAAAGTTGTCCACAAGTGGACGCTGTCTCAATGGATCACACTCTGCATCAAGACTTTCTGTGCCTTGACTAAGGAAGGATCCCTGGAAGGAATCTGGGCACACTCCAACAGGGTGAAATTGTCAACTTTGACCCTTGCTATGTGGACATCCCTACACACTTCCGCCAAGCCGTAGGTGCCTGGATACTGAAGTACGTTGAGCTAGCCACTTCTCGAGGTCTGTCCTGCAGGACTTCCCCATTTAACCATTCATCAATCCTCCTCCTGTGAGGCACACTGTTTGGGAATCTATTCTGCAAATAAGAAATCTGCAGGAAGAAGTATTCCTCAGAAGAAAAAGTTACTTACCTGCAATAACAATCTTTCTTGTGAATACTCTAACTACCTACACATTCACGCCTGACCCGCCTGCATCCCCATTTGATGGATGTGGCATAGGGAAAGTTTAATAAAGTTCCAATTCAAGTTTGATACAGCTCTACTTCTTCTTGATGCCAGTCCATCCATTCACCTCGAAGGCCTGGAAAACATTAAATGCAAACTGATGGCATTGCTCCGGGTGGGCATTATATGTTTTGGTGAGGTCAACCCTGTGTAATTTCAGGTGTCAATACGAATTCAATGCCCTCTATTTTACAAGTGAGGAATCTGCAGGTAGAAAGAGTATCCACCAGAGAGATTGTTACTGAAAGTAAGTAGCTTTTTCTTTATGAACAAGAAGATGATGGCCATGGTGTATGTTCTCCTAAAAGATTGAATGTTGTCTGATAGATTCTGAATCACATTCACCTTCAACATGTGCTGTTCACACTAAATAAATGACATTGCTATTTGGTAAAGGCCATACTCCAAATTTCTTTCTAACAAGTTGGGTTGCTTGAGAGTATTTTTACAACGCATTGTTTGTGAAGGCGATTCTGAGTGTACATGAGTTGAGGAATGTGGCAGTGACCTTGCATGAATATTTAAAAGATGTGTTGCGCAAGCTATCTGAAGAGTGTGTAGTACATCCCTTAGAAACATATGAGCTGTTGAGTCCAGTAATCTGTGTGAAAATCATGTGGCAAGGTAAGGATGTGTGCTGATATCCGCAATTTAAATAAAACTACCTCAATAGATCACAATCCCCCACCTAACATCAACGACATCTGACTTTGTTTGTGACACCAAAAGGTGCCTCTAGGTATTTGAGGATGCCTTAAGGTCTTTCATCAGCATCTACTGTTTTCCAATGAGTAATGTAGAAATTGAAAGACAAGAACAGTGGACCTATTTCCAAGATGATATTATAGTGTGGTATAATGACAGATTGGATCGTGACAATGTATAAAGAAGGGCTTTGGACAAGTTACAGGAATCGGGACTAACCATTAGAATGCAGAAATGTAAAATTGTGAGTTTTTGAGGCTGACTACCTTGGTTATACCATTTCAAAATCATTTTAGTTAAAACTATTGAGGGGGCTACAAGCCCAACGAGCAAAAACAGTTATGTTTTTTTTTTTTGGGGGGGGGGGGGGCTAGTCGAGGACTATCCAGAATGTATTGAACACTTCTCATATAATACTAGGAAAATGTTTAAAAAACCTAGTGCAGGCAACAATTTAAACGTGGCCCTTAAGAAAAAAACTATAATAGTCACATTGCTAGTGCCTCCTGTTTGAGGACAGTTGTGATGCAGGTTAGAGAGGATAATGAGAAAATACTGTGTTTGCTCAATGGACATTTAAGAACGCTGAGTATTTTACACAGTCATTGAAAGGAAAGCTTTTGCATGTTGGTGGGTGGTGCAGCATTATAAATCATTTGTTTGGGACATTCGGTTCGAGATTTGGTCATGTCATAAGACCTTGATAGTTAGTTTCACCAGAAGAGGAGCAGGTAAAGCTGATTCAAGATCAGCCAAGTGTTGTTTTACTTGTAGGGATCCACATTTGTGATTAAATATATGCAGACAGTGAAAATGTGAATGCTGAACGTCTTCCTATGTTACTGCTTGAAGAAGGTGATATTATTTAGGAAAAGATATGTCTAGTGGCATATGTTCGAGTCTTGTGTGGAATCTATTGAGCAGAGTGTGTGGAAAGATAAAGGACAGGAGAACTTTGAAATGAAGTGGCAATTACAGGTGCAATTTAAAATTGTTTGACGACAGGTTACTCCTTTAAAAACGCAATGGATTACCAGGTTCGCCAAACCCTCGTTTTACCTAGCTCATTTAGAGACGGGCGTATTGTATGTTGTCTATCCATAGAGCCCCTGTTGGCTGGGGTGGTGAAAACGACCTCCGACAGAGTAGGTGCTGCCAGTGGAAGGGCATTACACCACCTGCCCTGTTTAGGGGAGTACACTGTAATGTGTTTTTTTTTCTCTCTGTCACGCTAAGGAAAACTTGGTGGTGAATGTCTGTAAAAACTTTAATGAATCCAACACTCTGGGAGAAAACTCCTTTGATGTGGGTGTCATTACTTTTTCATTTTCAGAAATAAACTGTTTGGGATTATTTAATTTCTGGGGAAAAAAATTGGTGAACGGGCGTCAAAAATGACTGTGACTATTCACCAAAATTTGGGAAATGGAAAGGAACTGCCGCAATGTCCTAATTATTGGGTTGTTGGGAACTTGTTTTCAGATGATGCTGCAAAAACATTTGAATTAGAAAGATTAGTTACAGAATAAGTTGCTCCTTTTATCTGATCTAGGGTAGGAAACCATGTGCCGACGAATTTCTCTCTTAGTTGAGAGGGTCTTGTGTGAAGGATGTGTGTCTGAAGGATGCGTTGAAGAGAGTGAATGATAGTCGATAAGGTTATCGCACTAGACATGAAAAGAGGACTGGGCCCAAAAACAAAACAAATGAAATTGACATTGCGTCAAGATGGAACAGCTCTACTGGTAAGAGGAGTCTCAGTGATCAACTCCAACACCAAAGTGAGGACTGATCTACAGGGAAAGCAGCAGCTGAAAAGATAACCTAGTAACTGAGGCACATGTCAGTATGAAGAAAATTAAGAGTCAGGTGCCCGTGTATTTTCTAATTTACAGATCAGTAAGGAGTAGTAGCTATGTATGTATTACATAAGATAATTGTTTCATTTGTTCACATTACTTATGTTAAAAATAAACAATCGTTGTCCATGATATAGTTTGTTTTATGCACTATTTTTATCCAGTGTGTAGTGTATTATTACCCTTGTGTTATTCGGGTATCCTGGACATACGAAAAGTTCCATATACACATTAAGAAAGAGAGGTGAATTACATCTTGTAGCTTTGTTAGGATTCTAAAATGGGGTCGAATCGAGGTTTTCATAGAGGATTTTCAGTTACTCTGGAGCGAGGAAAGATGGCTAAGTTTTCTTGGGTCTCACAGTAAACCACTTTTCCCTTTCCGATAAATGTGCGGATGTCTTCGTAACACTTACTTTCTTTCCTAGGTGTTCTATATGTCTTCATCCTTATCCAACAGGTTCAGCTTCAGCCATGTGTTCTTCTCGTCCTTACACAGATTTCTCGCTTAAATCTTATGTAATCCCAATGCCTTCCTCGGTGACTGATAATGATACACTGTGTTTCTAGTACCATCTTTCTGCTGCTGCACTTTTAGAATTCTAATTACACCCTTGATTGTTTTTCATTTGTTTACCTTGTTTTATGTTGCTCAGGAAAATATCATTCACCACTGCTAATTGTCAATATTTAGAGCAATTGACGACGAACATTTAGTTTAATTAAATATATGTTTCTGCTGTTACGATTGTTCAATTTTAACGTTTGGCTATTAACTGTCATAAACCGTGCCTGTTCTGCTGGAGGAGGATCCGCTTTCAGCAGGACCACTTGCCACAGGTAAACAGCATCGGGGTCAAACCTGTGGTGTATGCCACACCTGCTGTGCCTGAGTCCCAGGGACTACCAAAGAAGACGCAGACACAAGTGTAAATGTTACTGCGTGGTTGGGTGCTGCTCAGGCGTATCTGCTGCCTGCACCTCTGTGTGCTCCGCTCTCCTGGCTCGCGCCTCTGCCTCCCTGACCACGCCCTTTATTATACATATAGGTTTACCCCTGACCTCCAGGCAAACCAAAATGCTGCCTAACACAGGTGGGGGTCACATATTCCTTGCGGGCATGCCCAAGGGTATACCTCTGGCCGTGACCCTCTGACATTGGTGGTGTCCAGTGACCAGTTACGTCACTGGCCCGCGACACCACATTCCCCCTAATAATCAAAACAAAGAAAACAAACATCATACAATGTCATGTCATCCATCAAATAGGTGGTCGCGCAACCGTGTGAGTGGAACAGGGTTGTTGCGCAGATTGTATCGGATGACTTCCGATCTTCCTTGAGCGGGCCCTGATCAGAGTTACAGCTGGGGAGATCACCCTGGGCCGGACTCAAGTGATTCATCGGGGCAAGGGTCACAGTCAATGTCGTCATCGGGTAATGAGGCAGAATCATCCTCGGCGGGAGGGGGAACTTCGCTTTGAGGATTGTCATCCGAGGGGTAAATTCTCTTGAACAGTGAAATCTTGCGGGTGACGGTGTCTTCCCTGCGCCAGGCTATCACAGCTGACCCACAGCTGACCCATTTCGACAGACGATGGTCCATGGAGCAGTGCCAAACGGCATGCAGAACTTGCTTCCTGAAGATACCTCCTTTAACAGGACCTTGTCTCCGACCGCAAGGTCTGATGACACCACCTGCCTCTTCTGGCTGGCACGCCTGCTGGTGGCTGACCGCTGTTCTTGGACTTGGTCTTGATTTAAGGCTGGAGGCTTCCATGAGTGGTGGTGCGGGATGGAGTTGACTGCAGCTCGCCCAAACGCAAAGTGTCCGGGTGCTCGGTTGGTGGTCGAATGAGGGGTCTGGCGGTAGTTTCGCAAGAACGAGTAAATGGCATAGTCACTCATTTGACTGCTGGCGTGGGCGATGCAAATTACTTTGTTCAACATTCTTATGAACCTTTCGACCTCGCCGTTGGCCTGAGGCCATCTTGGTGTGATCCGACAATGTAGAGTACCTGTACTGTTTAAGTACTCCGCCAGTTCCCGACTCTGGAACGGCGGGCCCTTGTCAGTTTTGATTTCAGATATCAGGCCATGGGTGGCCATAGCCTTTTCCAGACATGATGACCACGTCGCCGTGAGAGCCAGGATGATCTCCACCTCTGGGTACTTGGAGAAATCGTCGATTAGGACCATGGTGTGGCGGCCATCCGGGAGACTTCCAAAGTCTAGGCTTGCAGACACCCAGAGTTTCTCAGGGCTAGGCTCGGTCTCCACCTGGACTGGCCGGCTTGGCCCCCCCGGAGGTTTGGCACCATACACATTACTTCACCATATTCTCAACTTGTTCGTCGATGAGGGGAAACCATACTTTCGGCTCTTTGTCTTAACCATGCCTTGGTGACTGTTGTGAGCCAGTTGCACTACTCTGGTGGTGAGGGATGATGGTATGACCAGCCTACACCCCCTCAGTACACACCCATCCATGTCTACAGTGAGCTCATCTCGCACATTGTACAGGCTCCCTAAAATGCATTGTGCGTCCAAGTTCAGCATGGGTAGTTGTCTTTTTATAACGTACCACTGGTTGGTCTGTATGGCGGTCAAAACCTTCTGCAGACATTCATCACCCTCTGTAGCTTGAACAACCTCGCACACTGACAGGGGTAGTGGTCAGGACTGATCTGCGACATATCGGATGTATTCTTCCATCTCCTGTGCGTCGTGCACTTCTGCATCCGAGGCTGCCCGTGGGTGTCTTGATAGATAGTCTGCAGGATTTTCAGATCCAGGGCGGTATTCTAATTGACATCTATAGTCTTGCAATTGAAGCATCCATTTCTCTATTCTGGGAGGAGGCTTCAAGGCTGTGCCATTGAAAAAAGGTAGCAGAGGCTTAAGGTCTGTGGCACTGTAAAAGGGCGCCCGTAGACATAGATGTGATAGTGTTTCCAGCCCCAATGTACAGCAATCGCCTCTTTCTCTATCTGAGAATATCTTTGTTCCATCTCAGTTTGTGACCTGCTAGCATAGGCTACCGGGGACCGTATTCCTTCATCTTGTTCTTGTAATAGCACGACTCCGAGTCCCTTTGGCCCTGCGTCTACAGCAACCGTGGTATTTCTTCTGGGGTCAAAATACTTCAGTGTAGTTTCACTGGATAGTGCCTCCTTGATGGCTCCAAACGCTGCCTGCTCCGCGGAGCCCCAGATCCATGCCCCTGAGGTTTTGGTCAAGTTTCAGAGGGACTTGGTAAGAGTGGATAGGTCCTCAATAAATCGGCCACAGTAATTAACCATGCCCAAGAAGCTTCGGACTTCCATCACCCACATGGGAGGAGGTGCACTCTTGACATCACTTACTTTGGCAGAATCTGCAGCGACACCATTAGCCGAGAACACGTACCCATAGAATTGTATCTTGTCTTTTTGGAATTCACACTTCCTACGGTGTAATGTGAGCCCATATTCTTGGATCCGTTGGAGTACGTTTTAAAGGCGGGAGTGGTGCTCTGCTATGGTAGGCGCATGGATGAGAATGTCATCACTGACATTTATTGTCCCGGGCAGATTGGCTAGTAGCTCCTGTATGACGTTTTGAAAAACCTCTGCAGCACTGGAGATTCCGAAGTTTAGACGCCGATATCTCCTCAGTCCTATATGTGTGGAAAATGTTGTGATGTAACGCAGCTCTTCTGCCAACACCAGCTGATGGCAGCCTGACCAGAAGTCTAATTTGGAAAGCCAACAGGACCCACTGAGTTCTCCTAGAATGTCATTGATCGTGGGTGTCAAGTGTCTCTCGCACTTGATGACCGCGTTTGGAAGGCGCATGTCCACGCAGATGCGGACCTCCACGGGTTGCTTAGGTTTGCGTGCCACTTCAACCCACGGCTTTGGTTCTGACACTCTCTCGATGATGCCTGCCTTCTCAAGGTGATCCAACTCTTTCTCTACCTGGGGCCGGAGATGAAACGCAATGCGTCGGTGGCAAAGGGCAACCGGTTGCACGGTCTTATAAATGTGTAGCTTTACTTATCTGCTTCTTAAGCATCTGATTCCCTCAAATACTCCCTGGTACTTTGCCAACAATTCTGTTATTGACTCCTTGTGGATGCTGAAGCAGCATTCCACGTCCTTCTTCGGTCACATACACTTTTGTTGGAATTGTTTGCGACCCATGGGTGATCGTAGTTTGGAACACGCCCTTCAGGGCGAGTGGCGTGTTCTGTCCATAGGCGTAGACTTTCACTTTGCCCTTTGTCAGTGTCGGAACTGGCACCATCCGGCGATGTTCTTCCGCGGCTAGGATGTTGATTGACGCTCCGGTGTCGACCACTTCTGCGGTCTCATGTGTGCCTATATGAATCTGGCACTTTGGTAGTTTTGTTTGTCGAGGGATGGTGTTCTCTACAGTGAATAGGGAGTGAATCACATGCACCTCGGCTTCGTCATCGTCCATATCACTTCCATGCTCAGACTTGTTTGACGCCGTGTTGACGGACGCGTTTCCAGTTCGGGTTCTCCGCGACCTGCACACTTTTTCAAAGTGGTGTACCTTTCCACAGCTGGAACACGTTTTGCCTCTCGCCAGGCAATCAGACGGTCTGTGTGGAGGTCCGCCACAGTACCCACACTGTCTTGTCGGGAGTTTGTTGGGACGGTGTTTCGTTTTGTTTGCGGATGGCGTGACTGTGTTGGCGGCTTCCTCCTTTATGGGTCCCTGTAGGGCTGCTTCCATGTGAGACGCACAGGCCTTCGACAATTCTTTTGTGCGCCCCATTTGTAAAATGTCAGGTAGGGACCTTCCAAATTCTTCCAATATGCGTTCTCTGAACCTCAGTGACGCACACCCTTGGATGATTTGCCCTCTTACTTCCTCTGCTTCGTTGGTGAATCTGCAGATCTCTCAGTCTCATGTGGATGGAGTCTAGCGATTCTTCTGCCTGTTGCTTAGCCTGCCTAAAGATGAAAAGTTCATAATCGGTGTTGGCCATTGGCTTGAAATGCCTGTTCAAAGCGGCAATGAGAGTCGTGTGCGTCTGTGGCAGCGTCTTCGACAAAGTTCTTAGATATCTTCTAGATGTCCTTCCCACCTAAATGAAGGAGCATGGCGTGCATCTGAGCATCCTCTCAGAAGGAAGCTGTATCTGAGCTGTGTCATGCACTCCTTTGGAACAGTTTGGCCATATTAGCTGACAAACCACAGGCGCTTGGAAGGCTGTGTGATTTTGAGGTCAGGTATGAGGAGTAGTTATGTATGCATTTGTAGATTGTGTGATTTACACACCAGCCTGTTTAACTGCAGCTACAGAGCAGTAAGAAACTGCTTTTATTTAGAGAAGTTATTGCCTTACATGGGTATAACAGATAGGTTTTTTTTTAAAGTAGATGATAGTTGCAATTAAGGTTGTCAAAATATTCTGTGACAGTAAGTGACATCTAATGAATAAAAATAAGTGCACTAGGAACATGAACATAGTACTAAAGATCGGACAGTTCATTTCAGCAGCGTATTAAGCAATATACAGGCTAGTGCACCATCAGAATAAAAATCATAAGGCCAAACTCCTTCACAATCGTATATTTATTCTTACAAGCTACAAAAAAGATCACACTTCTTTGCTGAGAACTTGGAGGTTATCGAGGGCCCCCAACGTGTTGCTTTTAGTTCTTTGTTTCCTTGTGAGGTTCATAACTCCATAAGACAGCAGCAAGTAAACCATTCTTTAATAGACCTCTGACAGACACACCTGTAATACTGCGAGGGCCTCATCGTGAGCGTCCTGTTAATCCCGATGAGGCCGGTAACTGAAGTTACCATTCCCATATATAGCTTTGGCTCTGTGTCGACGCCAGAAGGCAAATTAGGTGATTGAAGCCCAGTATCACCCATCCGGGTGCAACAACGTCAGTTCCTTTTTTCTGTGTCTTCGACACGGATCTGGAGCTTGCTCTTCAGAGTTCAGAGTTTTTCTCACAGAAAATATTTAGTGCAGTTACTCAAGCTTTAGGGTTTTAAGCTATGCAGGGACAGATCTCAGTTACCAACACCAATTAATTTGTGTTTGTGGCCTTAGGTCAGATCACAACTCACGCTACTGTAAATCCTGTCAGGGCATGCATCCTAAGGCCATCAAAAACTTTGATGACAAACTCTTTATGGCCTGCGCCAAGGCCAACAGGCAAAGTGCTGATGTTCGGGACCTTGTTCCAGGTCCTATTCTTGACATTCTTTGGGTGGGAAGCTGAGGAAATCCAAGAAGCAAAAAAGTAAGTCATCCATACACCCTCCGACTCCCCCAGGATCTTATTCCTCAGAGCCGGAGTTGGTCATTGTGTTGTGGAGGTGGCCCAATCGTTTCCAAGCGGACAGCACCAGTGACTCTGCTGGACTGGTTCTAGATGTGCATCAATCTCCACCAGGTCCAGCATTTACCTTTCCACTAAATCAAACTTTTTCGTGGCCTTTCAAAAGGATTCTCTTTTTGCCAATGAGAGGCCTACCAACCCCAGATGCAGAAGCAGTAACAAAATTGGCTCATCAGGACAGAGTCAAAGGCCATGGATCAGCCCAGCAACTCCCTTTCTCCTCTTCCTCCCGACCCTCCTCCTCCTCCTCCACTGCACCATCAGACAAGCAGATCTATGCCTGATTTAGATATTGGCAGGTAGGTTACTCCATCACAAGGATATCCCGTTCGCCAAAATCTAAATCCCTTTGGAAATAATGGGATTTAGATTTCGGTAGACAGGATATCCGTCACTGTTGTGACAGAGTAACCCATCTGCCAATATCTAAAGCAGGGCCCTAGTTTACTTCCCCAATCCCATTTGGAGCATGTGGAGATGCTGGGTATTCTTCTTTCTTCCGGTGTATAAGGCCATTACTTCAGACCTGTGGATCCTCCAAATTGTAGAAATGGGTTAATGCCTTCCTTCAGGCTCCACCCCACATCCATCCCCACTCTCTTCTCTACCTCCACACCACCTAACCATATTGAATCAAGAGGTGACAGCACTCCTATGGAAAGGAACAGTAGAGTTAGTGCCAGAGCAGTAAAAGGGCTACAGATTTCACATACATTACTTCGTAGTGCCCAAGAAGGATGGTGGTTTGCGCCCGATCCAAGACCTCAGAGATCTTAACTTGTTCCTCCAGAAGGAGAATGTAAAGATGCTGACCCTGGCTCAAGTGTTACTGGTGTTGGAACTCACAAAATAGATGATGTCACTCTGCCTGCAGGATGCATACTTCTACATCCCATTCTGCAGTCGCACGAAGGGTACGTTAGATTTATGGTGATTTCCACACTACCAAGTTCATTTCAAGTCTTTTATTTCATGAATTGGAACTCCTAAGAGGTCCACATGCTAAACCAAATTCTAAAAACATAAAACAACCTAAAAACATTCATATAAAAATTCCACAGAAGCTCAAGAAAGAGCTCAATAATTATACAAATACATTGCTCATATAAAACATCATAGTAGTGGGTCTAAAGTTGATTGAGTTATTCTAGATATACAAATTAGCCTCTAGGGTATAAGCATTAAATATTCTGAGGGAAAAACATAGAGTACCTCAGACAGTACGACATGTAACCATAGGGAGACTTCTCATAGAGAACCTGTGCATACCATAACATTTTCTACAATAAAACACATATGAAACACATACTTCCAAACCGGAATAAAAATAAAGTTCAAGACAAACAACCTTTAACAGTAAATGTGAATTGGAAAACACCAGGAGATCTTATCAGAGTTCTCCAATCTTCCCCGTAGAGTACATTTTCAAACTTTGTATTTATCACCCATACAGGACACTCAGTAGAGGTTTAAAAAAGACTGAAAGAATTTTAAAATCCTAAAACAGAAGAGTTCATTGGGAGGATTAAAGAGGGCTTCCAAAGCTTCTCCTACTGAGCGAATATTAAAGTGCAGATAAATAAGTTTTACCCATTTTACCAATTTACAGTGCTCCCCTTTGTCTTAACATCAGCACCTCAAGTTATCACAATGTTGATGGCAGTGGTTGCAGCCCATCCCCGAAGATCAGGTATCCCACTTTTCCCATGTTTGGATGACTGGTTAATCAAAGCCAAATCACCAAAAATAGTGTCCCGCCTTCTGCAGTTATGGTATCCCTGCTGCTCAACCTGTTTTTTTCGATCAGGGAACCCAAATCTAATGTGTGCCCCTCCCAACAAATTCAGTTAATTGGATCAGTAATGGCCACCAACCTTCTCTGTGCCCTTCTGCCTCAAGAAAGAATTGCTGACATCAAGGAGATGGCTACAGGTTACAAGATGTACGAGTTACAGTTCTGAGGGTGCTCAAATTCCTAGGTCTTCTGAATTCCTGCATTATCCTAGTCTTGCAAGCACATTGGCATATGAGGGCCCTGCATTGGTGCCTTTGCAGGCACTGGCTGCAGTAGAGGAGAGATCTGTCTGACTCAATCATAACCTAAGTCAGCGGTACTGCAGAAGTGGCTTGGTGGCTGAATGATGCGACCTCAGCTGCAGAATGGATTTCACTCACCCTCCAATTATGAGTAGAGTAGTGACAGATGCTTCCATCTATGTGTGAGGAGCTCGGCTGGACGATCTAGAGATCAGGGGCTTTTGGTCTCCAGAAGAACAGGTTCTTCATTTCAAGGAGTTGGATCCGTGGGTGGTTTAGCTGGTGCTCAAGGCCTTTTGCTCCTCCGCCCAGGGTTGGTCTGTCTAGATTTTAACAGACAACACAACAGTAATGTAGTACGTCACCAAAAAGCAAGGGGAAATAGGGCCCCACGTCCTTTGCCTGGAATTGTTGAGGCTGTGGTCTGGAAGTTGGAGTAACTTTGTTGCTCAGTGCATGGACGACAATGTGGACCTCTTAAAGGCTAGGTTATCCCAGGTTTTGCAGTTTGCATTTTTTCTAGCCCAGCAGGGATGTGCACAGGCCGGACTGGGAACCCAAAGCGGCCCTGGCAAATTTTTGTCAGACCAGCCCCCAGAGGGTACATAGCAAACAGGTCTGACCACTACAATGAGGGTACTCCCAGCAACAAAATTTAAGAAAAATTGCAATAATGGTGCATTCTACAACACATTTTTAATTATTATATATTCAATTGTATTAGTTTTTAAAGCATAGTAAATGACGAGCTTACAGAGAACCAGGATACAGCAATCTTAATTGGGACTATTCAATGATTTCCTCTCACTCACCCTCTAACATTGTCTTTTATCTCTCCATAGCCCCTCTCCTACATTATTTAATTTGTTTTATAGTGCCTCTCTTACCAGTGTAGGGTGTTGGAGCACTTTTCATCACACATACATACGGAGACAATGAATCATACGTGTGTAAATCAGTGTATAAAAAATGCTATGTAAGACAAAGTGGGCTACAAGATGTAGGTTTCACATGTTATCCATAATGTTAGGCATTTTTTAAGAGTGCTTGGTCTGGGGAAGTTTAAACTCAGGATTCAGAACGTAACACAGTTATTAGGGTGGAATTTACTATTAACAATATATTTCTGCCGATACAAATCCTTTTTTAGCAAAGTTAGGATAATCAAAGACTGGGAAAAACATAACTTTCTAACCTGTATCATGCAGTTTTGCATGTAGCTCTTTGATGGCAGTTGATAGCTCATTGTGCTAGATTATGATTGTAACTTATGAACTGCATTGCAACAAAAGGATTTCTATGACAAAAGCAGTATCCCACTGAGCTATACACATAAAATAATGTCCCATAATCTGCATAGTACATGTTCTTTGCAGCAGGCATATTAACTCTTTGCGCTACCTTTGATGAGTTAAAACTGCCAATAGACAAACTCCGATCTCTCGCCAAGATACATTAATCACCAGAGTTATTTTGCCACTTTTATTGTTGCTGTAAACTGTTGGATACATAAGGAACTCTGCAGCCATTTTAAAACTGCTGGACTGTACCAAAAGCACCCCCCCAGTCACAAAAGCGTCCCCCTACCCGTCCAGCCTCCCGGACCGGCTGTTCGGCCAGTCTGCACTGCCAAGGGATATTTGTATATGTTGTCTGCGTTCCCGTCTTTCAGACCAGTCTTCTTTGATCAAATGTCCAATTGTGATGCATTTTATGAAGGAGTTGTCGAATATGTATCATCCAACCACCTTTGTTTTGCCCCACTGGAACCTTAACTTAATTTTAACTTTTCTCATGGGCATTCTATTTAAATCCCTGCATAGTTGTCCCTTAAGGATGTTGACTCTTAAAACAGTATTTTTGGTGGCCATTACTCCAGCCAGATGGGTAAGGTACAAGCTCTTACATCCCGTCCACCTTTAGCTCCTTTTATGCTGACAAGTTGGCGTTGCGAACCAAGGCTGCTTTCCCAACAAAGTGGTGACTCCCTTCTATCTGTACCAGTCCATCACCCTTCAACATTTTATCTCCTACTCCATCACACTAAGGAGGAGGAGTGTTTGCACAGGATAGATCTTAGGTAGGTGGTAAACTACTACCTACACCACTCATGGACCACTGTGGTGCCAAGAAAGGCAAAGTGGTGCAAAAAAATAACTCTATCAAGGTTGATAGGATCCTCCTCTGTGTTAAAGCCTGCTACGCTTTATTCAAAAGTAATCTCCAGAAGAGATCAGTGCCTATTCCATCAGGGCAAAATCCACCTCTTCCGCTCTTGCAAGAGTAGTACCAATTGCAAAGATGTGCAGGGCAGCTACTTGGCATCTCCACACACCTTAACCAAGCATTTCTGCCTGGGTTCCAAAGTACTCAGAGATGGTCAGTCTTGCTTGTATAACCATCCACCAACCTTCTACATAGGTAGGGTATTGCTCTGTAATCTATTTTACAGGTGAGGAATTTGCAGGTAAAATTATTCATCAACAAACAAAGTTACTCACCTACGGTAACAATCTTTCTGATGGATACTCTATACTGTTTTGAAGTTTCTAGATCCAGTCTAATGCCTGAAATTATTCTGCTGGTGACAAATCTGCAAGTCGATAGAGCATTCACCGGAAAGATTACTACCACAGGTAAGTAAAAGTGTATATATAGCCACTACAAAAACAAAGGATACAGGAACATAGAGACGTTATAGTTAGGATCAGAATTTACTTGCATAAAACCATAGAAAATCACCTATTTTAGTTTGTTGTTTCAAGTAACTATAACTTGTACCCTAAGGTACGCACAGTTTTCAGATCAATAATTTTACTACAACTGTTACAATTATATTATCAATGATGTCATAGAAGATGCAATTACTGATATAATATGTGAGGTAATTAGCAGTGCATCGCAAGGACGCGAGTTATTGTTACCTTTGGGCATGGGTTATAGTTACTTGAAATAACTCAAACTGTAAGAGCTTAGTTTCTATGGTTTTGTGAATGTAAATTCTGATCCGAACTATAACTTCCCTGTAACCTTTTTTTTTTTTTAGTGAATTTCAAAGGTTTTCTAAATGCTAATTCCTAACTATAAGGTCCCTGTAATCTATTGTTTTTTTCAGTGAATTTCTATGTTTTTTAACGCGGCGGGGTTGGCTGCAGGGCCTGCCCATGGGCCAGGCCTTGCCGCCAAGCCCCTGTGTGCATCCAACTCTCTGCTGCGCATGGCTTTCGGCCCAGGATGGCTGCCACCAGTTCTAGGTTGAAGTGTTGGCAGCCAATCGTATCTTAACATGCGATCTGTCAAATCAGTGTCCCTAGCTATCTACATTTCTTTTTTCTTTAATATCTCCAAAACTACTGAACAGATTTAGACCACATCACAAAAGAGGTCTTTCTAGAGCATGATTTAGCTTTATGCCAAATCAAATCTATTGTAATTCTGTTCAGCAGTTCAGGCTGTAGTCATGTCTAAAATTTCCCTATGGTAAATAACATGGGAAACACACACTTTTTGCCCCACCCCTTTTTCTCAGCCTCCACATGAAAGATCACTCTGAAACTTTCCATATAGAACTAGACAAAGTAAGACTTTTTTTTGTTAAGATTCGTCAAGCGCACCATAGTTATAAGCAAACCAAAAAAAAAGAAAAAATGCTTTTCCTATGGAAACTAGGTCCTAACTATAACTGCTTACCAGCGACCGCCAGCAGGTTTTATATATATATATATATATATATATATATTTTTTTTTTTTTCACTAACAAAACAAAGGTTAAATTGACAACATGCAATAAATGGTGTCATAGAACATGTAATGAGTGATGTAATATTGGAGGTAATTAGCAGTGCATGGCGAGGGCACAAGTTATAGTTACTTAGAGCATGAGTTATAGATATTGCGCACCCTTCCCCCCCTGAAATTGATAACGCCCACAAGGATGCGGTCCCCAGGGTCTAACTGTGGCTTGGGGAGGGGAGCTTTAAGCCGCCTCCCCTAAAACTGATAACGACCAAGGAGGTTAGTAATCCCCAGGCCTCATAGAGGTTTGGGGAGTGGGGCCACATTCCCCACCCCCCTACTGCAATTTAACGGCCCGGGGGATGGGATCCCCAAGTCCTCTGAAAGGCTCCGGGAGGAGGGCTATACGCCTACCTTTACCAAACATATTTCTGCTCTGCCCTCCCAGGCCCACCCTGGTGGGTATTGCAATACAAGGCAGGAAACCACCTTTTTTTATCGAAGCTTTGGATCCACAGCACTGATTAAACAAAATAAATAAAATTAAAAAAATGCAGTATTTGGCCCCCTGAGGTTCCTTCCTGAGCAACTGGGCCAATGGGCCAAGTTGCCCTTCAGGACTTGACTCTCAGTAGTAGCGTGGATCAAGCAGTCCAAGGCTTCCAAAGAGGGATGGTAGATACAGGGTGTCTAAATACAGGCTCAGAGCTCCAAACACACACAGCAGCAGCAATAAATTATTGTCCAGCCAAATGCTCACATGTTTGGAAAAAGAAGTATTTTATTGAACCACAATTAACACTAAAGGAAATATGACATTCACAAACAACTTCCACAGGTTTCCTGTGGTCAGGACTAGTGTTACTTAGGCAGTTTCCTGTGTCTCACTTCCTCCCCCTTCTTGCAACAACCGTTATTCTCCATTCACTATAAGCAACATCAGGGGAGTCTGAGTCTCAAAAGTTCCACTCCGACTAGGTCTTAAAGACAAAAGTGTTCCAGCGCCGAAGGTCTATCTAGCAAGCAAGTTCACCTAGAAGCGACCCGAAATCAGTCTTAGCCACACCTGCAGGATCAGAGCGACTGGAGTTTGTGAGAGCACACCCTCCATGGGTGCTGGACTGGCTGGTTCAAGTGAGTTCACTGCACGTGGTCCAAGTGGGCCGAGCTTGATGGTCCTCGAGTTCCTCACGCGGTTGTGCAGCCATAGAGAACGGACATTAGTCATTGCTCCCCCAATCTGGGTGAGTGCTCTGGACTGTCCCACACTGAGTGGGGGATAGGGGTAGTGCAGAGTTCCTGACACTGATCCTCTGTAACTGTGCTGGTCCACAGGTGTCGCCATAGCTGCCTTTCTCCTCCAGTGTCGATCCTGATCATGTCATACTTCTTACTAGGTTCTGGTGACTCCCTCTTTCATTCGGAGTTACCATTTCACCCCTGCACATGGACTATGACCTGATCTGCACAGTAGATTCGTTCGGGGTGGCAAGTCCTGGCATACAGGGTTGCAGGCTCACCAGCAGAGACTGGGTTCGACCCACTCAGCATGGCAGTCTGTCGAAGGTGTGCCCTCAAGGCATACGGGGTCTCTGGTCCTGCACTACATATGGGTGATGACCTGTTTGGCACAGCGACAATCACAGTGGCATATGGAAGTTGCTGACTTTTTCTTTTCCTGCACCTGAGCAATGACCCGTCGGAGCAACAGCCATCTCCTAACACCTCGCAAACGTAGTCCACACAACTGCATTCCCCACTAGACATTGCTCCCACCAGTCCTTTCCTCTTCTTCATAGGGCACACTGGTCTTGGCAAGCAGGAAGGTGCTGATGCTCCAGGCTCCACAGTAGGTGGCCTTCGATTTCCTGGGTGATCTTCCCTCGCCCAGCTAGGAGACCAGCAGGCCTTTTCCCCAGTACTGGTCATAGGCAGAAAACTTGCAGAGCTTCTTCTCCTTGCACAGCCCGATTGGCGGCTTGACAGTTGACAGTTTTTGGGGCATCAAGCTTCCCTTCTTACAGTCTACTTCCAACCACCAAATGTAATTTAGAGTTGGAGTCTTTGAAGTTTATTGTGGGGGTCTACTTCCTTTTGAAGTACCCATTCCTCTGCCCTTTCTTCCTCTTGAAAGGGGTCTTTCACAGCAGCAGTGGCTCCAAAGCTGGCTGCCCCACAGCGCAGGCCACGGGAATGACTAAAGTTCAGACCTGGGTGTCAGCCACTGTATTATGTGTATCAAAAATTTAGCACACGCCTCAGCCCTAACCTTTATGATTCTCTTAGCTGCCCCACCTCCTTCCTGAGATGTGCAGAAGGCCACTTCCTTGTGACCTTTCTCTGAACTAAGAGCATTTTTTGATGTGTATTGAGGGAGCCTGGCTCTCCTTTTTCCAGGGTCGCCCACCAAGCTTACAAGAAAGCAACAATACACAAATCTGTCTGGGGATGGGATCCTATAACACCTCTCCTCATGTTTCACCATGCAGCCATGAGTCTCCGAAAATGGAACCCAGAGTCATCCATGTACTGTATAATCCACATACATCAAGCACATGAAAACAACATACACGCACTGCACAGCTCTACATCGTTCATGTATTGTATCAGTTTGTCATGCATCCACTCAGCACATGCATATAACATGGATGCAATGCATAGCATTACATCCTTCATGTATTGGACCAACATATACCCAGGACATGCAGATAAAATGCATGTACTGCCTTATTCCTGTATTGTACCACTCACAGGCACACATGCACTCAGCACATGAACATCACAAATGCACTGCGCAGCGCTACGCACCAAACCAATGTACGCCAAAGATGAGTTAAGCATACGCAGCAGAACTCTGAGTGAACTTGTAGGTCTCACTCCAGTTACAAAAAGAAAGAGAACCTGTTCACTCCTACTGATCACTACACAGTATGTTGCCACCACAGCACTTTGTGCTGCTTAATTACATGAAAAATATGAGGGTCGTGCTTTCAGCGCCCCTCCCAATCCAACAAGATTGCAATCCGTGAGACAGGCCAATGTCATGGTACACAGACATAGGCTGTGTTTGCCTATGACAACAGAAATCAGCATTAAGGGTCCAGAGATGAGGGCAGTTGAAGCACTCAGGACAGAGGTGCATTACTATTACCGCCTGTCGGACTTTTCCGTCCCAATAGATATCTATATTTTTTAAACCTTAATTTTTCAAAAACAAATGAACAGATTTACACCAAATCACAAAAAAGCACATTTTCTGGACCAAGATCTGGCTTTTTGCCAAATTTGGTGTAATTCCATTCAGTAGTTTTTGCAGTATTGCTGATCAATTTCCCTTTGTAAAAGTGAATGAGGAAATGTAGGGCACTCTTTTGGGAAAAGTTTGTGATGATTCGTCAAACATCACCAAAGTGACAAGTAAACCCAAAAAAGCTTTTCCTATGGAAATGTCATCCTAAATATGAGAAGTGGCGACCGCCACTGTTTAAAAAACTATATATATACTATACAGTGGCATAATATTATATTTAGTAGATACTAAACTGCATTGTAAAGTGTTCCTCAAGTAAAATGTGATGCTATAATGGTAATCATGTTGTGATTACCATGGTGTGCCATCTAATGACGTAAAAAACCATTATGTTAAGAACTGACATTCCACCATCTGCACAGGGGCATCTTGCTGTGAATCTGCAAGGATTGGTGGAAAGCCTTCATGGGAGCACCAGGTAGATGAATTGCTGCACTTTGTTTCTTTGCTGCATTATCAGCAGCACATGCAAGAATCTAATGAGTTTTTTCTAATTTGGTTCATAGCACTGGTTTTGCTGCAGTCTCTGAACCCAACAATGTATTTTTATTATTAATAATAGGTTTTTTGGTAAAGAAGAATACGCAAGATAAAAGATGGAAGCCTATTCTTTTCCAAACAGCCAAGTTTTTATTTGTTTCCAATGATGAGGGAGAATGGGTCAAACTCTGATCTCCACGGGAATGGAGTTCCAGAGTAATTACTCTAAAGGCAGTTTTCTACCTTGAATTCTTACTTAGAACCAATGAAAGTTTCCAAGATATGTGGTTGGATTTCTTCAAAAGTAAATACATTTCCCAGAGGCGCGTCCTGGATGTATTGCAGGTGGTTGAATTATAGGTGGACGTGTAGAAAGAGTGCATTTAATTAGTGCAGTATCAGTTGTATAAAGGCTGTGATAGTAGGTGTCCTCTGTGTGAAGCTTAAGAAGGGGAAGATGTGATGCAGAATCCTGAGAAAATAGAAGTTTGAAATGCACTTTTCAGGAACAACTCCAAGATTTTGAACTTCAATGCTAATGATAGTCTTTCATTATCCAGACTCCCAAGTGTTCCATTTGTTTACCACCAGGATTTACATTTTTGCCGGGTTTCATTTTAGTAAATTGGAGAACGTCAATGGATAGATTTCATGGAGAGCATCAGACACATTTTGAGGGATTTCCTACCTTTTGCCCCAAAACGTTGAAAATAATTCGGGTATCATCCTTAGATAAATTAGGGTTGCTGTTATACTTCTGTACCAGATAGGCAAGGGAGCTGACTCCGAGATTAAAAAGTAATGGCAACATTGGAAAAACTTCTGGGCCTCCTCATTTAACTGGAAGAAAAATTTACATGAAACTTTGATATTTGAATACCATGGCCTCTCTTTGAAGGTGACATTCCAATTGCAGATTAGAAATGTCAATGATTAAGGGCCTAATTTAGATATTGGTGGACTGGTTACTCTGCCACAAAGGTGACGGATATCTTTTCCGCTGAAATCTAAATCCCATTGGAAATAATGGGATTTAGATTTTGGCAGACGGGATATAAATCACCACTGTGACAGAGTAACCCATCTGCCAATATCTAAATCAAGCCCTAAGTCTTTTAACCTCTTAAGGAGGAAAGGGTGGTCAGTTTTGTCAAACCCTGCTCCAAGGTTGACTCAAATACTTGCTCCAATTCCACCACTGTCTGCTATCATTTTGAGCTCTCCTACAGCTGTTTTGACCACTGATGCCACCCCAATGTGTAGCCTAACACCACTTTGATTGAGACTTAACAGTTTTAACACTTTGCTGCTTAAGGTATTAGCGAATTGGGCCGTAAACCAGACAAGTCTGCTTCGTGCAAGTTGGATTTTCTAAGTTTGGTTGGACATTTATTTGCTTAAAAGCTGAAGCATCTTCCCAATGCTAGATGTGACATTGAAAACTTTAGCCACTACACAGGGTTTGACACCCTTGAGATATTTCACCAGGCAAACATCTGTCGGTAAGTCTAAAGCCTTACTAATCTTGATCTGCTTTTTAACCTCTCTGACTGATAGCTGCTAAAAACCTGTGAGGGAAGATATATTACTAGTTAGGTTCCCTAGTAAGGATATCGCAGTTGTTGGATTAAGCTCTTTACAAATCTCAATATTCTCACAGGAAAATAGTCAGACTGTCAACTAATTTGCGCTAAGCAGTCATTTGATTCCGAGCCACTTCTGGAGTTTTGGGATATTCTAGTTTTTTCAAACAGTTTGTTAGTGTTACATTTTTAGTAAGGACAATGAATTTGCAGTATTCAGTATTTGTCTCAAAATATACAGTTACATAGCAAAATAATTAGTAGACATGAAAAGAATGTTTCACCTACTTTTATCCATAATTTCACAAGAGCTCTTGTTTACTTTTTTCGATTTAGTCCAGTGATGCTGAAGGAGGGAGAAGTTTGAGTTGTGTTGTGTGGAGCAGATGTGGTGTTTGATGGTGTGGGCTATATTTTCTATCTTCTCATCGTTTTCAGGTAAATCTATTATGTATTTAACCACTGGATGGAGTTCCGGTGTAGGCCATACACATATTTTGAGGTTTC
This sequence comes from Pleurodeles waltl, assembly GCF_031143425.1. Taxonomy (NCBI): domain Eukaryota; kingdom Metazoa; phylum Chordata; class Amphibia; order Caudata; family Salamandridae; genus Pleurodeles; species Pleurodeles waltl. The sequence continues at coordinate 502,426,966 of NC_090451.1, read as the reverse complement.
TCCATTTGTGGTTACCTGACATCTCTGAGTACTCAAATGGTTATTGCTTCCTGGGGATTGGTACTGCTTATGTGTTATTGGTTAGCTGCTGCCTTCTCAACTGTTATTCTATTTATGGATGATCATTCTCATATAATTCTTTAAAAATTGATTGAAAATAACTCATTCAGTTACTGTAAGACATTGTGTTGGTGGTTGAGTAGGGTGTGAGCCCTGGTCCAGCAGCAACCACAGTCCTAGCCAGGGTAATTGTCAGGCAAGCCCTAAAATTAGCTTGTGCTTAAGCCAGGCCCAAACTTTCTCTTTTGATACATACAAGCCAACCCCCTAAGGTAGGTGGGGAGATAGACTTTGCTGTAATGAAAAACGACGTTGGGAGTTTTTCACTACCAGGACATGTAAAACCTGAATGTACATGCCCTGCCTTTTAAATATATTGCCCCCTGCCCTCTGGGGTATCCAGGGCCTACCATAGGGGTGACTTATCTGTGTAAAAAGGGAAGGATTGGGCCTGGCAAAGGTGTTATTATACCAGATCTACATGGTAGTGTAAAACTGCACACACAGGCTCTCCAATGGAAGGCCTGGGGTGTGGTTAAAGGACTACTTATGTGATGGCACAATTAGTGCTGCAGGCCCACAAATAGCATTTAATTTACCGGCCCTGTGCACATGTAGTGCATTGTACTAGGGACTTATAAGTAAATGAAATCTGTCAACTGGGGATACACCAATGTTTAGGGGAGAGAGTACAAGCATTTTAGCACTGGTTAGCGGTGCTAAATTGCACAGAGTCCTAATACAATCAAAAGCGAGGTCAGAAAATGGAGGAAGTAGGCAAAAAGTTGGTGGAAAGACCCCCATAAGGCTGTCAGGTACTATATGCTACGTTTGTGTTTACTACGCATATTTTTAGGTTTCGCCTCTACAATGCTTGCACAGGGCTTGTTAGGTTCGCCTGCACAGTGCTTGTGCTGTGAATTTGAAATCTATTGTGTTTAATATAAATCTTAAAAGGGGCTTACATCCCACCCTTACTTTTTATTGGTTCATGGGCTTCCCACCTACGTTTCCTCTGTTTCTATTGACTGTCGCACACTATTTCCTGTTGATCCACATGTGTTTGCTCTTATCAGTCTCCTGTGGCCCAATTACTGTTGTCATCCTTTTTGCAGGAACTTATTTACAGTACACCTGCGTGCTTCAAGCAGCATACTCATCACTTTTGCATTTAATGTATGTCCTTGGGTTATATTTTCTGCCCAGTCCTGTATCTTTATAGCTTTGCATTCGACCTGCCTCCATCCACCCTTTCAAGTAGTTTATTTATTTCACAAGCTTGTGCCTCAACATGCCATCACTGTAAAAGTCTCTCTGGGTGCCCACTGGCAAGTGATGCTCGTACACGCAAACTGGATTTAATGGTTATCCCAATCTGTCCCGTCACTATGTCTGCATCAAGGACAGTTTGGATTGTTCTACCTGTTCCATAACCCCCGTAAATTGTATTATTCTTTTCAAACCGTCTTATATCCTGCTGTAAGGAAAGTTCTGCTCATCTTTTTATCCCCTCGCCTGTCAACAAATAAAGGACAGTTCTACATTCACATTCTAATGATGGCGGTTCACTGTCCCTTGTAGCCCATATCCTCTGTGAGGAGTCACAGATTTGCAGATACCCTTTACTGGACTCCCTGTCTCCGCAGCAAGGGCACGCAACAGAGCTCCAATGAGCCCATGTAATATCTTTATTTAAGGTCAGTCTAGTCATCTCTACTCAGAGTCTGTCGTGTACCCCATCCACATCCCTGGCTACCTGAGACCTAATGATGCCTTTACAGTCATTGGTGCTATTTCTAAACACCACTAATGTGCACCCAGTTGTGTCAAGGTGCTGTTCTATGTCAGCTGTCAGCTCTATGTTTCGGTCTCATCAATAGTGTAAAAGTTTGTATACGTTATGTTGTGATGAGGAGGCAATGTTGCTGCTTTGTTAATTGCTGGAGCCGGGGGCCCACTATTGTGTGCAGTGTTTCGGCACAGTAATGACCTTCAGGGTGAAGGGCAGACCAGTGAGCTTGGCTCTTCAATCTGGGTGACTACTGCATGCACCCTGAGTGACAGGACAGTCCCACTTTCAAAGCATGTTGGCTGGCTCAATGAGCTTAAGCCCGCCGCTTACCACTAGGGTGGTCTTAAGGCCACGAGTTCTTTGCAGAGAGCACTTAGCCTTCTACCCTCATGAGATAGGTAAACTGAGTATCATAAATTAGCATTTGTTATTTTTAGCTCCAAAAGACCTACAAGTATGGCATGAGGCACTATATGAAACAAGTTCAGAAGCAGACTTATTTTAACAGAAGAAAATGTGCTCGTCTGTGAGCTTGATTCTTATATCTGGGTGTCTGGTTCATTCTCTTTGGGGGCTTCACTAGCTCTGGGTGTGCTGGCATCCTGCCTGTGAGTACACACTACATGTGAGTTTCTGTTTTTTCCAGTCTGTGTGTGTGCTTCATCCTGTCAGCTCATTCTTTATTTTACCCTTACTACTAAGCGTGCACAGAAATGCCAGTGAGCTTTTAAAACGTTTATCATGTTCTCATGACGGTGTGTTTATTTAAAACAGCATCACAGGGGCCCGGGCTTTAGGTTTTGCCTGAATAGCGCTTACACTGTGCTTCTTTGGTTTTCCCTCTGCCCTTTACCTACACAGCTGCACCCATTTCAAGCGTACTTGTTGGGTGCATGGTTTTTTTTCTTTGTCTTCCGCCCTTTACCTAATCTCTCCACTTTACAGTACCACCAGTAACAGCACAATATACTGCCTTTTTTCAGTAAGTCATAATAACACTTTTAAAGAGTTTCAGTAACTTATATTGCACAATTGCTCGCCAAGCTACAACTTACAACAAAAAACAGTTTATTATTCATCACAAATGTAAAACCAATTGCATTTACCAATGCTTGTTGCTACTGCTCATGATGTAGATATCCATCTTTTTGTGTGTTCATTCAGATGATATGACGTGTCATGTAAAGAGACGAGTTAGTCAATGAGTATGTATCCTGTTTTGACTTACTCATTGTAGATGCTGTTTTGTGACAAGTGTTGTGATATTGTTCTGCATGACTGTAAGATATGTATTATGTCACATCCTGTTTGTTTACACTTCCAGCAGCAAGAGCTGGGACTGAATCTGGCCACAATGAGTCTGTGTGGTGTTCAGTGACACTCATATCAAAGCTTATAGCAGCTATATTTAAATCCAGCTTCTAGTGGACGGACGTTCTGCATGTGGGACCATTCTTAGTTGGCATACTGTATGAACAATTTGGTCTGCCTATGGCTGGCTATGGTTGGTGATGAGAAAAAGAAGACTGTTCACTCCTTAGAGCCCTTATAATACTCCACAAAATTGGCCCCATGTTTGCACTCTTTTGCGAATCAGGCTTGGAGTCTGTGTTATCGATGCATTTCCCAGTTTAACACCAACATAGTAAGGCAGCTCCTTGTATTTATGCCACTGAATCCGTTGCAGTCCGTATTTATTAACTAATTTACGTAAAGTTCTCAGTTTTCTCTTTGATGATAGTGACCTACTGAGGAGATCCCACTCTCTTCCATTCCTCCAACCTGACCCTTTTAACCCTTGTTAAAGTCATCTTGTTGATCCACAAGTAAATACTTCATGAGTTTGGGTTTTTGAAAACTTGTGTATTTCTTGATTTTGGGCTGAATAATAACTTTTTTAGAAGCTGTCATCATGCAGCTTTATTTTCTCATCTGCCAGGTTTCTCATATGGGTCCTTTTGGAGGAATAGGAGAATAGAGATCAAACTTTTTGTAGTCAGATGCTGGACACCAGTATTTCTTAAGGGGTTGGATTCAGTTTTTTTTACAGGCCCAGCTGAGACATGACCTGCTCCTTCTCATGCGTTTAGAAGTCATTTTGATTAATTCTGGTCCTTTTACTCCTTATTTCTACTTCGCTCCTGAGTCCACTCTCCAAGCAACCCAATTTTACTATCAAAAAAATTGTTTAGTGATCCACCAGGACCTAGTATGATACTGAGTACAATTTTATCCTGCCGCAATCTTCTGCTGCACTCTAAATAAAGGACGTCCTCTGGATATCGAAGAGTCTCAATCCACAGACAGTCCACAGACCTCAGGGCACCCGTTCTATAGCAGTGCAAACAGGCTGAGGCTCAACGAAGCAGAGCGAAGCGGGCCAGGAACAAAGGAGTAAAGGAAGAAAGTGGAAAGCCAGGGACCAGTGACAAACCACAGTACCTTAATGTCAGAATACAAGCTCCCCTCAATTCCCGGCTCACCCAGCTCTCTTCCGCCCACTGTTCTCCTCGACCTGCTAACCTGTATCCTCTGCGCGGCTGGCTCCTTGATGCTTCCTCAGTGCTGTTCAGGTGCTTTCCCTTGTGTGTTCAGAGGGGGGCCTCTCTTCTTTCCCCCATCTGCCTGTTGTCTTTTGGGCGACGCCAGGATTTATCTCCAGGGGAATACGGCATGTTGTCTCCCCGGCCCCTGCCGACCTTTTCCTCTGTTGGCATAGACTTCCTCCTCTTCCTTGGGCAAAACTGCCCAAATTAGCCTAATTCTGGCACCTCGGGCGACCCAGCCTCAGGGGAAGAGCGCGCTCACTCGTTCCGTCTTCCCGGCTCCACAGGACACGGGACCCGAGAGGAGCCTCTCCCCGGGCACTGTCTTTGCTATCTTTTGCTTGGGTGGCCGTGGAGGGATGAGGCCACAGTAGCTCTGCCTCTCCCGCAGTCTTTTTCGCGGCATCTCTTTACGCCGCCTAAACTCCCAGGTTCTTCACAGGCCAAGAGTAGGAGAAAGAAGAAAGGGGCGTCTTTTTCACGGCTCTGCTGTGCTGCTACCGCCGCTTTGCTCTTCCTGGAGCCTGCTTGCTTGTGCAAAAGCTCCGCCCCCTTGCCTCCTCCCATCTCGTCGTCGCCATCTCTCGTCACTCCTGCTCGTGTCCAATACTGAGTGTGATCACTACTCACTACAAGGTAAGCAAACAATGATCGCTTTGGAATCAGGAAACAGTTCGCTGACGTCATCAGATGCCACGAGAGGGGAAGGGGGGGGCAGGGGTGGAAGGGAAAGCGATTCCGCTCCCATCCCTGCAGTGGGGGTGCTGAGGTGAGGCTCATGGGGGGAGCGCTAGCCCTTCCCCGATGAGCCACTACCAGGACGTAAAGGTTACATCCTTGGCGCCTCAGCCAAAAATGTAACCGTTACGGTCCTTGGCTGCCAAAGGGTTAAAAAAACAAAGCAAGCGCTCAGCCCATCACACTACTGCTCCTTTGTGATCAGGCATTAGTCACAGTTTGCAGCTAGGCATACCTGGCAGATGAGAAAATAAAGCTGCATGATTACAGCTTCTTAAAAAGTTATTATTCAGCCCAAATTCAAGAAATACACAGCAAAGTTTTCAAAAACCCAAACTCATGAAGTATTTACTTGTAGATCAACGAAATGACTTTAACAAGGGTTAAAAGGGTCAGGTGGGAGGAATGAAAGAGAGTGGGATCTCCTCCGTAGGTCACCTATAATCAAAGAGAAAACTGAGAACTTTACGTAAATTAGTTAATAAATACCGACTGCAACGGAATCAGTGGCAGAAATACAAGGAGCTGCCTTACTATGTTGGTGTGAAACTGGGAAATGCATCGATAACACAGACTCCAAGCCTGATTCGCAAAAGAGTGCAAACATGGGGCCAATTTTGTGGAGTATTACAAGGGCTCTAAGGAGTGAACAGACTCCTTTTTCTCATCACCAACCAAAGCCAGCCATAGGCAGACCAAATTGTTCACACAGTATACCAACTAAGAATGGTCCCACATGCAGAATGTCTGTCTACTAGAAGCTGGATTTAAATATAGCTGCTATAATCTTTGATATGAGTGTCACTGAACACCACACAGACTCATCGTGGCCAGATTCAGTCCCAACTCTTGCTGCTGGAAATGTAAACAAACAGGATGTGACATAATACATATCTTACAGTCATGCGGAACAATATCACAACACTTGTCACAAAACAGCATCTACAATGGGTAAGTCAACACAGGATACATACTCATTGACTAACTGGTCTCTTTACATGACACGTCATATCCTCTGAATGAATACACAAAAAGATGGATATCCACATCATGAGCAGTAGCAACAAGCATTGGTAAATTCAATTGGTTTTACATTTGTGATGAATAATAAACTGTTTTTTGTTGTACTTTGTAGCTTGGTGAGCAATTGTGCAATATTAGTTACTGAAACTCTGTAAAAGTGTTATTATGACTTACTTATTGAGAAAGGCAGTATATTGTGCTGTTACTGGTGGTACTATAAAGTGGAGAGATTAAGTAAAGGGTGGAAGACAAAGAAAAAAACCATGCACCCGACAAGTACGCTTGAAATGGGTGCAGCTGTGCAGGTAACGGGCAGAGGGAAAACCAAAGAAGCACAGTGTAAGCGCTATTCAGGCAAAATCTAAAGCCCGGGCCCTTGTGATGCTGTTTTAAATAAACACACTGTCATGAGAACATGATAAACGTTTTAAAAGCTCACTGGCATTTCTGTGCACGCATAGTAGTAAGGGTAAAATAAAGAATGAGCTGACAGGATGAAGCACACACACAGACTGTGGAAAAAACAGAAACTCACATGTAGTGTGTACTCACAGGCAGGATGCCAGCACACCCAGAGCTAATGAAGCCCACAAAGAGAATGAACCAGACACCCAGATATAAGAATCAAGCTCACAGACAAGCACATTTTCTTCTGTTAAAATAAGTCTGCTTCTGAACTTGTTTTATATAGTGCCTCATGCCATAGTTCTAGGTCTTTTGGAGCTAAAAATAACAAATGCTAATTTCTGCTACTCAGTTTACCTATCTCAAGAGGGTAGAAGGCTGAGTGCTCTCTGCAAAGAACTCATGGCCTTAAGACCACCCTAGTGGTAAGCGACGGGCTTAAGCTCATTGAGCCAGCCAACATGCTTTGAAAGTGGGACTGTCCTGTCACTCAGGGTGCATGCAGTAGTCACCCAGATTGAAGAGCCAAGCTTACTGGTCTGCCCTTCACCCTGAAGGTCATTACTGTGCCGAAACACTGCACACAATAGTGGGTCCCCGGCTCCAGCAATTAACGAAGCAGCAACATTGCCTCCTTGGCAATGCTGAGAGAGACATGAAATATAATAATAAGGCCGGTCTGCCCCTGGGGGGGGGACAGAAACCTCTAGATACCAGGGACATATATATTTTTTATTTACATTATGTTTTTATGTATGGGGAACAACCCCTTAGGCCAGGGTCGCCACCCTGGAGGGCAAATTGTATTTAGGCCATTTCTGCCCCCCTTGGGGGCTGATCAGCCTATTTTTGTTAGGTCAGTCTGCCCCCAAGGGGGGCAGAAACCACTAGACACCAGGGATTGGTGTGTGTGCATGTGTGTGTTTTGTTTGGAGGCACATTAATGTGGGCCATATCGGCTCCCCTTGGGGGCAGATCGGCCTATTTTTGGAAGGCCCATCTGCCCCAAGGGGGGCAGAAAGCCCACCAGAGACCAGGGAAGATATATATATATATATATTTTTAATAAGAGGGTGGGGGTATGGCCGTACCCCCACCCCCAAATAAATGGGGCCAAAGTTGTCCTGTTCACCAGTGGGCAGATTGGGCAATTACCCCTGATCCACACCCCAGGGGGGCAGAAATTCTACTAGATGCCAGGGAATTAAAAAAAATATAAAATAGTGGGGTGGTGGCTACCAACCAGTATGAGCCTGGTTATGTCCCCACCACAACTGAAACATCTTATCTCAACGGCAAGCAAGAGGACATTTAATTATTTTGGGTTTTGATTTTACATTTGGGCCATGAGACCTTGGCTGACTCTCAAAATCGTCCTACTTGGAATGGTGAGGGCTGCACTTCTTTGACTTTGGGATGCTGCCATTTAGAAAAATCCACAAGACCTAGACACATCTGAAAACTAAACATCTGGTTGATTCCAGGGTGGTGTGCTTCACATGCACCCTGCACCAATTTCTTACCCACAATGCCCTGCAAACCTCCAACTTTGCTGGAAATCACACATTTTTCCAACATTTTTGTGATGAAACCTTCCGGAATCTGCAGGAATCCACAAAATTCCTACCACCCAGCATTGTCTCATCTATACCGATAAAAATTCTGCTGCATTTGTAAGCCTAAAAATGATTTTTTTCAAACTGTCCTTTTGGACCCGCTTTGTTTCCCCCTCAATTTCGACATGTTTTTGGCTCTTCCCTGTCACAGGCACTTGGCCCACCTACACAAGTGAGCTATCATTTTTCCCGGGAGCCTGAGGGGGAACTTGGGTGGTAGGAAATGTGTCCTGTTGCGGTGATCCAACACAAAAATGTGGGAAAAATGTCATTTATTTAGCTATATTTGAGGTTTGCTGAGGATTCTGGGTAACAAAACATTGGGGGACCCACGCAAGTCACACCTCCCTGGACTCTCTTGGGTGTCTAGTTTTCAGACATGTCTGAGTTTGGTAGGTTTCCCTAGATGGCTGCTAAGCCCAGGACCAAAAACGCAGGTGCCCCCCGCAAAAACAGGTAGTTTTGTATTTGCTAATTTTGATGTTTCCACGTTGTGTTTTGGGGCATTTCCTGTCGCAGGCACTAGGCCTACCCACACAAGTGAGCTACCATTTCTATCGGGAGACTTGCGGGAATGCTGGGTGGAAGGAAATTTGTGGCTCCTCTCAGATTCCAGAACTTTCTGTCACCGAAATGTGAGGAAAAAGTGCTTTTTTGGCCAAATTTTGAGGTTTGCAAAGGATTCTGGGTAACATAACCTGGTGAGAGCCCCACAAGTCACCCCATCTTGGATTCCCCTATGTGTCTAGTTTTAAAAATGCCCAGGTTTGGTAGGTTTCTCTAGGTGCCGGCTGAGCTAGAGGCCAAAATCCACAGCTAGGTACTTTGCAAAAAACAGCTCTGTTTTCTTTGGGAGAATGTGATGTGTCCACGTTGTGTTTTGGGGTATTTCCTGTTGTAGGCGCTAGGCCTAATCGCACAAGTGAGTTACAATTTTTATCTGAAGACTTGGGGGAATGCGGGGTGGAAATTTGTGGCTCCTCTCAGATTGCAGAACTTTCTATCACCGAAATGTGAGGAAAAAGTGTTTTTTGGGCCAAATTATTTTTGTGTTGTATTTCTTTATTAGAGATTTGTAGAAGCAAAAATCGAGAACATAAATGTTAACATAATGCTCCAATCACTTTCAACATTTAATAGGCAATTGTCCTGTACGTAGATCCAACCCCTTTACAGAAACAGAAACAGAAATGTAGAAGGCTAGAATCACGCAAATTTACAACATGACCAGGGACAAACAAACTGTAAGGATGGCTTCAACACCAAGATCAGCATTCCATAATACAGTGTCACTAACATTTCAACACAAGCAGATTCATAGTTGTAGAAAGATATGTTCATGACTCCAAACATATCTCCATGACATTATTCACAAGCGATCCAGGTTGTTAGGTCTGTCCCCACCTATTAATTAAGTACCCCCCACCTCCCCTCACCACATCGACTACCGCTGTGGGTGGTAAGAAGGATAACATCGCGGAATAAGGTCACTAATGGAGATGTCTGTGGAAGGGGATGCGTGGCTCGTGTATATTCCGGGTTCTGTAAGGCAGGGGCAGATGGTAAAAGAGAGAGAATGAGATCCGAAGAGGGACATGCCAGGCCCCTAGGTCTGGGGAAGCGGGTCTATGGACATGCAGGGAGGATCGCACTGTCAAGCAAACACTGGGGAGTATTGAGGTGTTAGAGGCGCCCCGCTTATTATGTAGATTTTGAAGTAGTATGAATCATGTTAGTGGAAGGGTGAGAGTAGTTAGTACTAGACTTGGAGCCCTAAGAATAGTGAACGTCTGGTGTGTTGCTCCACTGCTCAAGGATCAGTTTTGCGCTGTAAGGTAGAGGAGCCAGTAACAGTAAGGAGGGTACAATAATAGGGACACCACATTTGTGTGAGGGAAGAAAGAGGGGAAGAGGTGAAACATAGTTATGAAACTATGAGAAGGGTACAGAGAGGAGACAGGAACAAGAACGGGAACAAAAAAAAAACAAGAACAAGGGCATCGGCCAGGGAAGAAGAAGGGAGAGGGGATGGGAACGCAACGGGGAAGGGTGAGGGAATGTATTGTGGTGAGTCCTGGGGGAGTATATGCGTGGTGCTACCTGATTTCGAGGGGGAATGGTAGATATTGGAGAGGATGAGAGCCCTATAAATGGGTCATAGAGGAGCATATCTTATCTTATCCACAGCAGACCATTGAAGGCTCCAATGATATCATAAGAGAGGGAGTCATCAACTCTGAATGGAAAGGCACTGTGGTAGCCGGGTGTGTGGACGTGTAGCCTCCTAATCTCTTGGCGCAGACAGGAAGGGTGCCCATGTCTGAAGGAAAGCATCTAACTTGTCTTGTAGACCATAAATGAGTTTCTAATGTGTGGCTGCCTGGTACATAGCAGCAATCCATTCCCCATGAAGAGGAACATGAGTCATACACCAGTGTCTCAGGATGCACACCTTAGCTGAAGCAAGCACAGTATGTAGTAGACGTTGTTGTGGTCGTGTTAGGCAGCTTAACTCACTGATATCATGTAATAATAAGAGGGCAGGAGTGAGAGAGGTCGGTAATGGAAGTATCTCTCTGAGGGTGCGCCCTACCTTCTACCAGAAAGTGTGTATAGCTGGGCAATCATGCAGAATGTGAGGCAGATCGCAATGATTATGAGGGCATCTCCAGCAAGAGGCATGGGATAATAATCCCGCCGAGCACAACTTCTGAGGGGTCCAGAACCATTCGTGCAGTGACTTGAATAGGCTGAATTTTAGGCGAGCTTCTCTAGCCCCATCGGTCCCTGGCCTCTATCATTTCAGCCCAATCCTCTAATTTGTTTTCAGTCTGAAGGCGTGCCTGCCATTTTGTCTTAGTGGAGAGTAAAAGTGGGAGGGAGACAAGGTGACAATTTAATTGGGAGTGGAGACCGGAGATTGCGCCCCGGAAAGATCCCCAAGTCTCCAAATAGTGAAGTATCAGAGACTGAGGAAGGTCCCATGGGGGCCTTCCTAGTCGTCCCTCCAAGCAGTGTTTAAGCTGAACAAAGCGCCATAGGTGATGCCTTGGCAGATCAAATTCCTCCCTTAGTTCTGTGAAGGATTTCAATGTGCCCCTATTCAGGAGTTGGTCCAGTCAGTAAAGGCCCTTTGAGCGCCATTGTTCCCAGAAGATGTTTTTCTTATCTATAAGCAATCCCCCGTTGCTCCCATAGCGGTGCTTTGTCATGGATCCAGGGATCAATTTTGAGTAAGCAGTGTGCTTGATTCCAAGAATTGCGCATGGCTCTGACCATGGGGTTAGTGGAGAGCAAGGGAGTAGGGATTGTGTCATAGAGTATCTGTAATCCCGCTGAGGGACAGAAGAGAGCTCCTGCTATCTCCACCCAGGGGGGCAGATCTTGTGCCTTCGGCAGCATATATACTAGTTGCGAGAGGTGTAACACAAGCGCATAATGTTCCACGGAAGGAAGGCCCAACCCCCCGTACTCGCGCCTGGCTAGCAATGCTGCCTTGGGTAATCTCGGATGCATTGACCCCCACACAAAAGTCTGAATGCGTCGGTCTATCTCCCGAAGTGTAGACAGATGAATCTGCAGAGGTATCATACCTAAGACATAGAGAAAGCGTGGTAAGGTAACCATCTGTACCACCTGAGCTCTGCCCCACATGGATAAGCCTAGGTGCGTCCATTTATGAAAGTCACATTTCATATTGGTTAACAGCGGGTCTAGATTATCTGTGATCGTGTTCTCTAGTCCCCTATTAATATATATGCCAAGGTACTGCAGGTGCAATTGTTTCCATTTGACCGAGAGATTTTGGACCGGATGCGCTCACTGTTACCGGGGATAACGGTAAGGCCTCCCTCTTACCCAAATTAATTCTATATCCTGACAGGAGCTCAAACTCAGAGAGGGTGGTGCGCAGCGCCGGCAAGGAATTGGTTAAGTCAGTAAGGGTAAGTAGAATATCATCAGCATATAGGTAATATGCAATTAATTCTACATCCTGACAGGAGCTCAAACTCAGAGAGGATGGTGCGCAGCGCAGGTAAGGAATTGGTTAAGTCGGTAAGGGTAAATAGAATATCATCAGCATATAGGTAAATAGTAGAATCCCCACCAAGGATGTGTATCCCTGAGATGGCACTCGAGCCACGTATCGTGGCCGCCAAGGGTTCCACAGCCAAAAGGAACAACAAGGGAGACAGAGGGCAGCCCTGTGCTTGATTCCAAGAATTGCGCATGGCTCTGACCATGGGGTTGGTGGAGAGCAAGGAGTAGGGATTGTGTCATAGAGTATCTGTAATCCCAATGAGGGACGGAAGAGAGCTCTCTCCATCTCCACCCACGGGGGCAGATCTCATGCCTTCGGCAGCATATATACTAGTTGCGGGAGGTGTAACGCAAGCGCATAATGTTCCACGGAAGGAAGGCCCAACCCCCCGTACTCGCGCCTGGCTAGCAATGCTGCCTTGGGTAATCTCGGACGCATTGACCCACACACAAAAGTCCGAATGCGTCAGTCTATCTCCCGAAGTGTAGACAGATGAATCTGCAGAGGTATCATACCTAAGACATAGAGAAAGCGTGGTAAGGTTACCATCTGTACCGCCTGAGCTCTGCTCCACATGGATAAGCCTAGGTGCGTCCATTTATGAAAGTCACATTTCATATTGGTTAACAGCGGGTCTAGATTATCTGTGATCGTGTTCTCTAGTCCCCTATTAATATATATGCCAAGGTACTGCAGGCGCGATTGTTTCCATTTGACCGAGAAATCTTGGACCGGATACGCTCACTGTTACTGGGGACAACGGTAAGACCTCCCTCTTACCCCAATTCATTCTATATCCTGACAGGAGCTCAAACTCAGGGAGGGTGGTGCACAACGCCGGCAAGGAAATGCAGATAATTTAACCTGATCTACTGCCACCTCCGGAGCATTAAGGGTCCGATAGAAGTGACCAAACTCATTAGCAATTTCTTGAGGATGTGTAATAAGTGAATCATGTGTGTTGTATAGAGCCGGAATGGCCAATGTCGCCTCTCTTTGGTGAAGCTGGGCAGCTAATAGGCGACTTGCTTTCTCCCCATGCTCATAATGTCGGCCCTTAAGTCTCCGCAGGGCATATTCTGCACGTGATGTATAAAGAGAGTTAAGCTCCATTTTAGCATGCTCCAGACGGTGTCGAAGGGGTGTGGAGGGAGTCCGGATATAGTCACGTGTAGTTTGTAGTATACAGTCTTCCAGGGCTTTCTGCTGTTCACGCCTTTGGGCATTGACAAGGGCAGCATCTCTCATTAGTTGCCTCCTGATCGCCACTTTAGCCGCAGCCCAAAGCAATTGAGGTGAGGCTACCAAGCCTTTGTTATTATGGAGATACTCTGTGACATGAGATCTAAGCTGCTCTTTCCCCTTCAGTGTGCGGTAGCGGGAGATATTAAGGCGCCATGGTTTACAGCTGGGGAGACTTGTTTGAGCCGTAGAGATAGTAAAACCGGAGAATGGTCGGACTAGGCTGCTGGGAGAATCTCAGACTCACTAACAGCTTGTAAGAGCCGGTACGAAATTAGGAAGTAGTCCAGTCTGGATGGGTCCCATGTACTGGTGATATAAAAGTGTAATCTCTGTCGGTAGGATGTGATCCTGAAGGCCGTAGTCAGAAAGAATGTCCCCCAAGAGGGATCTGTCTGCATTGTTACCCGTATCACTGCTGTTTGATCTATCTAGAATAGCATCTGGGGCTAGGTTCCAGTCCCCACCCAAAAGGTATTGAGAAGCGCCGATCTCTGTCAGTATTCTGTTAAGAGAGAAAAAGAAGGAGCGTTTAGAGCCCTTGGGGGCATAAATAGATCCCACGCATATGTGGAGGAGCCCAGTACTAACTTGGCAAGGACATAGCATCCCTCTGGATCGCACCATGTCTTAAGAAGTCTAAACGGTAATGATCGCCGAATGAGAATCGCCACACCGCACCTATGTCCTGTGCCCTGCATGCCATCTTGCGCCGATGGCGCTCCGCTGTGCCTGATTCTGAGGGGGATAAGTGAGTTTCCTGCAAGAGAGCGATATCAGTGTTTTTGGATCTGAGATGAGACAGAATTTGTTGTCGCTTAATGTAGTGTGGCACGCCATGGACATTCCAGGAAAGAACCTTTAGTGGCGCAGCAGTGCCCATTGAGAAATATCAAAGGTTCGGCTGTGGAGGGATGCAAGATCTCAGAATGGGAAGTATTCGAACTGGAGGTGCTATAGGGTGTGTAATATGGGTCTCTGGATATGAGTACTATAATGAGGGGCAATCAAGGGAGGGGGAGGAAAGATTTATGGAGGATGCTCTGCTGAGGAATATAAGAGAATCAAGCTGATAGGTAGTAGAGGGCAAGGAAAAGCGATGAAATGAAATAACAAATACCAATAGTGACAGAAAGAGAGGAAAACAAGAAATATGAAGAGAAGAAAAGAAAAGAGAAGAAAGGGGGGGGCAGATCCCAGATATAGCTAAGAAAGAAGGGACCCAGACCTTGTGCCCCCGTAGGTAGGGAAATAAGATAAGAAAGAGGGAAACGCAGAACACAGAGCTATTTCTGTGAAAGGTAAGGGAAAAGTCCTCAGCTCCAGTAGTGCTGTTAAACCGCGGGTCGGTGCCAACATGGTCCGCACGCCGAGCGAGCACGGAGGAATGGGGAAGAACGAGAAGAGGTACGTGATTTATTTATATGGGCCGTCTATTAACCACTGTGAGGGAGTGACACTTGGCGGTAGGTCCATAGATGATAGAGGAGATAGAGTGAAAGGAGGAGGGCGGGTGGGGCAGCCACCACTATTTATAGCAAGGTCTAATGGATAGGAAAATGATGTGGCCAGGCACAGAGCACTTGTTTAGGGGTCAAATAGCCCAGATGAGCCGGGACCGGGGTAACGAAGGATAGCAAAAACCCAGCGGATTGAGTGAATTGAGCATGTGGGTCTATCTCTGATCAAGAAATCATACCCAAGTAAGGCAACCCCACTCAATATTTGTCCCCTGGGGCCCACTCATGAACAATCCCGGAAACAAATACAGCAGTCCCCAGTAATAGCACTAGAACATTACCATCACTCTGAAACATTAATGCCGTAGCATGTGAATTCCCCCCGCTCTCCCCCAACAGTTAAGGAAATGCAAGAAAGGTCCTCAGCCAAAACACTTAGCTGTCCGTTGTGGAGGGCCTCCCCGGAAGGCTCCACTTCTAGTTGATCCACAGAGGTGGAGTGGTAACATCAGGTATAATCAGTGGTTGACGGCTTCAGGGGAGAACGGAACTTGTCTCTGCCCTGGTCTTGGATATGTGCGATCACTGCTTGCGGGGCATGGTCCTGCCCATCCTGCATTTTAGGTGGTCGATCGAACACCCTTCCCCTCTTCTGTGAAACAGCATGAGGCTGAGAGAAGACCGCGGGAACCAGAGAGGTGCTCCCCCAGCAGGGGGGTCCGGGCCCAAGGGCACAGGAGTGCAGTCCATGGTTGGGCGATGTCATCCAAGAATGAGCCAAGGTCCGTAGGTTCCAAGAAATCCCTCGATTTGCCGTTGTGCTTGATCCACATACGCAATGGTTCGAATAGTCCAAATTTAATGTCCAGTTTGCGGAGCTGAGTCCGGAGAGCCAGGAACGCCTTGTGCTTTTCATTTGTGATCCTGGAAAAATCCACTGCCACTCTGACCTCCTGATCTTCCAGCAAGAATGGACCCTGAGACCGTGCCTTCAGAAGGACCTGCCGGGCCTTCTGGTGACGGAGAAAACACGCGATGATCGGGCGGGGTCGCCCCGAGGATATGGAATGAGGAGGGCCGATCCTGTGTATCTCTGGAACTCGAGCGGTGGCGAAAAGGTCTGTCCGGTAAGCTCTGGGAGCAAGCTGTGAAGGAATGCTTTGATATCGGTGCCTCCCTTTCTTTCTAGTATGTCAAAGAAACGGACGTTGTCTCTTCGGCTCCTGTCTTCAAGATCTGTGAGCTTGTCTCATAGGGTCCGTAACTCTGCATCGTGCTCCGGTAGCATCCCAATGTGGTCCTCTACATTTGTGAGGCGTTGATCCAAATCCGCTACCTTCTCACTAAAGCAGGCTATGTCCGTCCTGATAGAAGCAGAGGCTGTGGATAGGTCCATAATCTTCAAGTCCATCGCCTCAAGGCGCCGTCCAACCGCTGTAATCTCCTGTAAAATACTGTCAGTGGCATCCAGTGGTCGATGGTCAGCCGGTACGGTCGTTGGGCTGGAGAGGGTCTGTTGGGCAGCCATGGCTTTTGGCTGGGCTATGGCCTCTGAAAAGAGCAATTGGTTGGAGTGCTTAACGGAGGGTTTTCCACAGGGCATCACCTCTAAAGATTAAGAATTTTGGGGGGGGTCAGGCCAAACTCCTCTGGCAATGGAGGTATGTCTCCAACCTGTGAGCCAAGGTGCCTGCTCGGCAGCGGTCAGGGGCTTCAAAACATAGTCTGCTATAGAGTGACCGGCCTAGCTGATCACGTTTCTTTTAGGGGAGGTATCTTCGGGGATCCAGGGATAATTGGCCTCACCCCCATAGGAGGCGAGTGGTTTGACTTCACCTTTGGGAATACGAGAGGTGCGGACGTTACAGGACTTGACTTCCCATACTGCTATGCTCTGTTGGGGGATGCATCCCAGCCTTGCAGGGGTTCACAGGTCCATCCGTGGATGAAGTATAAGTTGTGTCTTCGCCTTGCTGTCTTGCAGAAGAGAATTGCTCCTGATCGTCTACGAGATGTACCAGAGTGGAGGCCCTACAGAGGCGGGTGCACAATTCAACCTGCTATGGTAGGGGCCTGGCTGCACAGCTCCGTGGATAGAGGTCGCTGTCCTGGGCAGGGGGATAGCCCATACCCGTAGCTTATCCAAGCCTATGCCTCTAGACCGTCTGATGGCGTGCCACCCACACAAGACCAAGCTCCTGTTCCTTTCTAGGGTGTGGCTGCGGGATAGCTCCCCTGGTTTAGAAGAGCCTCTCCCCTCTCCGGGCCCCTCTATCGGACAACGTGGCGTATGGGGGTTCAATCTCCTGCCACTCTTCCGTGATGTAGACTGCCCAGCCAAGTTTGCCCGTGTACAGGGCGCGTATTTTGAGGGAGGTGGAAGGTATGCCACTCACCGGACAATTGTTCCTCTACTTCTCCCATGCAGTAAGATGGGGGTAAAAAAACAGACTCGGGGCTGAGGCACAACCGCTTGTGCAACTAGCCCCAGCATCGTCCACAAAGTCTTGGGTGGTGATGGTGGGCCCCATGCCCCTCAGGAGCTAGTCTTTATAGAGGTAGAGGGAGCCTCCGCACCTCGTAACTCCTCTCAGTCTGTCCGCCTCCTTCTCCCCCTTTCTGGACACGGCGTGAACTGAAGGGGCCCTCCCCGTGCAGACTCCATGTCCATTGGGGGGAAGGGTCCGCGACCCTCGTGAATCAGGATGCCTTCTTCCCACCTCTACGATCGGGGGACGACGACCCTCCCGGCCGTGCTCCGTGTTCCGTAGCGCTCCAGAGCCGTGGCCGTAATCCAGGCCAAAGCTTCGTTCACCGATGCAGGCCGCGTCTCCTGTGCGGTTCTGCTGGTGCCGGGCAGTGGCTTCCAGGCCTGCTGTGGTCCGTCACCGGGTCAGTTTATATTGGGAGCCTCCGCAGCGCCCCCCCTGCAATCGGGGTCCCCCCCATAGCCTCCGTCCCGCTTCGGCGCACAGAGCTCCTCTTTTAGGCAGCCATGCGCTACGGCACCCAGACCACGCCCCCTTTTTGGCCAAATTTTGAGGTTTGCAAAGGATTCTGGGTAACAGAACCTGGTGAGAGCCCCACAAGTCACCCTATCTTGGATTTCCCTAGGTGTCTAGTTTAAAAAAATGTGCAGGTTTGGTAGATTTCCCCAAGTGCCGTCTGAGCTAGAGGCCAAAATCTACAGATAGGGACTTTGCAAAAAACACGTCAGATTTCATTGTAAAAATGTGATGTGTCCATGTTGCGTTTCCTGTCGCGAGCATTAAGCCTACCCACACAAGTGAGGTACCGTTTTTATCAGGAGACTTGGGGGACCACAGAATAGCAAAACAAGTGTTATTGCCCCTTGTCTTTCTTTACATTTTTTCCTTCCAGACAGTGTGTAAAAAGACGTTTATTTGAGAAATGCCCTGTAATTCACATGCTAGTATGGGCACCCCGGAATTCAGAGATGTGCAAATAATCACTGCTTCTCAACACCTTATCTTGTGCCCATTCTGGAAATACAAAGGTTTTCTTGATACCTATTTTTCACTCTTTATATTTCAGCAAATGAATTGCTGTATTCCCCTTATTGAATGAAAACCCATTGCAAGGTGCATCTCATTTATTGGCTATGGGTACCTAATAGGGTTCTCGATGAACCTACAAGCCCTATATATCCCTGCAACCAGAAGAGTCCAGCAGACATAACTGTATATTGCTTTCAAAAATCTGACATTGCAGGAAAAAGTTAGAGTAAAACGTGGAGAAAAATGGCTGGTTTTTTTCACCTCAATTTCAATATTTTTTTATTTCAGTCTATAGGAAACCCTTGTTGGATCTACACAAATTAACCCTTGCTGAATTCAGAATTTTGTCTACTTTTCAGAAATGTTTACCTTTCTGGGATCCAACATTGGTTTCACACCCATTTCTGTCACTAACTGGAAAAAATAGTAAAAATGGTATATGTCCTAGTAAAATGCCAAAATTGTGTTGAAAAATGGGGTTTTCTGATTCAAGCTTGCCGGTTCCTGAAAGCTGAGAAGGTGGTGATTTTAGCACCGCAAACCCTTTGTTGATGCCATTTTCAGGGAGAAAAACTACAAGCCCTCTTCTGCAGCCCTTTTTTCCCATTTTGTTTTTAAAAAACGAAATGTTTGCTGTATTTTGGCTAATTTCTTGGTCTCCTTCAGGGGAACCCACAAAGTCTGGGTACCTCTAGAATCCCTAGGATGTTGGAAAAAAAGGACACAAATTGCCCCAAACAGACAAAAAAAGTCTTGGCACCTGAGGGGGAAGAGGCCTGGCAGCGAAGGGGTTAAGTTCAGTGCTTCTAAATTATAAAACTTACAATTCGGAATTTCTCTGAGTTAATACATGAACTTTAGTTAGGAGTAGAGCATAGAGAGAGGCAATCTATGCTCACTGAGCCATCTTCTATTTAAAATTCATGCATTATCTGTGAGAAAATCTGAGTTGTAAGTTCGAATTTTTATTTTTCATACAAACATTTTTAATTTGAATGTATTGCACAGTAACGAAAAACAACTCAAGGAAAACAATTGCTTTTATCAGATGTAAATAATTTACTCAATATTCCACGGTACCTTAAAGCTGTCCTCCCAACTCTACAGGGACGCTCACCCAAGGTTTCAGGAAGACGGACAATCCCCACTTTATCCCTCTAATCCATGATGTGACCACATCTCCTCCAGATTCTTTCGTATTTGCGGGGGCAGCCCCTAGTTTCATAAATTGTTTCTTCCTTTCTGCCCCACCTGTTCATGAGCTTTTTCCAGGCTGATACTGAAGGAGCTGTAGGGGAGCTCCAGTGCTGGGCTATATCTCTTTTAGCTATCACTGCTCCCAGGCCCACCAGCGTCTTTTCCCCCTGAGCCCTCCCACATCTAGTATACCCAAAAGTGTAGTCCTTGGCTGGGCCTGTATATGAGTCCCCCACTATGTCTTCGAAGATGGCCAAGAATGTGTCCAGTAGGCATATATCACTGCGCACTTCCACACCATATGATAGAAGTCGCCCCTGGGATCTCGGCACCAATAGCAGGACGGGGAATCATGGATACTAGCTTTCCACAAGCAAAGGGGCGTCTGGTAGGCCTGGTGAAGATATTTAAATTGCACCAGTCAGAGTTGTGTAGAAATTGCCAGTACTCGAGGTGCCCTACAAGTGTCATTCCAGTCTGCTTTGCCCAGTGTGCCAACCCATCCCTCCCACTTCTCCTTCGGGGGGCCCAACAACTGGGCGAGTGCACCACAAGGATTCAATAATCTTTGAAACCCCACCCTTATCCAGGTGGCTTATGAGTAATATACCCTGTAGTGGACTATATTCTGGGATGTCATCCAGTTCTTCCTGATAAGTAGAGAGGGGATAACTGAGCTGAAGATAAAGTTCGTACTCAAGTATTGGAAGGTCCACATATGGTCCTGGTCCCCATATCACCTGATTCCTATGTTGTCCCATCCTTACAACCCTCTAGGGTTGACGCCTGAAACATCCGTCGGCCCTCCCACAATGGAGGTTCTAGTGTGAGTTTGTGGTTCCACCTGATTCATCGCAAGGCACCTCTCCATGCTCTGAATGCCACTTGGATCACCTCTGGAAGAGAAATGGGCCCATTACCTTATCTAGGCCTAGCAGAGATAGTTCACCCCTATATGCGGGATCATTCAGCCCCCATGCATCCAGTCATTAATGAGCTAGAGTTGAGTCTCCTAGTAGTCTAGTCAAAAGTTTGCCATGGCCATTTTACACCGCACAAACACATTTGCCGAAGGCCACCCTGAGGGTTCCAACAGCCCATATGAATTTGCATCCCATTGCCATCATGGCATCAAATCAAGCCTGTGGGATGTGCAGGGAGTGTTTTTGAAGAACGTAGAGGGAGGATCATCATCTTAAATAGTTATTTTCTGCCGCGGGAGGCTAAGGGGGAGTTTATGTCCTCCTGGGCTCTCCTTGACATGGGGCAGAGATTCAGGCTCCATGTTAGGCCGGTTTTCAGTAAAAGTATATCCCAAGATATTGGAAACTGATGCAGCGGATTGGGATTTGGGTTTGCCAGGTTTCTTCTCGACAGTCGCCCCTCAAGGGGACCAATAGGGATTTGTCAAAGTTGATGTGGAGGAGTCTAGGTCCCGTCTCAGCCGGATGGGACATAAATAACAAGACATCCGCGTAGATTGTAATTTGGTCCTCCGTCGCCAGGCCTCAGTCAAACCCCACACCTGGGCGTCACACCAGATCCAAACCGCCAAGGGCTCGGTGGCCAATGCAAACAGGAGAGGAGAGAGGAGACAGCCTTGCCTGGTTCCCCTCCCGATGGCAAACCTGCGAGACAGCACCCCGCCAACATGTAAACGGCCTGCAGGGTGGCGTGAAGGGCCTTAACATAGGTGCCAAACCTAGGCCATGCCCCATCTTAAGAAGAGTTTCGTCCAGGAAGGACCAGTTGATGGTATCGAACACCTTCTCAAAATCAATTAAAAGAAGGGCTGCCAAGCCACCCAGGGCCCATATGAGAACCAGAGCCAGATGTACTCTGCGGATGCAGTGACAGACACTACGGCGAGGAATAAAGCCACACTGGTCCGGATGGACCATTTGGGGGATGACGTTCAGTAGGCAGATGGCCGGGAGCTTCCCATACAGCTTAACCTCTGTGTTAATGAAGGACACAGGCCCGAATGATGCACATACCCGTTGGGATGGCCCAGCCTTGGCAGCACCTTGATCATAGCTTGGTCAAAGTCATTGGGAGTGTGACCCTTGGCAATAGCCTCAAGGTAGACATTCAGCAGGTGTGGTAGAACATCTGGTCAAAACCTGTGGTAAAAATCCACAGGATAGCTGTCCGTTCCCAGTGTCTTTCTGGAGTTCAGATCCACAAGGGCATCTCCCACTGCCTCCATTGTGATGTCTAGGTCCAGTGCAGCCCAGTCCAAATCAGAAAGTCAAGGCAGCAGGACCTCTGCCATCAAAGGGTGGGGTGATTCGTAGTCCGGATGGGCCATGGCCATGTAAAACCTTCATAATATTGCTGCAATTTCCCATGGGTCCTCAACCCGCTGTCCGGCCTCATCCAGTATACGAGGTATTACCCTATTTTCAGACTTTTTTTGTGGCCAGCCAGTCCAAAACTTTCTCGGCTTATCCCCCCACTCGTAAGTCTGTTGTGTGGATGCCATCCAACACTTACTGGCTTCCTTCATACAGAGTTGGGTCAACGTGGCTCTGTCAAGCTCTAACTTATGTATCATGGAGTCAGTCAATTTATCCAGGGCTTCTCACTCTCTGGTCATTAAGGAGTCTTCCAGGTTAGTAATGCGACTACATTTTTCACGGTCCACCCCCTTGAATGTATGAGCAGGCAATACTCCTCATGGAGGCTTAGCAAGCCTCCCAAAGGGTCGCTGCAAAATCCACTGTGCCTGTATTCAGGTCTAGAAAGGCTTTCAGCTCTTTGAGGTGGTGGTTCACAAACTGGGCGTTTCCATGTGTGTACTGTGTCAAAGTGGAGCAGGACCCCAGAGCATTGTCCGATAGCCCACAGGGAATAATTTGTGATCCCGTTCTGTGTAGGAGATCTGCAGCTGGGAGAAGCAAATCTATGCGATACAGTGACATGTGTGCGGCCGATGCATGGGTGTATTCTAACTTCTCAGGGTTCCAAACGCAACATGCGTTGCTAAGGCTGAGCCTCTTTGCCCATTCTTCCAGTCCTCTTCTCTGTCAGGGGTGGGGGTCTCTCTCCTGTCCCATACCAGTTGATCTGCCCCATGATGTTATTAAAGCCATACCCCTCCCCAACAATGGCGGCCACTAAAGCACTAAGAACCCCTAACGTGGTGTGGTGCAGGGCTGGTGGGATATATACGCTCAAGGTATTGTTTGTGGTGCCTTCTGTTGTACTTGAAAAGTATTGCTACCCCATGAGACCCTCAAAGTCTTCTGAGTGGTACATTCTGCTGTATCCTTTGTGGGCTAGAAAGTGGCAGTTGTGGCCTTGCAACTGAGTTTCCTGTGGTAAAAGGATATTTTGAGAATACCGCTGCACAAGTTGAAGAAAACACCTTCCTCTTAATATGGTCCAATAGACCATTGACTTTCCAAATCATTACTGAGTGGGGCCCCGTCATGACTGTGGGGACAACAACCAAGTGAAGCCCTTTGCAGGTTGTCCCTCCCATTTCCTCAGGGTGTGCCTGGCAGGGTCCTCTCCAGTGGGCCCACCTTGCCAGGTGCCTGAGGAGGGTGATAGTGTGAGGCACACCCATTGGTGGTGAGCATAAAATAAGACAGCAAATGAAACTTGTGTAAGAACAAAGCAAACCCCGTCCACCCAATTCCCTTCTTCCTCTTTTTAACACCGTTTTGAGGCATCTGTCACTCATTTCCTTCTTAGACTTAGAATTAACTGTGAGGAGGTGATGTGCCCAGACAGGCCAAACAGGCCACTCACCGGCCGCCCCACAAGCGAAACCTTGATTGACAGTACTGTCTTAGGATACAATGGTGCTGGTGTGCTTGTAGGATTTTTTCAGGTAGCAGTGAGTAAGAGTCTATTTCTGGATTAGGCCGTGATTGAGACACAGGATCGGTCTCCCCCGTTTGGTGCCCCCTCATTCGATCACAGTCTGTGAGAGGCCTATGCCTCCAGCGACCCCTCATGCCTCCATTGCGATCATTTCCTTTGATGCCTGACTTTCACCTTTTCGAGTCTGTGGATCGGCTTCTAGGATTGCGATAGGTTGGTAGCATGCCAGGGAGGCAGTGGATTAGTGACAGGTGGTCGCTGTTCAATGAGCCATGTCCAGGCTTCCTTTGGGGATTTGAAGAACACAGTCTTTGAGTGATGAATTACTCAGTTTGGTAGGATATAGAAGCATATAAGGGATTTGCAAAGCTTGGATCTTTTACTTAATAAGATTTGCACTGTGTTTGGACCAGGCGGGTGTAGTCAGGAAAAATCATTATGAGCTCAGATTGGAACATCAAGTCTCCTTTGATTCAAGCTCCCCTCAGAATTGCATCTCGATTTCTGTAGTTTAAGAAGTGTGCTATCAGGGGTCTGGGTGGTGGCGTCTGGTTGAGGGAGCGGTGAGCACATTCTAAGATAAAGCAGGGGGACAAGCTCATGGGATCCAACCATGACCAGATCCATTGCTCTAGAAAGGTCTTGTGGCCCCCTCTGCGAATCCAATAAAGTGGCGGTTATTTCGATGGGCTTGATTTCCTCCATCCTCTCCAAGATCCTGGAGAGCCTTGGTGTCTCTGGAGAGACAGGTCACTTCCGAGGAGAGCCCCTTAAAGGTGCCTTCCAGTTCTGATATCCTCATCTCCTATCTTGGTGTCCAGTGCAGTTGTAGAGTCACGGATAGCTTGTAGAATGACAGAGGTATTGTCTGCCGTTGGGACTCCGGCTCCAAGTTCCCCCCCATGGGTTCATATCACTCCCCACATCCGTGCTGTGAATTTGGCCATCTTAGCCTCACCCGATGGGGCCTTGTCGTGGCTCATAATGCCACTACCAGACAAGTGTGATTATGAGCCATGAGGGTGGTGAGTTGCTGAGCAGGTGCCCCCTAGGGGACAACGCCATCAGGAGGTCAATATGGGTGTAGGGTTCTGACCCACTTGCACCAGAGACACTTATCTGAGCAGGACGAGCAGTCGGCGATAATCCTTCTTTATCAGGGACTCCATCAGCAGTCTTTGTCTTACATATGGCTTCCAACTCTGCCGGGACCCCAGGCTGTACGGCACAAGCCCTGCTCTCCAACCGGCTCACCATCAAATTAGCAGCTGAAGAGAGCGGTCAAGCCTGAGGAAACAAATGATGCATCAGCAACACCTCCGATCCCCGGGGCCCAGCTCCTGTCTCCCCTTTCACCAAGTCTGCAAAGGCCTTTCACCAAGTCTGCAAAGGCCTGTCCCAGCCCCTTCAACCCAGTCCTCCAGAGAGCGGTGCCACAGCTAGCCCTTCAAACAGGCAATGGAAACTTGTGGCTCAAGTCGCTATGCAGTCAGCAGCGCGGACCCCACCTGTGTTCACAGCCGTATCTGTAGTACAGGGCACTTCAAGGAGGGGGGCTTTGGAGGGGCCGAGTCACGGCCGCACTGCTTTCTCTCAGTGCTGCAGGGGTATCAGCACCCTGGATCCTGCCTGCTCCAATGGGGCAATCATGGAAAGGGCACTGGAGCAGGTGCAAGGCCCCGCAGCTGCATTACTTCAGGCGGGCAAAGGAACACTCCTCAACTCCGGCACACCGTTTTGGTCGATATTGCAGCTTGCCACAGGGTGCAGTTTTAGCTGCTTCTGGCTGCTCGTTGTGACTGCTGTGACTGCTGGGTTTGTCCCGCCACTGCCACTTCACATTGGGGGACCACAATGGCTCCCCCCGACCTTGATGGGCACACCAGCACCAAAGTACAGCGATATTTCGGATGTGACAGACAACTGCACCCACGATCTTGTCTGTCCAGGCCACACCCTTCTAAGTTTGAATTTCAGGCACTCCGTATGCAACATCCGGGCACTGAGGCCATGATGATATGGCCTCACAGGGCATATGGTGATGGTTTTTTTTCTGGCGCAGTACAAATCGAGTGCAGTAGCTAACCTGCATAATCACTATCTCTTTGGAGAACAGTCATCCACTCCGCAGATGTGCTATTTGTGTTTCTGTCATTATTTGGTAGCTCCAAAGCCACTTGGCTTGCATGAAGAGTAAGGTTGCACAGATTCAGCAAGCAACATTAGATTTTATCATTAATGAGAAGAGTCAGGTAGTGAGTACAGCATTATGACTTTAGAGTGAGGTCTCTAGCACCCTTCCTGCTAGTGAGGTGGCAAAGTATTTTACAAATATATTATCATAGTTGGAGGCTGCCCTCGCCAATCTTGCAACAGTGGGGTGAATAACTTTAAGGAAGTGGAAAGCGGTGGCTCATGACCATCACTCCAGTTTCCCAGCCAACCTATGCCCTCAGGTTGTCATATTATAGAGAAGGGACAGTGCCTGGGATCTGACAGTTCTCCGGGGACAAAATCCTCTTCTGCTTTGGAAACTTCATTGTAATTTGGTGCCGAGTCCCCTTCCTACCTGTGCAGTGACATTCTCACCTTCTGGCAGAAGTGCAGCAGACACTTACACTGAGGGGTCAAGCATGTATTTTTCCCAGGGCACAGGCCAGGATACCTTGGAACAGTAGGGTTCAGCTCCTTCCTTTGAGCAGTCTCTCTCCCACCATGACAATGCAGATACATCTCATGACTTCTCCATTTGCAGTAAAAAGAACTGTAGAAAAAAGTAGACATTTAAACGTTGTATAAAACACTCTCTGAAAAAAATAAAACAAAAATATTGTAATGCATAAAAATTAAAAATGTCATTCTTTAAAAGTCAAAGGTAAATGAATTGGGAGCAAAGAGGTGGTTGCCCTGTTAAAGTAAAGAGGAGCATTTACAATGGGGGCTTGGTAGGGGGACTGGTAAGGTTTTTTGCATTCAGAGAAGGTGGCATTAAAGGGTAGTAAAGGACTTTTTAGGGTTCAGGGATGGATAGCATTAAAGGTTACTAAGGGTTTTTAGGGTCAATGAAGGGTACTGTTAAGGGGTAATTTGTTTTTATAGTGTTCAGGGATGCGAATTGCTTGGGTGTTAATAAGGAGTTTTTGATTCAGGGAAGGGTAACGTTAAGGGTAGTACGGATTATTTAAGGTTTCAGAGATGGGTACTAGTAAGAGGTAGTAATGGGCTTTTAGGTTTCCGTGAAGGCTAGCTTTAGGGTAGTTTGAGTGTTTTAGGGTGCAGGGAAGGATAGCAATAGGGAGCTGTAAGGTTTTTGTAGGTTTCAGAGAAGGGTAGAGTTACAGGAATAAAATGTTTTTTGTATATCAAGGAAGAATTGTGTTAAGGGGTAGTAAAGAGTACTTAGAGTTCAGGGAAGGGTGGCATTAGGGTGTAGTAAGGGTTTTCCATAGGGTACAGTTAGATAAACTATAGAATCTATCTAATATGACTTTTTAGATTCTACATTTTTGGTATTGTCATACATAAAAAAGGACTCAACATTATTCCATAGGTAATAATGAAGGACACAACATTATTACCTCAACAGTTTCAGCTCAACTTTAATGTAATTAACATTTTAAAAGTCAACTGTATTACATACATTCGACTTCTCTTACATCTACCCTTGGTTGAGTTCAGCTTCTGGAATCGATAGTGGAAAGAGAACTAATTGCCCTGTTAGGTATAATCACTGCAAGAAAACATTAGAGATCTGCTTCCATCACCGTTGACACACGTTATCTACCACCTAACTGCTCAAAACATAGGAGATACAGGAAGAGGCTGAGACAGTCAGTGATAAATCCCTCTGAAAAGACAGCCTCTCAGCCTAGTGGAAGGTCACCTCTACTGTGACAGTGCACCATATCCTTGATCTCTGCTGCTGTTCTCCCTGTCTCAGTTCAGTGCGTCCCAGGAGTCTGTCACTAATTGTGGTAAACCTAGACCCAAACTTCTCTTGAATGTTGCTTGGCTAGCCCGGAAGTGAAATGGACTCCATGGTGGTCAGTGCATGTTCATAAGACCAGTTAGACTAGGAGCAGTGAAATCAGGGTTTGCCCATTCCTACTGAGCTCCCCTGAAAACCTTCAGGTTTTGCTTTCATACTGTTTGTCATACTTCGCTCAGACTCCTTGCTGAATGCTTGAGTTGCAAGCTAAAGGAAAGACGCCATTCTTATGTCTGAGCTGTACTAGACCCTCCAGGACAAACCTGTATCCTGCAGCTCCCTTCTTTGCTCCCTCCCACGTCTTCCCCACAAAACATTGAACTCTTTGAACCCATACAACAAAACCAGAGACCACAGACAGGCACCCGACCAGATGCTACTTTTCTGCAATGCCCAAGTCTTTGGTTGCACTGTCCACTGAACCCCCTTGATACTTGCTGGCAAGGTTCTCTCTTAGACAAACCCATGCCAACAAATGTTATACCTCAAACCAGATGCTTAGAAATACGTTATGGGAAATGTGTTTATCCCTTAATTAAGGAAGTTATGCAGCAGCACGAGGTGAGCACAGAACTTTCCAAATTGCTAAGTGCCATCCAGTTGGTACCACCAAGACCGCTACCTCCATTACAAGGTAGGTACCATTTTTTCAATAGGAAACAAGAACAAAGGTAGACTGTTGATGATTTTGTGTCTGTGCTAAGAAAATTGGCAATTTCATGCAGATTTGGTATGTTAGAAGAAGAGTTAATTAGAGATCAAGTCATAATGCACACGAGTAACAAGAAGGTGCAGGAAAGATTATGGGCTTGTAAAGATGCAACTTTAAAAGAAGTGTTGGCAATAGTGAGGAAGGCTGAGATTTCAAACAGATGTGCAAAAGTGGCATTACAGGAAAATAAAGAAGGGGTAGAAGTGTATGTTGTTAGTGGAAAAGGGGGTAAAAACAATAGTGAAAAAGGTTTATATAAAGATAATTGTTTGGATAATAATGTACATAGGGAGGTGACACAAGGGAATTTAAGTTGATATAGATGTGGAAGTCAGGAACACTTGGCAAACAGTAAGAAATGCAGAGCAAGAGATCAGAAGTGCTCTAATTGTGGTTTAATGGGGCTCTTTGCAAGCAACTGTAGAAGAAAAAAAAATAAGACAAGTGTAAAATGTGTTTTGGATTCGCAAAAAGAGTCTTCTTCTTCGGGGTATTTATCTGAAAAGGATGATTGCATTTTAATGATACAGGATGAAGTGCCAGAATTTGAGGAGTAGGCTAGACATAAACCTATGTGTGAGGTAATTGTGGCAGGAATTCTGATGACTTTGGTGGCAGACTCACCCTCCACGATTATTAACTTGGAAGTGTGAAAAGAAAAGTTTGCAAATCATTTAGGGAATGAGCTAAAGAAATCAGATACCAATCCAAAAAAAATCACTGGAGACAGTATACCTATGGTAGGCTACAGAAAGTTTACATTCTAGTTTAAGAGAAGGCAGGCATCAGGAAAGATGTATATTGCTGAGAATGGACCATGTGTTTTGGGATGGCGAGATCAGAGACGTTTAGGTATTATTCTTGTTCCCAACAGTAAGGAACAAGTTTTAATGGTTGATCAGCCAGACAATGTGGGTGAAGTAATACGTAGGGAGTATCCAGAAATATTTACTGGGAAAATAGGAAGGTTAAAAAGTTTAAAATATAAGATTCTACTAAAGGAAGGAGCAATTCCAGCTGTAGTCAAAGTAAGGAATGCGCCATTCATAATAAGGAGTGAAATGGTGAAGGAGTTGTTAAGGTTGGAGCAAGCAGGGATAATAGAAAGAAGAGTCATCGGAATGGATGTCTCCAGTAATGGTTGGAAGGAGAAGTAATGGTAATATCAGGTTGTTTGTTGAGTTGAGGGTGGTAAACTGACAGGTATCAGTTGATCAATATCCTTTACAAAAAATTAATGAGTTGTCTAAAACAAAGAATATGAAATGGTTTTCAACAGTAGATTTCTCTTCTGCCTACCATCAAGTGGCATTACATGAAGAGAGTAGGAAAATAACAGCTTTCATAACTCCATATGAATGCTTCCAATATGTAGGGATGCCATTTTGCTTGGCACCAGCGGCGTCCGTATTTCAAAGGTTAATGAGTGAAATATTATGAAATAGTAAGGGAGTTGTGTATTTCCAGGACGATGTATTAATAATGGGAAAAAACAAGAGAACGCATGATGAAAGGTTAAGAGAAGTCATAGAAGTGTTGAAAAAGAAATTACTTACTGCAGAATATGTCAAGTGCAAATTTGCACGGAACTGAGTAACATATTTAGGACATGATATTGGTGTGCAAGGTATATTGCCAAAAAAGGAACTCTTGGAGGCAGTTAAGGAAGCTCCTGAGCCAGAGAATAAGGATGAACTACGTTTGTTCTTAGGTTTGGCAGAATACTACTCTAAATTTGTAAGGAATTTTGCTGAGAAATCATATTATTTAAGACAATTATTGAAAAATCGAAGTAAGTTTATGTGGAGTGAGAAGTGTTTTAAATCTTTTTTTAAAAATCAAAGAAGAGCTGTGTAATGCCAATCCAATTCAAGGATGTGACCCAGAATTGAGAAGTATTATAACGGTGGATGCGAGTAAAAAAGGGTTAGGAGCAGTTTTGACACAGGAAGATGAAGGCAGGAAGGAGGTGATCATTGGTTTTGCATATAGAAGTTTGACACCTACTTAAGAAGTATATTCGGTGATTGAAAGTGAAACACTTGCCTGTGTTTGGAGGATGGAGCATTTTAGATCATTTATATGGGGAAAATAATTCGATGTAGGAACCGATCATAAGCCTTTAGTTAGGTTGCTTGCCACAGAAGGAATTTTAGATGCTTTAGCAAGGATTGCCAGATTATCAATGAGGTTGCAGGATTTTAATTACACGATTCAATATATGCCAGGAGTACACAACAATGTGGCAGATTGTTTAAGCCATTTGCCATTACATATTAATGAAGTACCAAGGAGTGAGTGGGATGATTTTCAAATAGCATATTTGGATGAAGAGGAAGTTCATGTGATTGGAAAGGAGGAATGGAAGAAGACGTATGAGGAAGACAAAGTACTAGATAGTGAGAGAATGCGTTCAGAATGAATGGAAGAAAAAAAAATTGTGTCAGGAGGCTTTGAAAGGATTTTGGCAGATAAGGAATGAGTTTAGTGTAGATTCTGATTTTATTAAAAGAGGAGATTGAGTTATACCACCTCAATGTATGAGAAACTAAATGTTGAATATTTGTCATGAATTACATTTTGGAATTGTTAGGGTGAAAATAAGAGTGAAGGCATCATATTGGTGGCCAGGAATGGATTTAGAAATAGAAAGAACAGTAAGGAATTGTGTGCAGTGTAGATTCTGATAAAAGTTTAAAGTCTTTAAGACCAGCATTGATACTGGTGGAGTGTCCTAAGATGGTTTGGGAAAGGTTAGCAATTGATTTTGGAGGTCCGGTGCAAACATTGACAGGTAAAGCAAGTACATTCTAGTTTTAATGGATTATTTCAGTAAATGGGTTGAATTGGAAATAGTGAGAAAACCTGATCCGGAGAGTGTGGTCAACTTTTTGGATGAATTTTTTTTCAAGAAATGGTTTACCTGAAGAAAAAAAAACAGTGAGTGATAATGGTCCTCAGTTTATGGCTTCCATGGTGGAAAGGTTTTTTAAAAGGAACCGAATAAAACATGTAAAAACATCTGTATACCATCCTACAGGAAATGGAGTGGTAGAAAGATTTAATCGTGTTATTAAAGGAAGTATTGAAGTAGCAAGTAGAAGTGGAAATAAATGAGAAGTGGAAGTAAAAAAAACTGTTGTGGACATATCGTTTAACACCATCTCTAACAGGATACAGTCCTTTTGTTTTAACGCACAGTAGAGAACCCTTTGCACAATACAATATTGGATGGATGGATAATGTAGGTAAGGTGGAATGGTCAGAAGGAACAGTGAGAAAGAACATAAGGAAAGCATAAGGTATTTACAAAGATTATTATGATAAAAGCAAAAGTACAAAGGAAGAAAAGTTGGAAGTAGGTGATTGGGTGAAAGTGAGGAAGGCTGGAAAGGTGGCTAAAGGACAAAGCATGTATTCCAAACCATTGAAGGTTATGAAATGTTTGAAGAATTCAGCTAGATTGAGTGACAGTCATATGTGGAATATGAGTCGCATGGCGAAATGTAAAAAACAAAATGAAAGTAGCAATAGTGAAGATGTGGAAATGTTGACGGAGAAAGATTGGTTGTGGGAAAACGATATAACTGAGGATTGTGAGCAAGTGAAAGAGAAAGATGCAATAGATGTTTGTGAACAAATGAATGAAGAAGAAACTTTGGAAGAACTAGGTTTGGAAGGTTTGAAAAGGGAGATTGCAGTGGGAAAAGAAGTAGAAGGGGAAGAGTGATATGTACACCTGTGAAATTCAGAGATTATGTGTTAAATTATATGAATATGTATGTATATATATATATATATATATTTATAGGATTGTATTTAGTATTGTTAAGATTTCCTTTTTTTTGTTTTTGTAAAATTTGTATATGCATTGTGTAATAGAATGACATGTTATGTGTTAGTCTAAAGGTAAGAGATGTCTTGTTGCTTAGCAACACTAGAAGGTATGAGGTGGTAGTAGAATGTAGGGAAGAGGAGAATGTTGTAAGGTCTAAAGAGACGATTGACAAAGGTAAATTTGTGGAGCTAGACACTTATTTGCCGTTCATTATGATACAGAGTTGGCAATAAAGAGAATTAACTGCAACTACTGTGTAACTTCATTACACGTCTCAAGAGAAGGACATAACACGCTCTCTTAAGAGGTGCAATTTCTCTTTTAGCCACCAATAACCCCAAGCACAGGAATGCTTCCTTGTATCTACTTGAATCGGTCCTCAGTAATATACAGTAGCGTTAGCTTAGGTTCAGATCACAGGGACCAACCCACTCCCTCACCCAGTGTTGCCACTACCCCACCGTAGTGCTCCAGTAATGGGCAGGATTTCAGATCCTCCATGGTGGAGTTTCCCAATGAAACTTTGAACTAGAATCTAGCATCTGCATTCCCGCCACCAGCCAGAGTAAAATGATTAGTCTAAATAATGGATCACTTTTTGAATATCAAGTCAGTGTCAGCCTTGTGTTTCTAGGGAAGTCTATTAATAGAGGCATTCTGTAAATTGGTAGCATTATCACCAAGCTTTGCAAGTGCTGCTTGCAACTCCATCTGATGGAGCAATGGTATTAAATGCTGGACGAAGAGACCAGGTGAGTACTAGATCATTTATCTTTGGTCCCAAAACTGTAATGGTGAAACTTGCTCCCAACTATTTGGTGGGATGTCCCTCCGACATGAAACTTGCCGTAAGAGTATACTCTTCAGAGTGTGGGTGGAACTCTTCTTGTGGGAAACACTTCATCAGTTATGGAACAGTTCAGATTTATCCATCAACATAAATGTGTTTAAGCTGAAAGTAATCATCCTAACACTGAAAGCCTTCCTTCTATTGATAAGCTCCAGAATGGTGAAGATATATACAGGTGACTTCATGATCCGCTGCTATAAGAAAACACAAGGGAACACCTGCCCCTCAGATCTCCACAGTTGGTGGCACAGCAGTGAAAATGGATGATTGTGCATAGTTTGTTTCCGCTGGTCTCCCATACTATGGAAGTCAACAGAACCAGAGGAGACACCCTGAGGTTCTTTTGGCAGTTTGGCTTTCTTTTCTTTGTATGCCTGTTCTCTAGCTATTACGAATCTGAGGATCTAGCAATGGAGCAGAAACTGCCTCATATGTTAGTTATTCCTTTCTTCTGCAGATTGGTGCCATCAAGTTTGGTTCTCTGAATTGCTCCATCTGCTTCAGAGAGACCCACCCATGGAGACAGGGTATATGCTGCACCCCTCCATACCATTGCTATTCCTAAGTGAATCATGCAGACCTTTCCTTTCCTCAGCTGAGACACACTGCAGAGAATCTGGATACACTGGCAGCTGGCAGGGAGTCCTAACCTGTTGCTCAGTACAGGTTGAAAGGGACTGAGAGTCTGCCACTTGAGCTTATCAAAATAAATTAACCCATTTACTTGTAATTTGATTGGGTCCAGAGGGCAAGATAATACTTGCAAGGCCTATATAGCGGTCATTGGGTTTATTGGAACAAGTCTGGAGATTCCTGTTCCCCTGACAGTGCTTTTGACAACAGTCATCTTTGGGATTCAATGCAACCCTTTCCTCTGGTCAGGGTCCCACCAGGTTCTTGGAAGTTAACCCAGATGGAGCCACATTGAACATGAACCTTGGGCGTGTGTGACATGAAGTTGCTATTATGGAAGTCTTCCTTCTTTATGGGTGTTAGACCTGGCATCCTCGGCATGGTTTCCCCCTACATTTTTACCTGTTTTTGCTCACTTTTTTTTGCTGGTCTTAGGACTCTGCACACATTACCACTGCTAACCAGTGTTAAAGTGTTTGTGTTATACATTTATAGGATTGTATTTAGTATTGTTAAGATTCGCTTTTTTTTGTTTTTGTAAAATTTGTATATGCATTGTGTAATAGAATGACATGTTATGTGTTAGTCTAAAGGTAAGAGATGTCTTGTTGCTTAGCAACACTAGAAGGTATGAGGTGGTAGTAGAATGTAGGGAAGAAGAGAATGTTGTAAGGTCTAAAGAGACGATTGACAAAGGTGAATTTGAGGAGCTAGACACTTATTTGCCGTTCATTATGATACAGAGTTGGCAATAAAGAGAATTAACTGCAACTACTGTGTAACTTCATTACACGTCTCAAGAGAAGGACATAACACGCTCTCTTAACAGGTGCAATTTCTCTTTTAGCCACCAATAACCTCAAGCGCAGGAATGCTTCCTTGTATCTACTTGAATCGGTCCTCAGTAATATACAGTAGCGTTAGCTTAGGTTCAGATCACAGGGACCAACCCAGACCCTCACCCAGTGTTGCCACTACCCCACCGTAGTGCTCCA
Organism: Pleurodeles waltl; assembly: GCF_031143425.1. Lineage (NCBI taxonomy): Eukaryota > Metazoa > Chordata > Amphibia > Caudata > Salamandridae > Pleurodeles > Pleurodeles waltl. The sequence continues at coordinate 502,392,477 of NC_090451.1, read as the reverse complement.
GTAATGGGCAGGATTTCAGATCCATGGTGGAGTTTCCCAATGAAACGTTGAACTAGAATCTAGCATCTGCATTCCCTCCACCAGCCAGAGTAAAAGGCTTTAGTCTAAATGATGGATCACTTTTTGAATATCAAGTCAGTGTCAGCCTTGTGTTTCTAGGGAAGTCTATTAATAGAGGCATTCTGTAAATTGGTAGCATTATCACCAAGCTTTGCAAGTGCTCCTTGCAACTCCATCTGATGGAGCAATGGTATTAAATGCTGGACGAAGGGACCAGGTGAGTACTAGATCATTTATCTTTGGTCCCAAAACTGTAATGGTGAAACTTGCTCCCAACTATTTGGTGGGATGTCCCTCCGCATGAAACTTGCCGTAAGAGTATACTCTTCAGAGTGTGGGTGGAACTCTTCTTGTGGGAAACACTTCATCAGTTATGGAACAGTTCAGATTTATCCATCAACATAAATGTGTTTAAGCTGAAAGTAATCATCCTAACACTGAAAGCCTTCCTTCTATTGATAAGCTCCAGAATGGTGAAGATATATACAGGTGACTTCATGATCCGCTGCTATAAGAAAACACAAGGGAACACCTGCCCCTCAGATCTCCAGAGTTGGTGGCACAGCAGTGAAAATGGATGATTGTGCATAGTTTGTTTCCGCTGGTCTCCCATACTATGGAAGTCAACAGAACCAGAGGAGACACCCTGAGGTTCTTTTGGCAGTTTGGCTTTCTTTTCTTTGTATGCCTGTTCTCTAGCTATTACGAATCTGAGGATCTAGCAATGGAGCAGAAACTACCTCATATGTTAGGTATTCCTTTCTTCTGCAGATTGGTGCCATCAAGTTTGGTTCTCTGAATTGCTCCATCTGCTTCAGAGAGACCCACCCATGGAGACAGGGTATATGCTGCACCCCTCCATACCATTGCTATTCCTAAGTGAATCATGCAGACCTTTCCTTTCCTCAGCTGAGACACACTGCAGAGAATCTGGATACACTGGCAGCTGGCAGGGAGTCCTAACCTGTTGCTCAGTACAGGTTGAAAGGAACCTAGAGTCTGCCACTTGAGCTTATCAAAATAAATTAACCCATTTACTTGTAATTTGATTGGGTCCAGAGGGCAAGATAATACTTGCAAGGCCTATATAGCGGTCATTGGGTTTATTGGAACAAGTCTGGAGATTCCTGTTCCCCTGACAGTGCTTTTGACAACAGTCATCTTTGGGATTCAATGCAACCCTTTCCTCTGGTCAGGGTCCCACCAGGTTCTTGGAAGTTAACCCAGATGGAGCCACATTGAACATGAACCTTGGGCGTGTGTGACATGAAGTTGCTATTATGGAAGTCTTCCTTCTTTATGGGTGTTAGACCTGGCATCCTCTGCATGGTTTCCCCCTACATTTTTACCTGTTTTTGCTCACTTTTTTTTGCTGGTCTTAGGACTCTGCACACATTACCACTGCTAACCAGTGTTAAAGTGTTTGTGTTATACATTTATAGGATTGTATTTAGTATTGTTAAGATTCACTTTTTTTGTTTTTGTAAAATTTGTATATGCATTGTGTAATAGAATGACATGTTATGTGTTAGTCTAAAGGTAAGAGATGTCTTGTTGCTTAGCAACACTAGAAGGTATGAGGTGGTAGTAGAATGTAGGGAAGAAGAGAATGTTGTAAGGTCTAAAGAGACGATTGACAAAGGTGAATTTGAGGAGCTAGACACTTATTTGCCGTTCATTATGATACAGAGTTGGCAATAAAGAGAATTAACTGCAACTACTGTGTAACTTCATTACACGTCTCAAGAGAAGGACATAACACGCTCTCTTAAGAGGTGCAATTTATCTTTTAGCCACCAATAACCCCAAGCACAGGAATGCTTCCTTGTATCTACTTGAATCGGTCCTCAGTAATATACAGTAGCGTTAGCTTAGGTTCAGATCACAGGGACCAACCCACTCCCTCACCCAGTGTTGCCACTACCCCACTGTAGTGCTCCAGTAATGGGCAGGATTTCAGATCCTCCATGGTGGAGTTTCCCAATGAAACTTTGAACTAGAATCTAGCATCTGCATTCCCGCCACCAGCCAGAGTAAAATGATTAGTCTAAATAATGGATCACTTTTTGAATATCAAGTCAGTGTCAGCCTTGTGTTTCTAGGGAAGTCTATTAATAGAGGCATTCTGTAAATTGGTAGCATTATCACCAAGCTTTGCAAGTGCTGCTTGCAACTCCATCTGATGGAGCAATGGTATTAAATGCTGGACGAAGAGACCAGGTGAGTACTAGATCATTTATCTTTGGTCCCAAAACTGTAATGGTGAAACTTGCTCACAACTATTTGGTGGGATGTCCCTCCGCATGAAACTTGCCGTAAGAGTATACTCTTCAGAGTGTGGGTGGAACTCTTCTTGTGGGAACCACTTCATCAGTTATGGAACAGTTCAGATTTATCCATCAACATAAATGTGTTTAAGCTGAAAGTAATCATCCTAACACTGAAAGCCTTCCTTCTATTGATAAGCTCCAGAATGGTGAAGATATATACAGGTGACTTCATGATCCGCTGCTATAAGAAAACACAAGGGAACACCTGCCCCTCAGATCTCCACAGTTGGTGGCACAGCAGTGAAAATGGATGATTGTGCATAGTTTGTTTCCGCTGGTCTCCCATACTATGGAAGTCAACAGAACCAGAGGAGACACCGTGAGGTTCTTTTGGCAGTTTGGCTTTCTTTTCTTTGTATGCCTGTTCTCTAGCTATTACGAATCTGAGGATCTAGCAATGGAGCAGAAACTGCCTCATATGTTAGTTATTCCTTTCTTCTGCAGATTGGTGCCATCAAGTTTGGTTCTCTGAATTGCTCCATCTGCTTCAGAGAGACCCACCCATGGAGACAGGGTATATGCTGCACCCCTCCATACCATTGCTATTCCTAAGTGAATCATGCAGACCTTTCCTTTCCTCAGCTGAGACACACTGCAGAGAATCTGGATACACTGGCAGCTGGCAGGGAGTCCTAACCTGTTGCTCAGTACAGGTTGAAAGGGACTGAGAGTCTGCCACTTGAGCTTATCAAAATAAATTAACCCATTTACTTGTAATTTGATTGGGTCCAGAGGGCAAGATAATACTTGCAAGGCCTATATAGCGGTCATTGGGTTTATTGGAACAAGTCTGGAGATTCCTGTTCCCCTGACAGTGCTTTTGACAACAGTCATCTTTGGGATTCAATGCAACCCTTTCCTCTGGTCAGGGTCCCACCAGGTTCTTGGAAGTTAACCCAGATGGAGCCACATTGAACATGAACCTTGGGCGTGTGTGACATGAAGTTGCTATTATGGAAGTCTTCCTTCTTTATGGGTGTTAGTCCTGGCATCCTCGGCATGGTTTCCCCCTACATTTTTACCTGTTTTTGCTCACTTTTTTTTGCTGGTCTTAGGACTCTGCACACATTACCACTGCTAACCAGTGTTAAAGTGTTTGTGTTATACATTTATAGGATTGTATTTAGTATTGTTAAGATTCGCTTTTTTTTGTTTTTGTAAAATTTGTATATGCATTGTGTAATAGAATGACATGTTATGTGTTAGTCTAAAGGTAAGAGATGTCTTGTTGCTTAGCAACACTAGAAGGTATGAGGTGGTAGTAGAATGTAGGGAAGAAGAGAATGTTGTAAGGTCTAAAGAGACGATTGACAAAGGTGAATTTGAGGAGCTAGACACTTATTTGCCGTTCATTATGATACAGAGCTGGCAATAAAGAGAATTAACTGCAACTACTGTGTAACTTCATTACACGTCTCAAGAGAAGGACATAACACGCTCTCTTAACAGGTGCAATTTCTCTTTTAGCCACCAATAACCTCAAGCGCAGGAATGCTTCCTTGTATCTACTTGAATCGGTCCTCAGTAATATACAGTAGCGTTAGCTTAGGTTCAGATCACAGGGACCAACCCAGACCCTCACCCAGTGTTGCCACTACCCCACCGTAGTGCTCCAGTAATGGGCAGGATTTCAGATCCATGGTGGAGTTTCCCAATGAAACGTTGAACTAGAATCTAGCATCTGCATTCCCTCCACCAGCCAGAGTAAAAGGCTTTAGTCTAAATGATGGATCACTTTTTGAATATCAAGTCAGTGTCAGCCTTGTGTTTCTAGGGAAGTCTATTAATAGAGGCATTCTGTAAATTGGTAGCATTATCACCAAGCTTTGCAAGTGCTCCTTGCAACTCCATCTGATGGAGCAATGGTATTAAATGCTGGACGAAGGGACCAGGTGAGTACTAGATCATTTATCTTTGGTCCCAAAACTGTAATGGTGAAACTTGCTCCCAACTATTTGGTGGGATGTCCCTCCGCATGAAACTTGCCGTAAGAGTATACTCTTCAGAGTGTGGGTGGAACTCTTCTTGTGGGAAACACTTCATCAGTTATGGAACAGTTCAGATTTATCCATCAACATAAATGTGTTTAAGCTGAAAGTAATCATCCTAACACTGAAAGCCTTCCTTCTATTGATAAGCTCCAGAATGGTGAAGATATATACAGGTGACTTCATGATCCGCTGCTATAAGAAAACACAAGGGAACACCTGCCCCTCAGATCTCCACAGTTGGTGGCACAGCAGTGAAAATGGATGATTGTGCATAGTTTGTTTCCGCTGGTCTCCCATACTATGGAAGTCACCAGAACCAGAGGAGACACCCTGAGGTTCTTTTGGCAGTTTGGCTTTCTTTTCTTTGTATGCCTGTTCTCTAGCTATTACGAATCTGAGGATATAGCAATGGAGCAGAAACTACCTCATATGTTAGGTATTCCTTTCTTCTGCAGATTGGTGCCATCAAGTTTGGTTCTCTGAATTGCTCCATCTGCTTCAGAGAGACCCACCCATGGAGACAGGGTATATGCTGCACCCCTCCATACCATTGCTATTCCTAAGTGAATCATGCAGACCTTTCCTTTCCTCAGCTGAGACACACTGCAGAGAATCTGGATACACTGGCAGCTGGCAGGGAGTCCTAACCTGTTGCTCAGTACAGGTTGAAAGGAACTGAGAGTCTGCCACTTGAGCTTATCAAAATAAATTAACCCATTTACTTGTAATTTGATTGGGTCCAGAGGGCAAGATAATACTTGCAAGGCCTATATAGCGGTCATTGGGTTTATTGGAACAAGTCTGGAGATTCCTGTTCCCCTGACAGTGCTTTTGACAACAGTCATCTTTGGGGTTCAATGCAACCCTTTCCTCTGGTCAGGGTCCCACCAGGTTCTTGGAAGTTAACCCAGATGGAGCCACATTGAACATGAACCTTGGGCGTGTGTGACATGAAGTTGCTATTATGGAAGTCTTCCTTCTTTATGGGTGTTAGACCTGGCATCCTCGGCATGGTTTCCCCCTACATTTTTACCTGTTTTTGCTCACTTTTTTTTGCTGGTATCAGGAATCTGCACACATTACCACTGCTAACCAGTGTTAAAGTGTTTATGTTCTTTCTCTATCATAACATCGGCTTATACCCAATTAGGATATTTATTTTACTAATAAAGAGGTACTATGTGTGCCCAGGGCCAGTAAATGATATGCCACTAGACAGCCTGCATCACCGGTTGTACCTCCAACTTAAGTAGCACATTAAACATGTCTCAAGCCTGCCATTGCAGAGCCTGTGTGTGCAGTTTAAACTGCCATTTTGGTCTGGCAAAGTAAACCTTTTGTTAGGCCCAAACCTTCCTTTTTGATAAATATGTCACCCCTAGGGTAGGTCCTGGACAGCCCAGCGGGCAGGGTGCAATGAATTTCAAAAGTGGGACATGTACTTTTAAGTTTTTCATGTCCTGGTAATGAAAAACTCCTAAAGTTGTTTTCACTACTGCAAGGCCTACCTGTCCCATAGGATAACATTGGAGATGCCTATTACATTTTAAATGTGTAATTTCTAAATGGGAAGGGATAATTTGTTCATGTTTGGTGTTGTGTTGATGGAATCACAATTTAAAACCATAAGTTATGGTGAAGTTGGTTTTTAAATTGCAGTTCTTAAAATGTTACTCTTAGAAAGTTAAATCAAAGAAGAAAACTTTGCCAACAATGACAATGATTTCAAACAAACGTATACATCAAAATGTCACACACAAAAGACAAATTAGCAATGTACAAAAGCTCAATGTGATTGGTTGGCACTGCATAAAGTGTTTCAGCTACACATAAATCACACACCTTAAATAATAAACATTAATAAAATGTGGACTCCAGGTTCTGAAACATGTTTAAGGAAGAAAGGAGGTGGAGTCATTTTCAAATCATTAGCAGCTCTAATAATTAAAGAGCCAAACCTAGAAGCGCAAACGAATCAACCATGTGGTCAGTACAGGGGTGATGTATAGTGTGGAACATTAATTCATTACTCCCTGAATGCCAATTCAGCTTCACTTGCACTCTCCGGATGCTCTGTTTGTCAATGCGTTTCAAACCCACACAACTAATGAGTTCTCCTTGGGACACAGTACACATGGATATCACTAAAAAAGAAAACAAGAGAAAAATATGTGCTATTCACATAGTATGATATGGTACCATGTAACTACCATGTAGTCATGCAACCCTTCTACTAGTTACCTCAGATACGAAACACACAAAGTTATGAACCTGTTGTACGAAACTTCTCAAACAGATGGAAGCCATTCCTCTTTAGAGTTGGGTCTGCAGCAATGTCCTGCCAATAATTTGGAAAGAGACCACAAATAATATTGGTGATGAATTTCGGCACCTTCCAACTAAGCCCAGACACTTACAAGGCTAGACCAGTTATAAACCACAAATAGATCCACATTCCCAAGTGGGATGAATTAAATGAAACCCCCAAGAGCCTTAAGCTGTCCTAATTAAGCATGGCAAATTGTTCCAGGAACACTGTCCAAACACTTGGCGACCATAACCAAGGAAATTGAATATCCTCCACAGTTCACATTCTGAAACAATACACACTAAAAATAGCAATTATATTGAACTGAATTGAACCATCAGAGACCCAAACGCTAACAATCTGTTTATGACAACAGGGCACAAGACAATGTTGTAACAACAATTCATTCATGCACAGCTGGCCATGGAAAGGACTCTTAATTTGCAGTTAAGGCAACACTAAATCCCACTATCTGGCCAATCTGCAAAGCTATACAAACACTTTCAAAGTCTTCTCCTATTTAGAAAACAAAAATGTCATGACACATTCTAAATATTGTGAGGAGGTGTAAAACAACAGTATCTGTACTGGCAAAACCCACTTTGTGCACACTGTTAGAGAATTAGTTCATGAGCACCAGATGCAGCTCCACTCTACCGCCTAGACGAGTCAGTGAGACAAAGGATCTGCCTAGGACATTTAGAGTGATAAATAAAGCCCAGCCATTCAAGGTGATGTGCAGTAGTGTGTCAGGATTAGAATGTACGAATGTATCTAACAACAAAAACTGCCACTCACATGATACATCTGTAACAGACCTCCCACGATGATGATGTGAAAACCAAATGTTTTTTTGGAGTGAAGTGACTACCTGAACTTGTGGGCATAACGGACCTGTTCGGAAGCTATCAACCTGTATGAAGGGAATTCTGGGACATGTAGTCCAGACCTTAGTCCAGACCTTTTAGGTCGCTCTAGCCAATCGGTCAAGAGACAGGAATCTAAAAATACAAAATCACTCATAGTCACAAACAAAGAACATGGACCATAAGGGCAGGACTACACTAGTGATGAATAAAGTGAAACTGACTGAAGACTAGCTTGGCCACTTGATAACAAATATTACTCCATGGATAAGCCCCAGTACTTGAAAAATATCTCCAATCAACTGGAACCAACACCTTATATGGGCAATTATCTCACTCAAACTCATGGGTCACATCTCTATGCAAACCAAATTGATTGACTAAATCTCCTACAGGAAACATGGTCACTCGACCCACTCTTCCGAACAGGCTACTCAAATTTCCACATCCCCGCTGTGGCCAGCACGAGAGGCAGGCCCTCAGGGGGTCTGACCATCTGGATCAAAACATCGCTTAGCTGCCATATATCACAGCTACCTACCGCCTCTCCCGACCTGTTAGGCCTTCGTCTATCCTTTGGGCCTGACTCTGTGGTGAACATCTTTAATATCTACGCTCGAGGGGTCAGGGGGGGTCAAGTCTCCAAAACCCTCTGCGCCCTCGTAGCCCTCTTACAAAATTATCCCCGCCATCATAAAACCATTGTGGCTGGGGACTTCAACGTCACATTCGAACCCCTTGACTGGGACGATCTCAGGTCCACCCGCGAGGAAGATCAAGCCTGGTCTATCCCCGCCCTGTCAATTCCACCCATCAAAAGGTGGACGTCGGTTGCCATTCAGGTTAAATCATTGACCATGGAGTTTGGACTCAGGGCGCTAAATGGCAGAACTAATTCAGACACCAACGGTAGTCACACATACAACAAAACGAACCACACCAGCAGAATCGATTATTGCCTATTCGATATAAGATTATGGCCTCTAGTCATCGACATGACAATCATCGAAAGGACCGAAAGTGATCACAACCCTCTCTCTGTCCACACATTAGCCCTAGGTAACCTCCCAGCCACGTCTAACCCCGCAGCAGTAGCACCCGAGGGTATTAACCTGGCCAACAACAAAAGACACCTAAAATGGGTCAATATTGTGGCCCGGCCCGCACTCATCAATGCTGCCAACAACACCCTAAAATCCACACTAAGGGACCTAGAGGCGGGTTCTGCAACACCCCACCAGGAAATTAGCTCAATCCACACCTCCTGCTTTAGGGATATCGCAGCCCACTTCTCAGCACCCCCAGCCCACGACGACAAACGACCCAAAGCCAGGCACCGCTGGTTCAACAAAACGTGCCGGTCCCTAAACAAGCGCCTAGTTCAAGCCATTAAATCCAAGGACCCCATCGCCATCCGCGTAGCTAGGAAGTCCTATAAATCTGCAATATGCATAGCCAAGCGTGATCAAGATAGCAAATGGTGGACAGCACTCAGCGACGCTGTGCGCGAGAGAAATTATAGTCTGTTCTGGTCCCTGGCAGCGCGAGGCCCAGAAACCAGTGGTTTGGACATCACAACCAATATTGCCCCAAGAGACTGGATAGCCCACTTTAGTAGTCTGTACTCCCCTGATCATGATAGCCCCACCTCTGTTTGTACGGGCCCCCTCCTACTTCACTCATCAGCACCAACCACCGCAGCACCCCTGTTGTTCTCCCAAAGTGATATAACTTATTCTCTAAGCACTCTAAAACGCGGCAGGGCCCCTGGTTCAGACTGCGTCCCAGCAGACCTATTCTCAACAGACCTAGCATCCTGGTCAAGATATCTCACCATTCTAGCTAACGCAATAGCATCTGGGGCGCCAATTCCCGACTCTTGGAAAGCGGCCATTGTTATTCCAATCTTTAAAAAGGGCGACAGATCTCTTCCCTGTAACTATAGACCCATTAGTCTAATTGACTGTGTCCAAAAAGTCTTCTGCCACTGCCTCCTAGGGAAGATAGAAGAATGGATAATTGACCACGATATCCTTAGCCCCCTCCAAGCCGGTTTCCGAAAGAAGATTTCCACCACTGATCAAGCCCTCAGATTCCTATTATTATATTGGAAAACAGTGTTCATTGGTAAAGGCAGCCTTTATGTAGCTTTCGTGGACCTCAAATCTGCCTTTGACCTAGTACCTCGCAACAAACTGTGGGTCACTCTCTCTCGGATGGGAATCCCGGAACACATCCTTGCCATTTTGATACGACTCCACGAGGACAACTACGCACAAGTCAGGTGGGGCAACAAGGGCCAACTTACCGATAGAATCCACGTCTCTAGGGGTGTGCGGCAAGGTTGCGTACTTGCCCCGACCCTCTTTTCCCTGTACATCAACAAAATTGTCCCCTCCCTTCTCAGACTGCAGGCTGACGCACCTTCACTTGGCACACAAAAAATCCCAGTCTTACTCTTTGCCGATGACACTCTTTTGATATCTAAGACCCCTAGTGGTCTAAGGAAACTCCTTGCGTGCTTCGAGCATTTCTGTTCATCCCAGGGACTCGAAATCAACGCAACGAAAACCAAACTAATGACCCTTAATCCCCACAGATCTTTCAAAGGGAAATTTACTTTAGAGGGCTCCTCACTCGAGAAGGTGGGCATTTTCAGCTACCTGGGCATAACACTCACTGACAACATGTCCTGGAAGCCACACATAGGAAAACAAGCCCTTAAATTAAGACAAACAACTGGGGCTCTACTAAAAAATTTCCACCTCTCACACACAAAACCAATTCGCCCAGCATTACAGTTATACGAATCCCAGGCAGTTTCCTCAGCGCTCTACGGGGCTGAACTTTGGGGTTATACCAAAACCCAAGACCTAACCACCGCTGAAAACAACTTCTTAAGAAATCTTGTGTCCCTTCCGCTAAGCACCCCACTGTTCCCTCTTTTCAAGGACCTCGGCATCAAACGCATTGGTCACAAAGCCCGCCTGCGACCTCTGCTGTACTGGCGACGTCTCTGGACCACTCCGGAACTTGACATCTTCACCGAAGCTCTACAGGTCATCCTAAAAGCCGACCACCTGCACAGAATCCCCTGGCTACGATCCATCAAGGATTTACTTCACTCTATCGGGCTCGATGATCTCTGGAACTCACCAGCCACGTCAGTCTTTCCCTCGAAAAGCGAACTAAAGAAACTTTACTGGCAAAGGGCCAACAACGAAGACACTCGGGCTGCACTCCACACTACATTATCTTGTGACTTTGCCAACCTAAAAGAGTCATGCAAGTACGAAACTTTTTGGGACCTAATCACGGTCCCAAGGGAAAGGAAACTGTACTTCCAGCTCCGCATTGGAACACTCCCATTAAGACTTTTCACCAGCAGCTGGTCACACAACGAATCCACCGCATGCCCTGCTTGCAAAGCCCCTGTCGAGAATCTCCCTCACCTCCTTTTTGCATGCCCCGCGTATACTGCCCCCCGTAGGAAATGGCTGGCCCCGGCATGCAGACTACTGGGAGCACGCTGCTCTGCGCTAGCTCTGCGAATCCTTAGATCAGACACCAGGCCAACGCTAGTGATCGCTATCGCCAAATTCCTCGGAGCTAGTTGGCTTATTAGAGGGAAAACTCTCCTGGACAAAGACTCCAAATAAGACTGTCCCAACATCCTGCACAGTGCATTTCATTTCATCTCATTTCATCTAATTTCATTCCATTTTATTCTATCTCATTTTTATTCCATTTTAATTTTTATTTATGTTTTACTCCCTTTTATCACCATATTTACCTGCAATTTTATTTTATTATGTGCATTTACTTGTATTTATTACTGCTCGTGCTTTTTTGGCTCTTGTAGCCGCAATAAAGCTTCTTTGAATTTGAATTTGATTGACTAAAAAACTGCTCTTCACGGGTTGACAATCTCAAAACAATGGCAGACCAAACCTCGCTTAGTCATGGTATCCCTAATACCTTATCCATTCTCCCACAAACCATTACAGTAAATTGTGCAAATCATTAAATTTGTTTAGACCATCTACTGCAGTGTTAAATCTCAGACCTAAATGAGCTTCTTTCTTCATGAGCAGCGCATCTAAATTACCTCCTCTATGACCAACAGTTACCACTGCCAAAACTGTCCATTTATCTGAAAAATGGCTAACTACTGGTGCTGTCATGACCTTGTGTCTGATTCGAAACTTGTTTTGGATGATCCGTTGTCTCAATTTTTGATTCGTTTTGACAATATACAATATACAAATTGCATAGCCAACATTTTTGGTTTTACAATTAGATCATTCAATATGACTCCATTTAATGTCTTTTAGCACAAATCAAATACTTTCTCCTCAATAGTGGAGCTACAACAAACACAAGACCCACACTTGTGATGTCCTTCCAAAGGGGCCAAGTTCCAAACGTGGCGCAAATCTATGATACATTTTATTCTTTAAAAGTTCATAGCTGTGGTTATCCTGAGTGGATTTGTGTAATTTTGTTTTTGTTTTATTTATTAAATGTTGCTCTGGCAACTAAGCAAGCTCTGTGCCTCTGCACATATCAGCAATCCACTGTATTCCACCAGGGCACAGTGGTCCTGCAGACCCACCACACCTTTCTTCAAAGGTTTCTGTCACAATTTTGCTTGAGTGAAGTGGTTGACTTACTACAATCCTATTTGCGACCACACACCTCTTCAGCTGAGGAGACACAAAAGAACCTGGATGTCAGTCACGCTTTGCCTTTCTACATTGCTCGAACCAGAAATCTGCTTATCAACTTATTTGTCTTTTGAAAGTCAATTGACTTCTAAAGTCACTATTGTTGGATGTATCGTTCCTGGGCTCACTTATTGCTATACTGCATGGAGCATATCCTCCAACTAGCCTCCAGGAATACTCCTTAAATAGCTCAGTGCCATTCTGTGTTCATATACATGTCAGATATATGGTGGCGGCTACATAGGTTATCCTTGTATACATTCTAATTACAGACTTTTGGGACTCATCAACCTCCGTGGCATTTCTGAGTTGCTTTAGTGACGTGGGAGGAGTGAGATCGCTCTGCTATGAACTATACATATTATTCTCTCTTGTGAGCATTACCTGCTGCTTCTTGTGTGGCTGACTTAGTGTGATATCTGCTAAGATCCCAGATTGTACTTCACAGAAAGTGAATACTCCTCCAGCTGCAGGATTAGCTTCTCGTTCTTGGGTGGGGACTTGGGAACTGACCTCAGAAAGGGATATTGGGTGGTTTGGTATTGGTATGTCCAGTGAAGGAGTGACCACTCAAGTACAGATAGAAGTGTCTGCACCCCAGTGAATGGCAATGGCCTCCTTTGTTCAGTGAGGATGAGAACTCTGCTGGTGTATGCCACAGGGGCCCATTCTCCAATAGGTTGTTTTAGTGATAGGATCTGCCTTCTAGACCTGAGGGGATGGTGTAGATAGACAGCTCTGACTCCTTTGCAGGATTGAAGTGTGCTATAGTGGTTTCTGTGGATAGTGTGTCTTTGGTGTTCTGGAACGATACTCCATGAGACTTGGCCCAGGTGGTTTACACTTTCGTGAGTTCCTGAAGAGGGGCAATAAGGGACGTCAGGTTCTTGATAAACCCCCCACAATAATTGACTGAGCCCCGGAACCTCCTTACTGTGGTTATGGAGAATGGGGCCAATGGTGACTGTTTTTAATCTTGGTAAGGTCTAGTGCAACACTGTCTTCCGAGAAAGGGTGTGGTTATAGAAACTTACATTTATCCCAAAGGAATGTGAGGCCACAATTGCAGAGTCTGTGGAGTACTTTCCGGAGTCCAGCTTAGAATTCCTCTAGAGATGGGGCATATACCAGTATATTGTCCCTCTTACTGTTAAGCCCTGTCAACCCAAGGAAGACTTATCTTATTGTACTCCGGAAGTCTTCCTCTGTGCTGGAGATACCAAAGTTCAACTTCTTGAATTGGCATGTTCCTAGATGAGTGGAGAGAGTTGCAAAGTGCCTGGACCTGAGGTCTAGTAGGACTTGGTAATAGCCAGACTGAAGGTCGATCTTTGAGCACAAGCAGGATCCACTTACCTTACTCACCAGGTCGTCCAACGTTTAGGTGATAAGTTTCTCGCGCTTGATTACCAGGTTTGGGAGGTGCTTCTCTGTGTAGAGTCTTACCTCCCCGGATAGCTGAGGCCTCTGGGTTACTACAATCGACAACACTCAGGCAAGTTAGAGCAGTAATGTCGGATGGCGTTGTGCTGTGTGAAAGACAGGGGCCGTCTATTTCTCGTCACCAAATGTTATGACTTGCAAGGCCATTGAATACACCACCACTATACTCTTGGTCATAACAAAGCCCCGAATTCCGAGGCAAGCCATATTTATTTACATGCTTATGCGATTTCAGATCGTAGTAACAGCACCGCGTAACGGAAGTGGTAAAATCCCCACTTTGGACCTTCTATATAGTGCTGATCACGAACAACAGCACATAAAAATTGTGATCTTTTTATGTATGTGTTTCAGTTGAAATATATTTTAAATAATAAGCTCATTCTAAATTGTTCAGTAGAGTTTATTTTTGCTTTTTAAACGGCTCGGTTTATAGCGGTATAGACTGTTCATTTAAAAAACGAGTGTTCGCCTCTGCTTTAGAACTACTTGAGTGAAGCCTCACTTTAGGAAACCTCCAATTGAGATGTTCTTAAAAATGCGCCCTTGTTGAAAAGAAGGTCCTGCCAAGTCAGACATAGTTATCAAGTTGCTCCTAATGAGAGTCTGAACGCTTCCATCCTGTTCAATGTTTCCTTTTTCAATTTATGATTTTCGTAAACTGACAACATTCAGTTTCGTTACAAAAATTCTTCAACAATCACGGTGGACAAAATAAATAATTTCTGCCCGTGAACCGCGGTAATGTTCTAAAACAGATGTACCGGGTAGGTGGAAAATGATAAATATTAAAGCAGGCTTGATGGCCGCGCCTCTGATGATAATTTTCTTGCCACTTACATGCCGTTCTGAGGGATGCTGCAGAGTGCATGGCGGCATGTCCAGAGAGACGAGGTTCGGCCTTTTCGCTCCTGAAGCTTCTGGCTGGAAAAAGGGCTACCGAAGTCAATCCTCTGGGGTCTATCGTGATGTGTGGACCGGGACACAAATAATGGAGCAATGATCTGACAAATATTCTCCACCCTGGAGTACATGTTATTTTTAGGAGCTAAATTAAGGCACAGTTAGGCCTAATAGAGCATCTGGTACCCCCTCAGAATCCACTGATATGGAGGGGATTTTCTTATTTTTGGCTACGCTCTATTTGAAAAACAACAGATGTGGAAATGAGACAACAGTCATGCAGTTATTTCACCCACTTTTTTTTTTTCTAGGATCTCTCTACTGCTTGCTTTTCTCACATATTTTGTTTACTTCACAGCTCTGTTTACTGTTCCAGGAGAAGAGACAATAATCCGTGCCCCCAAGCTGTAACCTTAGTCGTTCAACAGCAGTTTAAGATCTTTGCGCCTCCTTTTGAGGACTGACTTCTTCAGGGAGCATCGTGAATAGATGGCACACTGCCATGCTGCAGTGCCGCTTGGATGGGGTCTTTCTGGATTTTGTAACAGGATGCCTAGGAATGAAGCCAGCCTGGTAGCCAGTTGGTGAATCACAAAGATGCAGGCATGCACAATAGTACACGTGCACTCTCTCTGACACCCAAGTCTTGGCACGTATAGTTACTTTGTATTTTTAAAGACGACATTTCTGTGCATGGTACACCATTTCGGAAATTTCGCGTTATCCGCTTGTTATGCAAACTCACAGGAAATTTCGCCATTTTGCCACTTTGCGCAATAATGCAGCTTTTGCAGTAAAAATATACAGCAAATTGTGCTATTTGCTGTAATGATTTACTGAAAATGCAACAAACAACAGAAAGTGAGCAGCTGTTGTTCACTGTGCTTTTGATAAAATGCCCAAAACTGATGCAAGGAAGCATTTCATGCTAAAATATAACTTGAAAAAACGGATTTGCGTTTCACAAAAATTTCATCTAATTACACAACCTCAAACTACGTGAATTTCGCACACCCCCACAACAACACAACAATGCAGTGCTTTCAATCCACTGTGGCCAATTTCTGTGTGTGACTATGAAACATTGTTCTTTATTCACGGGAACAAGGAAGAGAATTGCTCTGACTGACGGCAGTCTCTCTCCTTTTGGGGGAGTCACTCCATCTACTGACCTGTCATGCTCTTTTGAGGAGAGGAGATCTGGGAAGAGGTGATGACGCAGAAAAAGAAGGACTAACAAATATTCATATATCAAGTATCCAAAATCGTATAAGGTAGTGTGATTTTAGTAAAGAAAAATAATGTACGTGGGAAAATGTGCCCACAGGGTAGTTCGCCATTATTATAAACGAGCTTAATTAATCATGAAGAATCGACAAATGTAGTAATCCATCATAATTGCAAATGTATTCTATGATTTTTCTTGTTGAAACTGTTTTTTGCTTAGCTTAAATTTAGCAGAGGCTTTGGCCTAATTGCCTGGTCTCAAATTTTAACTGCGTGGTTTTCACTTGCATTAACAAACACATTATTTTATTTTAAGGCTGTAATTTTCCAGTAGAGATGACTAATACACTTATCTCAAGGTTTTGTGCTAGGGTGGTTTCATCCTCTTAGATGCAAGGTCAGCTCCTGCAGGTGCATACAATAAAGGCACTAAGATAAATTAATTGGCAAACTTTGTTGCAACTTGTGTTCCAAGGCTCCAAGGACAAGGTATGTAAAAATGAGTACTAGGAGAAAAATTCAATTAATTGGTCAATTTGAAGCCACCCTATAAACCCTCCAATGGAAGACCCTGAAGAATTTGGAATGTTTCTTACTTAAACCCACCGGACAAAGAGAAGTCAGCCATTTTCTTTGATGCCATTTTGAAGCCTGATTCAAGAAGCCATCTTGAACGACCCTCTGATGCCTTTTCTCTGTCGCAGAGAAAGAGACTTTAAGAATTCTCACCCTAGAGACTTTAACTTTAATTTTGCCCCCTTCTTGCCCATGTGATAACTTTTGCCCCATTTTCCTTGCTGCCGCAAGGAAAAACTTGCGTTAACGTTGCCCCTTTGAAATCTGCCCCATGCTGATCGAACCGATACCTGAAGGACGAAGACTTTTCCTTGAATGCTGATTGTATTTGGTAAATATGAAAGGATAATTGTATTATGCATTGTGTTTTCTTCCTAGGTACCACCTGCTTATTTTGATAGGGCCCAAGCTAGAAGTTTTCTAAATTTGTGTTGACTAAATTCGTTTTGCATGAAGCCCCACATGCCAATGCTAATTAGAGGTTAGTTGAGGTATTCATTTGATGCACCATGCTAAATTGAAATCTTGTTATGTTGACCGATGTATGAAATTAGTCGAATTCAATTGCTTATATTAGTGATTTGCATTGCTATAACCGAGTGCATTATAATCCAGATATTGCGTAGATTGCGTTTCTTCCGTCGCTATGGACAGCTAGTAATGTTCGTATACGTATATCATTTGATTTTGAGACTCATCTATATTGTGCTAGCTTTGTTAATATAGGGAAATAAATTCATTAACTTTTAATAAACTGGTGTGGTTATTCATGGCTGAAAGGTCATGGTGTGTCAAAATACTGATTGTTATTGATTGCTAATGTGTTGTTTGATCTATTAATGGAGTATTGGTTATTGATTATAAATGGTTATTGATTATTAATTTGAGTGATCCGACTATTATTGGATGAGGAGGACCCAACTCGGTTAAAAGGTTCACCGACCTCCGGCGTGTCCAAGTATAAGTAATTTACAAAGACTGGACGCGCTATCAGAGGTTCACTCTCTTCCTCCTTACCTCCATCTGTCACCAAAAGCATAGTGATCTTTGACCTCTCAAATTTTGGCTTTCAGCGTTAAACCCTTAACTGCTAGGCCATTTCTGGCTGTTTGGGGTAGTTTGCACTTAGGGCTCCGTAACATTTTCCCCACATAAGGTATCCATGCTAAATTTGTGCCCTATTTTTTACATCATCCTGGGAATCTAAAGGTACTCTGGGTTTGTGGATTCCCCAGGGGGCAGGGATTCAGAAAATAGGCAAAATATAGCTACATTTTGGGTTTTTGGGGAAAAATAGGAAAAAAGTGCTCGGGTTAAGTGTCAGTTTTTTTTCCTAAACATGCCATCAACGAATGGTCTGCTGTGCTGAAGTCACCATCTTCCCAGCTCTCAGGCTTTGAGTGTACTACCAGTTTGTGGTGGAAACTAGTGTGAAACTTATGAGTGATGCAGGAAAGCTATACATTTCTGAAAATAGACAACATTCCAAATGCACAAAAGGGTCATGTGTTTAATCCCTCAAATTATTCCCAAAGAAACTAATTGTTGAAATTAAGAAATATTGATAATGAGTAGGAAAATGGCCATTTGTGACAGCATTTACGTCTTTAACTTTTTGTCACAATCGCCAATTTACAAAAGCTATATATCATTACATCAACTAGACCTTTCTGTTTTTGGAGATACATATGGTTTGTAGGTTCTCCAAGAACCCAAGGTACCCAGAGATCAACAACTAAGCTGCACCTTACAATGTGTTTTCAGTGTGTACCAAGTATAGACCAATTCATATGGTGAAATATGTAGATAGAAAAATGGGTATCAAGGAAACACATGTGTTTCTGAAATGAAAAGAAATGGAGTTTAGGGGCTGTGGTTAATTGGACATATCTGAATTTGTGGATACCCTTACTAGCATACAATTTAGAGTTTTTTTCCTAAATGTCTTCTTTCTTATAAACTGACTTACATGTGGAAGGCCCAAATGCAGCGGAATCCACTTGGTAATAACAGATGCTCTACTATTCTATGCTCCCACTTGTCTTCTGATAAAAAAGGTACCTCACTTGTGTGGGAGGCCTTGTGTGCGTGACAGGAAACGGGCCAAAACACAACATAGATGCATCACATTTTTCCACTGAAAACTGACCATTTGTGTTTAGAGTGGATAGCTGTGGATTTTGGGCCCTAGCTTCACCTGCACCTAGGGAAACCCAGCAAACCTGCACATTTTTGAAAAACAAACATCTGGGAGAACCAAGGGTGTGGTGACGTGCGTGGCTCTCACTGTTTTTAGTCACCCAAAATCCCTTGTAAACCTCAAACATTGGCTAAAAACAAATTCTCCTCACATTTCTTTGATTAAAAGTTCTGTAATCTGTGGGGAGCCAAAACACTTTCTTCCACCCAGCATTCCCCCGATCTCCAGACAAAAATGGCACCTCCCTTGTGTGAGTCTGGATAGTGCTAGGTAAACCTAGAAAACGAGCACATTTTTTAAAACTAGACACCTGGGGAAATCCAGGGACATCCAGAGTGGGGTGACTTGTGTGGCTCTCACCTGGGTAGTTTTTTACCCAGGAACCTTTGTTACCCTCAAACTGTGACTAAAAAAAACACATTTTCCTCACAGTTCTGTAATGAAACTTTCTGGAACCTGCTGAGAGCCACATATTTCCTACGACCCTGAGTTCCCTCTTGTCCCCCAATAAGAACGATACCCCACTTCTGTGAGAGGGCCACAAGACTACAACACAAAAAGGCCTTAGGCATTTGGGGTAGCTGCGGTATTTGGGGCTGTGCTATGGTGCCACCTATGCAGATCTACAAACCACAGATATTTTTGATAACTAGACAACCACAAAATCCCACAATGGTGTGCTTTGTGTAGGTCCCATGAGGTGTTACTACTCACAATGCCCTTCAAACCACAAACTATGCTTGAAATCACACATTTTCTTACATTTCTGTGAAAGAAACTTCCGGAATCTGCAGGAATTCACAAAAATCCCACCACCAAGCATTGTTTCACTTATGGCAATAAAACTGCTGTGCCAACTTGTGTGGCTGTACTAACATCTGCAACAGAAACTGATCAAACCAAGATCAATGAGAGTCCTGATCCATTCCGGTTGCAGGTAGTAGCCCCAGCCACTCAAGTGGCATAGAGTTTTTATCGGCACTAGTGGGGTAAGGCTGGGCGGTAGGATTTTTTTGCATTCCAGAAATTTCCATCACAGAAATGTAAGGTATATGTGTGTTTAAATTCATAGTTTGATGTTTGCAGGGCATTGCAGGTAAGAAAACCTCATGGGTTATATACAAGGCACACCAACCTGGAATCCCCTTGTTGCACTGGGTTCTGCCCCAGCAGTACGCCCAGATTTTTTGCTTTTTTGATCCCCCGGTTTGTGAACATTTCAAGGTGGGTGAGCCTCGCTACCAGTGTCTCACATATGGTAATCACCCGGTAAATGGACTGCGCACGTGTACTGCCAGTGACCACCTTTTAAGATAAGGATGCTGCGATGCAGCAAGGGTAAGGGGCACTTGGCTGGGTACACGTGAACACACGTGTGCACACATGTGCAGGCAGCAGCCCGGTAACAGCTCACAGATAGCTTGGCGCAATGGGGACTCTGTAGGTATAGGTATTCACCTTGCATAGGTCTCATGGGGATATTGAACACTATTGGGGGAGCTCAGGATACTTTACTGTTTTCATCATAGTGACATTCCATTATACACCTAGGGAGGGAACTGCCTTAAAGTGTGGTTTCCCTTCTCCTTGGCATAGAGAGACTATTGACGTCTTGAACTAAAGTATAACCTGTGCAGGAAAATCAAATTTGCCATTTCCAAAATTATAACTGTACATCTTGTGGGTCATTCAGAGTTTTCATGTTTTCCTGGCTCACCTCAGGTTTAGAGTCCAGGCCTGTTGTCACCCTGCTGTGTCTAGTAATTACATTCTCTTCAGTAGCAGGAACAAAGGCCGCCCCCACACAAAGAGAGCAATATGCACTACTTCTCCTTGCTCTAGAGGAGAAAAATGGGTGGGGTGTGGAATGCTTTGTGTCAACCACCCAGCTGTGACACTGCCCCAGGGATGGAACTGCCCAAGCCCCTTGAACAAAGGAGAGTGCCTAGACAACTGGAGCCATACCACTGGGTGTTGCCTTTGAAATTCTAGTGTGCAGGTCCCTGGCAGTAATGTCAGCGAGGGGTGGAGCAGAGACCCACGGACCTGATGTGACCAGTGACTCCTTAATGACACCATTTTGGAATGTCCCAACATGCTATGCAGTAGGATTGGGGAAGGGGTTGACAGGTGATGTGGCACCTCAGGATTGGTTAAGGGGTGCAAATCTTCTGGAAGCTTCCCAGCACCTTTAGAAGCTCTTGCACAAGAGGAAGACTCTTACCTGCAAATGTTGTACCTGCTTCGCTGATGGATCCTGGGACTGCCATGGATAACTGGAAAGAATCCCCTGATCCCCACTCAGGCCTCTGTCCATTTGACCCCAGGACCAGTGGGTCTTCCTGAGGTCCAGTGAACCTGGCCTCTTTACTCTACTGAGGACCAGTTGGGGGAAGCCCTGGACTTTTCTGCACCCACCAACAAAGCCCAAAGGAAAACTGTAGGGAGCCAGAGAGACCAGCGTTTGGAGGACTACACCACCCTGGTGGATAGAGCTCACCACCAGGAGCAAAACTATCCCAGGATTGATCAAATAGGCCCAACGGGGCCCGAGTTATGGAATGTGTAAGTCTGGCGACCTTTGACCCAATTCTTTCCTCGAAGCGTGTGGGGCTCTGACGCCATTTCATCACTTTACCCCGAGGTGGACCAGGGCCTGGGGGAAGGTGCAAGAAAGCTGTGGGGCTAATTGTTGGGGGAGAGGGCATGAGTGGGGCCCCTTCTCATGCTCGTATCCCACCTGGGGACCCCATCCCCAAGCGGACTTATGTTGGAGGGGTCCGAGACCCCATCCCTCACCCCTGAGTATTCTTGACCACGAGGGAAGCGCTGTTGTGTTCTCCTGGGATTTCCACAATGGGGAAAGCGCCATTGCGCTCCCCTGGGAGGAGGTGGAAGGGGCCCAGGACCCCATCCCTGGGCCCCGTGGCATCTAATGACGATGGGGGGGGAGTGCCGCCACAGTCACCCCATGTGACCCGCACTCCCTGTGCCCATGTCTAGGGGAACTGGAGGCAGCCTCCAGCACATGTATCTGCCAGCTGGAGTGGGCATCCACAATAGTGGATTGCCAGCTCCTGCTGCAACATTTGGTCGTGCTCCCAGCAGGAGGAGCCAGCGAGTGCAGCCAGGGGTGGGCTCCCCATGCTATCCTCCAACTGTGGCCATCTCTGGGGTGCCCGGGTGTGACTGGGCACCCCCACTCCCTTGGAGCAACGCGGCATGAGGCCTCAATTAAGCAAAAAAAAAAAAAACAGCACTGTGGCTCTTCCTGGCACAGCGGGAGAGTCGCTTCTATATTTACTGCACTCTGGAAACTCACCCCATAATGCATAACTCAGCCTGTGGTGGTCCTAGGAAGATTGGACCACCACCAAAAAGGTTCAGCACAATGCACTCTTTCGGACCAGATGATCATTGGGGTCCCGACCCTAGGTTGGTTGGGGGGTGTGGGGGGGGGGGGGGGAGTCATCACCTTACCTGGTTTTATGGCTGGGAATAGTTTATCACCTAGGGGCCTGTCGTATCATAAAATGTGAAGAGTTATGAAAGGCCTGTAAGTGTGTGCCCCGCACTTTCTAAGCATTGAAAGCATCTAACCTCCTCCCTCCCCCCCCCCCCCAACACTCTCCTCCCCTCCTGTGGAGCCCTTTTTTTGGCTATTTGGGGTAGTTTGCACGTAGGCCTTCATAACTTTTTGTCCACATAAGCTATCCACACCAAATTTGCATCCTTTTTTCCAACATCCTAGGGATTCTGAAGGTACCCAGAGTTTGTGGGTTCCCCTGGAGGAGACCAAGAAAGTAGCCAAAATACAGCTAAAGTTTTGTTTTTTTCAGAAAAATGGGAAAAAGTGCTGCAGAAGAAAGCATGTGGAAGGGCTTGCTGTGCTAACATCACCATCTTCCCAGCTTTCAGAAACAGGCAGACTTGAACCAGAAAACCACATTTTTCAACACAATTTTGGCTTTTTACTGGGACATACTCCACGTTTACTTTTTTGTGCTTTCAGCCTCCTTCCAGTTAATGACAGAAATGAGTGTGAAACCTATACTGGATCCTGGACAGCTAAACATTTCTAAAAAGTAGACAAAATTCTGAATTCGGCAAGGGGTCATTATTGTAGGTACTTGAAGGTTTTCCTACAGAAAGTAACAGCTGAAATAAAAAAAATATTAAAACTAAGGTGAAAAAAGGTGCCATTTCTGACCATGTTTTCTTGAATAACTTTTTCTAGCTATGGCAGATTTGTGAAAGCAATATACAGTTACCTCTGCTGGACTCTTCTGGTTGCGGGGATATATAGGGCTTGTAGGTTCATCAAGAACCCTAGGTACCCAGATCCAATAAATGAGCTGCACCTTGCAATGGGTTTTCATTGTATACCGGGTATACAGCAATTCATTTGGTGAAATATAAAGAGTGAAAGATAGGTTTTAAGGAAACCTTTGTTTTTCCAAAATGGGCACAAGATAAGGTGTTGAGAAGCAGTGGTTATTTGCACATCTCTGAATTCTGCGGTCCCCATACTAGCATGTGAAGTACAGGCAATTTCTCAAATAGACTTCCTTTTTACACACAGTCTTACATTTGGAAGGAGAAAATGTAGAGAAAGACAAGGGGCAAAAACAATTATTCTTCTATTCTGTGTTCCCCCAATTTTCCAAATAAAAATGGAACCTCACTTGTGTGGGTAGGCTTAGTGCCCATGACAGGAAACGCAACATGAACACATCACATTTTTACATTGAAAACTGACGTGTTTTTTGGAAAGTGCCTAGCTGTGGATTTTGGCCTCTAGCTCAGCCAGCATCTAGGGAAACCTACCAAACATGTGCCATTTTGTAATATAGACACCTAGGGGAATCCAGGATGGGGTGATTTATGGGGCTCTTACCAGGTTCTGTTACTCAGAGTCCTTTGCAAACCTCAAAATTTGACAAAAAACACTTTTCCCTCACATTTCGGTGCATTTCGGTGCAGCAAAGTTCTGGAATCTGAGAGGAGCCACAAATTTCCTTCCATCCAGCATTCCCCCAAGTCTCCCGATAAAAATGGTTCCTAACTTGTGTGGGTAGGACTAGTGCCCGCAACAGGAAATGCCCCAAAACACAAAGTGGAGACATCACATTTTCCCAAAGAAAACTGACCTGTTTTTTGCAAAGTGCCTAGCTGTGGATTTTGGCCTCTAGCTCAGCCGGCACCTCGGGGAACCTAGCAAACCTATAAGCTTTTTTAAAACTAGACACCTAGGGAAATTCAGAATGGGGTGACTTGTGGGGTTCTCACCAGGTTCTGTTACCTAGAATTCTTTGCAAACCTCAAAATTTGGCAAGAAACATTTTTTCCTCACATTTCGGTGCTCAGAATTTCTGAAATCTGAGAGGATCCAAAATTTCCTTCCACCCAGCTTTCCCCCTAGCCTCCCGATAAAAATGGTACCTCACTTGTGTTGGTAGGCTTAGTGCCGCGACAGGAAACACCCCAAAACGCAACATGGACACATCAAATTTTTACATTGAAAGCTGAAGTGTTTTTTGAAAAGTGCCTAGCTGTGGATTTTGTTCTCTAGCTCAGGCCGCACCTAGGAAAACCTACCAAACTTGGGCATTTTTGAAAACTAGACACCTATGGGAATCCCAGGATGGGGTAACTTGTGACGTATTCACCAGGTTCTGTTACCCAGAATCCTTTGCAAACCTCAAAACATGGACACATCAGATTTTTCTTATGAAAACTGTCCTGTTTTTTTAAAAGTGCCTAGCTGTGGATTTTGGCCTTTAGCTCATCCGGCACCTAGGAAAACCTAGCAAACCTGGACATCTATGAAAACTAGACACCTAGGGGAACCCAGGATGGCATAACTGGTGGCACACTCACCAGGTTCTGTTACCCAGAATCCTTTGCAAACCTCAACATTTGGCCAAAAAACACTTTTTCCTCACATTTCGGTTATAGAAAGTTCTGGAATCTGAGAGGAGACACAAATTTCCTTCCACCCAGCATTCCCCCAAGTGTCCCGATAAAAAAGGTACCTCACTTGTTTGGGTAGGATCAGTGTCCCGTCAGGAATAGTTCACACAACGGTCAATGTTAGTCTTTACATGAGGGCAACTGTTGACCTTGGGGTGATCCATTCCTGATGCAGGAACTAGGAACAGACACTCAAGTGGGGTAGCGTTTTTATCAGGACAGGTGGGGAAACACTGGGTGGTAGGAATTTTGTGGATCCCAGCATATTCCTATAGTTTGTGTGACAGAAATGCAAGAAAAAATAGAGTTTGTATTCAACATTTCACCTTTGCAGGGTATTCTGAGTATGAAAGCTTTGGGGAATGCACACAAGCCACACCTCTGTGGACTCCCCCGGGTGTCTAGTTTCCAGAAATGTCTGGGTTTGGAGGGTTTCCCTATATGGCCGCCGAGCCCAGGACCAAAAACACAGGTGCCTGCCTTACAAAACCAGGTTGTTTTCTGGTAGATAATTTTGATGTCTTCACAATACGATTTAGGCAGTTGAATTTGGGGCAGAACTAAATTGGGGAGCTCCCAAGAGAGCATTCTCTCTCTGCTTGCCGCCGCATGCACCTGCTTTCTGGGTTGGACTAACCCACTGTTGTCCCGCTGCACAGTCTGAGCTTGCGAAGGGACAGCAGGATTGTCCTCATCACCTCCCTCAGAATTACTAGAAGAGGAGTTATCGGATGGGACTCCTCCGACTGAAAAATATCTCCTAGTGTCACAGTCACCAAATCCTCGGGGTCTGTGTACGTTCCCAACACGTCCACCACTGAACAGCTCCAAGACTCTGATAGATAAATCACAGAGACTGAGAGAGTCCAAGAGGGGAAGAGGGGATTAGGAAGGGAACAGCTGGGAAGGAGATCTGTAGTAAGAAAAAGGTTAGAACACACAATATGAAAATTATATCTCCTGAAATCAATACTAGACTATGATTCTAAGCCTAGTCACTCTGAAAACATGAACAATCTAAGAGTAAAGTTTAAAATGACTAAGTTTCAAGATGGCCGGATACCTGTAGGGGAATCAAGATGAATTAAATGAAACATTTCTCATTCAAGTACTTTCCTTTACATGAGAATCAGAAAAAACATTCTGACTAAATTTTAAACCAGTCATATAAATCTTGTTTTGAAAATGTATACTAGGACCATTCAATATTGCATCTAGAAACTCTGGCCTTCTGTGTACTCCTAAAATGTTTCAACACAAATTGCGCATGTTGCAGATATATATATATATATATATATATATATATATATATATATATAGTAAACACCATAAAAGGATTGTTCACAATGAATAACACAATATGGATTCAGGAAACAAATCACATAACTTGTCAACTCGAATATTACATAATAAATATCTTAGAATAGTAGCATACAATAAACAACATGAATTAAACTCGAGGAGAGAATCGTGCGTCTTGCCAATTCGAGTGTTACCATGTAAAATACCAAGAAATGGTAGCACGCAATGAATATCAAAGTCAAATCATCATTAATCGAATTGCGCGTCTTGCCGATTCGTAAAACACAATGTAAATGTCAAGGAATAACAGCTCACAATAAATAACAAGATCAAAGTACAATGAAACAAATCGCGCTTCTTTTGCCGATTCTTAAGCCACCATGTAAAATGTCAAGAAATGGTAGCGCGCAATGAACAACAAAGTTAAATGCTCATAAAACGAGTTGTGCGTCTTGCCAATTCGTAAAACATCATGTAAATGTCAAGAAATAGTAGCGCGCAATGGACAACAATGTTTAAACACCATAAAACGAATTGCGCATCTTGACGATTCTTAAACCACCATGTAAATGTCAAGAAATGGTAGCGCGCAATGAATAACAAAGTCAAACCTTTATGAAATAAATCGCGCTTCTTGCCTATTTGTAAACTACCATATAAATGTCAAGAAATGGTAGCCCGCAAGTAATCTGTTACTCATTTAAGAATTGAAACCAAGAATATGAAAATTCTAAATAACGGTGTCGGGACAGTCCAACCACCGTCTTACCGCCTGGAACAATGATCACCAGTGAAGGAATAGGGCAGAAGACTGGAAGATCCAAATAGGCCGCCGGGACAGGAGCTCAGGAAGAAGCTACTGCTCTGCACCGGGACCTCTGAATAGTGAGCACTGGGAGTTGGGCTGGCTCTCTTTTATAGAGTCTTGGCCCAGCCCAGAACCACGCCCAGGCATGTTGCAGGGAAAGTCTCTGGAAGGCCCTGGAAAGGGGCCACACCCTAACACACTCTGAAAACCTGCAGCAATACATTGCAAAGGAACAGTATTTGTAAGCATATTAAAAATAAGTTTTCAGGATTGAACTCTGCAATGCAAAAGGTTAAACCACAACATATCAGCACAATGCATAAATTACTTTGTTTTGAGAGTGCTGGTTTTTTGAATTTTTGTCGCCAATAGAGCGCGTATTGCTCTGGTGTTGACACCCAGAGTCTGCGCCATTGTCCTATCCCTCAGATGCTGCCTCAGTATCTGCTGTCTCAGTCTCTGATCCTATGTCAGAGCTGTCCTCTATAACCTGTGTTACGGTTTGAGCAGCAGTCATCCAACAAGACGCTATCTCTGCTACTGGCTAAACTGTTGCTCTAAAACACTAGCCTACGTAGACAGTCACAGAATTGCTGGTCGGTGTGTTTGTGATGAGTGCAACAGTAAAGGTCACCTTACCTTCGCTTCTTCCCTCAATCAGCACGTTCTCTCAAGACACTAAAAAAACAAAAAAGACATACTATTACTTCACCTTGTCACATACCAATTGTCACAGTCTTTAGCGCCTCTGGTGCTCAGTCCAACAATCATTATTGGTGCTCCTACTCCCATGACCGCCTCCTCCGATTCCCTCCCTACCACCCAGCAAAATTGCCCATCAACTCTCTATAGCCCCCCTCACACATACATTTCATTTGTATTATAGCGCAGGTAATGGCGGGCTTTACTAATCCACTCAGCTATTTTCGTAAAATACAGATTTGATCTTTGCGGTAGGCATATAAACCTTCTGCGCTACTTTATGACATCAAAACTGCTACTCGACAAAAGTCAGATCCTTTTCTAGCAGAAACATAATCACAAGAGTAATTTAACTTTTTAATGGCTGCCTAAAAGCTACAGTTGAAACGCGTTAGTTGAAGTATGCGTATTGCTTTGAAGACGCAAACTGCAAGAGAACTGGTGGTGAATATATATGTATATATGTAAACATGTCACTTTTATATGTGGGTGTGGTTTCCCTGGGGGCCGATCGCAGCCTCCGGCAAAACTACACATGCATTGACAAAAGTGATCTCCATATATATATATATATATATATATATATATATATATATATATATCCACACTTTCTTCTCAAATCCCGAAGTATGGCACTCCACAAGCGTTTAAAAGTATAACGATTTATTATGCACAGGAACGCGTTCCGGCGCCACCGCCTTTCTCAACCTGGTAATAGCCATCTTGGCTTTCCTTATATATCACATGATCGCGTCAGTAAAGACATTGCACAAACATGAAATCAAATCTCCAAATATCCAACTCATTACATTATACATCATATTAATCGCTATTGTAACACATACCATAAATATTCATACACATTACATTATACCTACGTGTAACTTCCGTGAAAACGCCCAAAGAAAGCATAACGATGTTGACAGGCATAAAATTCAAACTACCATCTATTACGTATACATTGTAATTCTAACATTAATTCATATCATATCTTACCATCTAGGTTAACTTGTTATACTAATCTTGTCACTACCTAGATAATCTCTTGTAGTTCATTACTCTCATAAAGGCATGCAACACATTTAATATATTTATCTAACTTCTTCATGTTTCCTCTTTAGCTTCTCAACATCTTTCAAAGAACATTCATATTAGTGCAAATGTATGTATAGCTCTTCACTACTGTTAAGTCCATTAGGTTCTTTAGTATCTATACCTGGAATCTAGCATTCGCAATTTCCTTTCTCTATCACCCCCTCTAATATCTTTGGCTATCCCATCTATCACACTGTATCTGTGCTCCTCTACCCTACCATCATGAACATCATCTATGTGGCGGGCAACTGGATAGGTATCATCCTTATTTTGGATAGCTCTGAGGTGTTGAAGGATCCGTTTATGAACAAATTGGCGCTTCCTACGTATATTTTAGGTCAGCTGCACCTCAAGATGTGTACCACAAACTCGCTTTTACATGTGTATTTTCCCCTGATCTTGTGGACTACTTTACGTCCCATTACCACTGTTTTAATGTTCTCTCCATTGTTACATGCCTTGCATCTAGAACATTTGTAAAATCCATCTTGTGGGTTAAGCCAGGTGGTACTCTTGGTTTGCTGTCTGATATCACTTTTCACTAGTGTATCTCTCATAGATTTACCCTATCTGTAGGTTAACTGCGGTCTATTCATTATATCTGCACCTATCACCGGATCACTTTTCAGCATATGCCAATGCTTTTGCAATATCTGTCTCACTTGTATATGTGCCCTATTGTAAGTTGTTATGAACCTCAAACTGCCTCCCCCCTGTCATCCACTTTTTCTTTTTGTTATCCTGGCGGATCCTGTACTCAGGCTGCCGAGGTCTGGCAGGTAGGCCGAGGACATTGTGGTGACACGGTTGAGGAGACGACCGCCGGGGGGTGAGAGGCGCCGCCCCTGCTGCATTGCTCCGACCCCGCGGTGGGACCGGGTAGCCCGGTGGACACCCCCCTGTTCTTTGCCCCACGGGAGCTCGCTGGGCCTGGGCCAGAGGCCTAACAGCGGATTTCGTGCTGGGGACCCAGGCAGAGGTCTGGGTGTGGCATCCGGGGGGGAGCCAGAGGGCTGCAGCCCCCCCTCGAACCTGTAGAAGGGGGCGCCCCCAAGCAGCAGTTGGGGGACAATAACAGAACTCCCAATGGTTCCCGGGGACGGAGCATCGATCTCGCGCCCCTACGGGGACAAGGATGAGGAGGTTGAGCCTGTCCCCTGGCGCCCAGACCTAGAGGCACAAAGCTGGGCCTGAGTGAGGTACACCGTGGTGCCCACGAGAAAGCTGGGATGCTGGGGCACCCCCCCGGAGGGGGGGTGCAATGGCTCTCGCATGACGAACTGAACAGTGAGGGGCCGCGGTGACAACACACTGGGCAGTCAAAACAAAGAAACAGCACAGCGAAGATCCTAACCGGAGTATTAAAGGTGATAGGTGTCTGCTGAGAAACCGGGGCAGACGCGAAGGGGACTTCAGCCCTGTGAAAGAGAGAAGGCTGCAAAACATGGGTAAACCTAAGAAGCGAGACGGCCCTGGGGAGATAAACAAGTGGCTCACAGAAGGACGGTGGAACCGGCACCAGGAAACCACGCTAGATACCATACTACAGGCCATACAAGCCTCTAGAGATGCACTGGAACTTAAATAGACACACTATCCGTGGACCTGACGCTCCTCAGAGACGACCACAGACGATTAACTGATAGAGTGGTCACCAATGAAAAGTTCTGGAGCAACCTACCCCGGAATGCCTGAAGATTACCAAAACGGTGGTCGAACTGATGTTGCGGATTAAAACACTAGAAGCACGTGCGGAAGATGCTGAAAACAGGGCACGAAGAAGTAACCTACTACTGGTTGGTTTCCCAGAGAAGGCAGGACAAGAGGCACCAATATGGAAACATACTTGGAGCAATGGATACGCAGAGAGGTGGCTCCGGAGGGCTTATTGCAATACTTTGCAATAGAACGAGTTCACAGGATACAGGCAAGGGCTCCCCCTCCGGAGGCCAGACCACGCCCGATCATAGCGAAGCTGTCCCATTTTAAAGACAGGGACCTCATAATATCACAGGCAAGGGAAAAAGGGTAGATCACAATGGGCGATCAGCGGATAGTGATCTTCCCGGACTGCACAAGGGACGCCCAGAGGCAAAGAGCCACTTTCATGGAGGTTAAGCGATGACTCAGAGAATGAGGCATTCAATATGCTATGCTGTTCCCGGCCAAACTAAAGATTATCACAAATAACGACACGCTCTTCTTCACTTTGCCGCAGCAGGCGCGGGAGGGGCTAGACACGTTGGGGATGACCACGGAAGAGAACCCGGAGGGAGCTGAAAGGTCATGAAAGGAACCTCGCAGGAAAAAGGGGAAACGACTGATGGGTGCAGCCCCACCACGCAGCCAGGCACTGCAAGAACGGC
Source organism: Pleurodeles waltl (assembly GCF_031143425.1). Classification (NCBI taxonomy): domain Eukaryota; kingdom Metazoa; phylum Chordata; class Amphibia; order Caudata; family Salamandridae; genus Pleurodeles; species Pleurodeles waltl. The sequence continues at coordinate 502,361,600 of NC_090451.1, read as the reverse complement.
GAGAAGTGGTGAAAGCTGCAGCATCCTTGGGAAAGGGGGGGACCGGTTCTCCGCACCCCTCTGAGACACATTTGGACCAGGAATCCATATCCAGCAGTGCCTCCTGTTCATCACATGACACATTCGACAACCCACCAAGAATCACCCCTGGGACATCCGATGAGACCATCTGAGGGACGGCGGCGCCTACGCTCGGAAGAAACAAATCTGGAGGTATGGTCCTTAGAAGAAAAATTGCTGGAGGTCAATGTCACTATGGGACTGCAGTGCCCACCGGGGCCCGCACACAAGGTCGGCAAACAATAGACTGAACTGTTTCGGTTCTCTGCCACCGCAGGACAATTGCAATTAACACCGAGGGGCCGGGAAGAAGCGTACAACGTCAGATGATTTAGGAATGGGAGGGGGACCACGGGTTAAGCCATGGGTACTCAAAGTACGGCCGGGGCCCGCATGCAGCCCACTTGACCTTTACATGCGGCCCCCTGGACAACAGGAGTACAGGGTTGCTCTCATTCGATCGTAAATAAAGAGGCAATTGTTTATTTCAAGGTTAACTGTGTTAAGGAAAGAAAGTAACCAGGGAGTCCTGAGCTTCATTTTAGAAAGCAAGTTCATTTTTAAAGACATCTTTCAGCAAAATTGTACTAATAAAACAGTCACTTCAAAATTCAAAAAGTGTGTTAAGTTAACACGCAGTCCATTTCACCTAAGTGAAATTTATTTATTTTATCAGTGCAATGAGAAGTATTAATTTAAATGTGATAGTTTTCAAACAAGAATTTAGAAACATCAATTTTCACTTCTACCCTGACAAATACGCCAATAGTGAATTAAACAAGCAAGTCAGATGTTATGTGCACTTTGTGAGTGGCCTAAGTTCCTATTATAGATGAACAGCATTATAGTTTATTAAATCAAACACAGAAGCAGATTTGTACGGTGCAGACCCTGAACCTAAAATTAAGCAATTGCCTAGGATCACACAATTTGGAAAAGTGGGGAAGCTTAGATTAATCCCAGGTTTTTTAGTTTCAAATTGCTCAATTCAGCCACTAGATGTATACCCTTCGCTTCACCTACTAATACTTAACCACCAATTCTCCCAACCCCCTCGCCCGACCGCCATTCTGCTGGCATTGATGCGGCCCCTGGTCACATCACAGACCAAACCTTTTGGCCCCTGGGAAAATGTTTGAGAGTACCCATGGGTTAAGCACTCTGATCTTGCCTCGGCCCTCACACATAATGTTTACAAAGTTAGGGATGGTTTGGGCAGGGTTAGTTTCAATACCGGTCCTGGGGAGAGGCAGTTTGGATAAAAAGAGAACTGTTATGTTTGAAGTTAATGGGTTTATAGTAGGGATATCCGCTCCATATCATACATCCCCTTGGCTAGATCCATGGACACTGCCACACACGAAACGGACACTTGGAGGTGAACACACCAACAAACCACACACCCACACAGGCTATGGATAGACCCCCTAGATTATAAATTCCTCACCTGGAACGTCAGGGGATTGAACAGTATGAATAAGCGATATAAAGTTTACAATCAGCTCAAAAGGCGAGGAGTACATATAGCCATACTGCAAGAAACACACCTCATGGGAAAGAAGGTTAAAGCTATATTGAAACGATGGAGAGGGCAGGTATATGCTACAGCATACTCGACATACGCAAGAGGGGTCCTGATGTGGGTGCGGCCAGGGGTTCCATTCCAAAAAACAGAAGTATTCATAGACAAAGAGGGCCGCTATGTACTAGTGACCGGTCGTTTGGGGGGGACAGGATGTCACACTGGGAGGTATTTATGCTCCTAATCAAGACCATGGCACCTTTCGGAATGCAATCTCAAACAAGTGGGGACCACATCTAACCCAGGCAACGATAGTGGGGGGCGACTTTAAGTGTATTGCAAACACCGAGTGGGAAGGGTCTCACCCTCCCCTGTGACACTCCCCCACAATTAGGACAGCCAAAAGTTTCACTGACTGGCAATGGTACTGGGGCCGTACGGACTCCTGGAGACACCTTCATCCGCGAAAAAGAGATTACTCTTTCTATTCGCCCTTACACGACTTACATGTCCTACTGGACGTTTTTCTGACATCTCCTGACGTAAATTGCACAGTATGAAGTGCGGAATATCTCTGCCACACAGTGTCTGATCACAACCCCCTACTGCTCACACTGGATTGGAGGATAGAGCGCCCCCAAATACCGGACTGGCGACTCAATGTGAAAACATTGGAAGATAGTGCTTTCCGGAGCCATTAGAGATACAATCAAAGAGTATTTTACACACAATCAGGGCTCAGCATCCTCCTGGGCTCAAGAGTGGGAAGCGGTTAAGGTGACTATTAGGGGTCATTGTATGTCAGGGATAATGGTGGTCAGGAGATACCTGGAGGGAGAAATTGATAAACATGAGAAAGAACTGAGAATTCTGGAACGCAAAAGACCAGATGACCCAGAACTAGCCCCAAGCATATCCGAAACTAAAAATAAAGTGGCATCAGCTCTGGAAAAACTTAGATGCTTTGACTATAGGAAATATATTACTAGACAGCATGCAGAAGGAGACAGAGCAGGGGCATTGCTGGCCTGGCTCTCCGCTCCGCCGAGACAACAGTCCCTGGTGATGGAGATAGTGGACCCGGCAGGAGAGAGGCTATATGTGCAAAGCGATATTAACGCTAGTTTCACTGAGTACTACTCGCCGCTTTATGCCCCCCAGTGGCGACCCTAGAGCCGGAACAGCTGAAATGCTTGGAAGGTATCCAGCTCCCAGCCCTGGGAGAGGACGAACAACAAGAACTAGGGGAAGTGATAACCCCTCGGGAAGGGACGTGGCAGTGGGGGCGATGGCCAGAGGGAAGGTACCCGGGGCAGATGGACTGCCCGCGGAATTTTACAGTGCTTATATAGACCTCTTAGCGCCACAGCTAAGTGCACTCTATACAGAGGCGCTGGTGACTGGAAGTCTCCCCCCATCCACAATTGAGGCCATTGCGATCCCACTGCCGAAACAGGGTCGCCCGCCTACAGATGTACGCTCATATCGCCCTCTATCCATGCTTAATAGTGACTACAAAATACTTAGTTGCATTCTAGCCACAAGACTATTACCCCACATGGAAAAATTAATCCACCCAGACCAGACGGGATTTATCTCAAACCGCAATACCGCCCTTAATATAAGGAGATTAGTTAACATACTACAATTGGGATCTCCAAATATCAGTATAGCAGCAATTATAGCTGTAGACATTGAAAAAGCGTTCGATAGTCTCAGATGGGACTACCTGGAGACAATATTAAAACAGATGGGCCTGTGTCAGGGGTTTCTTAAGTGGACGAAGCTGCTATACTCAACCCCCACACCCCGGTTCGTACGGTCCGAACAATCTCGAACTTGTACAAAATTAGCAGGGAAACCAGACAGGGATGCTCGCTATCGCCATTGCTATTTGTTAATATTCCTGAAAGACCCAAACAGGGAACTACCGGGTGCCATTGACTTGCTAGAACAATTTGGGGACTTGTCAGGGCTCCGCATAAACTGGCAGAAATCCCTCATTTACCGACTAAACAAGGGAGTGCCCCAAATTATAAATACTCGCGGTCTGGGATGGTCTTCGACCACCTTCCGCTATTTGGGCATCAACATATACCACGAACCAGTGGATCTCCTGGAGGGTAATGTGAACAGTGCGATCCGGAAACTGAGAACAGATGCCCAGTTCTGGAAGATACTACCCGTGTCAGTAGCAGGCTGTGTGGCCCTAGTGAAGATGGTGGCCCTGCCCAGATTAATGTACTACTTCTCGACTTTGCCCATACTGATCCCTCGCCCAGTCTTCCGGGAGATTGATTCTATTCTTACTAGCCTTATTTGGGGACCGGGACGACACAGATTAGCTTTGCATAAACTCCAGAGACCCACGACGGAGGGGGGGATGGCGGCACCAGACATTGCGTTGTATTACCTAGCATGCCAACTACAATGGCTGGCTAAAGCATGGCATGCAGCATTGCCGGAAACACCCGGGGGGCACCTACTGGGACGCACTGCTGCAACCCTTGCGGGGATACTCCTGACGCCCAGAGGGAAACGGGTGATGGGTTCGCCGGACCTTCACATCATGCACGACTGCTGGAAACGCAGCTTGCAACGGACTAGAACCACATCCCTATACTCACCAAACTTACCATTGGCCTGCCTGACTGCTCCCTGGGGGAAATGCCATTGCGGGTATCACAAAATTGGGGACATGTGGCGTCACTGTGATGGGAGATCTCTTCGGGGATGGGGAATTGATGTCATACGAAGCTCTGATGGCACAATTTGGAGCCCCACCCGGGATGTTCCTTATGCACAGATCACTCACAGCACTAATACAGCGACACTGGAAACAGGGATCAAGGGAACCTCCTACACAAGCTGGATGCCAGGCCCTCTGCACAATAGGGGGAGATAAGAAAGTTGTAGCCACACTTTACAAAACATTACAAAGAGACTCCCTATCTCCTCTTGAAAGATTGAGGACCCTCTGGCAGGAGGACATCGAGGAATCTATAGATGAATCACAGTGGGGAAAAATCACAGCACATGTAAACAAGGTATCTAGAAACGCCCGCTTTAAGTTGATTAATTTATATGTATATCACAGAGCATACCCCAGCCCTGCCAAGATAGCATTAATGTATAACACTACAAATAGTGCATGCCCCAGGTGCTCGGAGCTGGATGCAGGCCTGATACACATGTTATGGAAATGTGGGGCACTGGAGCAATACTGGGACAAGGTCTTACATAGCATTACAACAGTGACAAACAGGAGGCTCCGGTCTTCCCCAATGGTGGCACTGTTGGGGGGGGTTCCCCAGACCCCACCCGAAGAGAACCACAACCAAATACATAGATTTAGCGCTGACCCTGGCAAAAGGGAGATCACAGTGCACTGGAAGAATCCCAGAGGCCCACAAATATCAAGATGGCGGGACACACTAGTCAGATGGGCCGAGGCAGAGGGAAGGGCCCTGCACTAAGAGGTAGCAAAAGGGTCTGGGAACGCAGATGGGGCGCAGTATGGGACCACCTGCTCTATCACTTTAAGGACCCAAAAACTGAATCCCGGGAGCAAGGCACATCATCGGAGGATTCAGATGTAGATCTGTGATGCACCGGAGGATTTTTCAAACCCCTCCCTGGTGTCGGCCATTGGTCGTGAACCGCATCAGGGAGGGTGTGCGAGCGTTGGCCAGTGGCTGATGCCTGCACCTATAGGGTTAAGTTGTTTTATCATGATACTGTCTAAAAATTTTATTCTTATTGTGCTGCCTTCTAGAGGCTGGTCTGACATTGCAACCTAGAATGAATGCTCAAACGCAAGTTTTATTTCTGATAACTATTTTTATTAGTTTACATGATTTTTGCATATGTTTTATGATGATTGCCTATGCTTTATTGAGCCAGCACTAGTGAAGTTATGACAGCGATTCATGTGAAGGTAATATCCTTATTACACCATGATTGTATGAACACTCTTGAAATGTTTGGGTGAACCCCTGAGGGGGGTCACCAGTGGTTGTATTATGCCAGCCATGGTACATCCATCTACCAATGTATATTTGTAAATTATTGCATAGTATTTAGAAGTGGGTTTGTAATAAATGTACTTCTCCTTTTCTAAAGAAAAAGTACTGACTGGACAATCATTAATTGAGTGTTGATGTTGCGCGCCAGAGATTAGTGATTCCTAGCCCACACCACCTCCCATAAGTAGGCCTTAGACTGCTCCTCTTCACTACTCTGTGAGAGTCAAGCACTACAACAAGATGTTTGGTTCCCACTGAGCACAATTGTCAAACTATTACTTGTGCTGGCCACACAACTAAAGACCCAATTTCCAACACCCCTGGATGCCTGTTTTTCAAAAATGTCTGTGGTTCGTAGTTTTCCATGAGTGGTGGCTGAGCACGGGCTCAAATCCTGCAACTACCTCTAACGTTGATCTCTCAGCATAGCGCTTTAGGGCCTTTTGTGCCAAGGTCTCATGGCCCACCCACACAATAAGGTACCATGGTTATCGGGATACTTGCGGGAATGCTGGATGGTAAGAAATGTGTGGTTCCCCACAGATTCCGGAAGTTTTCCTCACATACATGTGAGGAAAGTGTGTGTTTTAATTCAAAGTTTGCAGGGCATTGTGGGTAAGAAAATGTTGTGGGATCCACGCAAAGCACACCACCCTGGACTTCTCCGGATGTCTTGTTTTCAGAACTGTCTGTTAGGTCTTCTGAGGTTTATTCTACCCAAGCCGAACAAGTGTATACATTCACCATTGCAAGTGGAACAATATTGAGAGTTAGCCACACTCTCCTGGTCCATATGTCAAAACAACACTCAAAGGAATCAAATGTCCTTTTGGTTGCCATTGAGATCAAATTTCTTAGTGTGCAGGGGAGCAGAAAGACTGTTAAGGCTTTAGGGGTGAGGGTGGGGGGATTTTAGAATGGACCAGAACCACTCATTATTTTATTTTAAATATATGTTTCTGCCATACAGTGGGCTTTGTTGTCCCTAAGGGCAAATTGGGGCAGACCTCCTGCCTGCCCCGGGGGAGGGGATGGGGCTAAAAGACTGGTTTGTTCCTTTTTTGGGGTATGGCCAGTGCCAAAGTGCAACACCCACACCAATTATTTTGCACCAAAAGCTAAATCCTGGTTTTCAGGTGGACTTTCTACCCCTCTCCCCAGGTGGAACAAAACTCCTGCCTGCCCTTTGTGGGTGGGGGGGTGTCTAGTGGGCTTTCTGCCCCCTGGTGGGGCAGATTGAGGGCATTTAACCCCACCGACCCTCCAGGGGGACAGAAAGACTGTCACATTATTTTTGGGGTGTGGGGGCATGGCCGTGCCCATAAATGCCAGCACCTATCCCTACATTTTTCTTAATAGAACCTGGTGTTTAGTGGGTGTTCTAACCCACCAGTGGCAGATTTGGGGGGTAATTACCTGCATCCACCCCCCAGGGGGCAGAAGAACCGTCTGTCCTCTTGGGCTGGAGGCATAGCTTGGGTCCCCCCCACCCCTTTATTTTCTTTTTTTTTCTAAAACATTCCCTGGTGTCTTGTGGGCCTTCTGCCCTCCCCCCCCCTCCTGAGGTGGGGGGAAAGATTTGGGGCAACCGTCCCAACCTGCCTTCAGGAGGAGGCAGAAAGCCTGAAATTTTTAAGGGGGTGTTGGGGGAGCACAAGCCCTTACCTAAGGAGCCACTTCTTCTATCCCTGGTGCCTACTGGGTGGATTCCTGCTTAGGGATTGCTCTCTTGTGGTCATCCCCAAGCAGGGATCCACTGGGCAGAGGTACCATTGGAAAGGGGAGGTTCTCTCCTTTCCAACAAGGATACCTCTCTCAAGAGAATCAGCACTCTGGCGACTAAGATGTGCCTCTGAACACTTGATTCATTGAAAGTATAGCGAGCCCATCGTCTAGTTTTGCATTCACTTTTACGGCAATGACTTCAGTATGCCCTGCGCGATGATCGTCATTACAGTAAATAAAAATGACACTCATTCTGCTCAGGAAGCTCTTCTCAAGCTAAAAATAAATCTCCCCAGTGTCAGCCAATGGCCAACAGACGCATTGGGGAGCTAGTTAAAGGGTTAGCATGCAGGACCATTAAAGGGTTCCTGGGGGTTAGTGACACCCCCCTTGCTGTCTATTACCTCATATGAGCCAGTTCTCCGATCCTGCAAGGCCCAGGGTGTCACTGGCTCCATCACCCACACCCACACTTTTAGACCAGGTTAAAACTCAACCAGAGTGACCTTTTGGTCATATCAGAGTTTCATAATCTTGGCTGACTGCTAAGTTCTCAGTCGCAGTCTTCCAGAACTGCTTCATCTGAGATTTCAGGGCTCACATGTAGCTAACTACATCCTGAGGAAGTTTCTTTGAAGTTTGCTCCTACCCCTCCTTTACAAGGCTGAGAAGTGCTCTGAAATGGTGGCCATAGAGAAGCTTGAAGGGGCTGAACTCAATTCCCTTATGAGGCACCTCCCTGTAAGCAAACAGACATGTCAAGAAAATGTCCCTTTTCCACCTCAAGGGCTCTGCTAAGCCTATTATGATGCCTTCCAGGATCTTGTTGAATCTCACAACAAGCCCCTTGGTTTGGTGATGAACGGGTGTGACGAACTTGTAGGTTACTCCACACTTGTCCCACATGGACTTCATGTACGCAGACATGAAGTTGATGCGTCGGTCTGACACCACCTCCTTTGGGAAACCCACTCGGATAAAAATCACCATCAGTGTCCTGGCCACTGTGGGCACAGTCACTGTTCGCAGAGGGATGGCTTCCAGGTGCCGGGTATGTAGGCAAAATTAGAGGTATGCCCACTATACCCCCCTAGAGTCTGGGCAATCAAACAATTTATACAACACAAAGTTGACTCTTGAGGGATTAATCAACCAACATCATTTTGGACTTATCAAACATAAATTATTATTGTCCTAATATATATGATATTTTTATTATTTCAATGTACACTCTTTGCAGTATTGACCACTTGCCACTCTAAAAAAACACCTCTGAAACAATAACCAAACATCCTATATAATCTCTAAAAACATTATATACAGTACATCGACCTTATGCATGATTTGACAAACAGACTGCTAAAATCCAACTTTGTTTCTAATAATACTAGTCTGTCTAAACAGGTACTCCTTTGGGCTAAATCTATTTCCCACAGTCTGGTGTTGTAGTTTTTGCTATAGAACGGATACTGGAATCCTCTGCTATCCACATATCAGTGGATCTTAAAGACTCCTGCTGTGTTGATGTTGACGCATTTCGGTGTATTTTATTATGGCCTCTTTGGGACCCCTAAGGTACATGTATTCATCCATGTATGAACCTCCCTAATAACGGGAATGTGCTGCCTGCAGCATTCACAGCTAGGCTTCATGTGTGCCCAGAAGTCACTGTCTTCATCGTTTTTTACACAAGGCAGCTACAGGTGCCGGGTGACATGGTCCACCAAATCCAGGATGAATCTGTTGCCCAAGACTGTCTTTGGGTCCAGAGGCCCTACAATACCAATGCCTACCCTTTCAAAGTGGGTGCCAACAGCAGTAAAGGGAACCAGGGGATTATTCTTCTTTCCCCTGGTCTTCTTATTGGCCTGGCAGGCAGGACAGGACCTACAAAACACATCTGTGGTCCTTTTTATCTGGGACCAATAAAAGTGGGCGACCAGGTTTTCAAAGGTCTGGGTGTACCCCAGATGTCCTGCCAGGGGTAGATCATGAGCCAATCCCAGTAGGAAGGACCTGTAGCACTGGGGGACCACCAACACACGTGTTGCCCCTGGCTCAGGAACTGTAGGCTCACTTTACACAAGATCATTCTCCCAGTAGATGAAGTGATCACCGGGGTGTCTCAAGTTGCATGGGCTTTGGCCTGGCGCTGAATGCCCTAGAGTGTGGGTCACTCCTTCAGCGCTTGGCATTCTGCCTGGGAGGGGCATTCCTCATCTTGCCAACCGGTCAGTTCAGGTAGGTGTCCCAGGGCACTAATCTTTTCCCCTGTAGGTTTAGGAGCATCCCCTTCATGTTGTGCTTTTTCCCAGACCATGGGGAACCACTGGGACAGGTTTCCTGCCTCCCTTGCCCCTCCCCTTCTTCTTTTTGTTTTGTTTTAAATGTGTTTATTTGTTTTCCAAATATAGAACATATCCACATACCTTATACAACAACAATACTCTGTGTTAAAGGAGGGGAGCCAGGTACAATGTTATTTCTCAATATACATGATATGTCAAATAACACACCAAAACAACAAACATAATCATGTGTGTGCATGACTAACTCATTTTCTCTCCTCCCCTTGTATCCATCAGGTCCTCCCCCCGAGCCCCACCCTGAGATCAGTGTGGTCCTGCACCAGGCAATCCAGATGGCATATTCCCTGTCAGCTGTCATTCTCCACAAGTGCTCCTCCCTGTGTATCTGCACGTAGTAAGTGTTGCGGTGCGGTGAGTGGCGCCCTGATTGTGTCCAGCAATCTGTATCAGGTCCCAGATGCATCACGGGGGACGGTCATTTGAGTGTGCCTCTAATCTATCTAATTGGCATTCCGACAAAGGAGCGGGTCCTCCCCTGGCCCTCTAGTGTGTAGCCTCCTGTGGACTGCCAGTTTAGCCACAGCCCATTTGCTCAGTTCCACACACCATCTGTGTAGCAATGGTGCCACAGATGATTTCCATGCCATTATTATGTAGAACTTCGCTAAAATCAGTGTCAAGTGCTGAAACCTTATTAGGCCTCTTGTTTTTCTGGTGATACTCCCTATGTCGAGAATACACCACAACGGGTCTAGGGTAAACAAACTGCCTGTTACCTGCGTCACCGTCTGTGCAACTTGCTGCCAGAAGACAGACAACGCCACACACAACCATACATGCACAAAGTCTGCCTCCTCTGTCCCACATCTGTGGCACCAACTAGCTGCCCCTGGGTACATTTGCCCGATCCTCCTTGGCATCAGATATGCATGATGTAGGAAATAGAACTCTATCATGTGAAATTGTGGATTTCGTGGTGTTTGTCTGACTGATTGCAAACAGCGAGACCACACCTTGTCCTGGATGTCAACATTCAGCACGTTCTTCCACCAGTCTCTCAGTGTTATAGTCTCTCTTGAAGACTGGCTCTGCAGACGGCATATAGATATGTGATGTCCTCATAGCAATCCCCCCCAGTAAACACCTTGGCATGTGGGGCCCACAGTGGGAGCCACTCCCTCACAGAACCCCATGTCATCCGCATCACACCCCAGGGGGCATAATGGAGCAGAGACTGCTCCTGTCCTAGCCCGTATTCCTCTGTCAGCTCCTCAAAAGCATGTCTTCCCTCATCAGTCATCACATCTGCCCACATTTGAATTCCGACCTCCTCCCAGTCCCGGGATCTGTATATCACTTGTAAACCAGCGCATTTGGGCGTTACTCATAACAGGAGGTTGGGGGCATAGTGTGTGGGCCTTGCATTGCCACAGCCATAGCACCTCTATACACATATAGCAACTAACAGTAATATACCATCTGACCTTTTGGGAGGTGTGACGTCTAGAAGTCTATGGTGAAAAAGTCGCCCACCCAGTTCATGGAACACACTCAAGTGTTCCAGATGTGGAGTATGGGCCAGTCACGACATAGGCCACTGCAGCTGCACAGCCGCATAGTACAGGTCATTGTATGGGTGTACTTAAACCGCCTTCGTCTAGTGTTGCATACAGTTGCTGAGAGCCAAACGCGCCAAACCATTTCCCCATATTCTTTGTGTCAACAAACTCTGCAGGTCCTGAAAAAAGGACTTCTTCGGGAGCATCGGAATGACAGCAAAAAATACAGCAGTCTGGGCAATACCATCTTTTTAGACACAGCAGTCCTACCAGTTGGTGACAGCGGTAAGCTGGTCTTGAAGGGGAGTGATTTGCAAATAGATGACAATGCTTTACCCAGGTTCTCCTCGAGCAGGGCAGCCTCTTTGTGATATACTTAGACGCCTAGGTACTTTAGAGTGACAGACTGCCAGGGTAACCTCATGTCTGGTAATGCCTTCCTCTGAACATCCTACTGCGCTGTTAGGGGGAACAAGCATGACTTTTCCCAATTAATACAGAGTCCTGACACACTCCCAAAGTCCTCTTTCATTGACATGACTCCTGGGAGCACAGTAAGGTCACCTTTCAAGTACACAAGCACGTCGTTGGCATAAAGGGAAAACATCTGCAGCTGCCCCAGCACCATCAAGCCCAACTGTGTCACCCGGTCCCTCAACTGACATGCCAACCTTTCCATCACCAGCTTGAACAGTAATGGGGACAGTGGGCAGGGCACCCCTGTCTCACCCCCTCCTGTTGACGGAAAATGGTTTTGAGATTCGCCCCGTGCGATCCCAGGCAAAATGACTAGTATTTAATAGTGCCACCCACCTGAGAAAGTGTGAGCCCGTACCCATGTGCCGCAAGACTGCCATAAGGTAAGGCCATCCAAGGGTGTCAAAAGCCATTTACACATCTAAGGATGCAACCCATCCCTTCGTCCCTGTGCATCTCGCCCAATCCATGGTATGAAAAAGTTGTCTCAGGTTCAGGAATGTGATCCTCCCTGGTAGAAAACCAGGCTGGTTAAAGTGTACCAGTGTCCCCACCACTCCTTTTAGTCTGGTGGCCAAAATCTTACTGAGCACCTTGTAAGGTAAGTTTAGCAGTGACAGGGGACAATAGGATGTTATTTTCCAGAGGGTCACGGCCAGGTTTAGTAAGTGTGACTGTCACTGCCTCTCTCTCAGAGGGTGGAAGATGCCCCTTGGTCAATGCTTCCCTTGTACACTTTCAGCAATTTGGATGCTAGCAAATTCTGGTAATAGACCTCAATTGGGAACTCATTGGTGCCTGGCACCTTTCTTTGTGCCATTTGTGTGATCTCCCCTTTTACTTCTTCCAAAGTCAGTGGGCTATCTATTTCTTGCCTCTGCCGGGGATTAATCATAGGAATCTGTATAGCTGCCAAGTACACACTAGTTGCATCCGCTGTTGTGCACACAGTCTCTGCATAGAGCCCATTAAAGTACTCCTAAAAGGATGTATTCATTTCAGCCTGTAAATTTACTATGCGCCCGATCTCAGGTGAAGAGCCACAATCGGGCAACTGGAGGATTCTGCCAGGAGGAGCCAAGCCAGTAGGCGGCCAGCTTTGTCTCCATGTTCCAGTTGCCTCTGGAGAAATTACTTCTAGTCAAAGTGAGAGTCTGCCTAACAGCACTCTGTAGTCTTTCAGCAAGTCCATCAACTCCTGGTGACTAGTATTACCTATTATGCCCTCCTTCTCAAGTACTTTGATGCGATCTTCTGTTTCAAGCATTTCTACTGTGAGGCTCTTCCGCACCCCATTTACTGTTTTCAAGCACAATCCTCTCATGACTACTTTGAATGTATCCCATTAAATCAGTGTCCCTGAGGCTGTCCCCTCAATGCCTTGAAAATAGTGCTCTATGCCATCACCTATTTGGGCGGTGAATCCTGCATCTTCCTGTGCAGGTGTAGACAGTTACCAAGTGGGGAATTTCTGTCTGGGCTTACCCCGTTTGAGCAATATCAGTAAAGGATTATGGTCTGTGGTGGTGCGCCACAAGTAGTCCACCTGTGTGCACTGCGAGATCAGGGTGGGGAAGTCAAACATCATATCCAGTCTAGAGTATAGTGCGTGCACTGGTGAGCAGTGAGAGTATTCCCTGTCCACGGGGTGTAGCAACCTCCAAATGTCCCCCAGCTGCATGTGCTATGCCCATGTGCGTTCTTGGTGTGAAACTGTGCCTGCCTGCACGACTGGGAGTGGGGGGTATATCGATCAGTCTTCGGGGTAATGACCCCATTGAAGTCCCCTCACTAAATTGTAGGGTCTGGACGGTCTACTAGCAGTGTGGGTGTTAGGGATGCAAAAAAAAGCCTGCCTGTCCTGCGTTTGGGCCATATATATCGCGACCAATGTTAAGAGAAGCTTGTCTAATGTTTCTCCCAGAACCACAACCACAAAATGTTCCTCTGGGTCTATCGTAGTGTGAGCAACCATAAAATGCACTCCTGAGGCAACCCACACCAACACCCCCCGTAGCGCAACCCAAAAGGATAGGCACTGCCCCTTCATTGCCTTCGTAGTTTGGTAAGTTCCAGCTCTGTGAGATGCATCTCTTGGAAACAGACAAAATGTATCTGTCCTTCTCTGTAGGTAGGCAAAGACCCTGTGGTGCCAAATGTACAAACCCATGCCGCTCACTTTCCACATGAGTAGTTTGGAGCTAGGTGGGGGTCATGCAGTGTCTTTATGCTGGTGTTCCCTGCGCATTCTGGGGTGGGGTGTGACCTACCTTTCTCAACTTCATACATATGTGAGCAAATGTAACAATCCCCTCCCCAGGCCATCATGCATCCATACTGTAATCGATCACAAACCACGCAAAACATAGCAGACATTCCTGTGGGTAGTGTGGGGGTAGTGCATGGCAACCATTGCAAACATTCAGAGTGGTCTGCGTGCAACCCAGCACCATATCAAGTGTGTGTTCTTTCCCACCCCTCCATCTCATTCAAGTATCCCCTGTATCATCTTACAAACCATTAGAGCCAATCGGTGCTCTCTACCCCTGAGCCTTAGTAGGAAGGTTGCAGCAAAGTTTAAAGGTTCATAGAAGATTGGCTGCCATTGGGGTGACCTAGGGTCCCTCCACTAGGGCCCCAGCCATCTTGGCGAGGAAGGAGGCACACAGTGAGGGTGTCCCAACAATGCCTGGGCCACCAGGTCCAGCACCATGGGAGCCAGACCTCTCCAACTCTGCCATCTCCTATGTCTGCTCCTGTGCTGCTTGCTCCCTGGTAGGGTGGGCCCATAACCTACGGGCCGTCCTACGCCTGTTCCTTACTGTCCTCTATCCCCTAGCAGTCGCCAACTGTTCTGCAGGTAGGTGTATCCCTCTGGATTTCAGCCACTCTCACGCCTCCTATGCTGACCGAAGATGAATGCCTTATAGCTTTCAAAGACTTTAAGCTTGGCCGGGAACATCAACATGTATTTAAGTTCCATTTGTCTAAGCCTCTGTTTCACAGAATAGTATGAGGCTCTATGTTTCTGGTCATTGTGTAATCCAGGAAGACTGTGACTGTCTTCACCTGGCAGAGACTTTTGGTGCGGGCAATCTGTAGGTCGTTGTCCCTGTTCAAAAAATTAAAGTCTTGCTGCTACTGGTGGTGGATGTGCTCCGGGTGGGGATCAGGGGGGTCTGTCCGGCACTCAATATGCTCTCTCAACTGAGAAGTAGGTGGACGTTTCCCCCCTAAGAGGTCTGTCTAGCTATTGTTCCATGTAGAGATCTACACTCTGCCCCTCCACCTTCTACGGCAATCCTACTACACGGGTGTTATTGCAGCATGACCGCCCTTCCGTATCATCCACCCGCCTCCTCAGTATTTCTACTTCCCACTGGAGTGCTAGAACTTGCGTTTGTGTCATTGACACTGCAGGATGCAGTCCCGATATGATCGTTTCTTGCACAACTATCCTCACTTTAAGTTTATTGTGTTCATCTTGCATGTGCCCCATGTCAGCGATCACCGTGTCTAACTTTGGGTCCAACGTCATCCTCAGACTTTGTTCAGTGGTAAGAAGTTCTGCAAATTTGGCTTCAGGGTTGTGCACCACATGTTCCGTGCTGAGGGGCGCCCCAGTCTGTGAAGGACGTACCCCATGATGTTGGGGCCTTGATGGGCTCACCAGTATTCGTTCTCTTCTGTCGCAATATCATGATGTGCCTAGTGGCCTCCTGGTGACACGGGGCCACTCTGCTCTATCCCTGCTTCTCTCTCACACCAACATGGTCCCAGTCGACAGCCGTCATATGGTGTCCATGTCAGGACTCCAACTGAGCCTCCTTGTGGCTAGTGTGCTACGGGAAATGCTCCTCAAACAAGTAATCCCCCACAATTCAATAGCGTATGGTATACTGATCTGGTCCCATACACATTTGCATCCCCCTCGATTCGACTAACAAAGTCACACGTGGTCACCTCAGTAGGTGCTGCGTCATTGCTGCTGTCAGGCATAACCAATTACCCACCAGGCATGTGTTGACAGGTACTCACTTCCAAGTCCAGTATGATCCGAGAAGTGCAGCCACAGGTTTGTGAGCCCACAACGGCCCACTCGCCTCTATGAGCCCACAGCTGAGACCTCTGGAAGCACAATCGTTGGCCTGCATTGTCAGCCCAACCCAGACCTCCTCAGTTCATGGTAACATGCCCTTGCCCGTAGACAAGGGAGGTGAGTACAGGGCCGAAGGGGCCTTCAGACTCTGCTGCCAGAGGTGGAGGGACAAGAGAGGTCTACTGCTGTCCCATACACAATTTCAGAGTCTAAGCATTCCCTGCGTGGGCTCAGGCACCAAGTCTCCTCAGGTGCACCAGGGAACACCATGGTAGGCCCAACGCATTGATGCTCCCCTGCCTTCCAGGACCCTCACAGGCCCGCAGGTCACATCTAGGACCTATGGCCAGGGAAAGTTGTCACTCGCATCACCAGAGGTTGTGGGAGCTCACTGCTCCCTGGATGGTCTCAGGCCTTGATTCCCCCAGAGCCGCCACCAACTCCTCGCAGTAGGCCCTTCACAGACCCAGTCCTCACCCAGGCCCAGTTTAGGCCACTTCCCGCACGCCAGGCCTGTGTCATAGAGAGTCCTCCACCACTTCATGGGCAGTCCCAGGTGCCTTCCTGCTCTTCTCAGAGCATCAACCGCAAGTCCCCCAGGGTCCAGCAGTGTGGCAGTGTCTGACTCAACCTGCCTGAGCTACGTATATACAGTCTCCACACTGCTACCAGCGGGAGAGCGTCTGACCACCACATCCTGCCGCAGCCACGGCTAATAAGCGGGCTCTGGGTGATCTTTTATGTGAGAAAAGTGCCACCACCCTGAGTTCAGATCTACTGTAGCCTTCTTGGAGCCCCCGATTGGGCCCCAGTTCTTCAGCTAAGTTCAATACAAGCATCTGCACTTCGGATGTCATGCTGGTGCACTGTCCCATCTGCAAGTCCACACACCTCCTGCACCTCTGCAGCTATTGGGGGCGTTATGTAGAGTCGCATCCCCAGATTGTGCCAGGTTGGGGGAAATAACTACCCGGATAGGCCAGAATTAAAGTGTCTCCGGGACAGAGCTGGTTGTTATGCAACCGTTCTAGACGCCAATTTGGCCACGCCCCCCTTGACCCTTTTTTTTTTTTGGACAGGTCCCTGGACCACCATTCAGGGTTTTCCTCCTGGGAGGCCATGGACTGTGTGGCCAGTCACACCTACTGAGACTACCCTAAGATCTCCAAGCATGACCGGCACTCCACCTCCTTTCAGATGGTATGCTGCACATTATTACCCAATAGAAAATCCACTGGCTTGACTCACAGCTATCTTAAAGGGACCTGAGACCCTTCCCCCAACCAAAGGGGACCAGAGCCACTGGGTAGTAACTCTTGTGGCTGTCAGCAGTAACCAAACACAAGAGAACAAATGTGCCCTTATCAGATAAACCCTAACTTAGTGCTGAACCACCCTGCCGTGTGCGAGATTACTCTACTGCAGGTGGGTCCTGTTTCTCAGTGTTGTACTGATAGGACCCAACAGGCAGTTGTTTACAAAGAACGGGATAGCCTCACACACCCCAACCCCCCCAGGTATCTTGCTTTATCATTGTCCATCCTGCGTTCTCCACAGCATTCTCTAAGGGCGGGAGGGCCCTCGTCACCAGACCATGGAAAAGAGGGGGGCCGGTTAAAAATCCCTATCACCTACCGAAGGACAACCTAGCTTTCCTGGAGGGTGGTGAAGGGATGATTAAAATATGTAATAGGATAAATGAGACTTAATTATTCTGCTCATGTCCTGCTCAGATCCACATGTGTCAGCCTTTAGTTGGCCCACAAAGAAATTCGGGGACTTTCTTCAGGACAAAACACCCTATGTGACCTTATTTGTATCCCCAATCACAAAATGTTCATACAAGCCCTCCGTGCACACACATACAATACCAGATAACTAATCTCTGGTTGTTTCAGTCAGAAAGCTTTTTCCTTCTTAGGAATGGGTCCTATAAAAGAAACATAAAAAACAGTTATATGTATTTCAACCCTACTAAAAAAAAGGCATAAATTAAAAATACGCAAATGATAATTACAAAGGAACAATCATTGACATAAACGGTTTTCGTAAAAGGTTTAAACCAGGAATCCCACTCCAACTCAGTGCAGGTTGGAGTATATCTGAGTATATCTAAGACTTTGCCTCACTGGGAAAACTATACTCAGCACACCACCCAAAAACCATTTTCCCGCATTTGTAAGGCTGAGAAACATCTCCACATAGGCAAACATGCAGCGGACCATATTTCATAATTTAGGTTTAAACAATTAGCGCTGGAGATGCTACTACAATTAAATAGGATAATTTGTAAAATGCATATGTCTCATCCAGAGTAAAAAAAAAGTCTTACTTGCCCGCAAAGACATCTTTCAAATGCCAGGGTGACCGTGCGTGTTGACAAGATAGTGGGTCTAGTTTTGATCTCCTGGTGGAGAGTTCTGTAGCTTGATATCATAACCTAGTTTGTCATCGTTGGGGTGTTGTTTCCACCAGTGAGTGCCAATAGATGTTTTATTATGCATTTAGTTGGAAGAAATTATATCCGTACTTAGCAAATTATTTATCAGAAGTGAGGAAGATGGAACTGTATCTCACTTTCAAGTCATAAAATGCTGAAAAGGCCAGAATGGGTACCGTGTCCCTCATCAGCATGCATGGCTCAGCGTGCTCCCTGCCGCACCTAAGATTTCATTTTTAGCTAAGAGATTTCATCATTGAGGCAGTATATATGGGCCTTCAGATGATAGGCCCACCGTTGTTCTTTCTCCCGCAGCACTTGGACTGTGTTACTGCTGGGGCAAAGAACAATAGCTTCTAACATAAACCAATTACGATCCCTGTCAGAGTGCTGTTTTTCAGAGTAGTGATTTTTCATGCAGGTGGCACTCTACCTACACTGGATTGTGCTTCAGTGTTCACTGAATCATAGCCAAATATTTCGAGTTGTCATCCCAATGTATCTCTTATTGCAGGGGCAAGCGATCATATACACCACATTCTCAGGGCCGTATTTATACTTTTTGGCGCACAACTGCGCCAACGCAGTTGTGCGTCAAAAAATGTAAGCCGGCTAACGCCATTCCAAAGCGCCATGCGGGCGCCTTATTTATGGAATGACGTTAGCCGGCGGAGCTGACTGGTGTGCGTCAAAAAAAATGACCCACACCAGGCAGCGCCGGCGTAGGGAAAAATGGAGCTTGGGCGTCAAAGAATGGGGCAAGTCGGTCTGAGGCAAAAAATCTCCCTCAACCCGATTTGCGCCATTTTTTTTTACTCCCACCCTCCATTGACATGCCTCCTGTCTTAGCAAAGACAGGAGTCATGCCCCCTTGCCCAATGGCCATGCCCAGGGGACTTATGTCCCCTGGGCATGGGCATGGTCATTGGGCATAGTGGCATGTAGGGGGGCACAAATCAGGCCCCCCTATGCCACAAAAAAAAAAAAAAAATACTTACCTGAACTTACCTTAAGTTCCCTGGGATGGGTCCCTCCATCCTTGGGCGTCCTCCTGGGGTGGGCAAGGGTGGCAGGGGGGGTCCCTGGGGACATGGGAGGGCACCTCTGGGCTCCTTCCGAGCCCACAGGTCCCTTAACGCCTGCCCTGACCAGGCGTTAAAAAATGACGCTAAAGCGGCTGGATGTCATTTTTTTTGACCCGCCCACTCCCGGGCGTCATTTTTGCCTGGGAGTATAAATACGGCGCACATGCCTCGGAGTCATTTTTTAGAAGGGAACGCCTACCTTGCATATCATTAACGCAAGGAAGGTGTCCACGCTAAAAAATGACGCAAACTCCAAGATCTTTGGCGCTAGACGGGTCTAATGCCAAAGTATAAATATGGAGTTAGTTTTGCGTCTGATTTGCGTAAAAAAAAACGACGCAAATCCGGCGCAAACAGAGTATAAATATGCCCCTTAGTGTTACAATTGGTGTGATGTTTTGGCGATCCATGCCAATGTCAATTTCTTTATGTTTGGTGAAAGTACATGCCGAACAGTTGCCACATGGAAAGTAGCCAAATACCAGGGGTAAGCCGTACAAAGTACAGAACCTCTTAGTGGTATTGTTATAGTGGTTGCTACGGGTGCATACCAATTTGTCCCTCAGGCTTGTACTCCGCTTGAAGGAGAATAGGGGGGAGCAGTCATTGCCTTTTTTTTCAGAATGCCCCTATGTTTAGAAATTATCCTTTCCACTTTACGCAGGCGTGAACATAGTTACTCATATCAACCTATCATCCTGTTCTTTGGGTTATGTTTCTAGAAGAGCCTCTCTGTTGTTGTGGGTTCATTTCTTGTGCATTATAGGTGGTGATGTCTGAGCAGTTTTGCTTAATATATAAAAACTGGCCAAATGGTAAATTCTCTCTCATGGACCTAGGATGATGACTATCAAAGCGAAGGAGACTATTCTTGTCTCTAGGTTTTGTGTTGGCTTGTGCTAAGATAGGCCTTAATGAGAATTTATTTGAGTATGACAACACTATCTACCACCCAGTGAAGGGCATTTCAATGGGAAGCACATTTACTCTGCGCTTAGCTTATCTGTACCTCCACCATTTTAAAAGTGAACACATCTATCTAGTTTGATAACTTGTGGGTGTCCCTAAAACTTATGCACTACTTTTCTGGGGTGAGCCCACGTTTGGTGCAAGAATAGTTTCCACTTCATCTGATCATCTAACTCTTGTGTCAGCAGGGTATCCCTCACCAATGTGGGCATGTGTTTTCAGAGACTCGCCCCTAATCCTCTTCTTGGATGCTGTACCTCCTTTGGGTTACCTCATAAGCGGAAAACCATTTGTCCTCCACCACATAGCTAGGCACCAGGTCTTTAGGGGATGTAGGCTCTCTTGTCCCCATTGGACACTGCGGTTGCTACCATTATTGCTAAGCCCTGTGCTTTATTTGGCCTTCGGGTCTAGCTCCCTTCATGGGCCAACAAGATCATTTTTTTACATCTAAGGCTCTCTCAGACCTCTTTTCTTCTGCCAGCATCTTCTCTAGTTCCAGTTGTTTTTCCTCTAAGGCCTTTTTAGCAGCAGCCTCTTCCTTGGCTACCTCCAATTTTAAATTGGTCAGATGCAGCTGGAATGCTGTCCTAGCCCTTCTGTCATCCAGCTCCTCTGTGGATAGACCATTGAAAGACACAATGTTCCCTGCCCTGGTAGGGGGCTCCTACTCTCCAAGGTGCTGCAGCTCAGGACCTGTGCCCAGATCCTTCTCTAGCACCTCCATACCCTCCTCTTCACCCTGGTCCTCTGTTGTGGCCAGCGTCTGGTCGGCCTCACCTTAGGCCCTAATGGCCTTCTGGAGCTCTAGCTTCCAAGTGCTCCTTTTTTGCTGGCAGTCCTTCGTCTTCCAGAATTTTCTGATCTCAGCTGTAGTGTATCTCTCTAACTCGCTAAGCTCAAACTCCGTCCTCACAGGTAGGGTCACAGGTACAGATACTCAACTAGAATAGTAGTGAATCAGGAAAACCCAGAAGAGCCAATCAAGGAGAATTTAAAAAGTTGAGTATGGTTTCAAATTATTTAAATTATTTATATGGGATTTTAGTGTTACACAAAATCACAGTGTGTCACTGTATAAACACAAGTACTGAATCCCACCACTGCACAGCAATATGAGAAATTGGGTTGGCGGTTGAAGGGGAGGGGTGAGCCCTTCTCAAGCAGCAGCCACAGTCCCTGTCAGGGTACACCACAAAAAGACACTAAATTAATCGGTGCTTAACTCTCTGGTAGTTTGTCACAAAAGCATTCAGGCTTAACTCAGAGGCACTGTGTTAAGTATGTATGCAGCACACAAGCAGTAATAAAGTGAAAACACAACGCAAGAAAAATCCAACACCAATTTAGAAAAAGATAGTAATATTGAATACAAAAAATGACATCTGTAGGAAAGTACCATCTTGCCTGGCATGTTACCCCCATTTCTACTGTATATATGTTTGTTTTTGCCTATGTGTCACTGGGACCCTGCTAGGCAGGACCCCAGTGCTCATAATGTATGCCCTGTATGTGTTCCCTGTGTGGTGCCTAACTGTATCACTGAGGCTCTGCTAACCAGAACCTCAGTGTTTATGCTCTCTCTGCTTTTAAAATTGTCACTGCAGGCTAGTGACTAATTTTACCAATTCTCATTGGCACACTGGAACACCCTTATAATTTCCTTGTATATGGTACCTAGGTTCCCAGGGTATTGGGGTTCCAGGAGATCCCTATGGGCTGCAGCATTGCTTTTGCCACTCAAAGGGAGCTCAGACAATTTTTACACAGGACTGTCACTGCAGCCTGAGTGAAATAACGTCCACGTTATTTCACAGCCATGTTTCACTGCACTTAAGTAACTTATAAGTCACCTATATGTCTAACCCTCACTTGGTGAAGGTTAGGTGCAAAGTTACTTAGTGTGTGTGCACCCTGGCACTAGCCAAGGTGCCCCCACATTGTTCAGGGCAAATTCCCCAGACTTTGTGAGTGTGTGGACACCATTACACGCGTGCACTACATATAGGTCAATATCTATATGTAGCGTCACCATGGTAACTCCGAACATGGCCATGTAACATGTCTATGATAATGGAATTGCCACCCCAATACCATTCTGGTATTGGGGGGACAATTCCATGCATCCCCGGTCTCTAGCACAGAACCCGGGTACTGCTAAACTTGCTTTCCAGGGTCTCCACTGCAGCTACTGCTGCTGACAACCCCTCAGACAGGTTTCTGCCCCCCTAGGGCCTGGGCAGCCTGGTCCCAGGAAGGCAGAACAAAGGGTTTCCTATGAGAGAGGGTGTTACACCCTCTCCCTTTGGAAATAGGTGTGAAGGGCTGGGGAGGAGTAGCCTCCCCAGCCTCTGGAAATGCTTTGATGGGCACAGATGGTGCCCTCTCTGCATAAGCCAGTCTACACAGGTTCAGGGATCCCCCAGCCCTGCTCTGGTGCGAAACTGGACAAAGGAAAGGGGAATGACCACTCCCCTGACCAGCACCTCCCAGGGGAGGTGCCCAGAGCTCCTCCAGTGAGTCCCAGACCTCTGCCATCTGGGATGCAGAGGTGTGAGGGCACAATGGACAGCTCTGAGTGGCCAGTGCCAGCAGGTGATGTCAGAGACCCCTCCTGATAGGTGCCTACCTTTCTCAGCAGCCAATCCTCCTCTGTGGGGTATATATAGGGTCTCTCCTCTGCGCTATCCCTCAGATAACGAATGCAAGAGCTCACCAGAGTTCCTCTGCACTTCTCTATTCCACTTCTGCCAAGGATCGACCGCTGACTGCTCCAGGACGCCTGCAAAACCGCAACAAAGTAGCAAGACGACTACCAGCAACATTGTAGCGCCTCATCTTGCCGGCTTTCTCGACTGTTTCCTGGTGGTGCATGCTCTGAGGGCTGTCTGCCTTCACCCTGCACCGGAAGCCAAGAAGAAATCTCCTGTGGGTCGACAGAATCTTCCCCCTGCTAACGCAGGCACCAAACTTCTGCATCACCGGTCCTCTGGGTCCCCTCTCATCCTGACGAGCGTGGTCTCTGGAACACAGGAGCTGGGTCCAAGTGTCTCCCACAGTCCAGTGGCCCTTCTAACCAAATTTGGTGGAGGTAAGTCCTTGCCTCCCCACGCCAGACAGTAATCCTGTGTACTACGTGATCTGCAGCTGCTCGGGCTTCTGTGCACTTTTCCAAGACTTCCTTTGTGCACAGCCTAGCCCAGGTCCCCAGCACTCCGTTCTGCTTTGCCCAACTCGCTGAGTTTGACTCCGACGTCGTGGGACCCTCCTTTGTGGCTCTGAGTCAACCGTTGTCCTCAGATCTTCTAAGTGCCCGTTCAGGTACTTCTGCGGGTGCTGCCTGCTTCTGCAGGGGCTCTCTGAGTTGCTGAGCGCCCCCTCTGTCTCCTCCTCCAAGGGGCGCCCTCCTGGTCCTTCCTGGGCCCCAGCAGCACCCAAAATCCTCAACCGCAACACTTGCAGCTAGCAAGGCTTGTTTGCGGTCTTTCTGCGTGGAAACAACTCTGCTTCCTCCAGCACGCCGTGGGACATCTTCTGACCAAAGAAGTTCTTGGCACCTTCCGTTGTTGCAGAATCTTTGGCTTCTTCCACCCAGAGGCAGCCCTTTTGCACCTTCATCCGGGGTTTAGTGGGCTCCTGCCCCCCTGGACACTTGCGTGACTCTTGGACTTGGCCCCCTTCCTTTACAGGTCCTCAGGTCCAGGAATCCATCTTCAGTGTTTTGCTGGCAGTCGTTGTTCTTGCATAATCCCCTATCTCGACTTTACTGCCTTTCTGGGGTAGTAGGGTAACTTTACTCCTACTTTTCAGGGTCTTGGGGTTGGGTATCTTGGACACCCTTAGTGTTTTCTAACAGTCCCAGTGACCCTCTACAACCTACACTAGGCCTGGGGACCATTCGTGGTTCGCATTCCACTTTTGGAGTATATGGTTTGTGTTGCCCCTAGGCCTATTTCTACCTATTGCATTTTATTGTGATTCTACATTGTTTGCACTACTTTTCTAACTGTTACTTACCTGTTTTTGGTTTGTGTACATATAATTTGTGTATATTACTTACCTCCTAAGGGAGTGTATCCTCTGAGATACTTTTGGCATATTGTCACTAAAATAAAGTACCTTTATTTTTAGTAACTCTGAGTATTGTGTTTTCTTGTGATATAGTGCTATATGATATAACTGGTATAGTGGGAGATTTGCATGTCTCCTAGTTCAGCCTAAGCTGCTCTGCTATAGCTACCTCTATCAGCCTAAGCTGCTAGAACACCTCTATTCTACTAATAAGGGATAACTGGACCTGGCACAAGGTGTAAGTACCACAAGGTACCCACTATAAGCCAGGCCAGCCTCCTACAACATCCAAATGAATTAAATTCCATCAGTAGAACTAGGCTTGTGATTTTATAAAGTTTTAAGTGAAAACTGAAAAGATCAGAGTGCCAGTCGTGGGCATCTAGTTGAGAAAGTCTAGGGCAAAATCAAAAGTTATGGCTGTCCACAATGGAAAGCGGTTCAGGTACACAAGGTGAATTGGGTCCGGTCTTGGCTTACCTTCGAACTTAGAAGAAATTTTGAAGGAAAGTTCCTGAGAAAGTAAAGTTGGGCAGGGCAGCTGGCAGTCTCCAAGCAGGCGGAGACATCATTGCTGGGTAGTGGCTGAACAAAGTCACGATGAAGATTTCTACTTTCGGGTTTTGTCACTTTTTTAAAAGTTATTTAGGATTTTTCTTCCCTGGTGTCTAGGTCTAGGTCTAGTTCTGTCACATAAGGTGGTCGTAATCTCTTGATGCAATCATGATTTGTGCATGATTTATGTACAAGTCTGCTATTTAGGCGTTCCAGTCCTGGTCTCTTATTGAAATGCTGTGATGTGTTTTAGAATTTAGTGCAGCTAACAGTCCATTTTACATGAATTTCTAAATTTGTTTGTGATTATTGGTCATGCTTTAATTCTGCATCCGTTCTCAATTCCCTGAATTTTAGGGTCGTTAGCTCAAGCGCTGTATGCTGCTGTAATCTCTCTGCACGCCCATGACTGGGCTTGCCTTTGAAAAATCGCTTGATTTTATTTGTGAAAGGCATGCATAGGTCATGACTTTTCCGGTGTTTAGCCCTCCTCCAGCGCACTGGCCAACTACTGAAAACATACAAGGCTTCATGTTTTCATCATGATTTCTGCACTACTTTTTCTTTTTATTTCCTACTCAGCGTGATCTCGCTGCACATTTTCCTATACGTTTGACTGCAAGCGAACTTCTGTTTCATTTTGTGTGCTCCTTCACACTCATGGCATGGCGCTTTAAATCGAGTCGCTTATGTAAAACTGTATTACTTTTCATTTTCATTTTATGTGGCAATAAAAGTCCGGTTAGGGCTTTACAACGCTAATAGCTCTAAGTCAAGCAAATGCGAGACCCATTGCATTGCAAATGCTTGTTTTTTCTACTCTTGTGCTTAATGCTGTCCTTTAATGCCAGTGGTAAATGCCAGTTTCTTTGTTTTTCTCATGTGACCAGCGCAGGCTCCTTTCATTCAGTTTTAGAGAATGACTTCCGATTTTAGGATTTGCTGGCCAAAGGTTATTAGTGTTATGCAAATAATGTCCAATTGGTCCTCTGTTCGCAGCAAAAATCGCAACAGTGAGTCCCTAGGTCAAAAAGCCAACGAGAGAAGCTGCAGTCATTAGGCAGAAACAATGGTTATTACCTGCCAGTTCCTACGTTTCCGTTGGCGCGAGTCTGTAGGGCAGGTTTGTTCCCTGGAGGCCAATGAGTGGCTGAGCCATCCATCAGCCGTGGCAGCCAGTAGTGACGCCATCAGCGCTCCTTGGAGTGGCTCTGAATGATGCATGTGATGAGTGAAGAAGCTGCTGACGGAGGAAGAAACATTGCTTATTCAGTGATGATTACTTGCCTACCTTAGGAGTCTGGCGTTTATAATTTTTGGGATGTCATTAAAGCAGCCAGTGTCGTGTATAAACACCTTACTGGCATTTACGAAATTGATGCGTGTTATCCTATTTACAGTACCTCATGAATATCCTGAGTCCTATTTTAAAATGTGTTCTCTGTACTTTCCTTCCTGCTGCGTTAGATTATAATCTCAGTTCATGGTTATATTTGTGTTTAAAATGCCTTACCTTGAAACAGGGACAGCAATTCACGGATCATTCCTCTTACAAAGTGTCTTATGGCTGATTTGTTTCATTATATATTTTTAGCGCTGCTGGTTGTTCGTGCTCTCCCCATAGCCACCCCGAAAGACATATATTTCTGCTGCATTCAACAAAACAAGCATTGGCAACCCCAGTAGGGCTGACTATGTTATAAGTGAAAGTGCAAACATAGGCTAGCAGATAAAAGCCGGACCTACCGGTTTTGCCAATGTCAGCTTGACTTTGTTTCTGGTGTTATAGATGGTTAATAAATGCAAGTTGTGGTCGTAGATGAGATTGCGTTATGCATGCTTGAAGTTTATGTAAGACTGGCATTCCCTCTTGAGACATGCCTATTTGTGCCCTTTGGCCAAAAGCAATAACAAGTCATTGCACCAAAACTCATTTAACCTTCTCCCACGCGCACAGTGGAAAACAGGGGCACTTGCATTTTCACTATAGCATGTCAGCAAAGACTGAAGGTATGGAATAGTTCTCTGTTGGAGCCCGAGACTCGGGGTTAGGAAAGCAAGTATTTCTGGCTGATAACTGTTGAAAAAGTAAACACCAGAAAAAGTACAACAGAGAGGCCAATGAAGGTGATAAGATGTGCATTGCTAACCTCATAACTGCACTCAACAAGTACCATTTCATTTGGAAATACTGGTTTTGCTTGGACAATTCTGGGCAAGTGCAGCATTCCTAGGTAAGAAATTATCAACCCTTATGATGTCTACAAGTAATATATGTGCGGTGTCTGTGCAAAACAACAAAATCTGATTAAAAAACGTTAAGAAGAAAATGAAGTAATTGCAGGAGTGACAGGGAAGCCATCAAAGAGAGGAAAGGGCTTCAGAGATAAGACAAAAATTGTGAAAAATGCAAAAGAAGTTGCGCTTTGTCCTCTCTATTTGCAATCACCGACTGCAGCTTCTGCTTGAGGAGAAAGAAGCATGGGGGACCCTGGATTTTATGGAGCATTTCAGCTATGCTCTAAACGAGGTCGATAAATCTTTTCACTCCTGCAGGAGGGGGTAACAGTGATTAACATAACAATCAATCAACATTTAATTTACAGTATGTACAATTTGGCCACACACTGAGAACCCAACTTGGAAATGAAGTTAATGGGTTTTATTACAACCTTATGTTCAGGTTAATGTAGACAATTCTCAAAAACAAGATGTAGAGGTACAGTAACACCATTGAGTGTCACAACCTCTGGTAAATGTGCAATCTGAATAACACTAAACAAACTAAACACTCAAAACACCAATAACAGCACTTGGTACTCAGTAAATAAGTGGTGTCCAACGCGTCTAAGCATTAGTGCATCCTGAAGTCATCTAAATAGTTAGCTAAGCAATGGGAGTCCCTCAAAGATAGTGAGTCACTAATTGATATGTGCTGGGCTACAAAACATGGGGACAAAAGGTAAAAAGAAAACAAAGGACAAAAAGAAGTTGGAAAAGTGACATCTGGGGCTAAATGATCCTAACAATGGGTGACAAAAAGTAAGTAAAGAGGGAATGTGTCAGCATCTCAGAAGTGATAGAGTGAACCGTGGTAACAATTTACCTGTGTTCGGACGCTCTTTAGGCCGATGGATCTTTTGACTAAGTGGGAACTCTCTGTACTCTTAATCGATCAATCGCATCAAATCAATAATCAATAACGTACATAAGCAATACCTTGATCAACATAACAGTTAATGATTAATCCAGAATACATTTCGGCGAACCCTGACCTATCAGTCAGGAATAACCACACCAGTTTATTGCAAAGTTAGTGAATTTATTTCCCTATATTAACAAAGCTAGCACAATATAAATGTGTCTCAACACCAAATGATAAACATAAATGAACATTAATAGCTGTCCATATCGTCGAAACAAGTGTAATCTATGTAGCATTTGAATCACAAGGCATTCGATAATGGCAATGCAAAGCACTAATACGATAATCTGTAATGGGCTAATTGCGTACATTTAGTCAGCATAACAAGATCTCAAATTGCATCGTGCAACATATGGAATCCTCATCTGTCCTCAAATTAGCATCAGCATGTGGGACTTCATGCAAAACAATTTAGCAACATTAATTTAGAAAAAACTCCTAACTAGGGATCTTATCAAAATCAGCAGTTGGTTACCTAAAAGAAACACAATGCAATTTTACAATTTCCTTTCATATTTACCAATTACGATCAGCGTACAAGGAAGTCTTCGTCTCACAGGTACCGTTTCTCGATCAGCATGGGACTGGACAAAGGGGCAAGGGTGGACGGGGCAATTGCCTCACGGCGGCAAAGTTAAGACTACTACTTCATGCAAAGGGACAAATCAAAGTTAAAGTCTCTAGGGCAAGAATCATTAAAGTCTCTTTCTCTCGACTAGAGAAAGCATCAAAGTCTCTCAAAATGGCGTCGCAGCAAAGTGGGCCATAATAGCTACGAAGTCTGCAAAATGGCGGGATGTCCAATAATGGAGAGAGAGAGCTTTCCTCTCGTGCACCTGGGTTTTATAGACAATAGTTCAAGTCCAGTAGGGTCTCCATTGGAGAGTTCATAGGTTAGCTTCAAATTGTCCAATCAAAAACGACAGTTCTCAAGCTTTTACTTAAGCATACATTATCCTTGGAGATGGGTACGCAAATCGCAACATTGTCTACCAATTAGCTCACTTTCAGAGCCTCCATTGTCCGCACCTGCAAGTCGACCTTGAATTAAAGAGAAAATATGCCATGCTGGCACGAAACTTTAAGATAAGCATGTGAACAGTTTCTGTGGAAAAGTACAGCTTCAAGCAGAAATACACGTTTAATAGCACATTGGAAAAAATACGAGCATCTAAACCGTGAGACCAGGCCACTAGGCCAAAGCCTCCTCTAAAGTAATGCTAAGCTAACGCATTTCAAACAAGCAAATCGTAGCACACGTTTATGATTATGTCAGATTAGTGCAATTCTAATACACTACGTTATATAAAGCACGCGTATAATGTTGGCAAACTACTCTGAGGGCACATTTTGTCCCCGTACAATCTTTATTAGTTCGGTTAAAGTCACACATGATTATTTCACACTACGTTTATGCGTTAAAAAATCAAAACCTTCATTTTCTGCTTCATCAGAAGCTTGGTCAAGAGTCTTCTCATGGGTCAAAATAATCCTAAATTCTCTCAGCAAGCATCTGGGAAAGTGCGGGGCAAGGGCAAAGAGGACTGTACCTCTCAAATTCCAAGGGATCTTTCCTACTGCAACTGACTGAAAACAATAAATTAAATCCCAAAGTGAAAGATGATTTGTCCATTGGTAACACCATATGGATCAGAGGATTTCATTGTCCAATAAATTCACATCATATGACAGGTATATGTAACATCCATGCAAGTTCTCAAGACCGTCCTGGGAAGGTGTCTGTCGTTGGTGTCCTGTATAACTTTGCAACATACTGAATAGAACTAGTCTTCACATTCTCTGTTTCCCCATGTACTGTCTTCAAGGTTAATTTCTCAGGCACTCTGTGAATAAAACAATAGCATATCTATTTCCAAACTAACATTTCATGGGAACAACATCCGAAAAGAAATGACATGTTAGTAGAAAATAAAAACAGTTCTCCCACATCTCATGAGACTGGGGCCAGGCAGGGCTACCATGACTTCACTAAGACAAAATTAAAAGGCATGCTTTATTGAGATTAATCAGGTATATACATTTCTCAATTATAAAACTGTCAATATTAATTCTTGTTTAACTTCATATTACAGTAAATTGCAAAAGTGAAATGACTTGTTAATACATATCAGTAAATATGACGAGGAAATACAATTTTCAACATTAGCCTGTGACATTTAGGACACACCTGTTATGAAAATCATTATTGTTTCAATTATAACTATTCCTAATTTCAAAAGCAGACATTGGAAATCAAACTCAATGATTATATTTCAATTAATATGGTTATACCACACACATTTAAATTTTACACTACAGTGAATGCACCTCAATATAGACTTTTAGTGCACCACTTTACAATTAGCTTGTTGTCAATCCACACAATATAATATCAATATGGTTACATATAGGTCAACAATGTGATGTCAGAGGTGACAGTCAAATCTCAGCTGCACCACTGTGTAGACACAACTTCAGGAGATTGGAAAGAGAACATACCTGGGAACAAGCAAAAGACAGAACAGTATTTAGTATTGTGACCAGGATTAGTTATTGTAATAAGTCTTGGACACAGACACAACTTAAGGGGAATGAAAAGAAAAGCAATATTGGACTTTATAGAGGAGATAAGTTATATTTTGCCAAATTCCATCTCGTCATGGTGACCAAAGTCTACGGCTTCAACCGCTACTGAGCAGTGGGAGAGAACAAGAAATAGGGCACAAACAGAGGAGGCCTACAGCACATCCTATTTACTCCCCTCAAAAGCAGCCAATTGACAAGTAGAATTGTGGCTTCTGATGCACGAGCTCAATGGAAATACTTTCTCCCTTTTTAGTTAGCATGAACATTGTACTGCATTTTGTTACTTTTTGTGGACAAGCCTTGTATTGAAGATGCCTTCTGCGTTCACCAAATAGTCCAAGCCAGGTGCTCCTATTCCTAAAATCAATGCTAATCTTCTATTGCAATGGAAGTGCTCCTGAGGAGGAATATTACACCTGATAGCCAAAGGCATGTGGTGAGAGATAAATACTCCTCTGAAGCTATGGCTTTCCGTCTATTTTAGAAAAGCAGAGAAATTAGGTTTGACAGACATTGAAGCTTGTCATGTATGCCAGACTTAACAAGCATTTGCAATGCAATAGGTCTCACATTTGCTTGAGTTAGAGCTATTGGCATTGTAAATTCATAAGTGGACTTTTCTTGCCACATTAATTGGTCATCCCTGCCTCATAAGTTTGTCTTTTCCCAGGATATAATCCTTGTGGCCCTTCATATAACTGAAGCACTTCTGTTTAAAATCCCTTGAACAAGTGACAGTGATGGGCGTGAGGTGGGCGTGGTTCAAAGTTCACAATACTTACAACAGGTCAAAGCACTTGACCTACAAATAGATGATTGGGAAGGACTTTGCTGGGATTTAACTTGTTACCTGCAGCCATCTTTGTGGCAGGTATCAGGGGCAATCAATAGCCTTTAATTTAGAACCCTGTACTAGTCTGCCTGTGTTCGGGGAGTTCCTTTACAGTAATTAGATATTTGTCCTCAACTTTCGTTCCAAGCTAAGTTTTGTAGCTATGCATTTTACTTTTTGTATGTTTGTTTATGGCTTTATTTACCGATAAGCTGTATATCTGTATTTAGCTTCTTTTGCCAGTTACTTCTCCTAGGGCCGATTAGGAGTGCCCATACATGTGCTGAGATATTTATGGCACCTAATAAATACCAATAGTGCTGGGCAAAGCATTCCAGAAGTCAGTAGACATTCAATAAATGGAAAACATGCTGTTCCTACACACATGGTATTTTATCGCCCCTTGTATCCTAGGCATAAGTTTGAATCTTTTTTTTCGTTTCTCGTGAAGTATCATTCTCTGCCCTGGTATTTGGTGGTGTTCTCTAGGTACCTACGTTTTTGTTGTACCATTTGTTGATTTTGTATATTTTTGACTAACACCATTTGGGGATGTGTTTCCGGACTTATGAATGGAATGTTACCTTCCTAAATTGGATTGTCCAGTCTTTGTGCCACTAGGTGGAGGCCCGGATCCAAAGGTAGACACAGGCGCACATTAGATAGTGTTGTTATCCTTTTTCAGTATATAAAAATAAATGCCCAGCTTTGTTTCATTGATCGGATTTTATTGTACTGAGTGCCTCATTCTGGTTTCTGAGGTTGGCAAGTGTGGATTTGCTTCCATTTCCACTCAACAACATAGTTAAACTCGTCATAAGATTCACAACAAAAATAAAGCTTCAACTGCAGAATGCTTTCCAACTCGGCCACGTTGAAGATGAAAATAATTACCCTTTTAAAGACGTTTGGGGATTTAAGAGTATGTCCAACAAGTATTTTTTTTTTTACATGGAAACAAACCTGTATCTCGCAAAAGCAACACCACAGAGCAGTAAACCTGTTGTGCAAGCTTTCGGGGGAAGGGGTACATGAGCACCTTAAAACGCTGTGACTAACAACTCTGTTCATGAATCTGAAGTTAAAGGCCCGGACAGAACATTAAACAATCACCAATCTGCAGGCAGCAAAAAACAGTTTAAAATAAGCGGGGAGGGTTTCAAGTGCTAAACAAGAGAGAAGCTTGACCTAAAACATTTAAAAAAAAAAAAAAGTCCAGAAGCCATCCATAAAACATGGATGTTGCGTATGTTAATAGTAGTTGGCCGGTGCTCTCAATGAGAACTAAAGACCCAAAAAGACATGATCTATGTATGCTTTTGACAAATGACATCAAGAGAATTTTAGAAGGAAAGCCCACGAACGAATGAAGGTGACATGGGCGTGGTCAAAGCCCAACAGAAAGATGACAACAGGTTGGAAGCACTCGACCTAAAAAGGATTTCTTTTCTGCTTCTCAAAAGAGAGAGAGCAGCCTTGACAACTTCTAGATGGCTCTGTGTCCAATCAATAGATAACTGCAAGAATGTCAACATGAAAATAAAGGTTTTGGCTATAATTACACTTTAAAGAAAATTGCAAAGGGAGATATTTCTAACCTACACAAAAAGGTATGCCAATATTATAGTATCTTTATGGCAAGGTTCAACTGTCTTTGAGATAACTTTAAAACAAAATGGAAATGATAAAATGTAAAACCATGGTAGTGAACTGCATTTTTCAGGTGCACAAGACTCCTTTAAGCGCCAAGAACCTTTTCAAAAGTCATAAGAAGTTGGCACTGTGTGAGACTGCTTTAGGTATACCCAATGGTTTTGTGCTTTCTATCTTTCCTGGGCTGACAGGCAGGGACTTTGGAGACAGATGTCCTAAGAATCAATACGCAAAAAGTTTTCACAAATTGTGCACTGACGTTTCTAAAATCAATTTTGATTTTGTGAACTGACCTATGCACTTTAAGGTCGGTTTGCAAAATCACAATTTGGACTGGATTGCAGTTATACATACCTCATTACTATTCATGAAGAAAGTTGCAAATTGGTGCTCAATCCGACTGGATCTACGTACCTCATTACTATTGATGAAGAAAGTTGCAAATTGGTGCTCAATCCGACTGGATTCCATCACAGGGATAGTAGCTTGCTAGGCTCAGCTGACAGCCATGTATGTGGTGGCATTTAATTTAAAATAAAGTATTTTTTAATGCAGCCCATTTTCCTTAAAGCAGACAGGGCAGCATTAAAAAATACTTTTAAAAAACCCTGGAGGAGGAATAATGCACCTAACAGCTAAAGGCATGAGGTGAAAGATAAATATTTCTCTAAGGCTGTCTCTGTATATTTTAGAGAAATAGACTCAGCTTTGACAGACAGCTCAAGCTGTCTTAAAAATCATACCTAAAAAGGCTTTCCCTTCTGCTTCTCAAAGGAGGGGGACAGCCATGACAAATTCTAGATGGCTGTGTAGACAATCACTAGATGACTTAAATAAATTCAACATTAAATTAAATGTTTGGTGAATAATTATACTTTAAAGAAAATCAAAAAGACAGGTATGTTCAATGAAATAAATGTGAAACCATGGTCTTGATATGTACTTTTCACATGCGCAAGGCTGCAAATAAACACCAAGTGCTGTTTCAAAATGTGTAATAAGCCAGCACTATACAGGACTGCTATTGGTATACACAAGGGGGGGAGGGGCGGAATATATGTGTGTGTGTGAGATTAGCCCAAGGAAGATCAGTTCAACCAGGGAATTTGGGGACAGTTGTACTAAGTATTGATTCATAGAAAGTGGTCACAAATTGTGCACTGAATTTTTGCAAATAAGTTTTGATTTTGCAAACTATCCTACATACTATTAAGTTGGTTTGCCCAGTCACCATTTCGACTGGTCCGCAATTCAACACACCTTATTAATAATACTGAGGAAAATTGCGACTCTGTCCGATTGGATGCAATAACTGGTTGGTGGTCTGCTAGGGTCAGTAGACAAACATGGTTGTGATTATATTTAAATAAAGTAAATCTTTTTTAAATGCAGCACATTTTCCTTAAATAAAATGGGGCTGCAGTAGAGAAAAATTAAAATCTTGTTTTGATGAATTCTTGTAACAGCAGATTCCTCACCTTTAGCATATTCCTTAGTCTTCATGCTGTATCCAAATGTTTTCATGGTAGTGCTCATGTGTACCATTAGGTAGCATCATGTGGCTCCATGTGGATGTTGTTCTGCTCCAGAAGTGATGGAACGGAGCCACATATAAGCACCCGCCTGCACGCCAATGTCCGTTCCCTTTTTTTCATGCCTGCGAATGCAGATCTGGAGCTCCACTCCCTTTTTCATCAATTTAGCAGGGCAGATTTATTCAAACTGAATTCCAGAGTGCAAAGGAAGTCTGCTCCCACCTAAAACGATAATTTTCAAACTATGCTGTGACTGCCATAAGCAGATATTGGTGATGGGCCCACACAAGATATGCTTCTGGTATTTGGGCTTAGGCATGACTCCAAGTTGTGTGAGAAATGTGCCCTTGGTGCACCTGAAGGCATTTCAAGACAGCTGAGTAAAGCTTTACATTGCTGAACAAGGAAAGAAGTCACTTAAGACCCACATAAGTCTAGGGTTCAGATATCTTCCTGCTTTTGAGGCTAATCCTGTGACATGTTGTCTTCACAGTAAAGGTCATCTTATAAGTCGAAGTCCGAATGGAAGTGCAAACACAAGAAGGGGAAGCAGGAATTAACCTCAACCTGCCACCATCTAAAGGGAAGTCACAAGAGTGTCAAGAGGCCACTCAATCTCATTTCCTATCAAGGAGATGATCCTACAGTTACTCCTGACGTACCCTGAGTTTCCATTTCATCAGCAACATTGAAGCATGTAGAGACCTTTTGAAGAGGCCAAGCTGCAGATTTTTGCCACTCTTTCAGCTCCCTATAGCTATCCTTCAGGACTCAAGGATCTACAGTAGTCTCTAATCAGCTTACTGCCAGTGGATGCTTACTCTGCAGTGCCTGAGCCCATGGAGCGCATTTTGGGTTCCGCACTGACTCCTATGCTGACTTCCATTCTGGTTCCAAGACCTGCTATGGTCCCTTCTTTGTCAGCACCTGTCCTGACATTGCTGGTGCTGAAGGTGGATCCTTTGCCATTCCAGTGTCCGACATCATTCCGAATCCATCTGAACTCTAAGCTGAATCTATCTCAACCCCAACTGTGGTCATGCTTCGACTCCACTGCAGCACACCCAATTCTCGTTCAATCTGATTCAGACAAAACAGTTTTGCTACCTTGGAGCTGTCTGTAGGTGCTCCACCAGCTTTTCCATTCAGATGTTGACCAGAATTTGCCGTTACTTGGAAATGGCAATAGAAATGATGGGGATGATTTACCTCAACATTATTATGATGACAGTATATTGCAGGCTCACAGGAGGTTTTGTGAGCTTGATATGTCCCCTAGTACAGGATTGATACCCCCCCCCCCTTGTGCTACCAACAGATGAGAGTGCTTCCTTTGACATAGTTATCAGATGTGTGGCTGAGTTCTTGGATTTAGAACTTCCACCTATTAAGGCTAAAACAAATGTGTTTACTGACGTTTTTCAGACTGGGTCATCTTTTGCGACTTTACTACTGTTCAGTGAAGTCCTAACCAACACCCCTTTGGGCACCTTACTTTTGTCCACAAGTGGCCAGATGCCATGACTGCCTCCTGAAGATCCTGATTTTCTTATGCAACATCCTGCGTCCGAGAGTTTGGTGGTCCAAGCTTCCATCAGCAAGTTGAATCCGAATTTGTTACTACCGACTCCCTTGTCAGGAAGTCAAAATGGAGTGAGGTGGTTGGGAAGCAGATGTTCTCTTCAGCCTGCCTAGCCTTGAGTTCAGTGCATGCCACTTGTCTACTAGGTCATTATCTCATTCCCAATGGGACAGAGGAATTCATATCTTATTTGGTTGAAACTTTTCAGGATAGTAAGGATGCAACCAAATATAGAATTCTAGTCAGCATAAATACTACAGATTGTTTAGGGCTAACAGTTGGCACTGGTGTGGTGCTTTGTCACCATGTGTGGATGAGAGCCACAAGTTTTTCTGAAGATGTGCAGGCATCCTTCATGAATATGATTTTTGATGCAACACAGCTTTTTGGGGAAAAAACAGTTTCTGCTTCTGAGCTCTTCAGTGAGATCTGGGCCGTGGAATGTTGTTTCACACCCTGCCTCATCATTTATGGTCCTTCTGGGGCTACCCAGAAGTTTGGTGTGTGGGCAGCCCGAAGCCCGCGGTCCCCGCTGCAGTTATCTCAGACCTTTTGTGGCATTGGATAAGCCAGACAAATGCAGGTCATCTGGAGCACTGATCTTCCACTTCTCCTTCCCCTATGACATCAGCCTCCAAACCACTTTAGTTTGCCCTTAGCGGCACATAACCACCCAGTGGGAGGCAGGATTCAACATTTTCAGCCAGGGTAGCAGTTCATCACATCCAACAGATCGCCCAGCAGATATGCCCTTCTGTTTCTTTCCAGCCCGCCACAGTTTCCACCCATATCAGATTAGATCTCAGAGGAGCACTTATCTACTTTATTGCAAGAGGTACGAGGTTTACTGTCCAAAGGGGCCATTGAAAGGTGCCAGCCTCAGAGATAAGGACATGTTACTTCCGCAATTTTCTTGTGCCAAAAAAGAAAGGTGACCTTCATCCTATTTTACATCTTCATCCTCTGAATGTCTTCCTGTGGAAGGACAAATTCAAAATGCTCACACTGGCCCAAGTTCTGTCTGTCCCGGTTCCGGGCAACTGGATGGTAGCCTTGGACCTGCAGGATGCATACTTTCTTGCGCCCATCCTACAATCCCACGGACGTTAATTGCATTTCAAGGTTGGCCAGGAACAGTTTGCTGTGCTCCCCTTTGACCTTAACAGTGCTCAATGGGTGTCCACAAAAATGATGTCGGTGATTACTACCCTTCTTTGGAGGTGGGAATACCAGTTTTCCCCAACTTTAGTGACTGTGTGTTGAAGGCAGGCAGGCTGTCTCTCCACTGTCAGTGGTAGACCATCTCCAGATGACAAAGAGAGAGAACCTCCTGACATTAATGGGGCTCTTTAATAGCAGGCCAAAGTCATGTTTAAGTCCTTTGTCCTTTGCAGAGACTTCCATTAGTAGGAACTGTTCTGGACACTGCAATTCAGAAGATGGCCTTTCCTCCATTGCAACTAGAACAGGACATTTGGGCTACGATCCCGCTTAGGGACTCCTAGACCTGTTGGTCTCATTCATCCTGCTTGTTCATTTCACCAGATGGCATACGTGGGCTCTGCAATGGGATCTGGATCCTCAGTGGACCCAGCACCAAGGAAACCTGCTGGATGTCATCCAGGTGTCTACTGCAACTTGATCAGCAACAGACCCTTCTTCCTTTACCATCCAGAGCTGTTGGCAGTGACGGATGTGGAAACCTGACTCTACATAAACCTGTTGCAGTTGTGGGCCATTTTCCAGGCATTTAAGGCCTCCCTGTCGTATGTCATAGGCAAGCTGGTGCAGTTTTTCATACAACATCACTGCCACGTGGTACTGCAACAAGCAGTGTAGAGTGGGGTTCTGGGTCCTGTGCCAAGAGGCTCTATGCCTAATGAGGTGGGTGGAGTGTCAGGGCATTTCCCTGATAGTAAACCACCTGGTGGAATCTTTAAATGCCAGGTTGGGCCAACTCAGTTGGCGGTGGCTGGCAGATCATGAAGTGTGGTTGCATCCTGAGGTGGCACAGACTTTCTTCCAACACTAGGGAGAAATCTGACTGGGAGAAACCTCTGAGCATTGCATTCCCTAGAAGGCTCTCTCTTGGAGACTCATTCAACCCAGAGTGGAGTATAGGACTCCTGCATGCCTCTCCGTCACTGCCTCACCAGCCAGAGTTCTGAGAAAATCAGGAACAGCTTGACCCAAGTCATCCTATTGCCTCTGGATTGTGAAAGGAGAGTGTGGTGCCTGGGACTTCTGAGCATGAGCATCTGTCCACTGGCCATGCTTTAGCTTCTGGAGTATCTTCTTTTGCAGAAGCAGGGCAGGGTTCTGCAACAAGCCTGTGCAGTCTACTCTTCCATGCTTGGAGATGGAGTGTCTGCATGGGTGATACTGCTTTGGTTTCTATTCTAAAGGTGAGGAATATGCAATTAGAAGTATCCATCAGAAGACCAAATGACTTACCTTCAGTAATTATCTTTCTTGTGGATTCTCTATCTAGCCTCTGATTCCTCACTGCTCTTCTACCTCCCTGTTCTGTGGAATGGTCTCTTTTTACCATCTAAAAGGTCCCAAATTATAAATATTCAAGGAGTACCTCCAATTGTTTTTTGCTCTGCATCATGGGCATGGAAAGAGTCAAATAAGAAACTGACGTTGACTCACAGGGGTGTTACTTATAAGCTGCTGTGCTCTGTCACTTCTGGGGTGGAATGAAGTCAACACGGAGCCACACCATACCACCTAAATGGCCCAGAAGCACTGTTAGGAAAACATCCACATCCAGTCTGGTAAATGTGGGATATTCTAAAGGTGAGGAATCTGCGGCTAGATAGACTAGAGTATTCACTGGAAAGAGTGTAACAAAAGGTAGACTTAGAGTTGGCTGTTGTTCCCAGGACTACGGCCCACTCCCAAGTAATTTGTTTCACATTCACAAAGGAGAAGAATCCAATTGGACCCTTTGCAAAGGAGTCGCTGCCTTTTTAGCGGAGTCTGTAACCTATCAATGGTTTGCATCTGAAATTGCAGATGCAAACCAACCATTGATCCATAGCATTCCAAATCACAATTTCCTAAGCACACAACTCCCAAATTGCGGCTTGGTATGTATTTCTAAATCCATTTGCTGATTTGACAAGCACTTACTGAAGAGCAAACTTGGTTTAGTACGTACCAAAAAGACATATAGCTGTTGAAAACCCTGTGATTTACAAAATCGGAGTTAGCAACCAATAAATGACTTTATGCACCTGGCCAATTCTATAATATTCCCTAAAGTGCCTAGCACAGTGCTTCAGACAGTGTGGAAGGCAAGCACATGTCGGGCTACCAGGCCCAACACCTGCAGCACGAGAGAGGTAAGCATCAACTTGTCTGCTACACAATGCCAACTGCACAAACTGATTACTACTCAGACAAATAAAATTACTGATAGTAACCCATATTATTTTGTGTGCTTGGTAAGAACTAGTAGAGAAATAAACACATATGCATTCTCATTGTAGATCCAAAACACAGAGGGCCTAAATTAGATTTAGATTTCACCAGACGGGTTACTCCATCACAAACAAAAAGTGGCATTAGATATAATGCCCTTGCAACATAGCAGATGGATATCTGTCATGTTTGTGATGGGTCGTCCACTGAACTCTAAATTAGGCCCAACGTTCTTTACTCAGTTCTACCCAGTACTGCACTCCAACCCAGAATGGTGTGTTGGTGCTCTTTGGTGGTGTACAATAATGAAGCAATGTGCTTAGATTCTGAATAAGGTAGTCAGCTGAATGGCTTTTGCCCGGCACCAAAATGATTTTTTAGTTGTTTGGACCGCCTTAGGGTCACAGGTAAGTGGAGAAATGGGCTAAGCTGTAGTACATTTATGTGTGGCCCTGTTGTACAGTTAAGAGTGGACTTGTAGCACAAGTAAAGGCCTTTAAAGGAACAGGTGGTGGGAGATATTTACTAGCAGCCATGCAGTGCCTCGGTTTGGTAGGTTCTGTAAAACAGCAAAGAGTCAGAGTAGAGAGTGGTACATCAGTGAAGGTATCTTGGGTCCCCATTTCACTGTCCAAACCCTTTTCAGCCTAGTCTCTATGTGCTGGGGCCTCTCCTTAAAAGATGATCCGTCCATTTCCTCCCCTTAGGCCAAAAGGATTGATGACAGTAAGGCCCTCACTTGCACAGATTAATTCTTACCATTTCATAATGGTCTGCATTTGGATGTGCAAGGCGGAAGGCTTTGGTAGCATGGCTGGTGTTCATGCTGGTGGTGTTCTGTCCATGCAATGACAGGCAGCCTGTTGCTATCCCAGGGACATCTTGTTATCTGGCACAGGCACCTTTCAGGCTTCTGACACCTTCACAAGAGTAGGCCTCGGAGTGCAGAATTCTAGAACAGAACGCTTCCTCCCTCTGCAGTGTTCCTCAAAAATGTATTCAAGACCATGGTGTTCCAGCTCTGTCTTACTGAACTGATGACTTAAGGATGCAGCCACCTACTAAGGATAACGGGATGCTCAGCCTTATGGGAATCAAACTACCTCAGGTAGCAGCTTCCTCCCTTGCCTCTATACCTCAGATGAAGAGCACTCATGATATCAAGTGACAGCCTTGTACCATTTCATTTTACTAAGTGTGAAAATGTGAGATGACCTCTGATCTTGGGATGTGACTGAAATCACCTAATTAGTGTGGCTTCCTTCCTGGTATCCTACAGTGTGGGGGCATCACTGATTGATCCCCCCCAAAAAAAAGACTAGAGCTTCACCGGACCTTTGGTAAAGCCTATCCAATACATCAAACTGTTAAAAAGTTACACATCCTCTATTTAGCTGACACCCAGAGCCCTCTTCACCAGTCCAAGGACACGGAGGCCTGGCTGTCTGCCATTGAATGAGTCAGCGAGGGTGCTGTCACTGATGGCAGTATGATAGCCAGTTACTTAACCCTTCCCCCGGAGTCTGTAAGAGAAACTATCTGGCACCACCCCACTTGCACTGATTGCCAGCAGAACCCTAAGAGTTGTAGTATGATGAGACTTTTTTTTTATGTGGGCTCAGCATTTTATGATTTTTGTTTCCGCACTAGAGGTCCACCTTCTGGTTTCTTTCTTTAATCTTGAGGGGGGGGTCATTGCCTGCAATTTTGGGCCTTTCACCAGACCCTCTGTGAATTGCCACAACCCTAGTTTGCTTTTAGGAGATGTTGAACGCTTCAATTAGCTTCATCAGGGTTGAGCTGTTTAGTGTGTCTTTTGTTTGGAGTCCATTTTATTTAGTACGAAGCAACGTTTACCTTCATTAATAAAGACATAGCCATCACGGAAACAAGATGTTCACCACTAAGGTTTTCAACAATGTTGGTTCACAATTTTGAACTACTACAATGGTGGTGTAAGAGAGTCACACGGTTAATGATAAGCCCTGCTCACCGCATTGGTAGCTTGGCACGAGCAGTCAGGCTTATCTCAGGGGCAATGTGTAAAGTATTTGTACACACACACACAGTAACACAGTGCAAACACCACAAAAGTACTCCACAACAGTTTAGAAAAATAGCCAATATTTATCTGAGTAAAACAACACCAAAACGACAAAATTCAACATACACAAGTTAAGATATGAATTTTCAAAGATTAAATCTTAGTAAAGCGCTTAGAAACAATAGCTCCAACTGGGGATATACTGACATCTTGACGAAGTCGTTCCCAACCGTCCGACGCCTCGCGAGGAAGTGCAAACTGCTTACAGAGTTGCTCGGACCCAGATACAGTACCTTAGAAAACGAGGAAACAAAGATGTTGCACAGAGTTGGGGAGGTGAGGCGTCACTGGAGCCTCTCGTCGGTTCCTTCCTGTTAGGCAGGGGAGGTGAGGCATTCATGCCTAATGGTTGCATAGGAGGTGATGTGGCGTCGGTGGTGAGGCATTAGTTGCTTACGACAAGGCAGGTCGATGAATCCAGCAGGTCAAGATGCGAGGCATTGACTTTGCAGTGTTGTGATCTTATCATGGGGCCACAGGTACTGCAGTGGAGTCGGAGTCAGGTGTCATGGATCTCGGTGACACAGCACTCGGGAGTCACACTGTGGCGGGTCTCTGGAGGTGCTGCGTCAGGCCTGCAGCATCGGACGCGGTCATGCACTCAGCAGGGAGAAAGGCTCTGGTACAGGCAGCGGTATGGAGTCAGACAGTGGCTCAGGTTCCGAAGACGCTCGGGGGCAATGTGCTTGTTTTTTCTTAGTTGCACCAGAACTCACTCTCACTGACCCAGGAACTGGATTTGGCACCACTTGGCAAGTCAAGACTCTCCGCAAGGGAACCCAAGTGCTGGCAGATGAAGTCTTTTATGTATCTGAGACTTCTTAACAGGAGGCACTTTTGAGAAACTTTGGAAGCAGGGTGTAGAAAGCAAAGTCCAGCCCTTCCACTCCCAGCACAGAAGCATCAAGCAGCAGGGTAGCACAGCAAAGCAACAGGCAGAGTAGCAGTCCCTCCTACAGCATCCAGCTCTTCTTTCTGGCAGAATGTCCTCTGGCCCCAGATACACTCTAGGGGGTTGGAGACTGCTTTATGTAAAGACAGGCACAGCCCTATTTAGGTGCAGGTGTCAGCTCCTCCCATCCGTCTAGCTCGGGAAGACCCATCAGGATATGCAGGGCACAC
The DNA here is from genome assembly GCF_031143425.1 of Pleurodeles waltl. Classification (NCBI taxonomy): domain Eukaryota; kingdom Metazoa; phylum Chordata; class Amphibia; order Caudata; family Salamandridae; genus Pleurodeles; species Pleurodeles waltl. Next base: position 502,318,656 of record NC_090451.1, on the reverse strand, counting down.
CTCAGCTCCCTTTGTGTGACTGTCTAGAGTGAAGTCACAAACAGCCCAACTGTCATCCTGACCCAGGCGTGTATTTACACAGACAGGCAGAGGCACAGAATGGTTAAGCAAGAAAATAGCCACTTTCTAAAAGTGTCATTTTGAAGCTTACAATTTATAAACCTACTTCACCAAAAGATGTATTTTTAAATTGTGAGTTCAGAGACTCAAACTCCATATCTCTATCTGCTCCCAATGGGAAATTAAACTTATATGTTTCAACGCAATCTCCATGTTACTCTGTTGGAGAGATTGGCCTTGTAACAGTGAAACTGTATTTAGCAGTATTCATCTATGAGGACATGTAAAGCACACCAGTACACGCCCTACCTTTGAAATACAATGAACCTTGCTCATGGTACTGCCTTGGGTCTACTTTAGTTGTGATGTACATGTAGTAAAAGGGAAGGTTTGGGCCTGGCAAGTGGGTGCACTTGCCAGGTCAAAATGGCAGTTTAAAGTTTAAAACTGCACACACAGACACTGCAGTTACAGGGCTATTCATATGGGTAGCACAATCAGTGCTGCAGACCCACTAGTAGCATTTGATTTACAGGCCCTGGGCACACCTGCTGCACTATACTGGGGACTTACTAGTAAATCAGATATGCCACTCGGGGATAAACCAATCACCAATACCATTTAGACAGAGAGCACTTACACTTTAGCATGGTCAGCAGTTGTAAAGTTCCCAGAGTCCTAAAGCCACCAAAAATGCAATTCAGCACAGGATCAAAAACAAGAGGTCAGAAGCAAAAAGACAGGGGAAACCACACCAAGGGCTGACAGGTCTAACAGTGTGTTCCTTGTGAAATTGCTGCATGCTGGAACTCCTAGTGAAGTCAGCCAATGGCTGAAGTTGGCAGATACATTACCCCTTAATGCTGGAGTGGATGCATTACCCTGTAAAAAGTGTGAATTATACCAACCACATACTTATGGATGAAGTCTAGCTGAAATCCCTACAAGTAACTATGATATTTACATAATTGTAGTAATATCACACAGCTAAGACAAGCCCTGCTCACCCCCTTGGTAGCTTGGCAAGTCAGGCTTATCTTATAGGAAATTTGTAAAGTATTTGTACACACACACACACACACACACACACACACACAGTACCACAGTGAAAATACCACAAAAGTACTCAACACCTCTTTAGAAAAATAGCCAATATGTATCTGAGTAAAACAAGACAACAGCACCAAAAATCCAACATACACAAGCAAAGATATGAAATTGGCTAACACTGGCTTAAAAAGTCAATGAGACTGGTACTGGCTGCAATCATCCTGCCTTGGAGAAAGAAAGAAGACAGACAAGAAGGAAAGAAAGAAAATAGACACGAAAGAAGGAAAAAGAAAGTAAGTAGAACAGACAAAGAAGGCAAAAGAAAGACAGAAACAGAGAAGGAAAGAAAGAGAAGGAAAAAAGGAGAAAAGAAAGAGAAGGATAGAATAAGAGAAGGAGAGAGAAGGAAGGAAAGAAATGGAATGCAAGAATGAAACAAGGCAAGAGAAAGAAAGTAAAGGGAAAGAAGAAAGAAAGGGAGTAGGAATGAGAAAGAAAAAGGAGAGAAACAAAGAGAATGAAAGAGGTGAAGAGGAAAAAATTAAGAAACAATGAAAGAAAGAAGGGTAGAAAGAAAGAGAAGAAAGAAGGAAAGGAAGAGAGCAGAAAAGAGGTGGGAAAAAGGAATGAAAGAAGGCATGCAAAAGAAGGAAAGAGAAAGAAAAAGAGAGGCAGGAAGAATGAGAGAAGGAAAGAGAAAGAAAGGAAAAAAGAATAGAAGAGAAGGAAATAAAGAAAAAAGACAAAAAGAGAGGAGAAAAAGAATGAAAGAAAGAAAGGGACAAGGAAAGACAAAGAAAGAGAAAGGAATGATAGAAGGCAGGAAGGCAAGAGAAAGAAGGAAGGGAAAAAGGAGGAAAGAGAAAAAACAATGACAAAGAACAGGAGAAGGAAAGAAAGAAGGAAAACAAAGAGGAAAAGCAAGAAATATTAAGAAGGACTGAGAGAGAAAGAAAGATGGAAGGTAAGAGAGAGAAAAAGAAAGAGGATGGAAAAAAAGGGTAACCTAATACAGAACAGTTTCAAATGAACTCAGTTTGATTTGGTATGCTGTGAAATAGCAGCAGTTAGAAAAGCAGTGCACTCAAAAAGAAATTTACAACAGCATTAGCATGCGCTGGTACCTAATAAAAATGGAATGTGCATCAGACGTATGCTGCTCTCACTTCAGGCTCTAAACACAAAGGCAGTAAAGTAAGTATAAAGTAAAATAAAATAAAAAACACTGGTACTGAAGGGAACTACCTTGTGTTGCGAATGTGCTTCTTGTGAGAGAGCAAAATACAGTCAGTGAAAGTGATATTAACCAGTGGCTTAAGTAGGCTGTCCCACTGCACAGTGCAATATGCTGTAATGGGCTGAAGAAAAATGTGAATCAACCAACAACAGAAACATTGATGCAGAGAGGTGGCTGAATGTCCCTATGGCCCTCATTACAACCCTGGCGGTCGGTGTTAAAGTGTCATTAATACCGCCAACAGGTCGGCGGAAAGAAAAATAGGAATATGACCCTGGCGGTACCTGCCAGCCAAACCGCCACTTTAACACACTTTAACACACCGACTTCGGTCTCCAGCCCAGCGGAAGCCACAATCCCACCCTCGGGATCACGACCTGGCCGACCGCCAAGGTATTTGTGCCAAACTTACTGCCACGAAAACCATGGCGGTAGGCACTATCAGTGCCAGGGAATTCCTTCCCTGGCACTGATAGGGGTCTCCCCCGTCCCCTCCCCCTACCCAGAGTCCTCCCCCACCCTCCTCCTCCCTTTCCTGCACCCCCTGCACATATACACACCCACGCATGCACCCTTATACACACATGCACACACGCATACATACCCACACACCGCAACACACACCAACATACCTTGCCACACACATGCATTCACAACACTCACAATCACTCATTCACGCATACATCCAACGCGACTCACACCCGCATGCACGCATACCAAAACATACACACACACACCCCACATACACACAACTCCCCCCATACCCCCTCTCCAGTCGCAGAACCCGACTTACCTGCTTGCAGGGGGTCCTCCAGCTGGAGGCGGTCCGCGGCGATGCTGCCAGCAGCAGCATCTGCCAGCAAAACACCGCCAGGCCGTATCATTGGTCATGAGATGGTCTGCGGTATTTTGCTGGCGTGGCGGTGCTGCTGTCAGCAGCGCCTCCTTATTGCTGTCTGCCACCATGACCGTCGGCAGTGTTCCGCCAGCATTCTGGCAGTATACCGTTGGCGGTCATGATACGCGTAGATGGCTGCTAGCCACGGCGGCGGTATGTTGGCGGCCGTCGCCGTGGTGGTAGGCGGTAGTTACCGCCAATGTTATAATGAGGGCCTATATGTAAGTATATTATACATATTTTAGTAAAATCAAAGGGTCTTGGCTAACTCCAGACCTAAAAATGGCACAGAGATACCTGATGTGTGAACGCAGACTCACATGTGCAGTGGTGGTTTATCACCATCTGGCTCTTACTTGGCTACTGTCACCTGAGATAAGCCTGGGAGGCATGGAGGAGTGGTGCAATGGGCACCATCCAAAGACACGACGAAGCCTGCAAGTTAAATATCTGGAATTCAGAAAAGAGATGCAGGCCCTGTGAAGAAGACCCCATGCAAGGACACAGAACCAATGCCAATACAAATGTCTCTTCCTCAGCATCTCACATATGACTTGCTCTCATGCTTGAAAAAGGAGGGTTCCTGTCCCATCTCCATGCTATAAAGAGGGTGCCCCACAGTGCTGCAAGCCCAGCCTGAGTGTGCTAAGAGCATAAATGTTAGTCTTACAGGGACTCTTGAGCTAGGTGAAGCCATCTCAGACACCACTGCAGTGAGCATGGAGATCAACCCCCGAAAGGGAGTGTTGTCCTGCTACTCCTCCAACACTAAAGTTCAGAGAGGAACTGTCATCTGTGGAGATATTTGGTGGAGTCAATAATACACTATTGTGTACAGACTCAAACTATATCCTTGAGTGGCCCACCAACTAGTGCATGTGAGGATTCCACTGACAGATGATACCCCAGAGGCATAGCAACACTCAGTGCCCATCCTGATCTTACCCTGATTTCCCATGGAATATAAGGGTAATCTAAGCAGAATACAGCTGTCTGTACAGCACGTAGCAGCCCTTCATTCTCTTTAACTCAGACTTACATACACACCTCCTCAGCTCGTTAGCTGCACGTGATTCATGCCTCCAAAACACACCCAGAGAGGGTTACTGTCTTTGCTGACTCTGCCCCATGATCTTGTAAAGCAGCAAGCTTCACAGTTACTGCACACAATGCCTCATGAAACATAGATGCTGGGGAACTAACTAACCAAGGAACATTTTTTTTAACAGGCTACATCTTTTTGAAGCAAAACTATTAGAAGAAATCAAACTACACCTCTATACAAGACCTTTCAGATTTGAGCTCTCTTCTAGACTTCAACATGGATGTCTTCTGATATTGACGCTGTAGTCACGAGGGTACTTAACGTGAAAACCAAGGTGGAATGTTTTGAAATGGCTGAGCCTTCCTTGAAAGCAACAGTAACAAATTTAAAGACAGAACAGAGGTTGCAATCCTGCATTGCAGCACTTAGAGTACCGCTGAAGGCAGAATAACATCCACACTAGGAGATTGGAGGAAGGAGTAGACCTTGACAGATTTCTGGTGTGACTGTTCTACACAGTCCTGGGGGAGAGACACCCAGAGATTTGCTCAGAAGGAGCCCACCTTGTTGGGCACTGAGAATTTGGAGGCACACAACGACCAACAGATATTCTCGCCAAGTTTTACAGCTGTACAAAAAAGGAAAAGGTACTTTGAGCTTTGACAGGCAGATACACAATTTTCTTTCAAGTATTTCAGTACTGACTATACTAAGACATATCCCCTGCCACTCTCATGAGGCAACAGCTATTTGTTCCAGATTACTATGAAATGATCATAGAAAATACTGATAGTCTTTACCTTTCGTCATCTCCTTTGAACTCCAGGACAAAAATCTTTATTTTCAAAGATATAAACAAAGCAGGTAGCATCTTATGAGTTAAACTTGGAGAAGAAGACTGGGTGCCATTGGAATCTCCAGGTAAGCCTGGGAACACAGTCAATAAAGCCCTGTCAGATCAATGGACTATGTCCAGGGCACAGCACCGTAGGAAAACAAGATGCCATACCTCATGAGATGTGAAAGATGACTCCCAGGTTGCATGCCGCATGGACAGGGATGGAGGCAGAAGATACATTTGGGGGGGCTAATTGGGAGGCCAGATTGACTCTTTCTCCTTGTTTATTAGCACTCGTGCAGTTGTCATGACAACCTTCAGTGCACAAAGCTTTCTGTCAATGAACCATGATTCAAATTATTGTTGTGGTCCAAAATGTTTCTTTTGATTGCCCCACTTGAGTCTTGTTCAGTTAGTCATATAAGCGTGTTTCCTTTGGGTATGAATAGTAAGCCTGGGAGCCAGTCAGTGGTTTGTACACCCCACAGCACAAATACGATTTTAAACAATGTAGCTTTATTTTGTATTTGTATAGCACTCTTCTGCCATTGACAAGTCTTACCCAAGGGAGAGAAATTATTGTATATGCAAATTGTGTAAGATTATATCATATTATATTACCAATTTAATGATATGGATAGCCACTCCTTGATGCATTCTGGTTTCATTTGTTGACTTTGTAGCTGTTGTCTGTTTAATTTGTAAGACTTGCACTGATACGCAATCAATCTGAAGAAACTCCCAGCGACTTATCCCGTTTACTGAAGGCATCTCTGCTATATGAACACCACACAAATTAAGCTATCACTCCTCTCTGGGCTTCAGACTATAGGGGACATATTTTATCCCCAGCTTCTTCAACGTCGCTATGTGCAGTTTGATCTCTGTTGCTCAGCATTCTTGCACTTGAAAGTAATGCAGAATCAGTCCTAGGTAACACCTTTTCTTTTTGGGTGTTTCCCATTCTCTGGTTTATCTGCCAACTGCTGTGTCCAACTCTTAAATATCTTCCTTCTGAACTTGATGTGTTTCAATGCTTAGTGATTCAAGTGGGTGTTAGAAATGGGGTTTTCTGATTGGCTTGGGTAGCACCTCATCCAGGCAGAAACCACCACTGTGGTCCGGGCGAGTAAGTTACACACCAAAGATAACCTATGCTCACCCCCGTAGCTTGACATAAAGTAGTCCAGATGAGTCCTATGTGCAGTCCAGTAGCCCTTCTGACAGAGGTTCAGTCCCAGTTCCAGAAGTGCTCAAAACAACATGGGCTACAGCCCCTGTACTCAAAATGTCTTTGATCTAGGGTGCACTTCAAAGGAGCTTTAGAAGTACACAACACCCCCTTTCAACCCCAGTCTTGGCTCCAGACATCAGTAGGGGGTAAACAAGCCCTTTGTGTGAGGGCAGGACACAGCCTATACAAATGTAAGTGTGCCCGCCTCCCAGTCTCCCAGACCAGGAAGACCATTCAGTATGCAAATGTAATCCTGTTGCACCTCCACCCTCCCTGTGTGATGGCTGTCCGGCAGGTATGCACAAAGTCCACCCAAGATGTGGATTGGAGTCAGGCTGCAAAGCATAAGAGTCATAAGCACAGAGCAGTGCCCACTTTTTAAAAGTGCCATTTCCACAATAGTAATAAAAAATCAACCTACACCAATAAGCAGGATTTCTCATTACCATTCCAAACATACCAAACATGCCCACGGTACTCATCATAGATCAGAAATTACCACTTAGACATAAGTAAGGAAATTCCTAATGCAAACCTATGAGAGAGGCAGCACTCACAGCGGTGAGAAGCCAAATAGGCTGTTTGTCACTACCAGGACATGCCACACAATGAAAGCACATGTCCTACCTTTCACCTACACAGAACTCTGTCTATAGGGCTACCTAGAACCTAACTTAGGTGTAACCTTCATGTAGTAAAAGGGAAGTTCCAGGCTTGGAAAGTAATTTTAGATGCCAAACCAATGTGGCAGTACACTGCGCATGCAGGCCCTGCAGTGGTAGGCCTGAGATAGGTTTGAAAGGATACTTCTGTGGATGGCGCAAGCTGTGCTGCAGGCCCAATAATAGCATTTAATTTACAGGCCCTGGGTATATAGAGTGCCACTGTATAAGGGACTTATAGGTAAACTAAGGGCCATATTTATACTTTTTGACGCAAAACTGCGCTAACGCAGTTTTGCGTCAAAAAAATTAGAGCCGGCTAACGCCATTCTGAAGCGCCATGCGGGCGCCGTATTTAATCAATGACGTTAGCCGGCGTTAGCCGCCGGCGCTGCCTGGTGTGCGTGAAAAAAAACAACGTACACCAGGCAGCGCCGGCGTAGGGGGATATGGAGCTTGGGCGCCAAAAAATGGGGCAAGTCAGGCTGAGGCAAATTTTTCGCCTCAACCCGATTTGCGCCATTTTTTTCGACTCCCAACCCCCATAGAAATGACTCCTGTCTTAGCAAAGACAGGAGTCATGCCCCCTTGCCCAATGGCCATGCCCAGGGGACTTCTGTCCCCTGGGCATGGTCATTGGGCATAGTGGCATGTAGGGGGGCACAAATCAGGCCCCCCTATGCCACAGAATTATTTTTTTTAAAGTACTTACCGCAACTTACCTTAATGTCCCTGGGATGGGTCCCTCCAGCCTTGGGTGTCCTCCTGGGGTGGGCAAGGGTGACAGGGGGTGTCCCTGGGGGCATGGGAGGGCACCTCTGTGCTCCTTCCGAGCCCACAGGTCCCTTAACGCCTGCCTTTTCCAGGGGCTAAAAAACGGTGCAAAAGCGGCCGTACGTCATTTTTTTTGACCCGCCCACTCCCGGGCGTGAATTTTGCCCGGGAGTGTAAATACGGCGCACATGCCTCGGAGTCAATTTTTTAGACGGGAACGCCTACCTTGCATCTCATTAACGCAAATTAGGTGTCCACGCTAAAAAATGACGCAAACTCCATGGACTTTGGCGCTAGACGCGTCTAACGCCAAAGTATAAATATGGAGTTAGTTTTGCGTCGGAATTGCGTAAAAAAAAACGACGCAATTCCGGCGCAAACAGAGTATAAATATGCCCCTAAATGTGCCAAACAGGTGTAAGCCAATCATACCAAGTTTAAAGGAGAGAGCACATGCACTTTAGCACTGATCAGCAGTGGCAAGGTGCCCAGAGTCCTAAAACCAACAAAAGAGGGTCAGAAAAACAGTAGGAGGAAAGCAAAAAGTTTAGGGATGACCTTGCAAAAGGGCCTGGTCCAACAGTATACAATTCTGGATTTCAAGTGTCATAGCCCTTGTCTTTCTCACCTTAATCTCACACATCATTTGGGTGTCAGACGGAATTCTATAGTAGGCATTAGTAGGCAATTTGTGTAGCAATATCTCACAACCTAGTCTCTTAAAAGTCTACTTTCAAAAGCCCTGAGAGCAGTTTGTGACGGAGTGCAACCAGCCCATGCAAGCGCAGGAGGCTGTCCTACTTATTCTCAGTGTGATCAATGCTAAAGCAAGCACTCTGACTTTAAAATGTTTTGTGCACTTCCACTCCTATGCCTTCCACACAAGGAATAAAAAAGGACAACCTCAGCATGTTTAACCAGGTTGATAAATCTAATTAAATGTTTATTGTTAATACTTTTTATTGGGAGTCTGTGAAAAAACATAAAATAGACAGAGACTTTTACATCACACTAAGGTCGACAGTGAAAAAAAGGCCAAAGAACCTCGCAAAGTGTTGTCTGTAAGAGGTTTACTTTGCCACATGTGGTCATACAAGGGAAAGTCAGAGGGAACTGATCTACTATATCACATAGAACAACGTCTTAGACAGCCAGTTCCTGGCTCTCTCCTCTCAGGAAAAACACTCCCTGGGTATGGAGGCACAAGAAAGATAATAATCAACTTGCTCTCTTTTTTTTGCCCTCATACACCTCAAACCTTAAGTCATAACTCCATCCCACAACCTTCTCACATTATGGAATATGGAGACGACCTAAGCCAGGGGGACCAAATCTCACTCACTCAGCCTTCTCTAGAGGCACCCAGCGTAACTGGAGAATGAAAAGACTTGTGTTTAATCATTGGACTTTGTCTTCATCTTTCCCCCACTCCAATCCTCGCCTGGCCCTCAAGATTCTCAGGGTTGCCCCCTCACTCCATCAGAGAGGCCCATAACTTTTCCTTTTTCTGCTTAGGGACACCCACCTTTATGTCTATTTTTGCCATACAGAAGAGGGCATTAAGCCAATTCCTATATATAGGGGGGACACTGCCACCCATTTAAACAAATCTCCATTCTTGCCAGAAGGATAGAATAGAACAACAGGCTCCTGTTTTCTCTGCTCCACCCTTCATGAGTTTGCGGTTGCCCAAAAATAATGTGGGGGAGACTGACCAAAATCTCCTGCTCCAATATCTTCGGGAGCGTTTCACACACTTCTGCCCAAAAGGAATCAATAGCTGGACACTCCATAAACATTTGAATGTCTGTTTCACTTTGCGCTCCACATTTAGCACAATTTACCCTTTCTTCATTTTGGTGACCCTTGCCGGGGAGATATAGGCTCTTTGTATGGAGTGCAGGTGATTTTTCCTTAATGCAGCAGACTTTACTACATCAAACAAGGTCTTTGGTGATTCTTGCCATCATACTTGTATCTGTTTCTGAGGCATATTATCACCCCAAAGATACTCTGGCAGTTTGAATTCACCATCCACTAACTCCAGGATTTCCCATTACCAGGCTGACACCTTACTAATCCTGGGGAGCTGCTAAGCAAGTTCTGCGCTAGGGGGTTTCCACCCCAAGGCTCACTCGAGTGTTCTGTGACCAACCTTTCAACTGACTATATTTGAATCTAGATAAGGTGCCCCCAGTCTTATCCTTTAGCTCCTCCCAGGGGAGCAGTGATCCTTCCCTAAAAAGGTTGCCCCAGAACTCAATGCCCGCTTCCCTAATGGGTTTGGCTAGCACATCTTTTAAATATTCCGGTGTACCTGGAGAGTCCCAAATTTGGGATTCTGGCTATAGTAGGCGGTTTTTGTTACTATTCTTACCTGAAGCCAACTTTTCACCAGATCTCGCAGAACCTTTATTTTTACTTTCTTGAAAAACTTTGGGTCTCCAAATTTAAACAGGAAATGATTAGCTCCAATCACGGTTTCTGTCATGGCCCTAAACATAACACCAATTGCTGTGGCATCCGGTGAAGCAAACAGCATCCTCAAGTTTCTCAATTGAAATGCCCATGCGTAAAGTTGTAAATCCGGCAATGATAATCGTCCCTTCTCTCTCCTTCTACGTAACGTTTTCTATGCAATTCTGACACCCTTAAAGGCCAAAATGAATGAGTTTATAGCTTGTTGGATCATTTCAAGATATCTTCTATTCATTTGAAGTGGAATAGAGTTATGAATAAAATGTTTCTTGGGCAAAATTATCATCTTAACCAAGCTAACTCTACCCACTATCGTCAGAGGGAGATGGACCCATTGCTTCATTAATTTGCTACAGTCTCCCAAGAGCTTTTTCTGGTTCCTCACTACAAGTTGTTCAATCTTCTGAGTTATCATTATGCCTAGGTACCTCATTTCTGACTTCCCTTGCCATGTATTGAACTCCTGGTTCCAGGACATCATTTCCATCTTCCCCGAGTTCACATGGTATCCAGAGACTTTACCAAAATCCTCAGCTAATCCCAACAGCACTGGAAGTGCGGTTGACAGGTCTGCAATATACACCATTAGGTCATCCCCATATATTGCTACCTTTTTCTCCCAGTGCTTCCACCTGAACAGAACTATTGTGGGATTTTGCCTTATTTTCCTAGCAAAGGGTTCCATGTATAAATCAAATAGTACTGGGTATTCCAACAGACTCTGTAAGCTTTCCGTTTACCAGATCTCTTGCTGAAGTGGCATGATAAATCTGCCTAATGGCCATGCAGAATTTGTCACCAAAGTTATAATGCCTCAAAATCAGATTTAAATACTCCCAGTTGACCCAATCAAAGGCCTTTATAGCAGCCAGAGTTACGATGCCTAGGGGACTCTTGTAGGTGGTCGCCAAATCTATTGCCCCAACCAGGTTAAAAGTTAGTTCATGTAAATATGTGCCTCTAATAAAGCCTTTCTGATCCGCATGAATCAAACCGTTCACTGCCTCATTCAACCTATCCGCTAATATTTTTGCATATAACTTTTAGTCGCAGTTCAACAAAGATGTAGGCCTATATGACTCGCACTTAACCAGATTTTTGCCTGGCATCAAATTCATTGAGATAGTTGCCTCATTCCAAGAGACCGGTATGAAGGAGCCATTCCCAAATATCCCTGTAAATAAATCTAACATAAAATGTGCTAGTGCATCTCCCAAAACTTTGTACAGTTCCACAGGGAGACCATCTGGACCCGCTGCTTTCCCTCCTTTGCTTCACTTTAGGGCTGCTGTTATTTCCCCTAAGGTAATTGGTTTATTAAAAAAAAACTGTTCCTCCTGTGATAGTCTAGGGAGTATGTCCTTTCCTAGCCAAGTCCGTACCTCTTCCTCCCTGACACTTGCTTCTTCTGCATAGAGCTGTGAAAAGAACTTCAGAAAAGCGCTATCTATCCTCTCTCTGTCTGTGGTCCTTTCCCCTGTCTGGTCAAGCTCAATTTTCTTGATACAGTTCCTCACTTGGTCTCTTTTGATCTTCCAAGGTAGCAGCTTCCCTGGACTTTCTCCGTATTCAAAGTGAGCCAGCTTACTCGCCTCCCATCTATTTGTGATTCTAGATTGTAAAAGGCCCTCAAGTTGCTGCTACAGATCACAGTTTCTTCTTTTTACTATCCTTGACACAGTTTGTTAATTGGTCCCTACACTTTCACATCTCTGCTTTCAAGGGTCCTATTTTAACCCTATGCTGCTTATTCTTAAAGCTAGCTAACCTCATGATTTTCCCACATAGAACCGCTTTAAAAGTATTCCATACCACGTTAACCAGAGCTGACCCCAAATAACCCTTAACCTTCACTGCCTCTGCACGTAACTGGGATGTGATTCCCTCATCCAACAATAACGTATGATCTAGCGTCCAGCTCCTGCTTCCTATGTCCTTTGATAGCCTTATTTTTAATACTACCGCCTCGTGGTCTGAAAGTGGGCAGGCAGAAATGCTATATCCTCTACTGAGTCACACCACGACTGATCCATTAAAAAATAATCGAAATTTAAGGTGTCTGTATTTTGTATTATTGTACGAGAAGGCCTGTTTCATAACTGCTCTCTGTCTCCACCGATCCCTCATCATACCTCTCAAATATTACTGAGATTTTGGGCTTGCTACTGATCTACAATTCATAGATCTATCCAATTTGCTATCTAAAACCACATTAAAATCTCCGGCCATTATAATTGGATCAGGGAAATCCAGGAGCTGAGAAAACATCTTCCTGAGAGGCTCTATATTATCGCAATTAGGGCCATAGTACCCTACCAGCGTGATGTTCCTTTTCAAATATCTGTGCTTTCACTATTATCCACCTACCAGCTATATCTGATTTTACTGTTAGAATTACTGCATTGGCCTGATGCTTAACCAAGATAACCACACCCTTAGTGTTGAAATTATGCTCGGTGCAGAGACAATAGTGGACCCACTTTTGCACCTGAAACAGCTCCCTACATTTGTCTCTAGTTGGGTGTGTTTATTGCAGTATTAACCCTTGGGCAGGGGAATCCTTAAGGTACTGAAATATCTGATCACTTCAACCTCTCGTCCTTAAACCATTCATGTTCCATGACAGTATCTGAACATCTTTTTTTTTACCACTGGTTCCCTGGCCCACCCCTACATTATCTATCGGTTGCGGTTAATTTGATGATAACTAAGGTGCATGAGGCTCTTTTTTTCATATTTTTCTCCCACATGCTCCCCACCCAGTGCTCCCCCTTCCCCACTACCATGCCCCACGAACCCTTCCCTTGGAAAACTTCCCCTTCATAGTGGACTGATATTAATCCAATTTTAAAGCGCTTTGGGTCTTTTTATCCCAGGCGTAAAAATATAGCTCTCTAACGTCTCTCGACACTCCCGCTTTTGATAACCTCCAACAAATCATCCGCTGCTTTAACCTCCCTTATATTATACATTTTATTATTATACTTTGAGGGCAGCCGGTAATTTGAGCTGCACTGATGCACCAAACATTTTTAATTTGTCCATCCGTCTCCCTAGCTTCCACTGTTTGTTTATAGTTACCCTGGATAGCTCCAACCGAATCTCAAATGAGAAATCTTCTCCTTTTAGAGTTTTGTGCCTAAGCACCTTAGTCAGTATCTTTTCCTTCAGCGTGTATGTTTGAAAGTTTATCAAGATTTTCCAGGGCTTTTTGCTATTAGAGTTTCTCTTAGAAGGATCACTGTGAAACTTCTGGATGTCATTCGCTATTTCTTCCGGACTTTCCTCCAATAAAAGTGAGGATCTTAATAGAGAGCTAAAATATAGCTTGAGACACTTCTTCCGGAACATTTAAGACTCTTAAGTAATTCCTCCTGGATCTGTTTTCTAACTGCTCCAATTTGTTTTGTAGATCTTGTCCATTTTCCTTCAGGGGTTGTATTTCTTCCTTATGCGCCCTCATTTCCTCTTTTATTACTCCCACTGATTCTTCTAAAGCCTAAGTTCTTACCATCAGGCGATCCAATTCTTTTCCAATGCCCCACAGGCCTCTCTCATCTCCCCTTGGTTTGTTTCCGAGATCGCAAAACTCCTTTAGACAAGGCCAGGAATACCCTCTTGATTGAGATGTCTGAAATGATTGAAGCTGAAACTGAAACTGAGGTAGGAGTCGGAGGCGGGGGGGTAGGAGCATGAGGGGTAAGTAGATCATCACATAACTCTACCACAGGTACAGGTGTTGGAAGATCTGATGTATCTAGTAACTCTGATCTAGTTCCTGAGGCCAGGCAGTCAGCTTTATTTTCCAACTGCAAGAGACCGGAACGCTCTATATCCCCCTGCTTTCCTTAAGGAGACCAAGTGTTGCCTGGGGTACTGCCTGGGGCAGTCGAGGTTGGCCCTGCCACTGTGAGTGATCCTCTATATGGTGGTTTCCTGTTCCCTCCATGCCAGAAGTTTCTAGTGAGTTACGGCCCTCTGCTACTTGTTCATTGGAGTGCCTTATCGGAGACCTTATCTTAAGGTAGGACTTCAAACAAGGGGGCCATTTTAAAGTTAAATTTAAGAGCAGGGATTTTTTTCCTAGTCTTAGTAACTTTATAATTGTTCTTGTTCTTCCCCCTTTCACTTTTAGGCAGTGTTTGCCTCTCTTGCTCCCTGCTTCGCCTCATACAGTCACCTCCAGCCCAATCTGTATCCTCCAATCTCCCCTCCAAATTAGGTCCTACCTCTTTACGCCGATTGGCTTCTTCCCTATGCGCGGGCCCTCTCCTTTGGTACCTTCGTACTTCCTGCTCTGTTGTCGTCCTCAGCATCTCCGCGTCTCCTGGAGTGAACTGCAGCACGTTAGCCCTTATGCTGGCTCCCAATGTTCCCCCGGCGAGCAACCCGCGCTGCAACTCGATGGGAGCATTGGAGCTCCAGACCAGCCCGCATCCAACTGACGACCCCGACAAGTCCATCAAAGTCTTGAGAGGAAACCTGCGGATCCCAGAAGGCTAAACACATCTGTCAGATGCTGGCGATGTCGTTCCATACATTAACGCCTGTGAAAACAAAAGACCCAGGTAAGCGCCCTAGTGCGCTGCAGCCCTTGCAGCCGCCATGTTCTCCCCTTTCACAACTTGCACTCTTGTCATGCACATCAGACCAACCCTTGTGTCCAAAATAACTTGTGTTGTCTCCTCTTTCACATCCCAGAAGCAATGTAAAAAGTATTTGTACCAACACACACAGTAATACAGTGAAAACACTACAAAATGGGCACCACACCAGTTTAGAAAAATAGGTAATATTTATCTACATCAAACAAGACCAAAACAACAAAAAAACAACATACACAAGTTAAAATATGAATTTTCAAAAGAATAAGTCTTAGTCCATAGAAAACAATGGAAACTTTGATTTTGCACAAAGTACCTGTTTAGCATAAAATATAAAGCTGCGCGGGCGAGTGTGCGCTGGAAAAGTTAGCAATGTGTTGTTTCTTCTCCGTTCAGGTCGTCGATGCATTGATTTTCTCCCTCGCAAGAGAGTGATGCGTCGATTTCCAGGTGGGGCACCTCGGATCCGAGCAGAGTTGGGTTGACTTTGAGGCCCAGGGACGATGCGTGGAAGATCCGTTCACAGGGTATTAGAAAACCGCGCTACATGGGGTTTGCGTCATTATCAGTAGCCATAAGCGGGTGTGGCGTGTTGGCAGGCACGTCATTTATCAGCCGCGTTGCAGATGGTGTGTTGGAAATCCTGCACGGCATAATGTTTGTGGATTTTCAGCTCTTGTCTGCCAACTTCACCTTTCAAGGGACCAGGGACTGGATAGGACACAACTTGGCAGGGCAGGAGTCTCAACAGAGAGTCCAGGTGTTAGCAGAGGAAGTCTTTGATGGCCCTGAGACTTCAAAACAGGAGGCAAGCTCAACTCAAGCCCTTGGAGATTCTTCACAAGCAGGCATATACCACAAAGTCCAGTCTTTGTCCCCTTTCACAGTCAGAAGCAGCATCTGCAAGATAGCCCAACAAAGCACAGTCACAGGCAGGGGCAACACTCCTCCTCAGATCGACAGCTCTCCTCCTTGGCAGAGGTTCCTCTTGATTCCAGACTTGATCTTGAAGAAATCTAAAGTCTGGGGTTTTGAGTCCACTACTTATACCCCTTTCTGCCTTTGAAGTTGGTAAACTTCAAAGGGAAGTCTCTCTTGTTTGCAAGATCCTGCCTTGCCCAGGCCAAGCCCCAGACACACCAGGGGGTTGGAGACTGCATTGTGAGAGGGCAGGCACAGCCCATTCAGATGTAGGTGACCACTCCTCCTCCACTCTAGTACAGATGGCTCATCAGGATATGCAGGCTACACCCCCATACACTTTTTCTCACTGTATAGAGGGGATTCACAAACAACCCAACTGTCAAACTGACCCATACAGGGAGTCCACAAACAGGCACAGCCACAGAATGGTTAAAGTAAGAAAATGCAAAAAACCAAAAGTACACTGTTCCATACAACGAGAAGAAAGGAGAAATAGGGAGACCTGAATCATCAGGAGCGAGTGCCCTCAAGCATCACAATGGATGACTGGCATCATCATCGGGTCATGCTCCTCGCCATGCCGGCTGTGCAACGCCTGACGGGCTCCCCACATAGGGGGGGCACTAAGCCGTGTTGAACCGATGGTAACTAAAGAGGTAGCACCATCTAAGCGGACATGCCTACACTCAAGCACCCGTAAAAAAGGAGAGAACAAAGAAAATTAAGGTTAAAATTGGTTTAACATCGCTGCATATATCATCATTTTAATCAATAGTCAGGGATGAAACCAAGATTAAAAACACAGGAAAGTAATAAAATGAGTATCAATGCTCAATTACTTTCAGAGAACGGTAAGAGCGGAGGTCTGACTATTTACAGAACTTCCTAAGACAAGGTCAACATGTTTCGCGTCGTGCGGTCCTCACGTATCCAATGACGCTTCATCAGGACCAGAACACTCAGGGGCATATTTATACTCCGTTTGCGCCGGAATTGCGTCGTTTTTTTTTTTACGCAATTTCGACGCAAAACTAACTCCATATTTATACTTTGGCGTTAGACGCGTCTAGTGCCAAAGTCCATGGAGTTAGCGTCATTTTTTAGCGTGGACACCTACTTTGCGTTAATTATATGCAAGGTAGGCGTTCCCGTCTAAAAAATCGACTCCGAGGCATGTGCGTCGGATTTATACTCCCGGGCAAAATTCACGCCCGGGAGTGGGCGGGTCAAAAAAAATTACGTACGGCCACTTTTGTGCTGTTTTTTAGCGCCTGCAAAAGGCAGGCGTTAAAGGACCTGTGGGCTCTGAAGGAGCCCAGAGGTGCCCTCTCATGCCCCCAGGGACACCCCCTGTCACCCTTGCCCACCCCAGGAGGACACCCAAGGCTGGAGGGACCCATCCCAGGGACATTAAGGTAAGTTCAGGTAAGTGTTTTTTTTTATTTTCTTTTGTGGCATATGGGGGCCTGATTTGTGCCCCCCTACATGCCACTATGCCCAATGACCATGCCCATGGGACATAAGTCCCCTGGGCATGGCCATTGGGCAAGGGGGCATGACTCCTGTCTTTGCTAAGACAGGAGTCATTTCTATGGGGGTTGGGAGTGAAACAAAATGGCGCAAATCGGGTTGAGGCGAAAAAATTGCCTCAACCTGACTTGCCCCATTTCTTGACGCCCAAGCTCCATTTTCCCCTACGCCGGCGCTGCCTGGTGTACGTCGTTTTTTTTAACGCACACCAGACGGCGCCGGTGGCTAACGCCGGCTAACGTCATTCAATAAATACGGCGCCCGCATGGTGCTTCAGAATGGCGTTAGCCGGCGCTAATTTTTTTGACGCAAAACTGCGTTAGCGCAGTTTTGCGTCAAAAAGTATAAATATGGGCCTCAGTATGTAAACTCCTCTCCAAATACACAAAATAAGTGATATGGAAATTACATCAATAGTTAATATAGGCCGGTCACTTACATTGAAGTACACTAAGCCAGGTCAACAGTCAGGTCGCCCTAGAAAACAAACAGTGAGAACAAACACCAAAATATACCCAACAAGTGGTCATCGGTGTAAAGGTGCAAACATTGTGCAATAGATCGCAAAAAACGAAAAAGAAGATGACAAAAAGTGGGCTTACCACCCCCAAGTCGGGAACAGGCTCCTTGGTAAGCACGTCCCAAGGACTCGGCTAACAGCTAAAACATGGTGAACATAAGTAGTCAATCAAAGTAGATAACAATTTGATAGTCATGAAAGAAAGCAGTGCCAGCTTGATTCCTCATTCGGTAATAAATATAATAATGAAATTACCCAGAGAATTCTTCTAACAAAATATATGTAAATGGATACAGTCAAGTGAATGGACAATAGTCCAGTGACACTACAGGTTAACACGTTGAGCACATAGGTGAAACTTGCAGCCAGTACGGAAATAGTTATTAGAACCAGTCTCGCTAGGATCAATATTGTCCATACTGTTCATGTAAGAGTTCCACTATATCGGTAACCGAACCAATGTTCGGATTACCACGTTTCAAAGAAACCCGCACGTAATGGTAAAGCGGGTCACCATTAGATAATTATAGTCAGCAAACAAACTTACTTGTGTCGCGCTGGTCCAAAATAATAGACCTACCCTCCGGGGCGTGCAACCGCAGACAAACGCGGTGGAACGCCGCCAGAGTACATAAGCTCTCATGCACCCGGAAGTCGGCGAACGTCTCACATCCGAGAGTGACTCGGAGTGGGTAATAAACATAAAAGAAGGACTCCGGTTAGTCTTGGAGTCACAAAGATAGAAACTGAGGTAGGATTCAGGTCTTGGATGTCCTCGATAGAGAACGATAGATACACTGAGTGGACAAAGAAATTTATTATTTTAAGAACCGAAGTGTTCGTTCAGAAAATGAAATACAATTCTCATTAAAAGTTAATAAAGATTGGTTATTGCTCACAACTGTGAGCAGAGGAAATAACTCTCAGGAAATGTATAGTCATGGTGAAAGTCGGCATGAAATCACAACCTAGGAAAGTATTACACATCCCAATTAAAAGCCTCATGACAAGTATCCCGGAGGGGGGGGGGGGGGGTCAATAGATACTCAAACCCATTGAAGTTTAAAGTTCAATAACTTCATTATTGGGGAGTCCAGCCTAGAGAGATGTGATCAGGATAACGAGGTCCAGGGGATGTCATCATTAAGACCTCGTATGTGGGTACCCAATTTGAACACCCATCTCTGTTCTGTCCTAAAAAGATGCCCTGAGTCATTAGGTCGAACCTTAGGTGCTTGTAAAACCACACACCACAAATCGTCAGGAGAATGTTTTTCTGGCAAGAAATGTGTACTGAGCTTCGTAGTAATCCGGTTACACCGGATGTTGCTTCGGTGTTCGTTAATACGGTTCTTAACAGGTCTCGACGTCATACCAATGTAACGTAGATCACAAGGGCAAGTGATCATGTAGACACAGTTCCTTGTGTTACAGTTGGTATGTTTATTTAGATGCCATGTGCCTATCGGGTCCAGATACACAGAAGGTAAGTGTTTGGTCAGAGTACATACATTACAATTACCACATGGGTGGTGGCCTACAACAGGGGGAAGACCCCATATTGTCTTTTGGGTATTAATAACGGAAGGTGGTCGCGGACGGGTATGGATGACCATATCCTTAATATTAGCTGAACGCTTGAAAGCGAACAGAGGTCGAGCAATCTCATAACCTCCGCTAGTCAAAATAGACCATCTTTTATTAATCAGTTTTTTAATGGAATTCGATAGAGGAGTAAAAGTGGATACGCAAGTAATTCTAGACTGGGGTGTCTTATCAAAGGTGGTGAGTAAGGCTTCTCTGTTATTGTTCCTTGCCCTTTTCCGTGCTTGATTTACAACTCGAGGCGGATAATGCCGTTCGAAAAGCTTATCTTGAAGACCGTCTGCCTGACGATCGAATTCAAAAGAGGAGCTACAATTTCGTCTGAGTCGTAGAAATTGACCAACAGGCAAATTATCCCGTAACGATTTTGGATGATGGGTTTCATACAGTAACAAGGAGTTACGATCAGTAGGTTTATGGTAAACCGAGGTGGTTAGTTTACCATTATGAATGGTAATCATTAAATCAAGAAAAGGTAAATGAGTAGCAGATACCGTGGTCGTAAATCTTAAGAAAGGATCAAGAGTATTGATCCAAGTTGTGAATTGATCCGCAAGTTGCAGAGGACCATTCCAAATGATGAGAATGTCATCAATGTAGCGCCGCCATAGTGTAACATGTTCCTTGAAAGGATTCAAAGATGATAAAATAAATTTATTTTCAAGATAAGCTTTTCGAACGGCATTATCCGCCTCGAGTTGTAAATCAAGCACGGAAAAGGGCAAGGAACAATAACAGAGAAGCCTTACTCACCACCTTTGATAAGACACCCCAGTCTAGAATTACTTGCGTATCCACTTTTACTCCTCTATCGAATTCCATTAAAAAACTGATTAATAAAAGATGGTCTATTTTGACTAGCGGAGGTTATGAGATTGCTCGACCTCTGTTCGCTTTCAAGCGTTCAGCTAATATTAAGGATATGGTCATCCATACCCGTCCGCGACCACCTTCCGTTATTGATACCCAAAAGACATTATGGGGTCTTCCCCCTGTTGTAGGCCACCACCCATGTGGTAATTGTAATGTATGTACTCTGACCAAACACTTACCTTCTGTGTATCTGGACCCGATAGGCACATGGCATCTAAATAAACATACCAACTGTAACACAAGGAACTGTGTCTACATGATCACTTGCCCTTGTGATCTACGTTACATTGGTATGACGTCGAGACCTGTTAAGAACCGTATTAACGAACACCGAAGCAACATCCGGTGTAACCGGATTACTACGAAGCTCAGTACACATTTCTTGGCAGAAAAACATTCTCCTGACGATTTGTGGTGGGTGGTTTTAGAAGCACCTAAGGTTCGACCTAATGACTCAGGGCATATTTTTAGGACAGAACAGAGATGGGTGGTCAAATTGGGTACCCACATACGAGGTCTTAATGATGACATCCCCTGAACCTCGTTATCCTGATCACATCTCTCTAGGCTGGACTCTCCAATAATGAAGTTATTGAACTTTAAACTTCAGTGGGTTTGAGTATCTATTGACCCCCCCCCCTCCTCCGGGATACTTGTCATGAGGCTTTTAATTGGGATGTGTAATACTTTCCTAGGTTGTGATTTCATGCCGACTTTCACCATGACTATACATTTCCTGAGCGTTATTTCCTCTGCTCACAGTTGTGAGCAATAACCAATCTTTATTAACTTTTAATGAGAATTGTATTTCATTTTCTGAACGAACACTTCGGTTCTTAAAATAATAAATTTCTTTGTCCACTCAGTGTATCTATCGTTCTCTATCGAGGACATCCAAGACCTGAATCCTACCTCAGTTTCTATCTTTGTGACTCCAAGACTAACCGGAGTACTTCTTTTATGTTTATTACCCACTCCGAGTCACTCTTGGATGTGAGACATTCGCCGACTTCCGGGTGCATGAGAGCTTATGTACTCCGGCTGCGTTCCACCGCGTTTGTCTGCGGTTGCACTCCCCGGAGGGTAGGTCTATTATTTTGGACCAGCGCGACACAAGTAAGTTTGTTTGCTGACTATAATTATCTAATGGTGACCCGCTTTACCATTACGTGCGGGTTTCTTTGAAACGTGGTAATCCGAACATTGGTTCGGTTACCGATATAGTGGAACTCTTACATGAACAGTATGGACAATATTGATTCTAGCGAGACTGGTTGTAATAACTATTTCCGTACTGGCTGCAAGTTTCACCTATGTGCTCAACGTGTTAACCTGTAGTGTCACTGGACTATTGTCCATTCACTTGACTGTATCCATTTACATATATTTTGTTATGAGAATTCTCTGGGTAATTTCATTATTATATTTATTACCGAATGAGGAATCAAGCTGGCACTGCTTTCTTTCATGACTAACAAATTGTTATCTACTTTGATTGACTACTTATGTTCACCATGTTTTAGCTGTTAGCCGAGTCCTTGGGACGTGCTTACCAAGGAGCCTGTTCCCGACTTGGGGGTGGTAAGCCCACTTTTTGTCATCTTCTTTTTCGTTTTTTGCGATCTATTGCACAATGTTTGCACCTTTACACCGATGACCACTTGTTGGGTATATTTTGGTGTTTGTTCTCACTGTTTGTTTTCTAGGGCGACCTGACTGTTGACCTGGCTTAGTTTACTTCAATGTAAGTGACCGGCCTATATTAACTATTGATGTAATTTCCATATCACTTATTTTGTGTATTTGGAGAGGAGTTTACATACTGAGTGTTCTGGTCCTGATGAAGCGTCATTGGATCCGTGAGGACCGCACAACGCGAAACATGTTGACCTTGTCTTAGGAAGTTCTGTAAATAGTCAGACCTCTGCTCTTACCGTTCTTTGAAAGTAATTGGGCATTGATACTCATTTTATTACTTTCCTGTGTTTTTAATCTTGGTTTCATCCCTGACTATTGATTAAAATGATGATATATGCAGCGATGTTTAAACAATTTTATCCTTAATTTTCTTTGTTCTCTCCTTTTTTACGGGTGCATGTCCGCTTAGATGGTGCTACCTCTTTAGTTACCATCGGTTCAACACGGCTTAGTGCCCCCCCTATGTGGGGAGCCCGTCAGGCATTGCACAGCCGGCCTGGCGAGGAGCATGACCCGATGATGATGCCAGTCATCCATTGTGATGCTTGAGGGTACTCGCTCCTGATGATTCAGGTCTCCCTATTTCTCCTTTCTTCTTGTTGTATGGAACAGTGTACTTTTGTTTTTTTGCACTATTATTGGGAGAATGTACACTGGACCAAGTAATCTCCCGGTCCCTCCTCTTTTTCCTTTATAAAGTAAGAAAATGCCCACTTTCTAAAAGTGGGCATCTTCCAACTAACAATCTAAAAACCAACTTCACTAAAATATGTATTTCCAAATTGTGTGTTTCGAGACACCAAACTTCCGATTTCTATCTGCTCCCAAAGGGAATTTGCACTTTCAAGGCAGCCTCCATGTTAACCTATGAGAGAGATAGGCCTTGCAACAGTGAAAACCGAATTTAGTAGTATTTCACTGTCAGGACATGTAAAACACATCAGTACATGTCCCACCTTTAACATACACTGCACTCTGCCCATGGGGCTATGTAGGGCCTATTTTAGGGGCCCTTAAATAGGGGTGCTGCATGAATAGAGAGCCAGTCAGTGTGTCTGTGGCTAAAGCTATGCTATTGACAATCACAATATTTATTCATTTGTTCATTAGGATTAAAACACACACACATAGAAAAAAAACAAAAATCAACATATCAAACCATTTCCTCCTAGGGATACAATAAGATTGACAGAAAAATGACAACCGTGCTTCGTTCTTGGTATCCACATTACATACAAGGCAGATCTTGGCATTAAACCTAAATCTAAGCCATTTCCACTCAAATTTGGTCAGAGTTAGATAACCCATACTGAATTTCAGGCACAATGCCTGAGCATATTGAAGTCGAATTTCTTGTAAGAATGTTTCAAATTTCATAATATTATTCCTTTCTATACAGGCTTCTATCCGCCCCCCCCACCGGGGACTTCAAGCATCCATTCATTAATAACGAACTCCCAGTACCCGGGTGGTTTCAGCAAGTTGTTTCTACTGGATGCAATGCTGTTTGGGCTGGGCCACATTTCTGTCATCCCAAGCAGCTCAAGCCTTCTTTTAATATGCTAGAGCCAAGGAATTTCAGAGGCTTTGTTAAGAGTTAGGGCTTATTAAAGAGCATACTAGAATCCGTTTAGTGGTCTATATCTGAACATAATATATTGGGGGTCTGAGATTAGCCAAATGAGCAGACCTGTATAAAGCAGCACTAACTTCCCCGGCTCTATGCGTGTCTACGGCCGGTGATGCAGGATATGTCTTACAGTTCTTAAAATTAAAAGATTTTAGCACACTCCTACTCTGTGGGTAAGTACTGACTGACATGTAACTGACTGGGTAGCTCAAGTCTGGGATTAGCTATCCTGACTCCCAGGTAGTCAATATCATCTATTTTTTCCAATTTAGAGACTCCCAAATAGAACTAACCACAGTATGATCAATGGCGATTAAATGTTATGAATTTATCTTTAGATCAATTTATCTCAAAGTCATGGTCGGAACAGAAGGAAGAAAATGTATCTAATTATGTCTGTAGACCCATTGGGGTCTTGGAAATTAATAAAGTGTTGTCAGCAAATAGCAACGCTGGGACCTTCTTGACACTGAGCACTGGTGCATTATGATCTCCAGCAAGTTATCAAGCACAATAGCATCCAAAGTGTCACTCTAGGCATCAAACCAAAGGGGTCTTTTAGGTCAATGACGGGGATGTATAAATACTATTTCCAGTGGTCACAGCTTTCCACAAAAGTAGCTGAAAACAAAACACCTAATCTAGGGGGTTTAGTTTTGGCTGAAAGACAGATTGGTAAGGAAACAGTGTATGAGTGTCCTCCCTCCGACTGTGTAATTTCCTCGAATATTTTTTGGATGTTATCAATAATTCAAATCAACCTATAGTTTCCAGGGAAACTACAAGATACCTTTTTAAAGATTGGTACAATTTAACTCCCACCCCTTACTTCCTGCCAAGACTCTGAAGTATAAGAGACTAAAGCAATTGAGTTACTGAGCAAATTAATATACGGGGCCCAGACAAGAGATTCATAACTGAGTAAATGTGCAGGAACCCTATAATAGTTGGATACCTTTTGTGGGTTTTGTGCATTAATTGCCTTCAGGGTGCCTTCAGGTTCATCTGGTGTGGGAAGGTGGAGGCTCTGGAGTTAAGTCAAACTGGTGATGACAAAATTGACAAAGGATGCATCACTATTGGATTTAGAATAGTGCTGGTCTCAGGTGGAATATGACTCTCCCTTTTGGTCATTTCTTTGGTATCTCATTGAGCTACATTATATCAAAACATATTTGTATCAATATTGTGTGAGGCCATCAGTAGATCCTTTCAGAGACTGTCTTCCCACCGGGCCTTACACACCATTTGAATGGATTTATAGGCTGATCTAACCAATTTAATTTTTTCCCCAATGTAAGTTTTGATTTTCCAGAGAAGACTAGCTTTGGTGTTTTTGCAGCTTTCATCAAACTAAGGATGTGTTCTAGGCTTCATTGGTTTGGTGAAAAGCTGTCTCAGAGTAGAAAATATTTTTGTATGGGCCTTTATAATCCCTTGGCCTTAAATCTCTATATCTTTTATATATTCTAGGGCTGAAGGCCCCTCCCTGTCTATGGTTATTACTTTTTCTTGATTTAATTTCAGATGAGCCCATTTAATGCATCTCTGATTATTTGACACTGAGGTTGGTTCAACTGCTTATTTGGCAGGTGTGTAATATTACCAACTATTTCAGCCTTCACACGGAGTGATAGGGCATTGTGGTCACTCTTGGGTCTTAGGACAGCTTCCATATCAAGCAACCCATATCATAAGTGTAGAAGTAATAATATGTAATCAATATTGCTGGTTGTGTTGCCTCTTCTAAATGAGGGAGTGGCCAATCTATCAGAAAATTGCAGGCACGCAAACCACATGCCAATGTAAGGGAAAAGAGTACAAGGGCTCTAGAGGACCACTGCTTGTAGGGCGCAGATGCAAGAGATGGTATACACCAGTCTTGACCTCCTGTGATATGACCTCACTCATGAAACCCTAGAGGTCGATTATTATGTTGAAATACCGCCCCAACAAATGTTACATCAGAGTGATCATACTAAATAATTAGTGAGGAGGTGTAGAGTGGAGGAATCCTAATTGTTAGTGAGATATCTGTTATAAAATTTGAATATTAGGAAGTTAGCTGTCTTTTTAAGTTGTGGTGTTAATACAACTATATCCAATTAACGCAGATCGATCTGACTAATTATACAATCTACTAAAGCCTTCACCCAAAGGGTCAAACTCCTTGAAACTACCTCCATTGGATTACACAGCATCTAGGCTATAATTAATATGGACAGTTCTATGGACTGGGGCTGTAGCCCACGTCTCTCGAAAGAGATAAATATTATAATTATCCACAAATTACTCTGAGCCAGAATCTCTAAATTTGGAAGCAATTCTAGCGAGGTTCCAGGTAAAAATATTTACATTTGAATTACTCAAAAGGGTTGAGATCACTTAATATGAAGGACTCATAGGGAAAGTCAACTTTTGATTGAGTAGATTGATTAACTGTTCCAAGACTATTAATTGTAAAATGCTGGAAGAGTGAGCTGAGTACTTGCTGGGAATCACTTTATTGTATTTGCTGCAGCCCCAAGTCAATCGACATTATCAAAAACGTTCCCCCCCTATTCGTGGATAATCCAATTCTTGAGGCAAGGGTACACAATCTACTGACAATTTCTTCAATTGTTTTATATTTGGCCCATAAAGTGGTTTCAGCTTAAAGTTGATTAGGTAATCTTTGGAGGGGTGGGGGGTGTTCTCAAATCGAGGGCTATTAAGCCTCCCACCTGAGAAGAATTAGCTAAAGTCAAATGGAATTTGTCATACTTCTCCATAAGGCATGAGTATAACTCTGTAGCTAATATATTGTACTTAATTATTGAACAACAAAAACAAAAGTCTCTGATTCAGTGTGTCACATTGTTTTTTAGTGAGTCACTATCTTCAAGTCCATGCCTAGTAAGTTTCAGGACATTTATCAAGAAGAGCTCCACTTTATTTGAGGATATGCTCCTCTGGACTTTTTGCTTTACCATCTGGTGGTTGGCAATGGCCTATCTAACAATCGAATTTGGGGGTAATACATCTCCCTGGCTGATGTGTTAGCAATATTGAAATGGTATCACTGTAGGCAATGACCAGAGCCCTTCCCAGAGCTACACCAGGATCCCTTGTTATGTTCAATTACTCTTGCACAGTCTTTACAGCCCTGGGTTGTTAGAAAATGACCAATCCCATCTAAATCTAAGGGCCCGATGCGGGAACCTACATATTGTTGGTAGAGGATAACCCATTAAGCTCAATGGGATAAACTGTACCGTTTCAGGTTTTGCTCCTCTTGATGTTCTGGTATAATACACATGGGGCAGTCTCCTAACTTTGTCTGAATCGGATCGGCCTAGATATCTGGTTACCCAATGTTTAGGGGAGGTAAAGAATTATTCTGACACTAGGAAGAGAATTGTCAATTTTTCCTTCTCACACACTATTGCCATGATAAGCTACCTCTGTGCAGCCATATGTATGTTATGTTATTGTAAGCACTGTTTCCTACTGAAACTTGGCTCCGTAGGAATTCTATGCCGCTTGTAGTACAGACTTTACCAACAGGATACAACAAAGCTAGAAGCAACCAGCGGGATAAAATGGTGGGTTGGGGAAGAGGGATTGCTATAATTTATAAGGTCTTGAGTAGCCTTTTCTCACCTCTCACTAAACTAGGCTGTTAGTGTCCCCTTTGCCATCAACCTAAGCCCAGCCTTCACTTTTTCAGGGGTCTTGGATTACTGCCTGCCTGGTCCGGCTGCACAATATTTACAGGCCTTACCGGAAATATTGGCAGATTTGGCCTTACATATGGCCAATTTCACTCTCTTACAAGATTTGAATATAAACTTTGATGACCATAGTTGTGAGAGTACAAACAATTTACTTCAGGATTTATCAGTAATTCAAGTTGGTCAAGGATCCGACACAAAAAAAGGTCATCTTCTTGAACCAATTTTTAGTAATCTTCCAAACATGTTAGTAAGGACAACCCTCTCGGTATTTTGGTTTGATCATTATATTGTCCCTTTCCTTCTTTCTGGATATATGTGGAGTAACTTCCTTCCCCACCCGGAGGGGTTACATCAATGTTGATCAAAAATGAACTACACCAACTGGGAAAACACCCTCTTAAACTTTAAACCTATATAAAGGGCAAAATAGTGGAGATGATTCCAGTCTTCAATGACTGGATTAAGTCCTCGTTGGATAGGGTTATACCACTATGCATTCACAAAAAGGGCACATTAGGTGGGCATGCACCCGGTTTAACACCCATTTTTTTGGAGCTTAAGTAAGAGAGCAAAAGGATGGAAAGGAAGTGGAAGAAAGCATATGATACATGGAGTAAACTAGACTATAAGAAAGCAGTGAAAAAGTATCACGTGGTATCGGAGAAGTGTGTACTACTTATTAAGCCATACAAATTGATGCATTAGGCAACTCAGCTAAGGAAGTATTTCAAATAGGCACATTCTTTATGACTCCTTCAAGCAAGCGCATCACACTTCCCCTATCCGAATCCCTCTACAATGAATTGGCCAAGTTCTTTCTAAATAAAGTCAGAGATATTTATGCTACCTCTGCAGATAATGCAGAACACTTTAAGATTACTGTGTGTAGGAGGCTGGACTGGCTTGTAGTGAGTACCAAGGGGTACTTGCACCTTGCACCAGGCCCAGTTATCCCTTATTAGTGTATAGGGTGTCTAGCAGCTTAGGCTGATAGATAATGGTAGCTTAGCAGAGCAGCTTAGGCTGAACTAGGAGACGTGTGAAGCTACTACAGTACCACTTAGTGTCATATGCACAATATCATAAGAAAACACAATACACAGTTATACTAAAAATAAAGGTACTTTATTTTTATGACAATATGCCAAAGTATCTTAGAGTGTACCCTCAGTAAGAGGATAGGAAATATACACAAGATATATATACACAATAGCAAAAATATGCAGTGTAGTCTTAGAAAACAGTGCAAACAATGTATAGTTACAATAGGATGCAATGGGGAAACATAGGGATAGGGGCAACACAAACCATATACTCCAAAAGTGGAATGTGAACCACGAATGGACCCCAAACCTATGTGACCTTGTAGAGGGTCGCTGGGACTATTAGAAAATAGTGAGAGTTAGAAAAATAACCCTCCCCAAGACCCTGAAAAGTGAGTGCAAAGTGCACCAAAGTTCCCCTAAGGACAAAATAGTCGTGTTAGAGGGAGAATGCAAGGAAAACACAAATCAGCAATGCAACAACGATGGATTCCTGTCTGAAGGTACCTGTGGAACAAGGGGACCAAGTCCAAAAGTCACAAGCAGCTCGGAGATGGGCAGATGCCCAAGAAATGCCAGCGGTTGGTGCAAAGAAGCTCTTTCTAGGCTGAAGAACTGTGAATACTGCAGGAACGACAAGGGCTAGAGACTTCCCCTTTGGAGGATGGATCCCCCACGCCTTGGAGAGTCGTGCAGAAGTGTTTTCCCGCCGGATGGACGCCAACAAGCCTTGCTACACGCAAATCGTGCGTTTGGCGTTTTTGGACGCTGCTGGGGCCCAGGAGGGACCAGAAGGTCGCAAATTGGACCTGCAGAGAGAGGGGACGTCGAGCAAGACAAAGAGCCCTCACTGAAGCAGGTAGCACCCGGAGAAGTGCCAGAAACAGGCACTACGAGGATGCGTGAAACGGTGCTCGCCGAAGTTGCACAAAGGAGTCCCACGTCGCCGGAGACCAACTTAGAAAGTCGTGCAATGCAGGTTAGAGTGCCGTGGACCCAGGCTTGGCTGTGCACACAGGATTTCCGCCGGAAGTGCACAGGGGCCGGAGAAGCTTGCAAAGTCGCGGTTCCCAGCAATGCAGCCCAGCGAGGTGAGGCAAGGACTTACCTCCACCAAACTTGGGCTGAAGAGTCACTGGACTGTGGGGGTCACTTGGACGGTGTCGCTGGATTCGAGGGACCTCGCTCGTCGTGCTGAGAGGAGACCCAAGGGACCGGAGATGCAGCTTTTTGGTGCCTGCGGTTGCAGGGGGAAGATTCCGTCGACCCACGGGAGATTTCTTCGGAGCTTCTGGTGCAGAGAGGAGGCAGACTACCCCCACAGCATGCACAAGCAGGAAAACAGTCGAGAAGGCGGCAGGATCAGCGTTACAGAGTTGCAGTAGTCGTCTTTGCTACTATGTTGCAGGTTTGCAGGCTTCCAGCGCGGTCAGCGGTCGATTCCTTATCAGAAGGTGAAGAGGGAGATGCAGAGGAACTCGGCTGAGCTCATGCATTCGTTATCTAAAGTTTCCCCAGAGACAGAGACCCTAAATAGCCAGAAAAGAGGGTTTGGCTACCTAGGAGAGAGGAAAGGCTACTAACACCTGAAGGAGCCTATCACAAGGAGTCTCTGACGTCACCTGGTGGCACTGGCCACTCAGAGCAGTCCAGTGTGCCAGCAGCACCTCTGTTTCCAAGATGGCAGAGGTCTGGAGCACACTGGAGGAGCTCTGGACACCTCCCAGGGGAGGTGCAGGTCAGGGGAGTGGTCACTCCCCTTTCCTTTGTCCAGTTTCGCGCCAGAGCAGGGGCTAAGGGGTCCCTGAACCGGTGTAGACTGGCTTATGCAGAATTGGGCACATCTGTGCCCAACAAAGCATTTCCAGAGGCTGGGGGAGGCTACTCCTCCCCTGCCTTCACACCATTTTCCAAAGGGAGAGGGTGTCACACCCTCTCTCAGAGGAAGTTCTTTGTTCTGCCATCCTGGGCCAGGCCTGGCTGGACCCCAGGAGGGCAGCTGCCTGTCTGAGGGGTTGGCAGCAGCAGCAGCTGCAGAGAAACCCCAGGAAGGGCAGTCTGGCAGTACCAGGGTCTGTGCTACAGACCACTGGGATCATGGAATTGTACCAACAATGCCAGGATGGCATAGAGGGGGCAATTCCATGATCATAGACATGTTACATGGCCATATTCGGAGTTACCATGGTGAAGCTACATATAGGTAGTGACCTATATGTAGTGCACGCGTGTAATGGTGTCCCCGCACTCACAAAGTTCAGTGAATTGGCTCTGAACAATGTGGGGGCACCTTGGCTAGTGCCAGGGTGCCCTCACACTAAGTAACTTTGCACCTAACCTTTACCAGGTAAAGGTTAGACATATAGGTGACTTATAAGTTACTTAAGTGCAGTGTAAAATGGCTGTGAAATAACGTGGACGTTATTTCACTCAGGCTGCAGTGGCAGGCCTGTGTAAGAATTGTCAGAGCTCCCTATGGGTGGCAAAAGAAATGCTGCAGCCCATAGGGATCTCCTGGAACCCCAATACCCTGGGTACCTCAGTACCATATACTAGGGAATTATAAGGGTGTTCCAGTAAGCCAATGTAAATTGGTAAAAATGGTCACTAGCCTGTTAGTGACAATTTGAAAGTAATGAGAGAGCATAACCACTGAGGTTCTGGTTAGCAGAGCCTCAGTGAGACAGTTAGTCACCACACAGGGAACATATACATGCACACCTATGAGCACTGGGGCCCTGTGTGACAGGGTCCCAGTGACACATACATATAGGCCACAAACCTATGAGCACTGGGGTCCTGACTAGCAGGATCCCAGTGACACATAACAACCATACTGAAAACATGGTGTTTTCACTATGAGCACTGAGGCCTGGCTATCAGGATCCCAGTGAGACAGTGAAAACAGTGACAAACACCCTGACATACACTCACAAACAGGCCAAAAGTGGGGGTAACAAGGCTAGAAAGAGGCTACCTTCTCACACAACCCCCCCCCAAACGAAGGACAATAAGGCTAACCTTGGCCAGTTGAGACTTTATTGTCTAAGTGGTGATAAGTAGAGAGTAGCTCTGCAATAGACTGGTTACTCCCTTTATCATCCACTATATGGTTACTTCCCTGTGGGGATGTAAACCACCCTGTTTGAAGTTTTTTAGCTAAGCAACAATGTGAAGATGTATTTTCAGAGTTTCTATCAGTAAGTTTTAGTTTAGAGCAGTGGGAATTGTCCACTGAACCTATTTGTAGTGATGGAAATGCCAGACAGGGATGCTGTCTCAGAAAAGCCATAGCTGGGCAAAAACTTTGTCCATCTGGCTGGAAGAGAGAACAGGGATGCTGTTTCTCTTGAGTTGGAGCAGGGCAGGGATGCTGTCCTATGAGCTCCACACTAGGGCAGGGATGCTGTCCTAAGTGTTGTGAGGTAGTGCAGGGTTTCTGCACTAAAGTTTCTCTGGGAGGGTTGGAGGGATGCTCCATGTTAACTAAAATGGTGCTGTTTTTCTCACCAATGTTAGTTATCCCACAGAGAGGTACTTCCACCTCAGGGAGTCTAGCTTTGCCAGCTGATGATTCCCTTGGAACAGGTGCCACCCCAGGAGAGGTTTCTCCCACCACAGGAATAGTATCCTGAATGGTAGGGTGGTTAGGGGATACTGTGATACCCTTTTTACCTGTTGATGGAGAGGGATCCTGAGTTTTCAGGCCTTCTCTCCTTTGCTTTTTCATTTCACTTGAAATGAGAGGGAACAATTCCTCAGGGATGCCCAGCATGGCTGCATGGGCATAAAACTCTACATCAGCCCAACCTGAGGCCTCTAGGTCATTACCTAAGAGACAGTCTACAGGTAAGCTAGGTGATACCACCACCTGCTTAGGGCCAGTAACTCCACCCCAACTAAACTGAATTATAGCTAAGGGAAGAAACTTAGTGGAGTTATGGACATCAATAATCTTATATTGTTGTCCAATGATGTGTTGTTCAGGAGGCACTAGGTTTTCAGTCACCAAAGTGAAACTGGCACCTGTGTCCCTGTAGGCCAAGGCCTCAACACCATTTATTGAAACTGTCTGCCTGTACTTATCCATTGTAAGGGGACAAGCAGCCAGTGTGGCAAGGCCAATGCCACTAGGTGTGACAGAAACTGTCTTGGGACTGATTACATCAGTTTCCACTATGGACCCATAAGTGAACCCAACTACACCCTTTGCTTGACTGTTGCCAGCAGTCCCACCACTAGTACCACTACTGCTAGGGGCACTAGAGCTTGATGTATTAGTGGTGGTAGGCTCAGGGGGTTTACCTGGACAGGACTTATCCCCTGGCCTATGGCCTCTATTTTTACACACAAAGCACCAAGGCTTTTTAATGTGTGCAGGTTGGGAAGAAGAGGAAGAATTTGTTTTATCCCCACCCTCTGAAGAGTGTTTAAGATTTGAAGTGGGATCTTTGGTTTTACCCTTATCCCCATGCTTATCTTGAGATTTTTCACCATCTTTCTTCTTATTGCCATCTTTGTCACCCCCTGTATGAACTTTTCTGTTCACCCTTGTTCTGACCCATTTGTCTGCCTTCTTTCCCAATTCTTGGGGAGAGGTCAGATCAGAGTCTACCAGGTACTGGTGCAACAAATCAGACACACAATTATTAAGTATATGCTCTCTCAGGATTGTGTTATACAGGCTTTCATAATCAGTAACTTTACTGCCATGTAACCACCCCTCCAAGGCCTTCACTGAATGGTCAATGAAATCAACCCAGTCTTGTGAAGACTCCTTTTTGGTCTCTCTGAACTTTATCCTGTACTGTTCAGTGGTTAAGCCATAACCATCCAGGAGTGCATTCTTAAGAACTGTAAAATTATTGGCATCACTTTCTTTCACAGTAAGGAGTCTATCCCTACCCTTTCCACTAAATGATAGCCATAGGATAGCAGCCCACTGCCTTTGAGGGACATCCTGTACAGCACAGGCCCTCTCAAGTGCAGCAAACCACTTGTTAATGTCATCCCCCTCCTTATAAGGGGGAACTATCTTGTGCAGATTCCTGGAATCATGCTCTTTTGCAGGATGACTATGGGGAATACTGCTGCTGCCACCATGGGTATCTAAACCCAACTTCTGTCTTTCCCTCTCTATTTCTAAAGACTGTCTATCCAAATCCAGCTGTTGCTTCTTGAGCTTCAGTCTGGTTTGTTCCACTCTCAATCTATTGAGCTCCCTTTCTAACAATCTGTCATCAGGGTGGGTGGGAGGGACATTTCTAGATACAGAGGTATGATGGGAATGAACAGAAGGAGACCTGTCCCTTACAAGGGGCACCCTAACAGCTTGGCTACCAGCATAATGTGAGAGCACATCATCAGTATGATGTGATTCAACCTCTGTACCAACTATGCTAGACTGTCTAGTAATGGGCAGGCTGAGAAGTTTCTTTCCTGAACCTTTTCCTGGGGGAGTCCCTGGATCAGATTGAGAACCATTAGCTACTTTTTCTACAGATTGGGCACTTATGGCCTTATCCTGTACTCTAAGCATATTAATTAACAGTTCTAAGGAAGGATTCTTCCCTACACTCAAACCTCTCTCTATGCAGAGACTCCTTGCTCCTTTCCAGCTAAGGTGATCATATGCAAGTTTGGACAGTTCAACTTTTTGGCCTGTGCCAGACATTTTTTAGAGAGAGTTAAAGTGATAGACAAAGAGAAAAAAGTTTTCAGAACTTTTTGGAAAGACAGAAAAAAACTTTTTAAACTTTTAAGAACTTTTTGAAAGTTTAGAAGTACTTTTCAGCACTTAGAAAAGAGTGAAAAGAGGAAATGCAAAACTTTTTGGCTATGTGTATATACACTGACCTTGTTTTGTATATTTTTCTCTTATGAAAAGTACAATGACAAGAGTGGTAAGTAGTCTCAAAGCACTTATCCCACCACTGCACAACCAATGTAGGAGGCTGGACTGGCTTGTAGTGAGTACCAAGGGGTACTTGCACCTTGCACCAGGCCCAGTTATCCCTTATTAGTGTATAGGGTGTCTAGCAGCTTAGGCTGATAGATAATGGTAGCTTAGCAGAGCAGCTTAGGCTGAACTAGGAGACGTGTGAAGCTACTACAGTACCACTTAGTGTCATATGCACAATATCATAAGAAAACACAATACACAGTTATACTAAAAATAAAGGTACTTTATTTTTATGACAATATGCCAAAGTATCTTAGAGTGTACCCTCAGTAAGAGGATAGGAAATATACACAAGATATATATACACAATAGCAAAAATATGCAGTGTAGTCTTAGAAAACAGTGCAAACAATGTATAGTTACAATAGGATGCAATGGGGAAACATAGGGATAGGGGCAACACAAACCATATACTCCAAAAGTGGAATGTGAACCACGAATGGACCCCAAACCTATGTGACCTTGTAGAGGGTCGCTGGGACTATTAGAAAATAGTGAGAGTTAGAAAAATAACCCTCCCCAAGACCCTGAAAAGTGAGTGCAAAGTGCACCAAAGTTCCCCTAAGGACAAAATAGTCGTGTTAGAGGGAGAATGCAAGGAAAACACAAATCAGCAATGCAACAACGATGGATTCCTGTCTGAAGGTACCTGTGGAACAAGGGGACCAAGTCCAAAAGTCACAAGCAGCTCGGAGATGGGCAGATGCCCAAGAAATGCCAGCGGTTGGTGCAAAGAAGCTCTTTCTAGGCTGAAGAACTGTGAATACTGCAGGAACGACAAGGGCTAGAGACTTCCCCTTTGGAGGATGGATCCCCCACGCCTTGGAGAGTCGTGCAGAAGTGTTTTCCCGCCGGATGGACGCCAACAAGCCTTGCTACACGCAAATCGTGCGTTTGGCGTTTTTGGACGCTGCTGGGGCCCAGGAGGGACCAGAAGGTCGCAAATTGGACCTGCAGAGAGAGGGGACGTCGAGCAAGACAAAGAGCCCTCACTGAAGCAGGTAGCACCCGGAGAAGTGCCAGAAACAGGCACTACGAGGATGCGTGAAACGGTGCTCGCCGAAGTTGCACAAAGGAGTCCCACGTCGCCGGAGACCAACTTAGAAAGTCGTGCAATGCAGGTTAGAGTGCCGTGGACCCAGGCTTGGCTGTGCACACAGGATTTCCGCCGGAAGTGCACAGGGGCCGGAGAAGCTTGCAAAGTCGCGGTTCCCAGCAATGCAGCCCAGCGAGGTGAGGCAAGGACTTACCTCCACCAAACTTGGGCTGAAGAGTCACTGGACTGTGGGGGTCACTTGGACGGTGTCGCTGGATTCGAGGGACCTCGCTCGTCGTGCTGAGAGGAGACCCAAGGGACCGGAGATGCAGCTTTTTGGTGCCTGCGGTTGCAGGGGGAAGATTCCGTCGACCCACGGGAGATTTCTTCGGAGCTTCTGGTGCAGAGAGGAGGCAGACTACCCCCACAGCATGCACAAGCAGGAAAACAGTCGAGAAGGCGGCAGGATCAGCGTTACAGAGTTGCAGTAGTCGTCTTTGCTACTATGTTGCAGGTTTGCAGGCTTCCAGCGCGGTCAGCGGTCGATTCCTTATCAGAAGGTGAAGAGGGAGATGCAGAGGAACTCGGCTGAGCTCATGCATTCGTTATCTAAAGTTTCCCCAGAGACAGAGACCCTAAATAGCCAGAAAAGAGGGTTTGGCTACCTAGGAGAGAGGAAAGGCTACTAACACCTGAAGGAGCCTATCACAAGGAGTCTCTGACGTCACCTGGTGGCACTGGCCACTCAGAGCAGTCCAGTGTGCCAGCAGCACCTCTGTTTCCAAGATGGCAGAGGTCTGGAGCACACTGGAGGAGCTCTGGACACCTCCCAGGGGAGGTGCAGGTCAGGGGAGTGGTCACTCCCCTTTCCTTTGTCCAGTTTCGCGCCAGAGCAGGGGCTAAGGGGTCCCTGAACCGGTGTAGACTGGCTTATGCAGAATTGGGCACATCTGTGCCCAACAAAGCATTTCCAGAGGCTGGGGGAGGCTACTCCTCCCCTGCCTTCACACCATTTTCCAAAGGGAGAGGGTGTCACACCCTCTCTCAGAGGAAGTTCTTTGTTCTGCCATCCTGGGCCAGGCCTGGCTGGACCCCAGGAGGGCAGCTGCCTGTCTGAGGGGTTGGCAGCAGCAGCAGCTGCAGAGAAACCCCAGGAAGGGCAGTCTGGCAGTACCAGGGTCTGTGCTACAGACCACTGGGATCATGGAATTGTACCAACAATGCCAGGATGGCATAGAGGGGGCAATTCCATGATCATAGACATGTTACATGGCCATATTCGGAGTTACCATGGTGAAGCTACATATAGGTAGTGACCTATATGTAGTGCACGCGTGTAATGGTGTCCCCGCACTCACAAAGTTCAGTGAATTGGCTCTGAACAATGTGGGGGCACCTTGGCTAGTGCCAGGGTGCCCTCACACTAAGTAACTTTGCACCTAACCTTTACCAGGTAAAGGTTAGACATATAGGTGACTTATAAGTTACTTAAGTGCAGTGTAAAATGGCTGTGAAATAACGTGGACGTTATTTCACTCAGGCTGCAGTGGCAGGCCTGTGTAAGAATTGTCAGAGCTCCCTATGGGTGGCAAAAGAAATGCTGCAGCCCATAGGGATCTCCTGGAACCCCAATACCCTGGGTACCTCAGTACCATATACTAGGGAATTATAAGGGTGTTCCAGTAAGCCAATGTAAATTGGTAAAAATGGTCACTAGCCTGTTAGTGACAATTTGAAAGTAATGAGAGAGCATAACCACTGAGGTTCTGGTTAGCAGAGCCTCAGTGAGACAGTTAGTCACCACACAGGGAACATATACATGCACACCTATGAGCACTGGGGCCCTGTGTGACAGGGTCCCAGTGACACATACATATAGGCCACAAACCTATGAGCACTGGGGTCCTGACTAGCAGGATCCCAGTGACACATAACAACCATACTGAAAACATGGTGTTTTCACTATGAGCACTGAGGCCTGGCTATCAGGATCCCAGTGAGACAGTGAAAACAGTGACAAACACCCTGACATACACTCACAAACAGGCCAAAAGTGGGGGTAACAAGGCTAGAAAGAGGCTACCTTCTCACACTGTGCTACCCTGCTCTACTTGCTCAACCAGTGATACCTTATCTGCCTTCTCCCCTTTTAGGAAATAAAATTTGGAAGTACTAATGAAGGCAGTTAAATTGGGCTCCCACTGGACCATGCCTCACTGTTTGTATTTATTTAAGGGGAGATTGCAATCTGCTCTGTTTTGGTAGACATATTAAACCTATCGGTCTATAGTGGTTTAGTCTCACCTTCTTGGAAGCATTCAATAGTGAAACCGTTACTTAAGAAGCCATCATTGGACCCCTTATTAATTGAAAGCTATAGGCCGATATCCTTACTGCCAAGGGTAAGTAAGGTGCTTGAAAAATGTGTCAACCAACAGCCATTGTACTTTTTGGAAAAAGATGATTGCCTTCATTTACACAAACAGGATTTCACTCAGGATGTGGCATGGAGACAGCGCTTTTAGCTGTTATGAAAGAATTAGCACAGAATTGGACACCATATCACATACAACTTTATTATAGAGGCTGGAGAAGGAGAAGTTGTTATCGTAGCTCTGAAATGGTTTGCATCATTTCTAGATGGTAGGAACTTCCAAGTCTACGAACAGCCTTTTTAAACAGAATCCCATCCTTTAAGATGTGGAATACCTTAGGGCTTTTTTCTTAGCCTATTTAATTCGTACGTTTATCAGTTGGTTGAGCTTGTACAATCACATGGGTGATAGTGTCTTATGTGGATGACACTTAGATCGTCATCTCTATTACTCATGAAACAGATGGGGACTCCACTCAGCTTAATTTGTGTTTGAATGATGTAGCAGGTTGTATGTCAGCTATTTGCTGAAAGCCTAATGAAGACGAAATCGAGGTGCTGGTGGTTGCAAATGACTTTAATCATTGGTCAGTGATGCACTGACCAGATTTTCTAGACAGTAATCATATTCCAAAAACTGAAGTGAAATGTCTGGGTGTAAGATAACAACCTTACCTTGGAGGTATAAGTGAGAAAGCTAGCCGCCAGCTGTTTTGGCACTCTGAGGATGTGTAGGAAAATCTTAGAGTGTTTGCCTCTATCTTCAATTTTTCTTGTGGTACAAGCATTAGTTCTGTCACCGCTGGACTATAGTAATACTCTTTACACTGGGGTTCCTCATTATTATGTAGTAAAAAGGCTTCAAGATATTTAAAATTCTGCAGCTCATATTCCATGAAAGATCCCTAAACACAACTCTCTCTCAGGTGCACTGGCTTCTCTGTACTGGCTACCTGTCAAACAGAGTATACAATTCAAAGCCCTCTGTATAGCTCACGGAGTATGGTACAATAAAAGCCCTCAACTACTACAACAGCTTGTATGACCCTATACCCCCAAATATAATTATATCTACTGCTTTATGTTTCCTAGCAATCACCAAAATTCATAAGTGAATAAGTGGCAGTAGCTCCTTTCTCTATTTGTTTTCTAAATTTTGGAACTCAATTCTCAACAAAATACGTAAGATCAATGGTTTCATGTCTTGTGAGTTTGTGTGATGGAATCTTTTTTGGTCCTGAAAATGTCAGTAGAATGTTGACATTAGTTTTAGAACGTGTTGAAGACAATGCAGGTTTAGGTTTCGAATGATGAGTTCACGGTTACATGCTGAAGAATAAAGATGTATAATACATAGCTCCGTGTGTGGCGTAGTCATTGGCAGGTATTCAGGCTGGTAAAGACGCTACGACTGGCAATGAGATAGAGAATAAGTAACCCAAAGATCAACAGTGCTCTCCCAGAGAGTTTGCTGTGGTCCAAGCAAACTGCTTGTGTGTGCTACATGTGCCTTCGTTAAAGTGCTGAATCGAGGATTCGCGTACTGCGGAGTTAAACTGCAAGTCCAACTGAGGTAAAGCATTTGAAGATAAAGAAAGCTTTACTGAGAAGTCTACTCATCATTAGTCACAAAACTACAAACAAGGCCATACAGAAAGGTACCGCGCTACTATGCAATATAAAGCTATACAGTATATAGAGCGCTACTGCTAAAGGCAGATACAACTAGGTTTTGAAAGGGCAGCAATTAGCACTAGCAGACTACACAATAACAATGCAATCAGAAGTGTTGAGAGGCAGAGATCAACCAGGTGTTAAGAGTAAAATGAAAGACTGAAAACATGACCACTCAGATGTGTGAAAGGGTCATCTGCTTACTGGAACTAAATAAAGAGAATTATACTGCTGCCAAAGGTGACTCCAAGAGAAGTGCCTGGGTTGTGCTTACGAAGATGTTCATACCTGCAGCAATGAGAGGCTCAGCAGAAAGCCGTTCTGACAGTGGAGACCGTAAAAGATGACCCAGAGGCTGGCACATTGCAATGCCAGGGTAGGGGCATTAACAGAACAGATCCTGATTTCTGGCAGAAGAGAGAGCTCCAACTGTAGTGTAAGTCAATCCTGTGAACAGTTACAATGCTGCCACCTTCCTGAAACCACCACCACCATTGGATAGCACTAAAGAGCAGAATATTGGCGAAAGATGGACTGCTTGGATAGTGACATTTGATGATTTCATTGATGCACTAGAAGAAACAGATAACCAAAAGATTATCAAATATCTCAAGAATCTTACTGGTGATGGTGTAATGGAAGTCCTAAAGAAAATGCCGCAAACTGATGAATTTGCGTATTGTCAAACTAAAGAAGCCTTGAATCACAAGCTAAATCCAGTGCTGAATGAAGACACACTCATAAAGCACAGCAGATTCAATGAGTTTAAAGATGAAGAAGCAATGCATCTCAGAGTTATTGACAAATGCTTGTCAGTTTCATTCAGACGATGAATAATGAGAGAAATACTTAGGCCTCATTACGAATTTGGCAGTCTCTGGGGCGCCCTGGTGAAGACTGCCATATTATGTGTATGGGGAAGGCTCCTGCAGAATACAGCCAAGCTTCCATCTGAACTACCACTGTGAACGGACCACTGCGGCCAGCGGTAGGCATCTCCGGGCCGGTGGTCAGGCTGTTTCCCATGACCATATAATGAGAGTGCACACCACCACGATTTCCTGGGCGGTGTCACCTTCAGAAAAAGCCAGGCGGAAATGAACAACAAAAAAGGGGACACTCACCTTCAGGCACATCCGTAGGTGCAATGGCATGCATATTGCAAGTCTTCCCAATGCTCCTGCTGGCCATTGACCTCCAGGACCAGTGACGCCGACCAAGACACCAACAGTAAGTACACCAGCCTAGCACACACTGAAGGACATTAGTACACACATACACCACACACACAAATTTGCACATTCACCACACATACATGTTGAAGGAAAGCCAGGACAAGGTTGTTACCATTGCCACCAACGGTGCAGATATATTAAAAAAACAAATAAAATAGGCAGAACTATGTACAAAGATGCCCAAGGGCCAGTCCAATAGTCTTGCAGTGCCCCGTGCACACTGGGCACAGAATGACGCCCCAACTTGACTCAAAGTGCTGACTTCCACAGGACATGGGCCCAATGGGGCATGCAGGCACCTCAGGGGTGGGAGGGGGGTCAGGGGCAGTGGGGTGTTTGGGTTTGGAGGGGAGGTCCTTAGGTCTGGACTTGGAGGGGAGGTCCTTGGTGGTGGATTGTAAGGGGGTGCTTAGTCTTGAGTTTGGAAGGTGGTGGGTTAGTCGGGAGGGGTTGTCCTTGGCCTTGAAGTGGAGGGAGTGAGTTTGGCCTTGGAAGTGGAGGGAGTGGGTTTGGCCTTGGGATTGGGAGGGGTAATTGTGGTCTTGGTGGGGGTGGAAGTCTTAGGTGGGGGAGGGGCATGGCGAGGACCAGAGGAGGTGGAAGGCAGGGGTCTGGGAAGGTTAGTGGGGCGTTTGGGGGGAACAGGGCCTGGGCTAGTGGTGGGGAACAGGGAAAACCCCTCCAGGAAAAGTTTCTTAGGGGTAGAAGGTAGGTCATGGGAAGGACGTTTGGGAGTGGAGGGAGAGGGAATGGTTGAGAGGTGTGTACGTGGAGGTGCCTGGGATGCAGGTGCATGAGTGGATGACGTGTGTGTTGGGTGACAGTTGGGTGGGTGAGTGTGGGCATTTAGGTGTACTGGGAGGAGGGGGAGGAGATGCAGGGAGATGGCAGGGGGATGTGTAAGTGAATGTTGGGTGTGGTGTCTGCAGGTAGGGTGGATGTGCTACATGTGGGGGACTTGATTGTTGTGGTGCGAGCTCATGTGGTGTATGGGGTGCATGTATGGGGTGTGATATTGTGGTGATGGTGGCACTGAGAGCACATGTGGCAGGATCTAGGACTGATGAGGTGGTGACTACAGGTGTGAGTGGTGATGTGAGGGGGAGGTGGTGGGGGAGTCGGTGGACAGAGTTGATGTTTGCATGTCTGCATCTGAATGTGGTTTGTGTGCATGGCGGTGGTGACGTTTGTGGTGCTTATGTCTGTCCTTGCGTACCGTCTCTGTTAATGTGGATGCATGTGGGTCAGTAAGTGTGCCTTGGATGGGTGAGGGGAGAGGGATGTGGGTTTGGGAACAGATAGCTAGAGGGGGGACGAAAGAAGAAGGGACACTGGCTGCCGTCAAGGAGAAGGCCAGAGCCTGAAACGATCTCTGCAGGCCAGCCAGGGTACCATGAATGCCTTCCAGAAATGCATTGGTCTGCTGCATCTGGGATGCCAGTCCCTGGATGGCATTCACAATGGTTGACTGCCCCACAGCGATGGATCTCAGGCGGTCAATAGCCTCCTTATTGAGGGCAGCAGGGCTGACTGGGGCAGGGGCA
This sequence comes from Pleurodeles waltl, assembly GCF_031143425.1. Lineage (NCBI taxonomy): Eukaryota > Metazoa > Chordata > Amphibia > Caudata > Salamandridae > Pleurodeles > Pleurodeles waltl. Next base: position 502,276,412 of record NC_090451.1, on the reverse strand, counting down.
GAGTTGCATACGGTGAAGCAGATGCCCACCCTCCTGGGTGAGTGGGCATGGGCAACTGGGTGGAGAGCTACAGGGAGAGCGATGCTTGAATGGGGGTGGCTAACGAGGATAATGCAGGAGCGGCCATCAGAGGAGGAATCTGAAGATGGTGTGGTCGATTCTGTCTCCTCTGTGGCACTCCACTCGCCCTCCGTCCCAATGGTCTCCTCGGCTCCACTGGTATCAGTCTCCTGGGTCCCATGGGCTGCACCTTCCCCACTCGCCGGTGCCCCTTCTCCTTTGTCAGATGATGCTGATGCACACAAAGACAGAGGAGGAGAGGGAGGGAGACAGGGTGGGAGAGAGAGACAGGGTGCAATCGGTCAATGCCAGCACAACAGTCACACAGAGTAACTACAACATCCTCTGATGCAACGCCATGACACACCATGCCCTCACCTACACATGCTACTACAATGGAACACCATGCTGGAAACCACAGCAATGCACATGTGTACCGTTGATGGTGACACAGATGCAATCGTGTACATGATGAGAGGCATCCTTACCCAGTACCTGCCCACTTCCCATGCCCGTTGAGACACACAATTCCTGGACTACCGAACCAACTGAATCCTGCATGGGTACTTGGCATGCCAAATAGGCCATTGTCAAATTGCACAGTGACATCTTGGCCCACCTTACCTCACTACACATACAGTACCTGCCAGCAGATTGAGGACTCTTCATTCACCCCTGGCACAGTGGTTGGCAAGAACTGATTGCAATGGCCTGACACCCCAGATGCATTGATCCTGTTGGCATGAGCTGTCTAGCACAGTGTCTTTTGACTTCTGTAGACCCCTACTTTATCATTACTGGAATCTGGGGACCCCCCACTGAATCCTTTTTGGAATCTGGGGAGCCCCCAGTGAGTTATTACTGAAACCTGGAGACCTAGGCCCTCAGTACAACCCTGGCGATAAATGCCACTTACCGCCGCGCAGAAGACGGCCAACATACCGCTGGGGCAGCGGAATTCCGCTACAGCTATTGCGACCCACAGCTCGGAATCCACCATAATCCAGACACCCACACAAGTGCTCCACACCAAAGATCAGTGATAAACTGGCGATAACAAAACCTCCACCATCATGCCAACAGGAATACGCCCACACTATCACGACCCACGAATCCACGTGGCGGTCTTTCAACCGCGGTATTCCATTGGCGGTACACACCGCCGCGCTCAAAATACACACACATTTACAAAACACAACCATATTGGACAATTCAAAATACACACACCTGGCACACATACACACACCACACCCACATACCCAATCCAATATAAAGCACACACCCACATCACCCACAAACCCTTACTACCAGAATTCTGAAACCACGCCAGACAGAGACACCACCATAAACAACACCAGCATCCACAGACACACAACACCATCACTTACACAACATCCACGCACCTCAAACAACACACACCAGCACATCCCCTCAGACATCCCAACAGACACCATCTCACATATCACCCACACCACATCATGGCACCTCAACGACACCCCAGGTTCTCTGAGGAGGAGCTCAGGGTCATGGTGGAGGAAATCATCCGGGTAGAGCCACAGCTATTCGGATCACAGGTGCAGCACAGCTCCATTGCAAGGAAGATAGAGCTATGGCGCAGAATTGTCGACAGGGTCAAGAGCAGTGGGACAGCATCCAAGAACTAGGGATGACATCAGGAAGAGGTGGAACGACCTACGGGGAAGGTGCGTTCCGTGGTCTCCAGACACCAGAGGACTGGCGGTGGACCCCCACCTCCTCCCCCACAACTAACAACATGGGAGGAGCAGGTCTTGGCTATACTGCATCCTGAGGGCCTCGCAGGAGTAACAGGAGGACTGGACTCTGGTAAGTCAAACCTTTACTACCTCATCCCCCCACCCTACCTGCATGCCATCACATACTCTCACCCTCACCCCCATCACTCCAACACTTCACATATGCCCCACTATCACAACCCACCCATCCCAATACCAAGCCCTGCATGCAACACCAAAGCATGGACATCCATCACCAAAGCATGTCCACTACAGATACCCACACAGACCCCAAACCAAATATCACACAAGGACCAAGACAAGAATGCAAGCACTGGGATACAGGGTCACTCACCCATTGCACACGATGGCACACACAGATGCAATAATCATGCCTTTACATCCCTGCAGGACCCCAACCCAATGTCACCAGACAGGAGGTACGAGACATATCCAGTCCCCCCACAGAAGACACTCACAGTGATGACAGCAGCTCTGCACAACTGGATCAAGATGACCAGCCCGGCCCATCAGGGGACAGTCGGTTCCCCTGACACTGGCACAAGCCACTATAGACCCTCCCCCCTCAGGAAACACCAGCACAGCACCCACCCAGTGGGCCCATCCCTCTGTCCCCAGGACACATCAATCAGCAGTGTGTCCACCACTACAGGGAACCCAGGCAAACCCACCAACCCAAGAAAATCAGGGACCTGGGGGTAGTGGCAGTGGGCACACGGTTTAGGGGACAGAGGCTCAGGTAAACAGGGAAGCTGGGAGGACTGCTGTGTGAGAGGGGGAGGACAGGCCCAGGGAACCCACTCTCCACGAGGCCCTCTCCAACATCATGGGAGCTTACCATCATTCACAGGAGACGATGGCAATGGTACTGGCCAAGTTTCAGGAGTCCCAGCGGCTGCAGGAGGAACACTATCTGGGGATCAGGGAGGACCTGAAGTCCATAAACAACACCCTGGTCACCATTGCAGGGATGCTGCAAGACCTTGTCAACACCAGGAGGGACACTGTGGCACAACAAGGGGCCCCTGACACTAGCCTGGACGATGAACAGCCCTCCACGTCAGCCGGCGCTAGTGGACAGGAGGCATCGCCACAGGAACACGACACCAGCACCCCACCCCCTGCAGATGGAGAACCACCCCGCAAACGGTCCCTGAAATCCAGGAACAAGACAGAGAACATTGCCAAGACCCCCGCCAGGAAATGAGCCCCCCCCGAATTTCACCCTTCTGTCCCACTTTGTCACCCTGTCCATCCTTCAACTGCCATTGCTCCACTTCCTATGCCCCTTTGGACAATGTACCTGTGAAACAAATAGACTGGACTCTGCCATGGACATTCTTCCACCATCCCCCATGACCGTTTTACAACCCCCTCCACTTATTTGCACAGAAATAAACACACTTCAATCACAAAACAATCTGGAGTCAGTCTGTGCTTTCACAAACGTGTAATTTCAATAACCATGGAATATAGCAATGTCAATTTACTTGTGCACATACCGATAAATATAGCACAGGGCACAAACTGGGACCCACATCTGTGAAATGCAAAGGCAAAGTGACAAGTCAGGGTCCATACACTGAGTGAAAATGACAGACTTATGCTAGCTCCAATAATAGTATGAGATATGGGAGGCAGTGACATCTTCTTACCTGTGTCTCACTGGAAGTATTGCATGATTATGTTGCTTCTGTTGTCGATATCCTCATCTTCTGCCTCCTCTTCTTCACTGTCCACAGCTGCAACAAGACCACCAGCTGGCCCATCCTCCTGCAGAAAAGGCACCTGGCGTCGCAAAGCCAGGTTGTGCAGCATACAGCAGGCCACGATGATCTGGCACTCCTTCTTTGGTGAGTAGTAGAGAGAACCACCTGTCATATGGAGGCACCGGAATCTGGCCTTCAGGAGGCCGAAGGTGCATTTAATCACCCTCCTAGTTCACCCATGTGCCTCATTGTAGCGTTCCTCTGCCCTTGTCCTGGGATTTCTCACTGGGGTCAGTAGCCATGACAGGTTGGGGTAACCAGTCAGTAAATCAAAAAAGATTACACATGGTTCCATATAGTGCTGTGGGTTTCAATCAAGTGAAAAGCTTGGTCAGTAGATAGGAACCGAAGCTTCTCGAAGCAAGAGCCCTCACTCACCATCCGGTGACATGCTTCATCATAGGGCCAGCTCCTCGTCAGGCCGGCACTGCAATGCCTGACGGGCCCCGCGAGGGGGCTCTTTGCCGGAGTTCTTTTGAGAATCGAAAATAGCCGGTCAGGAATAATGAAGTGAAGGATTGGTATATGAAAAAACTATTAAAAATGCCTAGAGGTAACAACTAATTATTTTTAATACTCGTGCTCATACCTCTGACAAGATTAAAAACCAAGAAAACGGGGAGTCGGTGGAGTAATGACCACAAACCCCATTGAAATATAGGTAGGTATAATAATGTCTCTTAAAGAGAATTTAACATACAAGAGACAGAGCACACAGGATCCCCTGTGTCACTCTACGTAGTTGGTCAACATGTTTCTCGCTTGTAACAGAAGAATTACCTTATGCGATTCATCAGGACCTAATAACAAACCTAATCCTTTAAAACGTGGAAACTTCCACAAATATGTAAATCATAAACCCTCCAAAAATTTTAGGGTAGGGCCACATCGGGGGAGTCCAGACCAAAAAATCAACTCTGATTTCGGTAATTGACGGTCACTGCCAGTCAACCTGCACTGGAACGAGTACCCCGGAATCCCTGACACAAACGTGTAATTTCAATAACCATGGAATATAGCAATGTCAATTTACTTGTGCACATACCGATAAATATAGCAGAGGGCACAAACTGGGACCCACATCTGTGAAATGCAAAGGCAAAGTGACAAGTCAGGGTCCATACACTGAGTGAAAATGACAGACTTATGCTAGCTCCAATAACAGTATGAGATATGGGAGGCAGTGACATCTTCTTACCTGTGTCTCACTGGAAGTATTGCATGATTATGTTGCTTCTGTTGTCGATATCCTCATCTTCTGCCTCCTCTTCTTCACTGTCAACAGGCTCCACAGCTGCAATAAGACCACCAGCTGGCCCATCCTCCTGCAGAAAAGGCACCTGGCGTCGCAAAGCCAGGTTGTGCAGCATACAGCAGGCCACGATGATCTGGCACTCCTTCTTTGGTGAGTAGTAGAGAGAACCACCTGTCATATGGAGGCACCGGAATCTGGCCTTCAGGAGGCCGAAGGTGCATTTAATCACCCTCCTAGTTCACCCATGTGCCTCATTGTAGCGTTCCTCTGCCCTTGTCCTGGGATTTCTCACTGGGGTCAGTAGCCATGACAGGTTGGGGTAACCAGTCACCTGCAAATATGGAGGGACAACTGTTAGACACACACGAACCCGTAGGGACAACCCCATATCCAGACACCTATTCACACTGTAAAGGGTCCTTGTCCTCACCTATTAGCCACACACGGTGCCTCTGGAGTTGCCCCATCACATAAGGGATGCTGCTATTCCTCAAAATGTAAGCGTCATGCACTGAGCCAAGAAATTTGGCATTCACATGGGAGATGTACTGGTCTGCCAAACACACAATCTGCACATTCATAGAATGGTAGCTCTTACGGTTTCTGTACACCTGTTCACTCCTGCGGAGGGGGGGTACCAAGGCCACATGTGTCCCATCAGTGGCACCAATGATGTTGGGGATATGTCCCAGGGCATAGAAGTCACCTTTCACTGTGGGCAAATCCTCCACCTGAGGGAACACAATGTAGCTGCGCATGTGTTTCAGGAGGGCAGACAACACTCTGGACAACATGGTAGAGAACATTGGCTGGGACATCCCTGATGCAATGGCCACTGGTGTTCGCAAGGAACCACTTGCCAGGAAATGGAGTACTGACAGGACCTGCACTAGAGGGGATTCCTGTGGGATGGCGAATAGCTGACATCAGGTCTGGCTCCAACTGGGCACACAGTTCATGGATTGTTGCACAATCAAGTCTGTAAGTGACTATTATGTGTCTCTCTTCCATTGTCGATAGCTCCACCAGCGGTCTGCACACCGGAGGATGTCGCCATCTCATCACCTGCCCCAGCAGATGTGCCCTATGGACGAGAACTGCGAGCAGAGAGTCAGCCAACACTGAGGTATCACAAAATGTCATTTGCACACATTTATTAATCTGCAATGTGCCTGTAACTGTGTGTATTCTATGCCTACATTGGTGTGACGCAGTTAATATTAATGCCATGTGGCCCCCTGAAATGGCGGCTGCCTGACCTGTAAGGTGGGACAAGGGGATATGAGGTAACTGCGCTGGTGTTGTACACCGTCGCGGTGGGCGATCGAAGACCACTGCGCAATCCAGCATTGGTTAACATTGGACCCTATGGGTCCGAGGAGCCAATGACTATGTACGCCGGCGGTGACGGTACACACTGCCGCGGACGTGACTGCCATTTTCTGTCTGTTCACTCACGTGATACCTGACCTTCAACAGGAGAGGACCTACACTGCAAGTGCTGCTGTGACTTGTGTCTGGAAGCGACGATGGCTCATGTGTCTGGGGAAAGGGCCCCTGCCTTCACTTCGGAGGAGTTGGAGAAACTAGTGGATGGGGTCCTCCCCCAGTACACACAACTGTACGGTCCTCCAGACAAACAGGTGAGTACACTGTGAGCATGCTGCATTGGTAATTCCTGTTTGGAGTGGTGTGGATGGAAGATAAATGGGGGGGCTGAGGCCTACATATGCGGACGGTGAGTGTATGTGCATCAGAGCAAGGGTGGGAACGTGGGCCAATGAGTATGACGGTCCGGACGGGTAATGATTTTCCTTTCCCCCTGTACTATTCCTCTAGGTCAGCGCCCACCAGAAGAAGGCTATTTGGCGTGCCATCGCCAAGGACGTCCGGACCCTGGGGGTTCACCACAGACGGAGCACCCATTGCCGTAAAAGATGGGAGGATCTGCGCCGCTGGAGCAAGAAGACGGCAGAGGCCCAGCTGGGGATGACCTCCCAACGTGGGAGGGGTGCCCGTCGCACCATGACCCCCCTGATGTTCCAGATCCTGGCGGTGGCGTATACGGAGTTGGATGGGTGCTTGAGGGCATCACAGCAGCCACAATGGGGTGAGTACACTCTCATTCAGCTGACTCTGCATGCATTACGAGGTGTCTGGGTGGGGGAGGTGGGCAGTGGGTTCCCCTAGGCCAGGGCGATCTTGGTAGGCAAGGTCCCTTGTGAGGCAGGCTCTGTGGCACCCCAACCCCACTAGTGGTTAGTGCTATCTACACCTAGTCTGGCTCCTGTGACTTCCAGGTGTGCATCAATCAGGCTTAGGCCTTGTACCCCATGGCATGTGATTAATCTAGGAACTATAAGTGCATAGTGTAGTGCAGAGGGCTGCTGTGTCTGTTGTGTCCGCCAACGGTAGTGGTGTTGCTTGCACTGAACATGTCTTTCTCCTGTCTTCCCCCCCATTTTGTGGTCTCCCTGTTCTTGTGTGCAATAGCATCATCAGGCGAAGGAGCATTGGCACCGGAGCAGGAGAGAGCTGCATCCCACTTGGCCCTGGAAGGCGAAACAACGGAGTCTGAAGCCACCAGTGGGACGGAGGGCGAGGGGAGCTCCACGGCGGGGACAGGAGCAGAGACCAGCGACTTCTCCTCTGATGGGAGCTCCCTTGCGGTGGCGGGCACCTCTGTGCCCACCGCATCAACAGGTATAGCCGCCACTCCCCCCTACCAGCACCGCCCTCCCAGCAGCCCCTCAGCGTGTGTCCCGTGCCCGCTCACCCAGGAGGGTGGGCATCTCCTTCGCCCCAGGCACCTCAGGCCCTGCCCCAGTCAGCCCTGCTGCCCTCAGTGAGGAGGCTATTGAGCTCCTGAGATCCCTCACTGTTGGGCAGTCTACCATTCTGAATGACATCCAGGGTGTTGAGAGGCATTTGCAACAAACAAATGCATACCTGGAGTGCATTCATTCTGGCCAGGCAGCCCAACAGAGAGCATTTCAGGCTCTGGCCTCAGCACTGATGGCAGCCATTGTCCCTGTGTCCAGCCTCCCCCCTCCAACTTCCTCCACCCAGACCCAATCCCCTGTACCTCAGCCTATCCCAAGCACACCATCAGACCAGCATGCACACACATCAACACACAAGAGTGGCTCAGGCAAACATAAGCACCACATATCTCACAGGCACTCACACAAGCATCATACCCATGCACACATAGCAACATCCACTGCCTCCACTGTGTCCCCCTCTTCCACGTCTCACTCCTCCCTCCCAGTCTCGTCTCCACTGACACCTGCATGCACTACATCCTCAGCCACTACCTCCATCACCAGCACGCCCATCATCACACACCGCTCACGTGCACTCACCACCCCCACTACCATTCACAAATCCCTAGTGTCCTTTACCAGTGTGTCTGTGAGCCCTCCTCCCAAAGTACACAAACGCAAACACACACCCACCCAACAGCCATCCACCTCACAACAGCCTCCAGCCCATGCACCTTCACCCAAATTCAGCAGACGTACACCTCCTACAACCACTACCTCTACCTCCACTCCTAAACCCCCTCCATTTACCCATCCCAGTGTGTCTAAAAAACTTTTCCTGGCTAACATTGACCTCTTCCCTATACCTCCCCCCACCCTTCCCCTAGGGCCAGGCTTTCCAGGTCCCAGCCCAGCACCTCAGCCACCACATCTCCAGGCACAGTGGTGCCAGCAACTGTGGGGTCATGGAGTGTGCCAACCATCAGGGCTGCCAGTGTGCCACGGAGTGAGGGCAAAAACATTCTGCCACCTGCCAAGGTGAAAAAGGTGCCCACATCCCAGAGGGAGAAGCCGAAAACACCTGCCACCAAGGGGTCAGGGAAAACGAAAGGGGATAGTTGCAAGACAGCTGCGCCACCATCAAAGGTGGGGAAGGCCTAAAAACTGAAGGGCAGGTCAGGAGAGGGCATGTCACACCTTCTGTCCACGTCGACGCCAACCTGTACGGCGGAGAACACCGCCACCTGCACCGCCACAGACCCCGCCGCCAGCACCGCCGCCACAGACCCTGCAGCCAGCACCGCTGCCACAGACCCCGCAGCCAGCACGGCCGCCACAGACCCCGCAGCCAGCAAGGCCGCCACAGACCCCGCAGCCAGCAAGGCCGCCACAGACCCCGCAGCCAGCAAGGCCGCCACAGACCCCGCAGCCAGCAAGGCCGCCACAGACCCCGCAGCCAGCAAGGCCGCCACAGACCCCGCAGCCAGCACGGCCACCACAGACCCCGCAGCCAGCATGGCCGCCACAGACCCCGCAGCCAGCACCGCTGCCACAGACCTGCCGCAAGCACCGCAGCGACTGATACCGCCGCAAACACCGCCAGCAGCCCTGGACGTCCTCAGACAGTGGCACCACCGCAGATATGGCTACCATCCCCAGTGGTCAGTCGCCTGAGGCTGGTGGTGAGTTCCAGGACCCTGGACAGCTTCCATGAAGCATCACTGTCATCACAGTTGTCACCTGCATATGGAATGCAAAGCCGCACCAGTGTGGGGTATGTCTCTGCCTCCATGGTGTATCATGCTACCTGTACCTCGGCAATCTCGTGGCACACACACCCAGGCAAGTGTATTGTTCCGGACACACTGCACGTGGAGCTCTCTGGGCACTAAGCCCCCTCCAGAACCGGTGGAGGATCACATCCACTACCTCAGTCCTTGGCAGGATGAAGCACTCTGGTCACCATGCCCCCTCCAGAACCATTAGAGAAAGACATCCACTACCTCAGTCCTTGGCAGGATGAAGCACTCTGGGCACCATGCCCCCTCCAGAACCAGTGGAGTATTACATCCACTACCTCAGTCCTTGGCAGGATGAAGCACTCTGGGCACCATGCCCCCTCCAGCACCAGTGGAGAAAGGCATCTACTACCTCAGTCCTTGGCAGGATGAAGCACCCTGGGCACCATGCCCCCTCCAGAACCAGTGGGGTATCACATCCACTACCTCAGTCCTTGGCAGGATGAAGCACTCTGGGCACCATGACCCCTCCAGAACCAGTGGAGTATCACATCCACTACCTCAGTCCTAGGCAGGATGAAGCACTCTGGGCACCATGCCCCCTCCAGAACCAATGGAGAAAGGCATCCAATACCTTAGTCCTTGGCAGGATGAAGCACTCTGGGCACCATGTCCCCTCCAGAACCAGTGGAGTATCACGTCCACTACCTCAGTCCTTGGCATGATGAAGCACTCTGGGCACCATACCCCCTCCAGAACCAGTGGAGTATAACATCCACTACCTCAGTCCTTGGCAGGATGAAGCACTCAAGGCACCATGCCCCCTCCAGAACCAGTGGAGACTGTTATCCACTAGACAGACTGTGTATTTGCACTCCCCAGGATGCAGCAGTGGGCAACCCACCCACTGAAAAGACTTGAGTGACTGTGTCTTTGCACTCCCCAGGATTCAGCAGTGGGCAAACCACCCACTGGAGAGACTTGAGATACTGTGGCTTTGCACTCCCCAGGATTCAGCAGTGGGCAATCCACCCACTGGAGAGACTTGAGAGACTGTGGCTTTGCACTCCCCAGGATGCAGCAGTGGGCAACCCACCCACTGGAGAGACTTAAGAGACTGTGGCTTTGCACTCCCCAGGATGCAGCAGTGGGCAAACCACCCACTGGAAAGACTTGAGAGACTGTGGCTTCTCACTCCCCAGGACCAAACTGTGGGCATGGGGCCTCCTCGTGGTGCAGTGGCGTTGTGCATTCATCAGGCTGAGGTGCCCCCCTTCCCCCTCCCCTTGAGGTGCCTGTATATTTTCTATGTGATGCCCCTCCAGTGTTGTCTCCGTTTGGAGTCAGGTATCTAGTGTGGGCCTCACCCGTGCATTTTGGGCCCAGTGGTCCACCGACAATGATTGGTGCACTATCCAGACTTGTGTAGTTGGTGTACATAATTGTATATACTGGATTTTGCATTTTGATCATGATATTTCACATGATTACATTCATTCAAATCATTTCCTTTTGTCCTTGCGTTCTTCCAGGGGTTTGGGGGGTGTATATGTAATGTTGCAGCATGTATTTCTGTGTATGGTGTTGTGGGTGAGGGTGGGGGTGTTGCATGTGTGTGTCACTCTCTTTTCCCTCCCCCCTCCCCTGTGTTTTGGGTGCAGTACTCACTTTGGTCGTCGCCACCGTCGTTGGAGCTCCTGATAGAGGAGCAGGAAGACCATCGCCGGCAGTATCTGCAATTCAGGCTCCATGGCGTTCTGGTTCCTCGTGGGGTGTGGAGAGGTGAGTGTTTTCCCTTCTGTGTACTGTTTCTGCCGTGTTTTTATTTGCGTTGGTTCCGCCCCGGAAAAGGTGGCGGATAGGCCTGTTGTGATAGGGTGGGCGGTACATTGTCTCCCGCCTGTCTGTTGGCAATGTCCGCCGCGCTGTTTGTTTGTACTGCCGTGGCGGTCGGAGTGTTAAAGTGGCTGTCTATGTTGGCGGTTTCTGCCACGTCGTAATCCCATTTTTTTTCCGCCGGCCTGTTGGCGGTATTACCGCCGCTTTAACACCGACCGCCAGGGTTGTTATGAGGGCCCTAATCTGTTAATATTATTTAATTTTCTAAGGAGTCGCGGTCCCCAAGAGGAGGCTTCGTCGACCCCCAGGGGTCCCAGGACCACAGGTTGGGAACCACTGATCTAGCACATCTTGGTAATAGGTGACAATACAGATACCACATTGGGGGTAACTGCCTTTCAATTCACTGACTGCATGGCATGGCCACACATCTATGATGCCAATCCTACCCGGTTGTCTAATACCAATAGTGGATATGTTTCTACCTAGTACCCACGCTACAGCCTTCCAATAGTGCACATCCAAAGCCACTATGGCAACACATATTGTAAGTGAGAGTGTGTACTCACCCCCTTGCAGATGCTGTGCTGCCCTCGAGCACCCATCCACCTCAGGGAAAGCCACCACCAAAATGCAGGCCATTGTGGGGTCAGGGTCCGATGGGCACCCCTCCCTCACTGGAAGGATGTCCCCAGCTGGGCCTCCACAATCTTCTGGGCCCAGCGTCTCAAGTTCTTCCACCTTTTTGTGCAGTGGGTGCTATGCTGAACATGGACCCCCAGGGTCCGCACTTGCTTGGTGATGGCATGCCATATCCCCTTCTTCTGATGGGAGCTGACCTGCATGGGTGACACAAACAGAAGGACAAAATCATGTAGTGTGGCATCACAGGGACAGCAGTGGACAGCACACATCTCACTACCACAATCGCATGTAATCAATCCACGTATCCTCAGACTCCCAACCCATGTCCATTCTCCAGTCACACTGCCTCGCCCCAAAGCCCCCATCCCCATAAGCACCAATCACAGACAGGATAGTGACATTGGCCTCATCTCCTTCTCTGGTGCCCCATACAACTGTCCATATATGAAATGGTATCACTGTAGGCAATGACCAGAGCCCTACCCAGAGCTACACCAGGATCCCTTGTTATGTTCAGTTACTCTTGCACAGTCTTTACAGCCCTGGGTTGTTAGAAAATGACCAATCCCATCTAAATCTAAGGGCCCGATGCGGGAACCTACATATTGTTGGTAGAGGATAACCCATTAAGCTCAATGGGATAAACTGTACTGTTTCAGGTTTTGCTCCTCTTGATGTTCTGGTATAATACACATGGGGCAGACTCCTAACTTTGTCTGAATCGGATCGGCCTAGATATCTGGTTACCCAATGTTTAGGGGAGGTAAAGAATTATTCTGACACTAGGAAGAGAATTGTCAATTTTTCCTTCTCACACACTATTGCCATGATAAGCTACCTCTGTGCAGCCATATGTATGTTATGTTATTGTAAGCACTGTTTCCTACTGAAACTTTGCTCCGTAGGAATTCTATGCCGCTTGTAGTACAGACTTTACCAACAGGATACAACAGAGCTAGAAGCAACCAGCGGGATAAAATGGTGGGTTGGGGAAGAGGGATTGCTATAATTTATAAGGTCTTGAGTAGCCTTTTCCCACCTCTCACTAAACTAGGCTGTTAGTGTCCCCTTTGCCATCAACCTAAGCCCAGCCTTCACTTTTTCAGGGGTCTTGGATTACTGCCTGCCTGGTCCGGCTGCACAATATTTACAGGCCTTACCGGAAATATTGGCAGATTTGGCCTTACATATGGCTAATTTCACTCTCTTACAAGATTTGAATATAAACTTTGATGACCATAGTTGTGAGAGTACTAACAATTTACTTCAGGATTTATCAGTAATTCAAGTTGGTCAAGGATCCGACACAAAAAAAGGTCATCTTCTTGAACCAATTTTTAGTAATCTTCCAAACATGTTAGTAAGGACTCCCCTCTCGGTATTTTGGTTGGATCATTATATTGTCCCTTTCCTTCTTTCTGGATATATGTGGAGTAACTTCCTTCCCCACCCGCAGGGGTTACATCAATGTTGATCAAAAATGAACTACACCAACTGGGAAAACACCCTCTTAAACTTTAAACCTAGATTAAAGGGCAAAATAGTGGAGATGATTCCAGTCTTCAATGACTGGATTAAGTCCTCGTTGGATAGGCTTATACCACTATGCATTCACAAAAAGGGCACATTAGGTGGGCATGCACCCGGTTTAACACCCATTTTTTGGGATCTTAACAAGAGAGCAAAAGGATGGAAAGGAAGTGGAAGAAAGCATATGATACATGGAGTAAACTAGACTATAAGAAAGCAGTGAAAAAGTATCACGTGGTATCGGAGAAGTGTGTACTACTTATTAAGCCATACAAATTGATGCATTAGGCAACTCAGCTAAGGAAGTATTTCAAATAGGCACATTCTTTATGACTCCTTCAAGCAAGCGCATCACACTTCCCCTATCCGAATCACTCTACAATGAATTGGCCAAGTTCTTTCTAAATAAAGTCAGAGATATTTATGCTACCTCTGCAGATAATGCAGAACACTTTAAGATTACTGTGCTACCCTGCTCTACTTGCTCAACCAGTGATACCTTATCTGCCTTCTCCCCTGTTAGGAAATAACATTTGGAAGTACTAATGAAGGCAGTTAAATTGGGCTCCCACTGGACCATGCCTCACTGTTTGTATTTACTTAAGGGGAGATTGCAATCTGCTCTGTTTTGGTAGACATATTAAACCTATCGGTCTATAGTGGTTTAGTCTCACCTTCTTGGAAGCATTCAATAGTGAAACCGTTACTTAAGAAGCCATCATTGGACCCCTTATTAATTGAAAGCTATAGGCCGATATCCTTGCTGCCAAGGGTAAGTAAGGTGCTTGAAAAATGTGTCAACCAACAGCCATTGTACTTTTTGGAAAAAGATGATTGCCTTCATTTACACAAACAGGATTTCACTCAGGATGTGGCATGGAGACAGCGCTTTTAGCTGTTATGAAAGAATTAGCACAGAATTGGACACCATATCACATACAACTTTATTATAGAGGCTGGAGAAGGAGAAGTTGTTATCGTAGCTCTGAAATGGTTTGCATCATTTCTAGATGGTAGGAACTTCCAAGTCTATGAACAGCCTTTTTAAACAGAATCCCATCCTTTAAGATGTGGAATACCTTAGGGCTTTTTTCTTAGCCTATTTAATTCGTACGTTTATCAGTTGGTTGAGCTTGTACAATCACATGGGTGATAGTGTCTTATGTGGATGACACTTAGATCGTCATCTCTATTACTCATGAAACAGATGGGGACTCCACTCAGCTTAATTTGTGTTTGAATGATGTAGCAGGTTGTATGTCAGCTATTTGCTGAAAGCCTAATGAAGACGAAATCGAGGTGCTGGTGGTTGCAAATGACTTTAATCATTGGTCAGTGATGCACTGACCAGATTTTCTAGACAGTAATCATATTCCAAAAACTGAAGTGAAATGTCTGGGTGTAAGATAACAACCTTACCTTGGAGGTATAAGTGAGAAAGCTAGCCGCCAGCTGTTTTGGCACTCTGAGGATGTGTAGGAAAATCTTAGAGTGTTTGCCTCTATCTTCAATTTTTCTTGTGGTACAAGCATTAGTTCTGTCACCGCTGGACTATAGTAATACTCTTTACACTGGGGTTCCTCATTATTATGTAGTAAAAAGGCTTCAAGATATTTAAAATTCTGCAGCTCATATTCCATGAAAGATCCCTAAACACAACTCTCTCTCAGGTGCACTGGCTTCTCTGTACTGGCTACCTGTCAAACAGAGTATACAATTCAAAGCCCTCTGTATAGCTCACGGAGTATGGTACAATAAAAGCCCTCAACTACTACAACAGCTTGTATGACCCTATACCCCCAAATATAATTATATCTACTGCTTTATGTTTCCTAGCAATCACCAAAATTCATAAGTGAATAAGTGGCAGTAGCTCCTTTCCCTATTTGTTTTCTAAATTTTGGAACTCAATTCTCAACAAAATACGTAAGATCAATGGTTTCATGTCTTGTGTGTGATGGAATCTTTTTTGGTCCTGAAAATGTCAGTAGAATGTTGACATTAGTTTTAGAACGTGTTGAAGACAATGCAGGTTTAGGTTTCGAATGATGAGTTCACGGTTACATGCTGAAGAATAAAGATGTATAATACATAGCTCCGTGTGTGGCGTAGTCATTGGCAGGTATTCAGGCTGGTAAAGACGCTACGACTGGCAATGAGATAGAAAATAAGTAACCCAAAGATCAACAGTGCTCTCCCAGAGAGTTTGCTGTGGTCCCCGCAAACTGCTTGTGTGTTCTACATGTGCCTTCGTTAAAGTGCTGAATCGAGGATTCGCGTACTGCGGAGTTAAACTGCAAGTCCAACTGAGGTAAAGCATTTGAAGATAAAGAAAGCTTTACTGAGAAGTCTACTCATCATTAGTCACAAAACTACAAACAAGGCCATACAGAAAGGTACCGCGCTACTATGCAATATAAAGCTATACAGTATATAGAGCGCTACTGCTAAAGGCAGATACAACTAGGTTTTGAAAGGGCAGCAATTAGCACTAGCAGACTACACAATAACAATGCAATCAGAAGTGTTGAGAGGCAGAGATCAACCAGGTGTTAAGAGTAAAATGAAAGACTGAAAACATGACTGTGAGAAGGTAGCCTCTTTCTAGCCTTGTTACCCCCACTTTTGGCCTGTTTGTGAGTGTATGTCAGGGTGTTTGTCACTGTTTTCACTGTCTCACTGGGATCCTGATAGCCAGGCCTCAGTGCTCATAGTGAAAACACCATGTTTTCAGTATGGTTGTTATGTGTCACTGGGATCCTGCTAGTCAGGACCCCAGTGCTCATAGGTTTGTGGCCTATATGTATGTGTCACTGGGACCCTGTCACACAGGGCCCCAGTGCTCATAGGTGTGCATGTATATGTTCCCTGTGTGGTGCCTAACTGTCTCACTGAGGCTCTGCTAACCAGAACCTCAGTGGTTATGCTCTCTCATTACTTTTAAATTGTCACTAACAGGCTAGTGACCATTTTTACCAATTTACATTGGCTTACTGGAACACCCTTATAATTCCCTAGTATATGGTACTGAGGTACCCAGGGTATTGGGGTTCCAGGAGACCCCTATGGGCTGCAGCATTTCTTTTGCCACCCATAGGGAGCTCTGACAATTCTTACACAGGCCTGCCACTGCAGCCTGAGTGAAATAACGTCCACGTTATTTCACAGCCATTTTACACTGCACTTAAGTAACTTATAAGTCACCTATATGTCTAACCTTTACCTGGTAAAGGTTAGGTGCAAAGTTACTTAGTGTGAGGGCACCCTGGCACTAGCCAAGGTGCCCCCACATTGTTCAGAGCCAATTCCCTGAACTTTGTGAGTGCGGGGACACCATTACACGCGTGCACTACATATGGGTCACTACCTATATGTAGCTTCACCATGGTAACTCCGAATATGGCCATGTAACATGTCTATGATCATGGAATTGCCCCCTCTATGCCATCCTGGCATTGTTGGTACAATTCCATGATCCCAGTGGTCTGTAGCACAGACCCTGGTTCTGCCAAACTGCCCTTCCTGGGGTTTCACTGCAGCTGCTGCTGCTGCCAACCCCTCAGACAGGCATCTGCCCTCCTGGGGTCCAGCCAGGCCT